>NC_081294.1:89337000-89980500 GCF_030435805.1 Mustela lutreola
ATATAAGATGCCAATATTTTCAATAATTAAATATCAATATTTTTCTTGAGATGTCATTTAATGTCTCCTTTTGACAAGAACTAAAAGCAAAACAAAAGCAACATCAGAAACTAAAGAAGAGCAACAAAAAGATGATATTGAGTACTTCAGAGTCAAGAATCTGTTGATCCTGTTAATTGATCACCTACTTCTTGAGGAGAACTGTGTTAGGATTTTCAAATATAGTAACTCATTTAATCCTTACAGCAATATGATGAGGTAGGGTTATTAGCCATATTTTCTAGATGAGGAAAAAAGAGATACAATAAGCTATACAAGATCATAAGTTGCTCAAGATCAGAAACCTCCCCAGTGGAAGAACAAGGATGCAGCCATGGTTGTCTAGCTCCAAAGCTCACACATCAATGCCTCTTGGTATCTAATATGCTTAGTATGTATGATGTGGCCAAGTCAGCAAAAAAGATGAGGTATATAAGACACATATATTTTTGTTTAGCCCTAAAATGTGTATCAATTATGGAGCCTTACCAGTTAGTAGATAGTAGAACACTAAATTGTGCAGCCTTCTTTATGTTAATGGCCTTTGAAGAAGTGACCTATCTGAGGTCAAAGCAGGTTTCATGGAAGAGATGAACTGGTGGAAACAGGATGACTTAGAAAGATATAGGTAGAGTTTTGATAGGCAGGGTGGAGGGCAGAGCATCCCATATAAAGCAATCAGATGGGTTTCTTTGGGAACAGTGAGGAGACTGACATAATTAAAGAAGAGGAATTTGTTTCCAGAATCATGAGAATTAAAGATAGGTTAGGTGAGACACAATTACAAAGAGCTTTGAAGGATAAGTAGAAAAAAAAAAAAATCCATGTGTTAAATCTTTCATTCATTCCACACAGATCTAGTACACGGGCCAGGGAAAATAAAGAGAACATAATAACACAGAAAGCCCATAAGAGCTCTGTTCGTAGTCCTACAGCAATCATTATCAGAAGTCTGCCTGCCCATATCCCTCTGGCAAACCCATCTCGATGGAATCCTAGTCTAAGCATGGGCAATATCCTATGTAAGGTTCTGTCTATATGCAGGCCAGGCTGGAAATCCTAGGAATTAATTCCTAGAGATAACCATAGGCCTAGTGAAGATGGACGTTGGATGCTAAATTCTCCAGTGTCCTCATTTCTTAGGCAGGACCTCTGAAGCGAGTTCTACATCATCTCCCAGAGATCCTAACAGGATTGAGTCCAGTAGCCTTTCTCAGTTACCTGAGCATTAATGTGCCTTGAAAGCCTCCCCCCACCTTTCCTGTCTCCACTCTCCTACTAGTTTTTCCTCAGATCACCTCCTGAATAAATGATTTGCACTTGAATTCTGCTCTTGGGGCTTGCTTCTGAGGCAACCCAACCCAGTACCAATACACAATAGCTCTAGTAACAACCAACCATGGAAGAGCACCAGTAGGTCAGATACCCGTCTAAGCACATACCATATGGTACAACATCTCATCCTACCAACAGCCTCTGAGGTACACACTATTATTGCTTCCATTTTACAGATAAGGAAACTGAGGCAGAGGGAGGTTGACTAACCTGCCAGGGGTCACACAGCTAAGAAGCTTGGATCCAAGTTTGAACAACTGTGGATCTAGAGTCAGTGCTCTTAGCCACGAAGTTGGCTGCCTCTCTGTAAGCGGATAAAAACAGCTGGTTGGCAGCACACATTATGATATGGGAAGTACAAGACTCTCCAAAAGAATAGAAGGGAAGCTTCACTCTACCTAGAATTCAGGGAACATGAAGCAAACCAAATTCTGATGGATTAGAGGGTTTGCCATGATAAAAGGCAAGAGGGTGGGAGTGCCTTCCAACACGAGGTCCGTCACACAGCAGGGCAATGTCTTCTGACACCATGGAGCCCCATCAAGGGTGCTAGAGCAAGGGGTCGAGGGAGTCAAGGTCAGGGGCTATTGACTAGCCAGGCTCCAGCTTCCCCAGCCCTTCTTCAAAAGCGCAGCATTGGTGTAGAGCTGCTACTTACCACTGTCAGATTCTCTAGTAGGTCACTGCCAGAGCTTTTATTTGACAGAAGGGTTCTGTGACTTAAAAATACTTGTTTGTAAGCTCTATGCTAAAGAATGTATATACTTAAAAATTCATCTATAGGATATGTACTATGGAATAATGCAGGGACTAGCCCTAACACTAATAGTGTCTAGCATTTATACATGAAGTTAGAAAGGTAGAGGCCAGAGGAGACAAGACCTTATGCTCGCTGCCCTGTATGCAACACAAAGCCAACACATTTTCTAGGCAAGAGAAGAGATACAAAGGAGATGATTCTTTTAGAGTATGATTTGATAGTGCAAGATGGATGAAAAGAGAAGAGCCACAGAGGGAGGCTGGTCTATATCTGAGAACCGTATCCTGTCTTTAGGGAAAAGAAATTAAAATGTAACATAAATGTTATAAATGAAACAGAATATGCTATAAATGAAGAAAGGGACCAGCTGCAGAGTTAATTTACACAATTTTGCCTGGCCAGAAAGATAAAACATAGATCTCTTCAAGAAAAGAAAGACTGCTGTAAATAAAAGTGAAAGAACTGGTTATTAGTTTTAAAGAAATAATTAGTGTCTTAGATAAGGAGGTGATTTGGAGGAATAGCATGTGGATTTTGCAGGTCAACACAATTCAGCAGGATGGCTGTCTTTGCAAACGCAGTTAAATTCTCCCAAGCATCAGAAATTAAGATGTGTGGGAATTATTCAATGTGCAAGATGACAATTTTTATCAAAATTTTACTTACCCAAACACATGGACTATTTGCTGAAAAATAAAAATTAATCTTGAGAGCACAAAATTCCAGGCACACAATTTGGAAATGTAGTTTTGCACTCTAAAGCACTGATTGAGCACCTAATATATGCCAGGCACTGTGCTAGGAACTGAGAATCTAATGATGAAGGACAAGAGTAAGGCAAGCCCTAAAGGGAAAATTTATCCTGCTTGAAGCAGGAGCTGATTCCAAATAGGAGAGAGCACAGTAGCTTTCCAAGGGTAGCTGATTCTTGCTGAGATTAGAGAGAGGAGGAGGAATATGTTATTTCCCCACAATTCAAACTCAACCCAAAGCATTGTCTCTGATATATGCCAGAAAGTTCCTAGAACGTGACACACTGAAGAAGCAGTTTTGTGCTCCAAGCAATCTATAGCTGTGGGCAGTCCTAGGCTGGAGGAGCCTGTAACTGAGCAACAAGATTACCCTTGGCCTCCGGGCTACCCTCTCAGAGCCTTGTCTCCTGATCTGGCTGGTAACAGTAGTTGCCATTAATTGGCTACATACTGAGTGGCAGGTGCTCTTCCAAGCACGTGACAGGTTTTCTCATCTAATCTTCACAGCAACCCCATGAAGTGAGAACTATTTATTGCCCCCCATTGACAGGAGGTGAAACTGAAGCACAGAGAGGTTCATAACTTACCAAAGGCCTTACCCTTGGTAAATAGATAGCACACCCTCAGGCATGAATTTGGGGAACATCCTTCCAAAACCAGATAATTATATGAAAAGTTTAGTCCACACCTGGCATTATGCAATCTTTATCTTTTTAATTTTTTTTTAAAGATTTTATTTCTTTATTTGACAGAGGGAGAGACAGAGAGAGACAGAGAGCAAGGGAACACAAGCAGGGGTATGGAAGAGGGAGAAGCAGGCTTCCCGCTGAGCAGGGAGCCAGATGCAGGGCTCCATCCCAAGACCCTGGAACCATGACCTGAGCCTTAATGAATGAGCCACGCATGTGTCCTATAGGACCTCTTAAATGTGATATTTATTATTGTCTTTATTATATGTGTAGCAGAAGTTTGCTTGTTTCATCTCAAAACATGGCACAATCGTGCCATTTAAATACTGCAAAATATTAAGTACCTAACTCCAATGACATAATTTTTATTACTCATCCTTTTCTTTGCACAGATCCATTTATTGAGGAAAACTTTACAGAGCACCTACTGGGTATGACACTGGGCCAAGTGCTGGGCTATGAAGTGGCCAAGTGCTGGGCTATGTAGCTGAGGTGGCTGCTCATGAACAGAATGCACTATGATTGGTTACTACAAAGTCTCAAAGCTTAGTCTGGTCACAGAGACCTTCTCAAAGCAAAAGGATGTGCGGGGAAGGCTTTGTAGAACATGGTCATTCTTTAACATGGTGACAGCCTGATCTACCTTAACATTCAGTCTCTCTCAAGAATCAACCCTGCATGGATTACTAGATGATGGGATTCTTCAGTAAGTATTCTCTTCCATAAAACTCGAATTCCCAGGATTCCACTCCTGCATATGATGTGAGAGGTCTCCTCCAGTACCCTCAATGACAAGGGTTTCAGTGTGCCCACTCTGCACTGCCAGATGTCCTTTCTCTCTAAAACATCAAGAGACTCTCCATAATTATGAAAATCATTTGTTTTAAATTTTCTGAACAAAGATGCATACACATACAAGGCAATGACAAGGTTTCTGATACTGAGACCTTCATTTCCCGTTATTTTTTTAGACTCAATGAGTACTAGCCAAGGGAAGATCCAGAGATCTCAGGCCGAGAGAAGAGTGGGGAAGACATAAGGGACACATACACAGTATGTGAGATATATTTTCTCAGATAGTCTTAGTGACTATCAGCATTAATGGGCATCAGGTTGCCATCTGACCCATGAACAGGTTGATCTTTAAAGTATAGTTTTGTGAAGAAAGAAGTAAGCCAAATACCTAAGGCTGGGAGAACTCCGGTTTTTTTTGCAGAGGGGCCCAACCCTTCTGAAGGGCATCAGGGTTAGGTCTCTGAGGAGTTTGTTGATCAATGCATTTCTCAGCATTCCCTTCAGTCAAGGGAGAGTTAAGCCTTAACAATACAGAAATGAGTAAATTAGTAAGGTAAGATATAGATTCTCAGGTTCTTAGAGCACCATTAGCGATCATTTAGTTCAACCTCCTCACCTTCAAATTTAAAAAGGAAAACATGACAACTCCAAGGAAGGGAATCACGAAGTCTGCTTCTAAGTGACTAGGACTGCTTGGGACCCTATTTAGAGAATTAAAGCTTCAGTAGAAATCCCACAAAGAAAGCCCAGACCAAGTAATTATGAGCACTGAACACTAAGAATATTAAGAGGGAAGCTCTGCTGACCTCAGAGAAAGTGCTGATGACCAGAAAGGATGAAAGGAGTTCATAATATCTCAATTCACTATGCATTATAGGGTTTATAATTAACCTATAAGATATTTTAGAAGTTCCTTTAATTTGCATCTTATATTTGAATTCTTCCTCCTGAGATATCATGGAAACATAAAAGATAATGTAAATTTATAAATATTTAAAATAGGTTATGCCAGTTCTGGTTGAAGTCATAGCAGGCTTTGTCATTTTCAGTAAGTTTCTCAGAGATGGGTGACACTTGCAAGCCAACTTCAGAAGGGTTTTTGAAATCTTTGTAAAAGCAGGTCATATATATATATATATATATATATATATATATATATATATATATATATATATATGGATTTGTGACATTCCAACATAAACCACAGAAAGATTCCTATTAAAAAAGTGAACAAAGCTGAATCATTTTGCCTTCTCTTCCCACTGTGATTTTTATTCATTTGAAGATAAAATTCAAAGCAAACATCTTAGAGCTTCTATTTGTCACCCAAGAGTTATTTCCAGGAAGCCTAGGAAATCTCACATTTCCAAAATTAGGTCATGACACTGGCCCAGCAATCTACTTAGTATGTTCATAAAACGGCCTCCACCACTACAAAAAATAGAGAACCCCAACGGTAAAATCAATTCTGCACTCTTTGGAATCCCAAAAAATATAATCAACAAGAGAAATTCTAATGACAGAATAGTTTTTTACTGTAGTGATTAAGAATTGTAGATTTCTGTCACATCTCTGCCCCTTTTCTTGACATGCTATTTTCTGAAGGTAATTTTGTATAAGTGAAATGTCCTTTATCGACTTTATCTATCTGTTATCATTGATTTCCTCCCCACTAATACCGTTCCACAACCTGGCCAAGCTCTTTCACTTGCCTCCCCATGGTCCTCCTTCTGAGATACAATCTTGAGTTCCACTCCCCCCTACAAATAAAACAGGGGGCAAGAGACCAAAACTCCCTCGGCCTCTCCTTCTATCTACCTAAACTCTACATTATTTGCATTAGTCTTTCCCTTTCTTCCTCCTATCTGGAAGGAAGTCATGTTCTTCACTGACCTGATCCTCTCACCGGACACTTCTTTTGCGGTATGTCTCCTGATACTTAGAAGTACCTAGTATTCCTCATTAACTACTGATTCTACTCTTCTTCCTTCTGCCCCCTACTCTCTGTTCCCCTTTCTGTCCTTGTCCACAATTTTGAAAATAGTGTGCATTAATTTTCTCTTCTTTTATAACCCCAGAGATAGAACTTACCCCCAGACGTTCTCTTAAACCACTCTCCAAAGTGTTGCCAATAACCACTAATTGTCAAGTCCATTGGGTATATTTTTAGTTCCTCATTTCTAGACTTCTTTAAAGTATTTGGAACAGCCAATTGTTTCTCCCTTTAAATTCGTGTAACACTTTGTACATATCTATACTAATACATTCCCTACTGTTCTATAATTATGTATTTCTGTGGCTGTTCTCCTCAAGAGTCTCTGAGTGTCTTCAAGGCGGGACTGTTATCAAACATACCTGGGCATGCCCTATGCTTAGATGAATCAGTATGTTCCCCATGTTCTAACACAATCGAGTAAGAATGACATTTTTCAGCAGCTAAGATATTGGCAATTTCATGATCAAAATGTTTCTTTGGCAGTTCGGCAATGGCTCTGATTTCAGAAAATGTGAATATTCTTTATCCATGCAAAAAATAATAATAATAATTTCCAAGACCTGTAATTAGAACATCTTGAAGAAAATAATAACAATGGTAGCAAAACTCAAAACTTTGTTGATCCTTTATTCTCAGCAAAGCACTCTCGAAGACATGAATTTTATCTGACCATCAGAACTGCCCTTTGAGGTGGAGGTGGAGACCATGTCCAGACAGGGTCAGGGCTGTGCCGTTTGATCATCGTCCAACAGCACGTGAGCAAAGTTCAACTCACACCTGCTCCACTGGCTGACTATGTGCCCAGAGCAAGCAATGCCTTTTGCTTTGCACAGAGGCTCTATCCATTCATGAAACACCATACTCTGCATTTCTAATTCATTTGCTTGAAGTGGGATGTCTTTCCTAAAATATCTGCCTAGAGAAGCACCTTTCCTTAATCCACAGAAAGGACCCCATTGACCAGACAGAGTGCTCCTGGGAACATGTTTCACCTCAAATTCCTTATAAAATTTATCATTCTGAGAAAACACAAAAAGAGCCACTGACATAGTGGAAGTTTAGGTCAGGGACTAACATGACTCAGGGAAAGGCCACTGACATTCATTAGGCATCCCATGCACTTACCCAACTTGCTAACTAACACAGTGAAACTGATTATTTTCTCTGCTCTTCCTGCTAAGTCTATTTTCCAGAAGGTCCACAGACAGAGTGCTAAGGCATCTGCCACAGAACAACATATGGTGATATAAACACACTGGGTTTTCAAATGAGGCTGGACCTGGTTATGAGTGGGTCAGCAACCCTAAGTCATATACATATGGGACCTTGGACAGGCTATTTACCTTCTTTGAGCATTCCTTTCCTCATCTGCAAACAGGGATTCAAATCAGACCCACCTCTAAAAGTTACTGTTGCCATTAAATCATTATGTTAAATCCGGGAACAGGTGCAGGGATGGAGGACTGGGGAATGGTGTTCAGTCAATGTTTGCCTCTTCTATTAAGTAGTCAGTGGTTACATTTGATACTTATATTTTTAAGAAATTCTCTCAAGAGGTTTCAGCATGCCATGGTCTAGCAGTCTAATA
This sequence comes from Mustela lutreola, assembly GCF_030435805.1. Taxonomy (NCBI): domain Eukaryota; kingdom Metazoa; phylum Chordata; class Mammalia; order Carnivora; family Mustelidae; genus Mustela; species Mustela lutreola. The sequence continues at coordinate 89,344,955 of NC_081294.1, forward strand.
AATTATTATTCCCCCATTTGCTATGAGAGGTTCTTTAATAGTCTACTCTTCAACAGGAAGCAGGGAAATAACTGCTGCGCTCATTTTCAACAAGTGGTGAAGAGCTCAGGGAGCCTTCACAAGGTCACAGATATTATTAACACCAAAAGTTAGAGTTAGAAACCTGAGGCTTTTTTTGGTTTGTTTTGTTTTTTCCCAGCCAATAACCTGATGGTACAGAATCTCGATTATCTATCCTTGAAACCAAATATATATCCCACAACTGCACGTGACAGAATCTTTAGTTGAAATATCTCGTCTAAAGTATGTTTACAGGCTGGTTTCTCTAACAACTAGAAACACCGGCCAAGAGTCCATTGAGTGATAAACAGGGTCATCAGTTAATTTATGGCTTGGAGGTCTTTGGAGCTATTGTAAATGTTGGCAATGATGCTACAGCTAGATGGGCATTGATGAGTGTTCATGCTTGTGGGGTATGATCAAAGGAGAAGAGGAAGAGGCAAAATGTGGATACTGCGGAGGGAAGAAAGGAAGGAAGGAAAGAAGGGAGGGGGGAGGGAGGGAAGGAGGATGGGGTGATGGGAAGGAAGTTAGTTCTAAACTGTAGCAAGTCAGAAACTGGTTGTCAGGTTCCCTCCTTGGGATATTCTTCCTCTCATAATTCTGAATTATTTTCCTTTTCCTTTACTTGCCTATTTTTCTCCGAGCCCAGATACCTAAACATTAGTGGAAGTAACTCAGTAATAGCTAAAAGGGATACAGAAATGGGTGGGTGGGGAGTGAAGAATTTAACAGAAGCAAAACACCCTAAATTCATAGGTAATTATTTTCACATGATGGAGAATATTTTCTTCCTTCCTTTTTTTGTAGGGATTGTCTAAAACCTTTCTGACAGAGACCACCCACTTAGGCCATTGAGGATATAACTTGTCAGCAGTTTAAAGAGCACTATTTTACTAAGTCTGCTTAGACTAAAAATTACATTTAATTTCCGTAAGTTGTGGGCATGTTAATATGACTGGTGCCCCCTTTACTCCTCTATCATACCATTCCATAATCAACTTGTACAAAAAATGACTTCTTATTTTTATTTTAAAAGTATAAGATATTGCTAACAAAAACTAAGGAGAATTCAGATAGAAGCAATAAAAGATAATAAAATAGAAAACCTAAAAAAAAGTCATATGTTTAATAGGATTAATATTTCATCTAATGAAAAATCTTTGTTATATTAAATCTAAACCTGACTTTCTGCCTTAAACAATAGCTGACTTTTCTATCTAACCCAGGGGATTTGTGAACAAGATGAGTTTGTATAATTATGATCTCTACCTCATTTCTATTACATATAAATTGTATTTGGCCATAACAGAAATTCAGGATCAATCTGAGAATTTGGCATTAGTATTCCAGAACTTACGGGCAGTTTTGTCACTCAGGGGAAGAGATGGTACTGAAACAAGATCAGCAATGATCTGAAATCTCATCAGAAGACAGACAAACACTGGCAGGAATTTTAGGTTGACTAAAATGAGCAGAGCTCCATTATCTTGAGTGAGACTTTGTGCATTTTGTCCTTCACTGCATGTGGTCATCAAACTCAATGTTTCTCCCACTTGCTAATATTCTCATAAGACAAGCAAGGTTATTGCATTGGCCAAAACAAACTCTAGAAAATGCAATTTGGGTTGAGTTTCTATAGTTTCAATAAATGAAGCAAAGAAAAACTTTTTTTTTTCTCATCTTCAAGATGAGACTTGAAGAGGCCAGATGAGAAGGATGATCCTTGCATTAGGAATCAGGCCAGCTTGCCTTTCTCTGATTAAATTTATTCATTGTGTTTATATATATATAAGTGTGTGTGCGCGTGCGCGTATATACACATGTATATATTTATACTTTATGCATACATATATGCATAAGATATTGTTGATATGTTGCTTTATATCTTCTTTCATTCTCTGAAGGATTTAGATCAAAGAAAACAAATCAGTACATGAGTTTAACTCTTGGTTTACCGGAGAAAAATAAACCATGAATTGCTGGAGTAAACCTTATCAGGACCTGGGAAGGACACGATCAATAAAGGGATGTGCCAGCCTAGAAAAAGGGAAAAGAAGACTCAGTGTGGAGTCAGGTTACCATAATCACCCTATTTTGCCTCTCAACTGGAGTCACCTCTCAGCACCATAAAGAAAGCTTGATAAAATAATTTAAATGTGTAGCCTTTAAAAAGTTAAGTCCTACGCACCAAATAAGTAAAACAGTTAATCACCATCCACAGTCACTAATCCCAGCTCTTCCTCAGGTTTCCTCAGAGGCACATGCTAATACCAGCCCTGGGCAGCCCCCCATAGCAGTGGCCTTTGACCCTGGGCAGCCCCCCATAGCAGTGGCCTTTGATTTCTGTTTCCCACTGTCTTCACTCAGAGTCACTTGAGTCCACCATAAAAAGAAAGCAAAGGTATTTAAATAAAGCACCCTCCTAAATCTTAAACATGTACAATTCAGTTGCATTCAAGAGAACCCTGGTGTTTCTGGCATAAAATTATAGCATCTTCATAAATCAGACTACATGGAAGTGTTCTGCTTTTACATTAGGCAAAAATCCACAGACATACATCTATACATAGGCACACTATGTTATGTCATTCTTGACTGACCGCTGGATATGACTCTGGGCCATGATGCTTCTGCAGATTCATTTTACTTGCTACTAAATGGAATTTAAATTCCTGGAGAGCGGACTTTCATTTCCTTTTTTCCAAACCATGCAAGAAGACCCATCCTTGAACTGCCAGACCATCACTATACGCTCACAACCAGCCAGAATGAAAAATAAGAAGAGCTATATAGTACTTATTCACCTAGTAAGGCAAACCCTAATCTTTGTTTGGCTTGGAAGTAAAAAGGTCAACAAATGTAATGGAAAGAAGGCTTCGTAATAAAACTCTCCAGAAAATATTTCTAATGTAGCTTTAAACAAGAAAAGCACATTCTTCATACCACTCTCTTAGCACTTATGGGTTAGTGTTCTATTAAAACAAGTAAAAAGACCACTTATTAACTTTAACTTGTAACCAATAAACAATGAATTCTGTATTACTATTGCTCAATTCTCAACACACTAGCTCTAGGGCAAGAGGATGAGAGTCCAAGTGGGAGAGTATGAGTATACACAGGCTTCACTTGAATCATTACCTCTGATAAATGTTGGAAGACTACTCTAGATCTCAATTTTCCCTCCTTCTTGCTCCTCAGAAGCAGAGAGAAAAACAGCACACAGCTCTTTATCCTGCCTATCCAAAGGGGTTAGAACCTTCTTAGAGATGAGCCAGGGCTCATCAAACCAAAGCACACATCTCCTTTAAAATGTTTACTAGTCCCTGGCATTGATCTGTGGCCAACTTCTAATCTGCCCCTTTGTGAAAGAAGAAGAAGGTAAAGGAGGAGAAGAAAGAGGAGTAGGAGGAGGGTGGGGGAGGAGGAGAAGAAGAAGACGAAAGAAAGAAAAGACAAGATCAGACCTACACATGGAAATGAGGAACGTGAGCCCATAGAGATGAAAAGGAGAACAACTCGGCAAATCCTTCCTTCTCAGCACAGCAATTCATGAGCATGGAATCCAATCTTTTAGGGACTCTTACAGTAGGACAAAGGGAAGGGAGGTTTTCTGTCAACAAATACCTAGAATCTCTTACCACAGTACTGAAAGGTGAGGTTATAAATCAGAGGAAAACAACAATCAGGCAAGTTGAGAACCAAGCATGACATTAACTGGGTCACCTGGAAAAAAACACCACCTTCTCTCCCTTTGAGGTCAATGTCTTATTAATGACTCCTTCTAAAGGGCCCAGGCAAGAAGAGATCTACAGAACACTCACACTCCACACTGGCTACGTTTGGCCACAACAACCACAACAAATCGACACATGATACTGTAAAGTATATGGAGGATTACCGAGTTTCAAGCACAAAGGAAAACCACCAGGACTCTCAACTTCTCTATATAGCTTTCAAACATATATATTACAGACCTAGAGGAGCATGAATAAGCACATTTGCATTCTTTCAAAAACTACAGATTTGAATAGCTCATCTCTCTCCTGTTAAAAGTACATGTGAGATAACTGTAGCAAAATATGAGGTGGTCATAATGTTAGTTATTCAAAGTGTAGTACATGCATTCTACGTATTGCAACATAAACAAATGGACCCAAACAACCTGGTTCAGGCAGAACAAAAACTGTTGCTTTATAGCAAGGTACACTTTTTAGAAATGAGAATGGTAATTTCCACCCTAAACAAATTGTAATAGGTTCAAAATTAACCTTGAAGAAAGGCAGAGGAATAGAAGAAAAAAATATTTGAAAAATGCCTACTACATGCCAGGGACTATTTCTAAGACCTTCTTACCTTAGGGTTAAAGACTATTTATGTGATTGAATTCTGTAAGAATGACAAGGACCTTACTGCTGATGGCAGAACCTCACCATCAGGCCCAGTAAGGTCATAGACCAAAAGCTCCCACTGAGTTGGGAACTCTGGTGATGCACTTGGAAAAGGGGCCATTAAGGTTTGCAGGCATGGCACTCAGACTCCCTCCCAAACACAGTAGAGATAGGGGACCGTGGCTCTGGAAGGCAGAGAAGGAAGATACGCCACAACGTCAGTTCTGGATGTCTCTGGTAGTGAGAGAAAATCAGTACCTCCCCAGAGTGACTGAGGATGTCACCCACCCTTCTCTACAAGTGACTTTCAGCTAACAAGCTCAAACATCTGTAACAAACCAGCAGATGATTTTGGCAGAGCCTTAAGATACCAGGGAGATTTCATTTGAGACACTATCATAAAAGTAGTTAGAAAAACCCTCAGAATCCTCTATTTTGGGATTTATGACTTCTCCTAAGACCAGCCAAAAAAAATTTACCAGAAAAATATATTTTCAAAATCAGACACATTGCAGTATCCAAAACAAACCATGGTAGTAGCCACAAAACCTTAAAATGTGCCTTTATCAAGCACTGACAAAGTTTTTGCTATGAGACTGAAATCCAGTCAGCCCTAAAGGTGTGATTAAAAACAAGCAATTTTAAAATAATGAGCTCTGTCCTTATAATACCCTCAGCAATTATTTCCTATACACATTTAGTCATAAACTCTAATAAGAAATAGTACATGATGTCACATGTCCTGGGACCTTAATAAATTGCGTTGAGCCTTAATACACAATATAATATCAATGCACTAAGCAAATTCTTTAAGAGTCTGAACACTTCATCCTAGATTCATGTTTTAGAATTCTATTAAATTGGTTCATTCTGGTGGAAAGAGTTTTTCAGAGTTAAATTAGATTTTATATATAGTTACTTAACTTCTAAGCAGTTAAATTCCTTATATGTGAGACACTGACACATTTTAGTATTATTTTAAAACTGAGTCGACATTCTAAGTTTTCCCTTCTTTTGGAAATTCAAGAAGACTTAAGGGCAAGCAAGTTGACATTAGACATTAGATGTCAGAAATGCATGTATGTCCTTCCCCAGGGAATTTTCAAATGAAACTGAAAAGAAAAACAAACAAACAAACCCAAACCTCCCGTTTTCTTTTATTTGTTAGTTAAATACCTGTCATTCACAAAATTATTGTTTTTTTTCTCTATGAAATGTTAGCAATTGTAAATGTCCTCATATTGGAATTTTTATTTTGGGATGCTTTTATATTAACAAGTAATTTGTTATTGCATAACCATTACTTTCTCAGACAACATTAGGTTTTAAACATGTTTCACGCTTCATCCTCATTTGATACCCATATTCTTGTTCAAGAAAAATTCACCTCTGGCACCTGTCATGGAATTTTATAATTCTGAGCTTTACAAACTAAAGGGGGATATTGATTACTCACCATATCCAAGAATGCCTTCTAAAGGGGAAATTATTCACGTGCATCATGTTTGCAGATCTTCTGTCATTAATATTTTCCTTGTCTCATATGTTACATGTAGTGATTTTCATAGATGAATCCCAACTCTCCTGTTTGAGCAGCTATCATGGGCAATTATTGCAACAAGTACTGAATTCCAAAAAAATCCCCCCCCAAAAACAAACAGCAACAACAAAAGCCCTTCCAGGATTTGGAAAAAGAAATATCACAGAGCACTGCAGGTATGGGTCCATCCATTTAGGTTCCACTCGTTAGTCAACACACTAAAATAACCAGTTAGGTCGCTATTCCTAAATGGTGGCAAATATTGTCCTGGTATAATCCAACTGCCTAGAGTGTAAATTAATGCATCCTCTCAGGAAGGACTCTGGAATGTGGGAAAAAAGGAGTCAAAAGACAGTTTCTTGTTATCCTTGTTAAAGAAGTGTTAGAAGGGCAATGGAAAACTTCAGGTCGCTTTGCCATGCTGTCCTTTAGAAACGAATATTGCTTTTTCTTCTTTCTTAGGCACATATTCATGTGTGGTCACTTTAACGCAGTGCTGCCTTCTGAGACACGTCGGACAAAGACCAGGGCAGAGGGGCTAGAAACCATGGATAATCAAAGCCAATTTCTTTCCCAAATCTCTGAATTGCCGGTTTTCAATGGTAAAAGTAGGAAGGCAAGGAGCAATTTCTGCTTTGCAGGACAGGATTACCATTAGCTACTGTCATGACTTCAGAAGGTGCTGTCATGAGGAGATTCGTTTCTGCTGCCTAACCCCATAATAAGTCTGTCCGCTCTCCTTAAGTAAAATGACTAAGCTATCGATCCTTTCACTGCAGAATCCCCTTTAATTTGTTATTAAAACCATGTGCGGGCTTTTCATATGTTGCCTTGGAAAGAAAATGAATTTCACGGCTGCAAGTCAGACGTTGTCTAAGAATTTCTTCACCCGCTGTCTTTCTTTTATCCTCTCTCTCTCTCTATCTCTTTTACCCCAAATTCAATTCCCCAATAGGTGTCATTTACTCTGAGGCGCTGACATCTTCTGAAAGATTCTCGTGCCCGAGCTATACAGACCTTGCATGCTTTTAAAACACAAAGGCAACAGGCTCCTGCTGGGGTCTCCCAGCTCCGAATTTCCAGCAGAACCTTTGGAATCCTCGCAGCCGCCTTGTCTGCCCTGGGCTGTGCCGCACGGCTCTGAGCAGCTCAGGACACTTGCAGGCTCCGTGGTACTGTACATGAACTCTGCAGCAGCCCGCTCTGGCTGCAGAGACTGCTGCCTGACAGGGGATGTGCTGGCGTCAAGGGGGCCCTCTAGGTGGGTTCCCAGACACTGCAGCACGCCCTTGCTCGCCTCCAAGGAAGAGTGAGCCAAAGGGGTTAAAGGAACAGCTCACCCTAAAGAGCAGATTTCTTTCAGTAAGTAATTACCAGGCAAGATGAGCGAAGCAGTAAGAAATCTGTAAATAACCTACCAGGGAAATGACACCTTGAACAAACAGATATTGTGTATGTGCTGCCGAAGCGAGCACGAACAAACAGATATTGTGAAGGGAGGGTTTTTGTTTGCTTGTTTTTATTTTTCCCTTCCTAGCCAGGGCAAAGAACGGGAATGGAAGAACTCCGGAGAAATTTTGCATATGACAGGGTTTGGTCACTCTGTCTCCTTTTTTTTAAAAAAAAAAAAAAGGCTAGGCGTGTCTTGCTAACTTTAAAGATTTATAACCATTCAGCTACAGATGACCACACGGTAATTTTTGGACAGGAAATCCTGTGGAAGCCAGTTCTGCGGAAGTCGGTTATACTTCAGTTGCAATTGCGCATGCCATAAAGCTGCTTGTTTGATTAGGGGGTGTGTAGATTTGTGGAGTGCTGAGATAAAGCATTGAAAGCCTACAGTTGATATTTTGTATTTCCTCAAGCTTACCCTTTGTTCCAAAAATGCTGTTCAACAATCCCCTGAAAGCCCCCCATCACTGTTGATGCCATTTTGGAGCAAGAATAAAATAGTAAACTCTTCTAATAGTAGGTTGGCACTTAAATGGTGTTCATCGAAGACCGGACCTTACAAGTAGCAGTGTACTCAATATGAATATATCAGTTTTAACAGGCATTTAAAAAGCTGTTATGTAATTGCTTAATATTAAATGGAATATTGGCAACATTTAATGAATCATGCCATTATCTTTAGTTAAGATTCCTCTGGTGAGGCCCTGTCATCACAGAAAATACTACCCAGAATTGGGGGAGGTGGGGATATTTCCCATAAATTCAAAACCAGGTATAAATTTAGTCTTGAAATCTTTCATGATTTGGGAAATTTTCATTTTGATCAAATGATGATTTTTTTTAAAGTTCTTATTTATTTATTTGACACAGAGAGAGAGATCACAAGTAGGCAAAGAGGCAGGCAGATAGAGGGAGGGAGAAGCAGGCTCCCTGATGAGCAGAGAGCCCAATATGGGGCTCAATCTCAGGACCCTGAGATCATGACCTGAGCCAAAAGCTCCCAGGTGCCCCTCAAATGATGATCTTAATGGAAGTATTCCTGTGATGAGGAAGAACTGAATGATTCCCTTAAAAGCCATTCAAACTTGTAGGTTCAGATGGTACCACAGCTTGAAAGAAAGTCGAGAATATATATGGGGATTTTCTATAGTTTATGCAGTGTCTTCATGACCTCCTTTTTCCAAAGGGAATAAAACTCTTCCTTTAGGTCATTGTGATGGGAACCAGAAAACTCCCATCTGAATTATTTTTGACTTTGAATGCTGGGAATCAAGCATCACAGAGTAATTCAATATGTGATATTGTATGACATATTTAAATATTCCTATTTAAGAGCAAGGAAAAATCGCCTTGCCCTCATGCCCACCTTGCCTCAAGGCCCTGTACTAAGGATGTTACGCTATTATCTCATTTAATCCTCACAACACTATTAGATAAGGACCATTATTTGTCCCATTCTACAAATGAGGAAATTGAGACACTCATATTAGGTAGCATGCCCAAGGTCAAACAGACAATAAGAGTCATGATCTTAACCAAGAAAGTATGGCTCCAGGGCCTGCATGAGTTACCACTATATTATTAAGGTCTCTATAATAAGAATAATACCACTTTTCATTAGTGTTAATGGCTTGAAAAAAAAAAAAAAACTATTTTCACAGGTATTACTTTAGCCTTACAGAATCATGCTGAGGAGAGTATGACATTTATTGTGCCAATTTTGGAGATGAGTCTCCAAAAGAATAATATTTCTTTATTATTACACTTGATGTTAGGAGTAAATCTGGAAGAGAATTCAGATTGATAGGTCAGTGTTTTATGTGCTGATGATGCTGATAAGAAGATGAACATTAAGTTATTTCAAAACCAACACTTAATCCTCACACTATGTAAAATGTGGGTCTCCATGGAAAGGGGCAAGTACAAATACTTGCAAAATGATGTGGAAATTGATTTTTCTTTATAATAACTATTATTTATTTAAAATTTCTTGATTTTTTCAGTCCATTCTATTCTACTTTGTTCATATGCCACAGTAATGCCTATGGGTCATAGGATACCCCAAACAACTCTGAATATTTTTCAATTACCACATAGTTCAACATTGTATACCTACTCCCATTGGTGGGCAATTGTATATGCAAAGCACTTTAGAAGTTAAAAAAAAAAAAACAAACCAAAACAATGATTTGCACAGCCAATTACTAAAGGAGATGTAAAACTAAAATATATTTAAACCAAAAGGAGATCTCAAACGAGTATTTTTTAAGTGGACTTTTCTTGGCTTTTTATTTCTATTTTTATATATGCAACTCTCTAGAATAAAGTATAACAAATTAGGATGAAAGGACACACAACTGAGAAGCTATGATAAATAGTAGAAAAGCCAAATTTCTGCTTGAGGGATAACAAAGAAAAAAATGTAATTTATTTCATAGTTCAGAGAACCAAGACTACACATTAATAAACAATCCTAAATTGAGTATTTTGAAAACTCAAGGCAATATATATAAAAGAATGGGCTTGCTTAGAGGATAGTAATAGCTTATTTCCAATATTTTTATTCCATGTATATTTGAAACAGGGTCTTCAGAGTTAGGACTAGTATTTTACAAACTGGTACTTCACAAGACTTAGTATTTTACAAATGCGTAGTGTTCAAGAAATAACATTTGAGGGTGCCTGGGTGGCTCAGTGGGTTAAGCCACTGCCTTTGGCTCAGGTCATGATCTCAGGGTCCTGGGATCGAGTCCCACATCAGACTCTCTGCTCAGCAGGGAGCCTGCTTCCCTCTCTCTCTCTCTGCCTGCCTCTCTGTCTACTTGTGATCTCTCTCTGTAAAATAAATAAATAAAATCTTTAAAAAAAAAAAAAAAGAAATAACATTTGAGCAGAACTAATAGGTTTGTAATTTAAAAGCAAATTCTCAAAGATGAATAACACTGACAGACTAGAGTAATACAAATTTGTTTTTTCTACTAAAAGGTAGTCATCCTTTCATGGAACTTCTAAGAAATGCCAGGAACATACATAAGAGATTACTGTTATTGCAGATCCCAGCCCCCCTTAAGCAGTACTAATTATTAGCTGAGCATTAGAGATTAGCACAAACTTGCAGAGATCCTTACAGCCATCATGTAGCCTTAGCTCAACTGGCATAAAGGCTGGTTGTTGTCTCTCTTTTTAAAATTCTTAATCCCACAGCAAACGTAAGAGTAATCAGCCTTCCAGGGACAGACTCACATTAACCATCAACATACGAGGCTGATGCAAGAACAAATTTTTTTAAATGTCGATTTATTAATATGGTGTGAACTACAATACTCTAACCAGCATTTTCATGAAAGACTGGTTAGTGTGTTTAGAAGCAGAGTAGTACTAACTAGGGAGTGTCACTCTACCCTTTTTCAACAACCAAAATCCTCTCCCACCCAGCTAAGGGATGAGGCTTACAAGGGGGATGGTTTGGGGCAGGGCAAAGGGATGGGCAGGTTTCCACCAGCGCCCCTTTGCTTCTACCTGTTTATTTCAAGGTTTGGTTTGCTAAAGGGAGTCCAGTTCTTATAAATGTTTACAGAGGCCTAACAGTAGGAACACAAAATTAACATTTTCTAGGCAAAATGTCTATATTGTCAGTTTCAAGACTCCATTGAGGGTTCTTCAAACTCCTTCAATTGATAGGCCTCCTCACAATGAGTGTCATACAAAGGATGAAGTTCGACCTTTATGCTAATACAAGCACAGCATAATACAGACCCACCCTAGTTTCTGAACTTATCTGGTAGGGAGGGAGCAATGACTTACCTCACTGATCTCCCTGAGTTTCACTTTCAGAATGGAATGGTATTTCCACTTGTTAAGGTATATCTTTCTGGTGCTGTCACATTCTGTGATAACCAATAGCTAAAATCAATGACTCCCTTTAATTAACTTCATAATAAAAGCTCCTCTAGATTTAGATATGAAATGACAAGGATCCAAAAGATGATCTTTTATTAATCTTTTATGAATACTAATTATTAGTTTGGGTATTTTAGGGAAGTGTCTCATATTTTCAAAAGGTTGGAGAACTTTTGTCTCATAGTTGTCAAATGGAAAAACTAATCCCTCTATTCTACATATTTATTTTGTATAAAAATATGTACATATGCAAATACCACTATGAACTTTTTAAAGCACATTCTTTATATTTGTAGCATAAATATGTTATATTTTAGGAAACAGAAGCTACAGTCATTGGCTATTTTGGGGGATATGAATATTTTAACCTAAAGTCAGAAAAATAATATTTTTTAAAAATTTCCAATAAAATGAAATTTATGTGTACTTCTTATATAGGTATATGTGTGTACACATATATGTATATACATATATAATACCTATTTTATATAAATTTATTTATAATATAAATATTATATACTTATATATTATGCAAATATATATTTATTATATATTATATGTGTATATACATATACATATTAACTGGTGACATATATAATGCATATATGTATTTGTTCTTTGCATTATATGTATATGTCACTTAACATATATATATGTCATTGACAAATAGTTAATGAGACTATATTTGTTCTCTGCATTATATATGTGTGTGTGTGTGTGTGTGTGTGTGTGTGTGACCTGTTTAAATAAAGAGGCGAGGGTGGCATTCTAATCTGTAGAATGAGATGCAAGATGACTGCACATTCCCCACCCCTATCTCCCAGTACAGCAGACATTCAAGAACAAATCTTCTCTCTCACTCTTACAGAAAACCAGTCCCTCTGGAAAGAAACAGCATCTTCCTCCATGTATTTATAACACCAAAAAACATTGTTGGCACTCAATAAATGTTAACTAATTACCATGTTAATAGAGATGACTTCCCACTTTGGGCAAGTTCTAGCAAAGTCTAAAGGCTTTTATAACTTCAGTGCAATTTATAACCAAAAGAAGAGGAGCTCTTCATGAAGCCATGGTTTTGACTGCTAAGAATCAAAGGGAACTGTGTCATGTTTCAGTAGGTTATTTTACATTCACTTTCTACATGTTCTATAATCAAGGATACAACCACTAATAGAAAAGTGAGAAAAAAATCACTAATCACCTGTTTTCATCACCTAAAAGCAACGGTTGCTTTGGTAGACATTGTCATGATTTAACTAATACAAGTGATTTTGAATCATCACCTTCTCAGTTTAAATGATAATCAATACATTTGCAGGAATAAAAATTTCTCATATCATCAAACACAATATATTTTATGACTGGGATATTTAGAATGCTAGCTAAATTCCACTTTTAATATTTTCCAAAGTAGAAGTGGTAGAATACCTAACACTAGAATACAAAGAAAGTACTTAATATTTATTATCCAAAAATCAAATATGGAAAGAATCCATAGCAACTTTGAAAAGAAAAAGTTGAATTTGCATTCTGTCTTAGAGTCTCAAAACAAGAGCCCTTAATTTCATGTTTTGGCTTTTACTTTTGTGTAATTTTGAACAACTCACTAAACCTCTGTGAGACTCCATTTCTTTATCTATAACATAGAAATAATAGCAAACTCATAGGCTATTGTAATTTTTAGTTTACTCAGTAAATTACAAAAAAATATGTAATGAGAAGAGAAAATTTTAAGTCCTATTCACATATACTTTATTTTTTTATTTTTTTAAAGATTTTATTTATTTATTTGACAGAGAGAGAGATCACAAATAGGCAGAGAGACAGACAGAGAGAGAGATGAGGAGAAGCAGGCTCCCTGCTGAGCAGAGAGCCCTATGCGGGACTCGATCCCAGGCCCCTGGGATCATGACCTGAGCCAAAGGCAGAGGCTTAACCCACTGAGCCACCCAGGCGCCCCCACATATACTTTAAATTCAATCATAGAAAAAGTAATAAAATACAGACTCTTTAATGGGTCTTCAGTTTCCTTAAATTGAAATGAAAAAAAATAATAGGAGAAAAAGACCAATGTGATAATGTTTGAAGTCTCTTTTAAAATGGAATTATATTTTATTCCTACCTTTAACTTTTCTAAAGGTTTTATATCATATTTGTTTCAGAATTCAAAGGAATAAAAATATTTCTCATGTGATAAGGTTCAGCTTCAAAATATACCCCTATTTATGGGATATTATAGATTCCTAAACATAACTTGGAAAAATATCGAAATATTGGTAGCTGAGAAAAAAAAGGAAAAACAATGCAAGTTTTCAGAATGGTATCTTAGTTTGGGTTATTTGATACAGTTATTATGATTTCTAAATGTGCAGGTATATATAAATATATTGATGCCAATGCAGAAGAAAAGTACCAGAAGGATATATGCCAAACTACTGACAAACTATCTGAGATAGGGAACTAAAAGTGGGCATCATTAAAAAATAATTTTACTTTTTACTTTACTTATTTCTGAATTGGTTAATCCTCTCAATGAGATTATTTCCATATATTATTTGCATAATTAAAACACCAATGAGGATAAAAACATATTCAGTACTATTTTTATATTACTATTAATTAAGGAAGAATAGTCATTCTTAGTTAATATCTAGGCATTGGAATATGAAACCCAAGTTTTTAATATTTATCAGAAAAAATCTCTGATAAACTTGAAAAATCCAACCGCAAACCTCAAAGCTAAATAGCCAAATTCAAAATATATATTTAAGAGCTCAAACATACTACCAATGTTATTAGCTGAATCAATATCAAATATTAAAAAGGGAGATGAATAACTGATTAATTCTTTTTCCAAGTCCACACGAACACCACAGCTGGGCCAAGAAGCAATACTCATTCGCAGTTCGAAGTATCAACACTAAAGTTATGTCTACCTGCATAGTGAAGCTTCTGATCACACTTCTTGGAACAGTATGCATTTATTTTACCCTAGCTCAAATATGTGAGTACTTGCAAACTCTAATTCCTTAATTGTGATCTTTGTGTCTGCTAGTCTATCTCCTATTTAAGTTACATATACTAATATATATCACATCATAATATTACTATATATAAAAATAGTAATAATAATATATATACTTCCAACCTAATTTATTGGTTCTTTAATTTTCCAGCAATGAATTGCCATCAATCCCGGGTTTTAGTGACTTTTTAATTGGAATTTTTTGAAGGGTGTATTTTCACAGTCATTTTAATAGGAAGTCAGAAGTTACATCAGTGTGAAAATCAGATGCCATTTAAAAGGCAATGATCTCAACTGCTGCTCTCAGAGCACATACACATGCACACACATACCACTGAGAGTTAAGAGGATTACCTAAAAACAAATATGACTGTGATATTTACAAATTATCTTTATTTATAGTATAGATATTATATAGATACAGACACATGTGTATTGTTTTTTCAACACCTTTTATTTATTGTATGGAGACATTAATCCTCTATTTTTTATCCAGTTATCTTTAAAATAGATGGTTAAAGATTATCATTAAAATGTAAACTCCAAGGGTGCCTGGGTGACTCAGTTGGTTAAGCGTCCAACTGTTGGATTTGGCTCAGGTTATGATCTCATAGGTCGTAACACTGAGCCCTGCATCAAGGGAGTCTGCCTGAGGATTCTCTCCCTCTGTGCATCCCCCCCACTCTTCTTCTCTCTCTCTCAAATAAATGAAAGTTAAAAAAAAAAAATGTAAACTCCACAGGGGCCATGAAATTTTTTGGTCTGTTTTGTCCTTGCTATATCCCCAGTACCTTGAATAGTGTTTGGCAGTATAATAAGTGGTCAGTTAAATGTTTGTTGAGTCAATGATGATAATAAATAAATAGCTAAACCAAACATGATTATTCTCTGCCTTAAACTCCTTCTAAAGAGCTTCCCTCCCCTATACCCTACCCTTATAAAACCTGATTGGAATATGTATGAAAACTTGACCCATTGCCACTTGATTCATTCACTGGGTAGCGAATATTAATATTCTATCTTTGGAACATGGGTGGTCATAAGAAAAAGACTTTCATCAGTTCCAGTTTGGCTTGAACCAAAATACCAGGTGGACCTGGGACTAAAACTGCCATTTTGGGTCAAGTGCAAACTGATGACTAAGGAAATTATGGCAATCACGGAGAGAAGTTCCAAAGAGCAGAAACACTGAGACAAACAGGAACTGAAGAGGACATCACTACAAAAAGAGGAGTTGCTTCTATTCCCAAGTTTTACAAGTCCAACAAGGCCCATTTATACGTTTTTACTGTGAATTTCAATGTCTTTACAGTAACTGTAGTCCCTCCATTTTTATAGAAGCTGGTCTGAGTTGGTTTCTTTTCCTTGCAATCAAAATCTGAACTCAACGAGTCACCATATAAGAAACGTTATTTTGCTATTTATAAATCCTTTCCTTCCCACCAAAAGTAAACCGATTTAAAGTTAATAGTCTATTGTACTATTGAACAGCCACAGTGAATTAGTTTGACATTGAATTAACAGTTACTTGATCAAGAGCCTTAAATGAAAATACATACAGAGGAACTAAAAATTAGTGTATCTTCATCTATAGCCACATCCAGAGGTTCTGGAGAGAGCATTCTTTTACTATGACTGATGTCTGGTACACTCCCAGTCAAAATATTCCCTTCTTTTTCTCAAACCCCTTTTACCAGTTTCTTCACTGAATGTTAATCTGTTTCAGATAAGGAGGCAAAAGACAGAGAAAAAGAGAGAGTAAGGAAGGGAGAATATACTATGAGTTTCATTAGCTTTATGGAATAAGAAAATTTTGTACTTGAAAAGTATATATCCTTTTTATGAGAAGAAAGGGCACAGATGCCCTTTCTTCTCATACACACACACACACACACACACACACACACACACACGGTTATTTTAACACAATCATTCAAAAGATTTAAAATATTAAAATGTGCTAAAACCAGAACTCAGTACTCAGTATATTGGAGCAACAGTTGTGAATCATCTTGACATAACTAAGTAAAACATTCTGTGTGTTTGAGCAGAAAACAAATTCAAGGCCAGTTATTAAATACTAGCTGCCTTTTTTTAGATAGATTCCCCTCTCTTTCACCTAGCCTTTTATACCTTGTGCTGTCTTGTTTTTAATTCTGACTTGGGGATGAATTCGTAAGGCTCAGTATCTTCCTCCATAATTGCTATATTCCATTCCTTAAAACATCACTATAGAGCATACGAATCACTTAATAGATACAAATTGGCAAAACATAACACAGGTCCCACAGTGAATGAGACAGAAAGCTATTAATATGAAATCCAATTGCCTAACTATATATCTTATATTTTTCTCTACAGGAAGCACATAGAGTGGGAACAAACTCAAAGTATAATAGAACCTGATTTCATCTGTTGTTCTTAGTCATGAAAAGAAAGAGAATAGAAAAAGGATGAAGACACAAAAAAACTTAAATTTTTCCAAAAAACAAAGCAAAAAACTGATCAAATGGTAAATTTACTATGAGGACTTCTCTTTTCCCCTCGACTCTTCCCCCTTTATGTTGGTGATAGGAGCAAAAGAAAAAGGAGGCAGAGCAAAATTAAAAAGCAGAAAGGGGGCAGGTGGGCATCAGGTGCTTTGTTGTCAGGACCCTCAACAAGCTTTCATGGTTTTTGAAATTCCTGCCTTATTTTTTTAAAGTATGGAAGTTATACAGGAAGCAGGAACAAAGTTAATGAAAATAAAAACTCACTTTTCTCCCTCTCCCCCGTTATTACCCACTGACAACAGGTACAAGTCATTTGGGATGAGGCTGACTCTGTGTGTCAGGATTGAATATTTTTGTTCCGTAAGGAGAAAGATCAAGGGACTGTTGTAGCCCCAAATCCCTGGTGCCTCTCCTCATCAACTGGAGCTATAAGGAACAAATGACAGTCCTAAACTCCCAGTCCAAAGGCCTCTGAAGATAGGCAGGGTTGCAGAAGGTCAAGGGTAAGTGATAGATGGTTGAGTGGGATCAGGCGGGTACTATTACCCAGTACTAACCTTCCCATTTACATTACTTTCTAAATGAATTACAGCTTCTCACACTTTCAAGCAGACCTATACTGAGAGCTTGCTACTGCAACACAGGTGTTTTAAAGATCAGAACATTTGCTGGACAGTATAAATAACTTTCTTTAATTCTCCTCTCAAATATTAGACAGGATAAATATCCAATCAGAGATACAAATGTATTGTGGTATTGTCAGGATATTTTTTAAAAATAGTATCAATATTGTAACATAATCATTGAAAATACGGACATGTGACCCATTTTATTTTGGTTCCTTAGCCTTGTGACTTTTCAGGGCACTCTTAGCCAATACAGAACTTTATATTCACTTTAAACTATCAGCTGAGATTCTATTCAGAAATTAGAATAGCCATTCCAACTTGTAATCCAAAACTCCGAACATGATTCAGCTCACATTTCCTTCCTGCTCATAGCTGGGGTGATGAGGTGAGTGGGTGGGCCAAGTCGGCTCTCCTGATTGCCCCCTCTTGATAGTGAACACTCTGGGGTTGAAGAGCACGGGAAGACACGATGCAAGGAAGGACAAGTTTGTTCTCCTTGAACTGGCATCTTGCATCAGAGGCCTGGCAGATATTGAGAGCTGACTCCTTGTTTCGTGGGCACTTTTGTGGGTTCATCAGCCGCTTCCCTGCTGGGCTCCCTGGCTGCAACTGCCATGAGTCAGGCAGAGATCTGCTTTCAAAGTGCTGCTTGTTCATCAGCCCCCCACCAAGCCTCTGGTTTTCTAGTGGTCCAGTCCCTACTAACCCTTGGTGTCAGAGTCCAAGTGTTTCTTCCAGATAGTTCTCTTGGGAAAGACATAAAATAACTTAATGACAGCTGTCTCTGTAGTGTGTTGAACATCTGGTACATGGGAAAGAGTCCCACCACAGAATCCTTTCTCTGGGCTTGATTTGAATGAAAGGACGGCAACTCTCTTTGAGGGATGCCCAGTTCTCTCTTTCTAAAACAGAAAAACAAACAAGCACCTTTTGGTAAATTACTCTACCTTTTCCCTCTCTGAGCTAAGGGCATTTGTATCAGAGGCCCAAATGTCATGAAATTGATTCCTGACCTCCTATTTTGGAAATTGGAATTTAGGATTGGGATCAAACCTTGAGATGCGGCTTCTATTGCATCACACTGTCTTTGTTGAAACATCAGTTTTAACATTTGGAACCATGTGATTAACATCATGGTTCCTTTAGTATTCCTGATAAGCTGCTCAATATCTACTCTCCCTTCTTCCTTATTGGCAGAAACCCCATTATTTTTTTGTGGGAATCTATTTTTTGAAGCAGCCAAGTAATCAAAGAAAGAGGCTTCATACTCATCTCAGGGGCAAGTCCTAAACAGTCTAATTCCATTTAATGGGCAGTAATTCATTTATATCCCAAGACAAAACCTGCCAAAGAGATATAAAGTTAGCTGAGATGGGTGAAGTGTTTTCTAAAAAGAGAAGCACAAAGAACAACAGTTTCATTTTCTACCTTTGGACCTTGTGCCTGGTCAGGGCCATCATCTTGTGATAATGGAGAGGGTCAATCAGAACAAAAGGACAACATACTAACATGGCAAAGCAGAACCTACATGACATTTCCAGGCCTCTTAATAACCATCCCTTGAGACTTCATGTTATAAAATGGTAAGTTATTTTCATGTGCACATTCAATCATTGAGTTAGCAGCCCCAAACCTACACCATCTTCAGTAAGGTATCTTCACTGAGAAATTTCACCATGAAATATTTATTGTAATCCAAACAAGGGCACTTCTTAATAGCTAATCAAGTTAGACAGTAGAGGAAAACTTATGTTTTCTCACTTTTTCTTTCTAAATTGTGGAGGGTGAGCTCATCTGCCACAAAGAGCACTTTAAAAATCAGATGTTCAAGATAATTCTCTAAATTGCAAATGCTATTCTTGAATTGAAACAACCATTCTGATGACACCTGCGATGACAAATGTAAACAAAAACAAAAGCTATGTTCAATTTGCAAATCCATTAGTAGGCTTGGTTGGTTCTCTCTTGGAGTTCCCGGGGAACCAAAGAGATCTCAAATATTACATGATACTGTCAGTATTCAGGACAATCACTTCCTTGTCTTAGCACATCAGAAGATGGTGTGTGTGTGCCAAAAAACCCTTGGAAATATAATCATACCTAATGCTGAATTCCATTTAGAAGATCAAGCAAGAACCTATTTTACTATCCATATTATGATGTGGGTGTACTTATATTAAATCACTTTAAGAGAAACACTAGGTGGCTAATTTGTGACAATGATATGTTTGCAGGCTAACACATTCATAAGAACAGCAGAATAATGAGCTAATCTGTAAAGTAACATGGAATTTACTGAAAGCTGGTGGCCCAAGCTATCATAATTGTCCTTTATACTGTCTTCTAGCAATCCTCTACCCATGTTTTTGCTTTAACATAAATAGGTCAAGGTATAACTAATCTTTCTCCCACAAAGGTAGGTCTCTGGTATGTGAGTGTACTTGCTGCGAGGAGAAGGTGGTATCAGGGCGTGTGCGGTTCTGCTTTGTTCAGCTCCTCTGTCTGAATGGCATTCCGTAATGATGTACCACCAATCTTAGCTGTTTTCCAGTTCATGTTGTTGCTGTTGTCATTTTGGTGATGTTTCTTTGGCAAGTCACAAACACTTAGGTGTATTCCCATTTATACATGGACTGTCTCATTTTCCTCTCCATTTGTAATTTGCAGGCTCCAGCTCACTGACAAAGGCACTGTGGCTTCAGTACTTTTAAGATTGTTGTTTTCATTTTTCCTTCCCTTCCTCAAGTCAATTGAGGGATGGCTTTATCCCTCTTAAAATAAGACACATTCTCCTTCCTTTCATCCCCAGCCAAAACTTGAGACTGATCAGACTAAGTCTCAGTTTTGGCTCTGTCTGCATCACATCTCCTTACAGCCCCAAGAGTACTATAAAGTAGTTAAGGTGTGCTGCTCAGTTAAGAGAACTTCAACTGAAGAAAGCAGGGGCTGCTGGAAGGAGTACAGGTTTCTTGTATCATGAGACAGACCTGAGGTCTCTTATCACTTCATTTGCCTTGGGCTCATTTCCCCACTGAATCTTAATGTTTGCTTCTGAAAAGTAACAGATAGATGATAGATTTCTTTGATATGTTGGGATTACTTTGAAAGGTATAGGTTAACCACATTGTACATAGGTGAAATCAGTCCATATTTGTTCCCTTGCTACCCTCAAGCATTTGCCATCTAAGCTGATAACTGCAGGGGTGGGAGGGCTGAATCAGGAAAGGATAACAACAAAGTCGAAATATGAAGAGGCCAAATGACCCAGGGATCTCAAGCAATTACTAATGCAAAGTGAGTTTTAGTAGGGTGGGTTATAAACATAGCTGTGGTGTGGCTTTTATATCACTGCCTTAAGGGAAGCCTATAAATTAATTAGAGAAGACCAATAACCTAAAAAATAAATGGGAAATGGATATGGGCAAGCATCCCAGAAGGAGAACTACAAATAGTCAATAGCTATTTGAAAAGATGTTCAGGGGTGCCTGGGTGGATCAGAGGGTTAAGCATCTGACTTCAAGTCAGGTCACAATTTCTGGGTCCTGGAATCAAACCCAGAGTCCAGCCCCCTGCTCAGCGGGGACTTTGCTTCTCCCTCTCCCTCTGCTTCTCCCCTTCTTGTGCTCTCTCTCAATTGAATAAATAAAATCTTAAAAAAAAAAAAAAAAAGATGTTCAATCTTACTGGGAACCAAAGAAATAAAATTGGAATGAGATATTTTGCCTACATGTTGGTAAAAACTAAAGACTAAAAATATCCAGAGATGATGAGGGGGTGGGAAATAGGTACAGCCATATACAACTGGTGGAAACATAGATTGGGAAAGACTTACTTAGAGTACAATTTTGTAGACTTTTTTCTTTCTTTCTTTTTGATTTATTTATTTATTCGTTTATTTATTTATTTTTGAGAGAGAGAGGGAGAAAGACAAAGGGAGAGGGTGCATGCACACATGCCTGGGGTGATAGAAGTGCAGAAGGAGAGGAAGAAGGGAAGTCTTAAGCAGACTTTGTGCTGAGCGTGGGCTCAGAGCTCTACCTCACTACCTAAAATTCTGACCTTAGCGGAAACCAAGATCCAGTCTCTCAGCCAACTGCACCACCGGGGTACCCCTAGTAGACTTTTAAAAATCGAGAACACAAATATGTTTTACTGGCAAAAGCCTATTCTACAAAAGTGAATGCAAGGGTGCACATGTGCACACACACGTGCCAACACACACACAAGGATATTCATTTCATCATCATTTATAATAATATTAGGATACTGTTTCTGTTTTTCTGATCAGGTGCTGAGTTCTAGAAGAAGGCATACCTTTTTCCTTCCTCCCTCCTTAGTAACTTTCAAGCCTCCAAACATCTAACAAGGTCGAAGATGTTTAAGAATGCACACTAGCAAATATGAAATAATAACACATGATCAAAATACTTTTATTCTTCATAGAGACAATAATATAGATTTATGAAATTTGTAGGATATTTGCTGTTTCCAGAGATGAAAAATAAGTATTTAACAAATGGCAATTCAAAGGTTTATTCCTTTTTTTTTCTAACCATTTAAAAATTGGGGAACATTGTATAATATAATTGGTTGATATCCACCTTTCCAATACTATGTAAAACTTACTTATATTTCTGGTAATAGATTAATTTTCAAATACCTCACATATTTAAAAAAATTAAAACATCCCATAAAACTCTATTCTGGTTTTATGTCTGTTTTTCTCGTTTTATTCTCCACCCTTGCCCCCATGGAATACACATAAAACTTTGCTATGCTGCCACACTTTCTCCAATATCCGAAAAACACTGGGAACATTTTCCTAACAGGCCAAAATTGATCTCATTTACCTCAAGAATACAAAATTTCTCAAATGAGGGTTGAAACTCTTGTTATTACAACTCCTAGGCCTTGTTCTTTCAATTAGAATCTAGTTTTCTTGAAACATGGGATGGGGAGAGTGGAGACGGTGTCTTTTAAACACAAAGACCATGCTTGTGATATCATCAGTAAAGAGTGCCTCTGGATCACTTACAACATTGGGACTGAACCTCTTCAGTTAGACCTTCTGGACCAAACTGGCATGGTTAAGAGAGAATCCATTAATAAGCTGTCTGGGCTAGGCCATGAAACAAACTTAATGGAACTAATCCAGCAGAGATCCATTAGACCAGTGGTCAGTCCAACTTCACTATTATAGATAACTAAGATCCAATATTATAAAATGAAATACTGCTTTATTTTTCAAGGAGAACTATACTATATAAGACAGGAAATATATATAAAACTCTCTTTATCAGTGACAGCCCCAGATCAGGCTGGTGTAAATCATGTATCTGTATATCTTAGCTATATAATTTGAGCTGAGCTTCTCAAAAGAACATTATTAAGTACATTAAAATAAGAAACTAGCTTCTTTCCATATACCGTATAGAAACAATAGTGCAAAACTGCACTGCAACAGTGCATTGCAAATGAGGGGAGAAAGATAAAATAAAGCTAACATTTTTTTAAAGGATTTACTTATTTATTTATTTATTGCTTGCTTGCAAGCAGGGGGAGGAGTAGAGGCGGGGAGAGAGCGAGAGAGAACCCCAGATGGACTCCACACTAAACTTCAAGCCAAAGGCAGGGCTTGATCTCACAACTCTCAGAGCATGATAATGACCTGAACCAAAATTAAGAGTTGGAAGTTTAATTGATTGAGCCACCCAGGTGCTCCTAACATTTTTTTCTTTCTTTCTTTCTTTCTTTCTTTCTTTTTTTTTTTTTTTGACTTTCCTTTCTGGAGAAGATCCTGTGCACTGAGTTTTAGACAACTTAGTTGTTTTAATACTTGCAATAACCCTACTAAGTTGAGTATTAACACTCTCCACTTTATAGATAAAGAACTTGAAGAAACTAGAGGGATTATTTATTGTTCAAAGACCCAGAAAGTACGTGACTGAACTGCGAGTGGACTCCAAACCCCACTCTACCCACCACATGGGAAGCAGCCTTGCCCAGTGAGGTTGAGACATGGCTGGAGGGTGGGGGTACCATTCTAGAGACAGTAGTTGGGGTAATGATCATAAGCTTTATATTTGGCAAGTGCCAGACGAGATGCTAAACACTTGGCTTGCTTCTCCACATGTGATCTTCCAGAACAGTACTACCAGTTGTCTATTTTTCAGTGAGGAAATCAAAGCACAGAATAATTAAGCAAGTCATCCATAGTTTATGCAGCTAATTAATAAATCTTATGGTGAGATTGTAATATATAATTGTTTCCCTATACTTGTTTTTTCCTATTTATTTCTTGCAGAGAAAATAGATAAATGACTTATTTTACAATTTATTGATTTCATATACATTTGGGAGTACTACTGCCTTTTGGATAAAAAATAATGTTTTCTCCATCCTTGAGATGCCAAGAAGCTATTTGGGGTTATTGGGAGGTAATTCACTGACGTCCTGCTTATGTCAACAGATACGCACAGAATTAGGCTGCAGTTTGATTCCTAACCCTATCACTGACTTTGCAAACCCTCATCAAACACATCTTGTATTAGTTCCTCCATACACAAAACTAAAACAGCTATGTGTCTGTATTTTAAAATGTTAATACATGATCTGGCAAAGGCTGATACTTTATATTGCCTCCTTGGCTGGTGTCTGGGGATTATTCATCTAGCACTGAGAGAGCATCCAGTACCCAAGCCCCTCCCCTTTCCTATTTATTATCAGGCTGCTGCAGTGCAGCGTTGAGACATCTGATCATTTAGATCATTAAAAACCAATCCAATGACCAAACATTTCTGTACATTTTAGAGAAATGACAAAAAGTACAGTATTAGATTGCTATTAACCTGCTCTGGGTTTTCTTTTTACAGCTGCCAGGAAAGTCATTTGGTAAAATTTATTAAACCAGCATGCCAGGGGGAGAGACGAAAAGAGCAGAGAAACGTAAACACGGCCGGTTTAGATCGGTTTAGATGGGAGGGTGATGTTTTTCTTGGGAAGGAAATGAGATGTCACTGGGGGAGGGAGGAGGAGGAGGAGGCGGGTAGGAGGAGATACTCTGTGTACAGTGAGCATACTATAATTTGGGGTATAAGAGATTCAAGACAGTAGGATAAAAGCAACCAAAATGCAGAAACAATAGAGGCAGAAGGAATCTTTGGAACAAGCTATCCATGTGCTTCTAATGGACTGTCTGCATTGGTCACACTGTACAGTTTGACCGAATTAATCCAAGAGACTTCACTGGTGCAATGATCAGATGCTGATTTGAAGAATTCAGTAAGTCAAACTGTTTGAATATCAGGAGACGGCAGGGAGTAGCACCTAGTTTTCTGCACAGCAGAGATTATTTCTGTAGGAACAATTAACAAAGAAATCTTTCTACTTTTGTTCAGTAAAACCATGAATGTGGAAGTTCATGTATTCATTTCCTTATTTGTTATCATATTGGCCATACATATTCCCTTCCTCCATATATGAATTTCCTTCCCCTTACAAAATTGTGTTTTCTCTCTAATATCTTTCAATGATTTCTTGATTAACCCGAAAGGAATGTGGAATGTGGAATCACAGAGTGCTGACAAGGATAAATTTTAATGTGTGGTTTGGGCGACCATTCCACTCTTTCTAATTCCTCCCTGCATCCTATTTAAAGTCATGCTTAGCTCACATAGCTCGTGCTTCTATAGAAAGGGGCAGGAAAAACTATCAAGCACTAATTTGCTATATATTAAGTCTGCTTACATTTAAAGCATAACCACCTAAACAAAAAGGACTTAAAAGTAGCATTTAAAACATTATAAATAAAGCAAATGTTCTGTGGAAGAGTGAATGTATGTCCTTGGATAGAGGACATAGAAAATGATAAGATACAAGAAGCATTTTATTGCAGAGAAGATGACCAACACTAGTCTAAATGAAGTGGCCCTCCTAAAGAGAAGTTCTAAATTATATTTGCTTTTTATTGGGTATGCTGCTTGGCAAAAGCTGAGATTCAGAAAGCATTTATTTGATGCTACAGTTTACTTGGGAGGTGAGTATCCTTTTTAAAGGGGAGTAGTAACCAGATTCCATAATGGCTCCCAATCACCCACTTCTTGATAGTCACATCTTTGTTGAGTCTCTCCTCCCACATTGTACCAGTGGTGATCCGGCAGAAGGTAATGATATGTTCCTTTCAAAATGAGATTATAAAAGACTGGCTTCTATTTTGAGATTATCTCTTTCTTTTTGATCTCGCCCTGTAGGGGGATGCAAGCTGTCATACTATGAGCAGGAACTATGGAGAAACCAACAAGGCTAGAAACTGAGGCCTGGCAACTTTCTGAGTGACCTTAAAGAAAGTTGAGCCCTGAGATGACTGAAACCCAAGTCAGCAACTCAAGTGAGACCTTTAGCCAGAGCCACTAATTAATATGGGGGTACCGTGAACCATTTACATGATTGAAGTTTATACATATAGGGCTATGCCATTAGGGGCAGGGGTGGATAAGGAGAGGGAGGAAGATCATAGAAACAAAATTCAAGGAAGGAGGTATAATCATACCTACATGTGCAACACGCAGAATTACACTCCCTTGTCTTTTGAAATTATGCGTGATCACTTGACTTACTCTGCCCAATGAAATCTGAGCAAAAGTAATAGATGTCTCTTCTAGGGGAAAATCGTTACAAACTGGTGTATGATTTCCTCTATCCTCTGCCACACTGACTGACACTTTCCAAATGGTGTGGTCTCCCACTAGCCAGCCCTAAGTAAAAAACAGAACTCTCCTCTTTCCACTCCCAACCTATGATGAACATACAGCATGAGTGAGGAATAAACCTGCTCGGTGTGAAGCAACTGAGATTCTGGAGTTGCTGGTTGTAGCATGATCTAGACCATCCTCACTGTAACAGAACATAAGTCTCTGGGTAAGAATTCACTCTAAGCAAAGAAGAAATCGACTATGAATAACCAGACCCAGCCTCAAAGCCTAAAGTTTCCCAAAGGTGTAGCAATTTGGGGTAGACCATGGTGATAAGTCATTTCCAGTCATTTCCTGGAAGGACAAAGGGTTGAGTATGAGAACTGGAAGACATTTTCCACTAAATAACCAAGGCTTGAGATACAAAAACAAAACAAGACAACAACAAAAAAACACTGCTGTGAGTCAGTCCTGAGAGAACAAGAAGGAAGAAGGCATTCTCCTTTCCACCATGTAAGGGAACAATGTCCCGCAACTATCCTAGAAGAAAAGAGGAGCATTAATAGCTGGAACAAACTTTTTGCTGAATGTTGCCAGGCAGTCTGAATACCGATGAACATGGGTTGAGGTAACAGGTAGAGCAAAGGCCAGTTACAAAGTGGAATCCCAGGCAGATCAATGTAGAAGTGATTGCGAGGTGCCCCTGAGAATCTTGGAAAAGCATGCGTGAGACTGGGCGAGTCTCTGTGATATAAAACGAGTGAGCAGACATACTCCTTCTGCAAATGGAACATTCATTTGAATGTGACCTATTGTATGCCCACTGGCTTGGAGAATAAACATCTAAAAACCTACTCTTTTTCATATATGTTAATGTGGTTATCAATTTATTATTTACACATTACAATAATCCATTCCACATCTAAACCTGTGTCATATGTCAATACATGGTTCTACCTTGATCAGATCTCAACCTAAAGATTTAAAACTTTTTGGCAAAAGCCTCATTATAGTTTAGAACAATTTAATCTGTTCTCCACTGCTATCTCTGGTGAGACAGTATATAAATAACGCAATAACTTAGTCATTATTTTAAGATGTAGTAGCTTAGTATAAAAAGACATGGATACTTGAAGCAAAGATATAAGTAGTTCAGCTGAATCAAAACCTTGAGTATATGTGCATTAGATTTCTTGCTAGATCTATGTCTCAGAAACTCATTTAAAGATCTTACTTATTTATTTAAGAGAGAGGCACAGCAGGGAGGACGAGAGGGAGAGGGACAAGCATACTCAGCACTGAGCACAGAGCCTGATGTGGGGCTTGATCTCAGGAGCCTGAGATCATGACCTGAGCCAAAACCAAGAATCAGATACCCAACCGACTGAGCCACCCAGGTGCCCCTCAGACAAAGAGTCAACAAGTGGGAAGGAGGGAACTAAAGGAGGCTTTTAGTCATGAGGAAATGAAATTAGGAAGGCGGGGAAAAAGAATTCAAATGTGATGTTTTTGTTTCAGAACAGGAGAGGCTTGATAATAGCAGAGGGTGTGGAGTCAGTAGAGAAAAACAGAAAGTATCAGTAGAGGAAAATGGGGGCTAGGGGTATACCGTGTCTCAGAAAGTGTGAAAAAGTGGGACCTAGACCATTAATCTGCTCATCCTTATAGAGGAATGTTGTACATAGTACACCAAATACTCCATGCACTGAGCCTTCAATGACAACATGTTTTCACATGCACAGTTGTTGTCCTCTTTACTGGCACCCTTCCCTTCTACTAGTCCCTTCTAGCTCTCGCCACAATTTGCACTTATATATTTATCTGTCTGCTGCATGCCTTTTACCTCAACTAGGACAGATGCTGCATGAGGGCGGGATCCTTTCTACCATGGTCACCCTCCATGGCACAGGACCCGGTACACAGCAGATGCTCCATAAATATTTGTGGACCAAACAAATTAGGATAGGTAAAAGAATAAATTTAAAATTGTCTATCTTAATTGATGAAAATTCTAGTACTGGAATTGTCCTGGTCCCTCTTTGGCCTACCAGGTCTTCTTACTTAAATGAAGTCCTAAAATCAATTGTTGCCCAGTAGTTTTTGTACCTTTTTAAGATCTTGTTGCTATGTGGGGATTTTCACTCTACTTTGGATGACATAGCAGCCAAATCTATCCACATCACTAAACCCAATCAGCCAGACTGTCATTTTTACTCTGATGCTATTTAGAATGTGCAGTGAGCCACCCGATTCTACTTCCTAAAAACTAATTTCCCTAGAGCTTTTGCTCTATTATTTCATCAATGCCCCTGAGGTCAGAAACTATGATTTCTTCTCTCCTGAACAGTACAATGTCTCATTAAAACTTCTTCCCATAAGCCTGAATATTTCTTTAGAAATTCAAAGAAGTTTCAAGGATCATGAAGGACCTTCGGTTCGATATCAGCTATATTTAGTGCTTTGGGAGCAACGGCACAGTCAAGTGCCTTAATGACCCAGAAACAACTAATTCAATATAATTCTGACTTCTTGATGGCCAGTTTTTTTTTTGTTTTTGTTTTTGTTTTTTAAAGATTCAGAAAAAACAGTATTTGATCAAGCTTTTAAAAATGCATGGTCTTATAACTTTTTTACCTATCCCAACAACCAAGTTGATTATATTTACACAGGAGTATGAGCAAGTATGATTATCTAATAATTTAGATGACATTTTCATGTTTTTATAGTTCCTGCTTCGACTTAAGGAGAGGAAGATGGGAAGTCATCATTTATTTATTCACTCAACAAATATTTATTGACTACCCCCATGTTCCAAGAACTAGTCAAGAGGTTGGGGATATAGCAGTGACCTATAATATAGACTAGGGGGCTTTCATTCTAGCTGGAGGAGGGTCAGAAAATCAGCAAAATGACTAAAATCTATAGCCACTAATATAGTAATAAGGTATAGGGAGAAAATTAAAAAGAAAGAGAGATGGAAAACTCCAGGAATAGGGATTATGTGGATATAAATACCAAAAAGGATGGACAGGGAAGGCCTCACCAAGAAGATACTTGAATAAGGAACGAGGGATGTGAGGAAGTCAAACAAAGCAGTCTTGGGGAGATACAGGTCCGGGCCCAAAGTAACATAAAAAAATAGAGCCCCTGAAACAGGACTATGCTTTGAGAGCTGGTGAAATAGAAGGAAGTCAGTGTTCCAAAGCAGTAGTAGGAGCTAAATTAGAGGCAGTAGAAACCCACAGGTGGTAGGTTATTCTGAGAATTTTAATTGGTTTTTAAGATTTATTTATTTGACATGGGGGGAGTGGGGGAGGGAAGGGGCAGAGGAAGACAGAGACAGAGTCTCCCAGCAGGGAGCCTCGTGTAGGGCTTGATCTTCAAATCACAACCTGAGCCCACACCAAGAGTCGGGCACTTAACCGACTGTGTCACACAGATGCCCCATGATGATTTTAATTTTTATGAAGATCGGAGGTTACTAAAGGGTTCTGGGCAGAGGAGTGACCTACCATGACCCAGGAGGTGGAAGTGCCACTCTGCAGATGTGTGGAGAAAAAAATGAAGTGACTAAAGCCAGGTAGCAGGGATGCTGATCAGAGACAACTGTCTTGTAATCCAGGTGAGAAAGAACGGTGGCTAGGAGCAAGCTGGCAGCTGTGGAGGGGATCAGAAATGGCCAGAGTCTGAGTTCTATTTGAAAAGAGAACTGGCTGGAGTCGCTCACTGGATTGGATGGGGAAGGGGGGAAAGCAGGAAGAGCCAAAGGTAACTGCAGAGTTTGGCCTGAGATGGGGAATCCACTGAAGGAGTGCTTTGGCAGGGGAGAAAAAGACGTTGTTTTTGGCTACGTTAGGTTTCAGGTAGACAGTAGACAACCAGGTGGAAATGGCAGGTAGGCAGTAGAATATTAAAGTCTGATTTCAGGAGAGAAGTCAAGATGGGTGGTAGAAATTTGCCAATGGTATACAAATGAGGTCATACAGGAAATACATAGAAAGAGTATGGAAGAGTTCACAGACTAAGGTGGAGACATACTAATGCTAAGATTTTTGAGGGGCTGAGGAGGAAGCAACAAAGGAGAATGGGGAGAGGCCAAGGCAGAAGGAGGAAAATCAGATGAACAAACTGCCCTGAAACCCTAGTGAAGAGAGTACTCTCCAAATGTTCCTGAGCATCAGCATAAAGACACCTGCTTTGCAAGTTTTATTTGACCACAGGATTCGATATAGTTTCCAATAAAATTTCAACTGAATTAACATTAACTGGAGTTGCAAATTTTGGAGAGTCTGGTAACCTATAAAAAAGAAACAAAAGAGTAAGGAAGAAATGCCAGAAATTATGAAATCTACAAGCTTAACTGATTATAAATTATCAAAATGAAACTGTATTAAGGAGATATCAATTCATGTTAATAATGTCATACAGCAGAAGTTATCTTAATCCTTGGCTCAACTGTTTTAAACATGAATGATTTGAGTTATAGTTTATGAAGGGGGAAAAAAAAGTTCTCCATTTACATTTTGTAACATACTTGCACAAGTTAAACTTAACTTTCAGGCAACTACATAATTTAAACAGGTGTTGGCCCATTTCTTAGTCTCTGCCTTGAAGGGACTGACCTGACTATGGAGTACATAGTTCAAAGACGACTCTACACACTTTTTTAAAGATTTCATTAATTTATTTAAGACTGAGAGAGAGAGTGTGTGTGCACAAGCAGCAGGGAGCAGCAGAGGGAAGGGAGAGGCAGACTCCCTGCTGAGGAGGGAGCCTGACATAGGACTGGATCCCAAGGCCCTGCGATCATGACCCAAGCCGAAGGCAGATACCCAAGGACTGAACCACCCAGGTACCCCAAAGACTGCTCTACGCTTACACTACTCCATAGGAAAAGACAATTTTAAAATGCAAATATGTAGAATTAAGGAGGAAGGCAATCACGCGCGGCAGTGTGCATCTTATTTTTGAAGAAAACCAGAATGGAATGTTATGCCAATTATCATACCCAAGTTTTGTGTTTTAACAGGAATTATGTTTTTGTTTGTTTTTTTACTAAAAACCCCACAGATTTCTTGCAAGTGTGGGAAAGACAGATTAAGATAAAGTAGAGGTAGGTGGGATAGAGGCTTTATTGCATACATCACAGCTCAGAGCTATAAAATCAAGTATAATATGCAACTAAAGCAACAACATTCAAAGTTACACATAATTCCATTTCTTCCTTTTACAAATAGGGATCATAATATCAGTCCCATTGACTTAATCAGATGAGGTTATGTATTTTAAAGTACTTACAAAAAAACCCCAAAACTACCAAACACTCCAGAATATTACAGAATGTCAAAGGATTAATTCAGTGTGACTTTCTTTTGATGGATGAAAATTTTTAAAGCCCCAGTTGTTTTCCACTCACTTGGAAGAAATTTATCTTTAAATCCACACATCCTTGGGCCATGGTGCAGATACTCAATTAAACTGAGTTATTTAACTGTGGGTTTGGGATATTTTTAATGTTGAACATTCTTGTTCTATCCCTGCACTCCTTGTCTGGGTATCCTTAGTACGTATAAATGTTA
Organism: Mustela lutreola; assembly: GCF_030435805.1. NCBI lineage: Eukaryota > Metazoa > Chordata > Mammalia > Carnivora > Mustelidae > Mustela > Mustela lutreola. The sequence continues at coordinate 89,376,716 of NC_081294.1, forward strand.
GAATAGCATTTAGACTTCAGAAATTATGAGTTGACTCCAGGGTTTCCTAGGATCTACTAGTCAAAATGAAATTGCCCCCCAGTATGTTTAAATTCTCAGTATTCCTGCACTGTGATTTTCTGGTTCAGAGATGAAAACCTTAAATGGCCTCATAAACTTTAAAGTTTCTTGGACATTCAATAATCTCCTATGACATTTTGATGAGTCTAGTGTAAATGAATCAAAAGCTCACGGATTAAATTCCCCATGAACTACTACTCTTGGCTACAACATACCTTAGTGAAAGCGTTTTGGCAGGGAGTCAAATATGCTTTGCTGACCCCTCAATATTTTCAAGATACTCACTTTCAGACTCAGTCAGCATATTCTAAACAGGATAAAAGTGACCAGAGGTGCCCATGTTTGTCTGGATGTCACTGGTCTTCGTGTGACCTTCAGTTGTGAGAAAAGGGAGCTCTTTAACAGTACAGTCCCTGTGAACTGGGGGCAACCTGACCTCCTAGTTTTGCTGCTGGTTTAGTCTGCAGACCACTTTAGCAAGTTTAAAATCTTTCAGACTGCCTACTCTAAACTCTCAACTAGCAAGCTAGCTAAGACCCAAAAAAGGACTATCTTGTGAATTAAACTGGGCTCTATCCTTGAAATACTTAAGATTTTGTAAAGTATCCCCAACTTTTTATGAAGTTCTCTCCTCCCCCAATTCTTTAAATCAATAGACAGTTAAAAAAATTATTTATATTTGATCCATTCAGAATCATTTGAGTGTTTGAAATATTGTAAAACATCTTATGGGTGAAATGGTCTTAGATAAATAGTGGGGCACATGGGTGGTTTAGTAGGTTTAGCATCTGCCTTCCACTCAGGTCATGATCCTGGGATCTTGGGATTGAAGCCCTCATTAGGCTCTCTGTTCAGTGGGAAATCTGCTTCTCCCTCTCCCTCCATCCCTCCCACCATTCATCCTCTCTAGTGTGCTCTCTCAAATAAAAAGATAAAATCTTTAAAAATAGATAGATAGATAGATAAACAGTTTTGTTTTTGTTGTTGTTGTTGTTGTTGTTTTGATAAACAGTTCTTGAAAGACTTTAGGAAGGATCTAGTTTATGCCAATCTAATTGAGTCCAGAGAAGTTTCCAATATATTTGGTAAGTTAACACAGAAGTCCCCAAAACGGCCTGCTGGGGCTTAAAAAAGGTAATTATATTTTCTGTAAGCATCTGCAATCTGTCTCAATATTAAACCAAGCAGTAAGTCTTGCTAACTTCCAAGGCAATTCAAATGTATTTGCAAACATGCTTTTTTTTTCTTTTTTAAACAATATTTTAGACAATAATTTACAATGGAATTTCAAAAATGCAGTCATTATCACCCATTTGATTCTTATTTTACTTTATACAAACCAGTTGTTTTTCAGTTTTAAAGAATTCAGCACAGTATTTTGGAGTCTCAGCACTTTCTCTGCATTTTGAAAATGTGCCAAGTATTGATGTGGTCAGCTCTAGGACTCCTCAAGCCATTAGGAATTATAACCGAGTGATAAATATAATGTAGCAATTTTCTACACTGGCAAATCATGTTGAATTTAAGAATAAGAGCTACCTACGAAAAACTATTTCCAAGTCACAAGATGCCTGTCCCTGTAATAGGGAGACGCTCCCTAGCAATGTTTCCAATCAATGGAAAGACAATGGCCTTTGTCTTTTCAATCTTATCTGTGAAAATGAAAAGTAAACTGCTGAAGTTAATCTAACATTTACTTTTCCAATAGATTCCAAACAGAAATACTTCTTTGGTTTTGGTATAATGTTGCTCCCATGGAGATTATAATTCTTTTTTGTTTTTTCTATTCTATGATTTTCAAGAGCTAAAATTTGGGTAGGGAACTCTTCTTCTATATATATACTCTATAAATTACAAATGTATAACTTGAATGTTATAATGATATATCTATCCAAGATTTTTTAAAGTACTAGATAATACAGGGACATAACATTTTATGTTTTCTCTTTTTCCTTTTATTTTTCACTTTCCTTCAAAAAACTATCTCTCGGCTTTCTTGTCTCCCACTGCTGAGGGTATAGATTGTCTTCTGATTTTCTATCAACAGGATGACTAAAAATATACCCTTGAACATGCCTAGAAGCTGTATTTTAGATAGGTAGATTTCAAACCTTCTTTGCATGTGGGTGAATTAGCTCAAGAGTTGCCATGGCTGAGGACCTCCTTGTCCCCTATGTCCAACTGTAAGGAGCACAGCTTGGAAATAAGTGTTGCAGCCTTGTGCAGCAAAAGTCATTTACATACTTCTCTTCCATGGCCACCACAACAGACATTATGCTATAATGCAGACTCTTAAATAGGAGATTAAAAGCTGGTATTGATCTATGAATGTTTGATCACAGAGCTATGAATAAACCAAAGAGTCTGGAAATTATTCTTCAATTCCCATTTGTTATGGATTGAGTTGTATCTCCTCAAAATTTATGCAATGAAGTTCTAATTCCCAGTATCTAAGAACATGACCTTCCTTGGAAATCGGGTTACTGCATGTGTAAGGAGTTAAGATGAGGCCACCCACCCTGGAGGAGATTAGGGTGGGCCTCTATCCAGTACACCTGCAGTTCTTACCAAACGAACAGCATGTGAAGAGACGGGCATCAGATCCTTATGGGGTACACATGTCGTGTTACAAGCTTGGGCCTAATTCTGTAGTCAAGAGATAGTCATGAGAAAATTTAAGCAGAAAATACATATTTTACCTTTTAGAAATAAATATACTGAGTGTTGTGTGAGGAATAGAAGAGAGGACAGAAGTAAACAGGACTGAAAACAGAGGACCCAGTTAGTTGTAATATTTCAGAAGAGAGATGATGATGGCTTAGCCTGAGGTAGTACCCGTGTGTATGGAAAGCAAAGGATCACCCTGGAGAATACTAGAGATGGAACAGATTATGACCTGAAAACTGATCGGACATGGGGGATAAAGGGGAAAAAATATTCAAAGTAATGACCAAATTTCTGGCTTGTAAGATTTCGTTAAGATTGTTCTCATTCACTGAGCTAGAAACACAGGCCAAGGAGTAGAGGTGGATATGACAAGAAGGGGCTGAGGCAGGAGGGCAATCTTGGACATACTGAGTTTGGAGATGCTATGGAGACAAATCTAGAAAATGAATTTCATATTCAGGGGAGAGAGCCAGATGAAAGTGGAAGACTAGGGCACCTGGGTGGCTCAGTGGGTTAAGCCTCTGCCTTCAGCTCAGGTCATGATCTCAGGGTCCAGGGATCAAGTCCCGCATTAGGCTCTCTGCTCAGCAGGGAGCCCGCTTCCACCTCTCTCTCTCTCTCTGCCTGCCTCTCTGCCTACTTGTGATCTCTCTCTGTCAAATAAATAAAAATTAAAAAGAAAAGAAAAGAAAATGGAAGACTAAAAGCTGGTTCTTAAGTTCTTGAAATCATCTGTTGAGGTTTTGCAAAATGCAAGTCCCTCAGCCCTATCCCCGTCTAGTAATTCTGCTTCAGATGGTTAGCACAGGGAGCAGGCTGCAGTTTCCATATGACATCTCTCTCTCTGTGTCAAATAAATAAATAAAATCTTAAAAAAATTTTTTTCTAGCTTTACTAAAGTATGACTGACAAATAAAAATTATATATAAAGTATAAAGTATAAGGTTTTGAAGTTTAATTAAATGATTACCACAATCAAGCTAATTAGCATATCTATCACCTCACAGAGTTACCTTTTTTTTTTTTTTTAAAGATTTTTATTTATTTATATGACAGAGATCACAAATAGGCAGAGAGGCAGGCAGAGAGAGAGGTGGGGAAGCAGGCTCCCTACTGAGCAGAGAGCCCAATGTGGGGCTCAATCCCAGGACCCTGAGATCATGACCTGAGCCAAAGACAGAGACTTTAACTCACTGAGCCACCCAGGCACCCCAGAGTTATCATTTTTTATGTGTGTGGTGAGAATACTAGAGATATACTCTTAATAAATTTCAATTATACATTATTATTAACTATAGTGACCATGATGTGTATTATTAGGTCTCAAGAACTTACTTTAAGTGAAAATTTGTACTCTTTAATCAGTATCTTTCTCCCTTTCCCCTACTACACAGACTCTGATAGCCACCATTCTATTATTACTATGAGTTCAGCTTTTTTTTTTAATATTCCACATAAAAGTGAGATTGTACAGTCTTTGTTTTTCTGTGTGTGGTTTATTTCACTTAGTGTGATGTCCTCCAAGCTCATCTGTGTTGTGGAAATGCTGATGTTAATGATCAATACATCTAGTGATATGAGAGATACAAGTGAAGGGACAGGTGAAGGAGGAATTCCACTAAGGAGGCAGAAGGGGGTAGGATTCAAGGCACAGGTATAGGGTTCTTTCCCAGATAAAAGAGAAGGAAGCTTCTAAGTGACAGACAGAATAGGGTCAGAGTGTAGGAGAAATGGACACAAGGATGACCCCAGCAACATGTGGAGATCTGAGCAGTGTTGAGACACCCTCTGGTTGGGACCAGAGACCATGAACTTGCTGTGGCACCAGTGTTTGTAGCTATGATTTTCTCTGGAAACCATAAGGGTAAAAATGGAAAGATCACATAGGTATTATATTCCTGGCCTTTAATTTTCCTATTTGGGGACAGCAGGATAACAATGAAGGGTTTAGCAAGACAACCGTTGAAACAGACTACTGGGTCTTTAACAAAATAAGCAGAGCTAGGAGAGGAGGGGGGTGGGATGGATGGACATTGGGGAGGGTGTGTACTATGGTGAGAAAAAAATAAATTAAAAAAAAAAAAAAAGGCAGAGCCAGAAGGAAAGAAGGGCAGGTTGGGAGTATGGGATATTTAAGTTTAAGATCTCAGGGCTGGGTAGAGCACTTCTGGTTGGTCACAGGGTTTGAAAGTGGACATGTTGGTCGCGGGGGAAGTCAGAATAGAACTAAAGCCAAAGTCAAAAGATTTGAGGAAGGTGAAGATGAGGGAGTACCGTTTTGGTTTTCACCTTAGACTGTGCATTAGAATCACTTGGGAGCTACCAAATCCCTCAGTACACATGCTCTGGTGAAATTAGGATCATTGTTGACAGGACAAAACCTAAATATTTTTTAAAGGTACAAAGAATGAGAACCGCAGGAGAGGTGCTCTTGCCTTCTGTCTAACTGGGCTCCAAAGTCACTCAAAATGATGAACTGCATGCAAGATGGATCCTTTTGGTTTTAAAACTCTCACTCAGGAAAACATTAGGGGAAATAAAGGAAATGGCAAAATAGCCAGCATGGAGAAGTAACAAAGAGTTCCAAGAGCTCTTTAATATTTTGTGGTTTATATTAAAAGATAAATGCAAACTCGGATAGTATTGTTATACTTTTTTTTAAAGATTTTATTTATTTATTTGAGAGAGAGAGCTAGAGCATGAGGCGGGAGAAGGTCAGAGGGAGAAGCAGACTACCTGTGGAGCTGGGAGCCTGATGCAGGACTTGATCCCAGGACTCCAGGATCATGACCTGAGCTGAAGGTAGCTGCTTAATCAACTTAGCCACCCAAGCACCCTGTTAAACTTCTTTCTTATAGGAACCTAGAGAAACCTTCTATAACCTCTTTCCCCCTTTTCTCTCCCTAGACTTGGATTTCAAACATATCTCCACTTTCTCTCTTTTTAAAAGTTCAATCAGACATGTTAGAGCCACTGGACTTATAAAACATGACCAGACTCAACTCTGCAATCCCCATCCCGGACTTCAGAGTTGTCTCAGATTAAACTTCTTAGACTGGGTCCTGCCCTGGTTAGTGTTTCAAACACCATTCACTCCTAGAGACAGAGATTTACTCAGACCCCTTCCAGAGGTTGTGAATTAGCATAACCCTTTGCTTCACAAGTAAACTAACAGATGTTCTTAATGTTTCTTGGAGAGAGCACCTTCATCCAGGATGCACTGAATAGGAAACTGGCTGAGTTCCTTTTGTCGCCACGGTGACCTCAGTATCCTGGAATTATAGGTTTTCATAGGAGCTCACCCAGGTTTTATGGCTTTAAATATGATCACAAAGCAAATCAGCTAGACCCATGTATGATGCTTCAATTCACCAAGGCAGCAAAAAAATAACTGGGTACCCTTTATCACAGTAGGTAAATCACAGCAGTCTCTTGCTGAATAAATCAGAGAGAGATTTTTCTTCCTGTTTTTCTGCCTGCAGTGACAGAGGTGGAAACTTTTACTCTGAGAGGTCTTGGGTGGTAAAAGATCTTGTTATAAACAAAACAATCATAATCCTAGTGGCCTGTATTCCCTACCTGGTCTGGCTTTGAAGAGTTCCTTAGACTCAGGTATCTAAATTATTTGATTTTTTTCCTACCTAATAAATTATAGGATGTGTTGTTAAATTAAGCTGTATAAAAGTGGAAGCCAAACAAAGGATTCTTAGGGCAGTAAAAATACTGTGTATAATATGAGAATAATGACTATATATCAATATACATTTGTCTAAACCCAACAAATGTACAACACCAGGAGTGAACCCTAAGGTAAACTAGTGTGAATGTAGGTTTGTCCTTGGTGAACAATGTACCATCCTGCTGAATAACACTGATAATGAAAGAGACTGTTCGTGTGTGAGGGTAGGAGGTAGGAGGAAATCTCTGTACCTTCCTCTCAATTTGTTATAAACCTAAAACTGATCTAAAAACATAAAGACTTAGGAAAAAAAAAGAAATAAAATGACCTATAACTTCAAAAGATGAAACATGCTTGAACTTAAATCTGAAATTAATTAGTATGCTGGATTCTAAGTTCAAAATTGGATATTTTCACTCTGGAAACAGAATTCCTTCTGCTATACTGTTTTTATATATATGTATATGTATACGCACAAACATATATGGATATAGTTAGTTATACATATACATAAATGTTTTAAGAGAAAACAAACATTCCAGGGGAGAAAAAGTATTATAATAAGTGTTAATAACCACATGGATAAATTTAAAAGGTTAGAATCCTAATTTTCTATAAAAAGTCATGGTAGAGTTATTATAGCATCAACAAACCAACAGAGGAAGTAAACAAAAACATTCAGTTCCAATCTGACTCTCTGCTGAGACTGGGACTGTGTAGCTCATTTCTATCCAAGTTTAGATCTCAAGTCTAAATCCTGATGTATAGCTATCTATCTTAAGTATCCAATGGCTTTTCATTTGTTTTGGACATACTGCTATTTCTCTCCCTTTCTACAGGTTTTCTCCACCCAAAGAAAAGGGGTAACCCTTCAACCTTTCTCTCTCCCAATCTCTCACATCCAATCTTAAGGAAGTCATGCTATAGTTAGTTGTCAAAGCTAGCTCAACACCATCCAAGAGAATTCTTTATAATGAATGAAATCATTACCCTGAGACTCCATCAACCCAATTTTTGTTCAATAGGAGTACTAAGAATCTTGAATCAGATACTAGAAACCTGAGAATGTACTTTAAACTGTCACCAACACATCATTACTAGGAAGTTCCAACTGGTGCCTTAGGGCTAGTAATTTCTAAATTTAGCTCAATTTCCATTACCACATATCTCTCCAGTCCTCTTGCCAACACTCCTGATTCTATCTCTGCAATCACTACCCAAGATGAAAATTCCTTAGTTTTGTTGTTACCATGTTTCACTGATATTAAGATGCCAATGATTGTGAGATGCATCATAAATTTGTTAAGTTTTTCAGAAGAAAAAAATCCCTACTTTTTTAAATGAGCACATCTACTATATGAGTCATACTAATTTTAGAAGTGTTAAAATAATAAAAGAATATTTCAAAATTGTCAAATACAGACAGAATGTTCTCATTTATATCCACATTAGGTATAGTTTTCTTCTGCTCCAATTCGTTCTGTAAGATCCTGCACTCTAACTTACTCTGTACCTCCAGTAGGGCACTATCCATTGGAATTTTTTTTTTCCATTATCATTTTTTATAGTGATAGAAATGTTCTAAAATAGGTACTATCCAATATATTGAACTACAATGGCTGTTGAGAGTTTGAACTGAGAAATGAAATATTTCACTTTATTTGAACTTTAAAAGGTCACATGTGGCTAACCATTACATATACTGGTTACACAGTTCTGGAATTCCAGATTCAGCATCCTTGGGGTCTATTAAGTGGGCACTACTTCTCCTGCAGTTCTCAAAAATATAATTACTTGCTTCTTTTATGTTCGTATTTCTCCACTGCCTTTTTGACCTACCTTCTTCTTACAACTACCACTGCCTGCTTTGAGGTCCACACCATCTGTTATTTTCTGATATCCAGAACCTCCTTCTACAAGCTGCATAAGAATCTTATCCATGAGTCACAATTTTTCCTTTTGTCCCTGCTTGTAATGTCACCCTCAATCACAATCTTTATCATGGTGGTATGTTTTTTCATATTCAGCTCCACTTTACTTTGGAGAGCCGAAGTCATGGAGATGGTCATCTTGAACTCTGCTTTCTAATACTTTAAACTCTATACTTATCCCTCTTTTCCTTCAGGTATGTTGGGTATTTTAAAATACTTTTTGGGGTGCCCGGTGGCTCAGTGGGTTAAAGCCTCTGCCTTCAGTTCAGGTCATGATCAAGCCCTGCATTGGGCTTACTGCTTGGTGGAGAGCCTGCTTCCCCCCTCTCTCTACCTGCCTCTCTGCCTACTTGTGATCTTGGTCCGTCAAGTAAACAAATAAATAAAATACTTTTCAATTTTTGAAATTTTAAAATTTGAAATACTGCCAGGATTTCCATCTCTGACTCAATGTATTATTTTAAACCTCCTAGTACACTCTGAACTTCAGATTCACCCTCATGAAAACAACGTAATCCCAGAGCTCCTACCTCTGACTTTTTAAAAACCTCGATGCCCATTGCTTTCTCTATACCTTCCAGAATGTTAAGCATTTTTAGAAAAAAGACTAACCACAGTGACTGGATGCTCCATGAACAATGCTAATTATGTCTGCCAGGGGCTCAATGTTTTAGAGCAATACTATTATTCAACAAGTTACTAAATACCTTTTTACTATTTTTAAGTCACAACTTTACCTCATTTTTTCTTTAGTCATAGGAAATAATGACAATAATACTAAAAATATATAACATTTATGAACATTAATAATGTGACATGCCTGGGGCACCTGGGTGGCTCAGTGGGTTAAAGCCTCCGTCTTCAGCTCAGGTCATGATCTCAGGGTCCTGGGATCGAGCCCCGCATCAGGCTCTCTGCTCAGCGGGGACCCTGCTTTCCCTTACTCTCTCTCTCTCTGCCTCTCTGCCTGCTTGTGATTCCAGTCTGTCAAATAAATAAATAAAATCCTTAATAAACAAATAAATAAATAATGTGACATGCCCTATTCCAAGCATGTTACATGTATTACATCGTTTACTACTCATAAACATTATTTGAATTGTTCTATTTGCCCTACCATTTTTTGTCACTTTATAGAAAAGAAAATATGTGAAAATTTTCTCTTTACAATGAAAGGATAAAACCCACCTTACATGAACTGACTAGACATCTCTCATCTGAAACTACCACTCATCCTCTTTCCTTTTCCTGCATTTCAGAAAAATAACGCCTCTTTTTCCAAAGCAAACTGATCCATGAAGACTCTTAATTCTTTCCCCTTTTTATCTTTCAAGACCTTTCTCTTGCTTCCATCCACACTGTCATGCTTTGGAACCTTCTCTTCCTCCTTCCTTGGCATCTTTAGTCTATTTCTCCCCTCCCTCACACACACCTATACCTGCCCACAAGGATTCTTTTCCATCTACAAATTCTCACTGAGAAAACCAAAACCCTCAAATTCTCTTTCAAAGCCACTTGTCCCTCCCCCATTCTCTTTTCTTTCCTTTCTTATCTCTTCTAACTTCCTTATAGAGTGTAGGAGCGGTACAGCAATGTGCAAGCATGACCCTAAGCAGGGGTAAAATAGGAGGTCCTGGGTAAGTGGTGGCACCCATACAGTAGCGTTCAGCTTTAATAGCAACAACCTAAAGTGCCGAAGTAGATTGTTGCACAGAAATGTTACATGGCCTCTGCCACCTGATCCTACCATCAGGACATTTAATTTGTATCTTATAGTTAAGAATTATTTCAATTACCCGGTCATTTCTTCATTTTACTTGGTAGTTCTTCATTTCTAAAATAGTAAAACCCTCAGTATTCCTTTAAGTCCTTATTGTTGGATCCCTACATTGTAATCTTAAAAAGATCATCATTAAGCCAAATTTTGTGACTACTATTATTATGTGTCTTAGCATTTACATGCTAAGGGTTAGTCATTCCTTTTATGTTCTTCACATTGTTTAAATTTCTCCACAAAAATTATGTTGGCTGATGCAGAATCCTAAGATGGCCCCATTATCTTCAGCCCTGGTTATATGTCATAATTAAAGTAAATGAAAAAGGGAATGTTTATAGCTATGATTAAGGTTACTAATCAGTTGATTACTACACTAGATTTTGAGGGGTATGTCTAGCCTAAGCACCTGAGCTCTTTGAAAGGAAACGTTTTTCTTTGGCTGAAAGCAGAGGAGGAAATCAGAGTTATTAGATATGTATAAGAGATCCGGTGTGAGGGTGGTTTTTCAGTGCTGAGTTGGAGATGACCATTTGGGCAAGCACTTAAGTGCCCCCTACATCAGAGGGTACCCCAGCCAACAGCCAGCAAGGAAATAGGGACTACAGTCCTATGACTACTAGAACTAAATTCTTCCAATGACGGGAATAAGTCTGGAAGATGACCTTGAGGAGCAGACAAGACATAGCTGGCCAAGATCTTAGTTTCAGCCCTATGAGATACTGAGCACAGACCACCCTAGACAACCTAGATTTTATACCTAAAAACTGTGAGATGGAGAAAAGAAGGAAGGGGGAAGGAAAGAAGGAAGGAAAAGAAAAGAAAGAAAAGGGAAGAAAAAGAAAAAGAAACAAAGGGACTGTTTTAAGCTGCTAATTTTGTGGTAATCTGTCATCAGCAATAGAAAACAAATACAGCCAAAAGCATCTGGGTAGTTTGTTGTCACGTCCTCTGTATCTTTAGATAGAATTACATCTCATAGCTTTGAAACATAAACTTGTAAATTTTCTTTTAACATAAAGTCTAAAAATAAATAAATAAATAAATAAAATGAAGTCTGATTTCAGGGTTAGTTGGAAAACAAAGTTTCCAGCAGTAGTCTCTACAAAAAATCAGTTAGATTACTTTCTTAGTCATGGATTCCTTATGGCATTCCAAAATAAGGTAATTTGTTTAACTAAAGGCTAGTGACTTTATTTTGGTCTGCTAATGTAGTAAATTAATACTTGTTGAATAAAGTCACAGCTGGATTCTGAAGTATTCACTGAGGTGAGCTTCCCTTATCTCAAATATTCAGGAGGTCAAAACAAAATGGTAACATGGAACCGGGGACTTGGTTATTTAATGGCTATTACTTTACAGAACAAATGGGTGACTTAATTAACTTCTTCATTTGGAGAGTCTATTGTATAAATTTTGGTTAAACAAACTTCAAGATTGCAGTTTGCAAAAACAGAAACAAACAATTTTATAAAAACCCTCTAAACTAAAGTAAAAACACGATACAAACATTACAATTTGAAAGGTGAGAGGATGAACATTATTTTGTTTAACTTTCAGTAGTAAAAACATATTAAGATCCAAATCATGTCACAAGTTATTTGCAGCATGAGAATAGAATCAATATTTTGATTGAATAAATTAAGGTAATAACTTTAATGAGCAGTGAGCTAAAATACCAAAATGAAGTCAGGAATGGATACATTTTGAGAGCCTATGAATGTATGTGCTTTTATTGCCTCCTGCTCCAAAAACCTAAATGAGATCTTTAGTCTACATCTTAAGATTTATTAAAAATATTTTCTAATCTTGCTTTTTTAAGATTCCATAATCCTTAAATGATAAGGCTTATTTGTCTTTTGAAAAATGCCTTGATGGACTTACCATAACATTTTGTATTTTGTTCCAATTTTAGTATATATGCTGCCAAAGCTAGCACACATTTTGTATTTTGCACACATTTATTTTTTCACAATTGTTCTATCCAGTTGGTAAAGAAGAGTATGCACTACAACCACATTTAGGTCACAAAAACCCAGTTATGTACCAACCTATAGACTAAGCCCTCCAATAGTATTTTTTGTTCTTTAGGGTAAATATGCCTAGCTCTTAAGTTCATAAGAAATTAATGTTTCTTATTAATTAAGTCATTAATTAATTAAGCTGGATGATGAAGAGTTTGATGATCTCCTTGGTATTACAGTTGGAAATACCCTGAGATCACCTATTATTTTCAGGAAAGTCGCTAAGCAGGAGGCATGGATATTTTTGCTGCTGCTCAAATAAGATTAAAATAATAAAAATAGAACTTATTAAAAATGTACTGAATTCTAAGAATTTTTTCAACATAGAAGCATATTCTAAGGGTCATATACATTTAATATCTTATTCTTATCTAGATGCTGAATTTTATGTAAGCAATATGCATTTTTTTTTTTTTTTCTTTTTAGAGAGAGTGAGAGCCAGCAGAGGGGGTTTGGGAGGAAGGGCAGAAGGAGAGGGAGAAAGAGAATCTTGATTTCATGACCCTGAGGTCATAACCCTAGCTGAAATCAAGAGTCAGAGGCTTAACCAAAAAGCCACTCAGGGACCCCATATGTAAACAATATGTATCCCATTACTAACTGCCTTTGCATTAATTATGCCCTCCCTCCCTACACCCTTTCATTTGGCAGGTGGTGTCACTGAATCTATCATTAAGAAGTACAATTCAGGAGTCAATAACATATCTGAAGATATGCTATTGCTTTGAAACATCAGACACATTTTTTTAATATGAAGCCAAAAGAGTTGTCATAGACTCCTTTTTGTGTAGATTGTTATTCATAGCAGTGGTTCTCACCGCCAACCACGAGAGATGTTCGTTAGCCTTTGGGTTGTTTTCTGAGCATGAAATCATCATAGCATTTGGCTGTACCGATGGCAGAGGCTGAAGAAGGGTGATGAAAATGTGTGTATTTCCCAGGGTTAAGGGAAGAAATGAGCTCATATATAGACACCTGCTGACTCCCAGCTAGACACACCTGCACCTGCATACATATTTTATCCTTAAGCAAGAAATAGCTCAGTACTATGTCCTTAAAGACTTTGTTTCTCAAAGAGCCATTTGTAAGTTTTGCAAAACAGACTCTGTAGATTAATCATCTACACCTACCTCTTACTTATCTGAATAGCAAAGAGGAAAGAAATTAAAATAAAAAATTGCTGCTGCAGAATCCACAGCAATTATGTTAATGTGATTCTCATGACAACCCCTTTACAGCCTTCTAAAACTTCAAGTTATAGTTTGACTTTAATAACTGAAGAAAAGAATGTCTGTGATATACCTGTGCCATAAGGAGGAAAGGAGACCTTGGTGAGGGACATAAGGGAGCAGCAGTGCAGGGTCGTGGTGTTCCATCAGGAAGCACTGGCCCAAGCCTGCATTATGCCCAATACCCTCATGAGGCTTCCATGATTCTGTGTGTTATTGTTTTTGTAATTCTTCAGTAACAAAAACCGTTCTATATCTGCAGTGTCCAGTACAATGGCCCCTGGATACAGGTCACTATTTAATTTAAATTTATTAAAACAAAAATAGAAAATCATTTTCTTTCCCATGGGGCTAAGGACTATCATTCTGAATAGTTATAGCACTACAATGGATTAGGCCCTGATCTTGAGCCACCCACTCATCTTTTGTTTTCCACAAATGTTTACTGGAATCCATTTTGTGCCAGGCATTGTTCTATGTCCCAGTATAGAATGATTTCAAGACAAGTAAGATCTGAACCCCACTGGGATTTCAGACTAGCGTAGGCAATAGAAAAGGAATAAGAAAATAAATAATAATTTGATTTACTTTTCTTTAGTTATACATATTATGTAGGCAAGGGACTAAGTGTGTTGGGGAGGGCTCAGAGCAGTCTCAAAAATTGTTGTCAAACAAAATTTCTGTGAGACTTCAAATGGTGTTATGGGTTGAAATTCCTATGTTGTTAATCCTTACCCTGCAGTACCTGAGGATATGACCTTATTTAGAATTAGGGTCATTGCAGATGTAAAGACGACAAAACCACAGGGAGAGTGTCATCTACCAGCCAAGAAGGGGACCTGGAACAGAGCCTTCCCTCATAGGCCACAGGAAAAAACAACAATACCAATATCTGGATATCAGACTTCTAGCTTCCACAACTGTGATACAATAAATTTCTCTTGTTTAAACCATCCAGTTTGTGGTACTTTGTTATGGCACTTCCTAGCAAAAAATACAAGTAGCCTTGGATGAGCAAGCCCAGTGAAATGTTCATATCATTTAATCCTCAAAGTTGTCTTATGAGTTAGGCACTGGTGTAACCATTCAGCGATGAAAATATGGAATTTAAAAAGATTAACTAATTTGCCTGAGGAAATTTTGCTGTTAAGGAGCAGAAATACAAGTTAGTCTGACTCCTGTGCCTGGAAGTCTTTTAATACTATTCACTTGGACTGCTTTGACTTATCTTTCCCTGACACCAGGATTCTATGAAAATGAAGTGATTTTGTATGTAAATAAAACTAAGCTACATAATAATCACTGTAATGTAGGGTTTCACTTAACATAAACACTTAAAAATCTAGCTGAAATATCTTATTTGACGTTTTTGTTTAAAACTAATTCTATATTATGGGGCACCTGGGTGGCTCAGTGGGTTAAAGCGCCTCTGCCTTCAGCTAGGGTCATGATCCAGGGTCCTGGAATCAAGCCCAACATCAGGCTCTCTGCTCAGCAGGGAGCCTGCTTCCTCCTCTCTCTCTGCCTACTTGTAATCTCTATCAAATAAATAAATAAAATCTTTAAAAAAAAAAAAAACTAAGTCTATATTTAATCATCTCAACCATCTGTAAATCTTGGTCTTTGGAGTGCTTTTAGATGTCTATCTATCAATCTATGCACCATGATATACACACACTTATTTTAAATTTTAGGTAAATTAAACATGATATGTAAATTCTGTAATTTGTCTTTGTCTTGCATGTGGACAGGTCGACACTCTTATACTATATTGCTTCAGAAGATATCAAATTGTTGTAAATCCTTTTTCCAGACAGACAGATAACTCCCTTCTAGATAAATGAGTGTACCCCTTTACAGACCCTTGCCTTTGTCAAAGAAACTGTGACGTTCTCTTCTGGACAGTGTGCAAAGTTCACTTCTGAAAATATCAGTTCAACACTAGCCTTCCTGGGAATGGGGTGGCAGGGAGCCCTTATAAGGAGATGGTCCCTGATTTGGTTTGTTCAACTGGTGAGAAGAAACCATTCCAGTGGGCAGAAACATTTATCCAAACGAAAAAGGCTTTTTAGAAATGTTCCAAATATGGCCTTACTTTAATCAAGCAGTGCCATCTGTTCAGTGAGTGGCAAGGTTGCAACTTTTATAATAGGAATAGCATCCAGTGCCAGAAATGAACATACAGAAATACAACTTCTGCCTATACTAAATATGCCTACTTATATCCTAGGAGCTATAGAGATATAGAAATAGATACAGATACAGGAGTACACACAGATATAGACACAGACACAGACAGATACAGACACAAACACAGATATAATGATTAGTGTCTGCTATGACCTTTACTGGAGATACTTTGATACTTTGTGCTGCTACTGACAAGCCATAGCATCTTTGCTAAGTCATTGAACTTCCCTGAGACTCACTTATAATGTCTCTGGACTATATTTGTGGTAAGAATAAAATAAAATGGGGTCATGTTTGTGAAGGTACTTTGTGCACTACAAAGTGAAATGTAAGCAAAAGGCATAATTTGTACTGACTGCAAAGAATGGCTCTTAGAAAAGTTAAAATTAATTTTAAAATATCTGAGTACCAAACACACTGTCAGTCACTTTATATGGATGGCATTATCTCATTTTATCTCAAAATGACACAATTATGTACTACTACTATTCCCATTTTGCAGAAGAAACTAGTTTAAACAGCTCAAGTGAGTTGCCTAAAGTTATCCAGCTAGTAAATTCCAGAAAGTGTATTTGAGCCCAGGCTGATCTCACCCCAGAGCCTATTTTCTTATCATTTCTTCTCTCCCTACCTTGTACCCCTAAAAAGAGAGAGAGAGAAAGAAAACTTTGTTTGTTTAACTTTATTACTGAGATAATTACTTTGCTTCTGTTCTTGGAGAAAAGGTGATTAATTTTTCAAATTCTAAAGTAAAACTAATAAAGTTTGCTTAATATATACATGGATGTCTTTCTATAATAGATAAATCAATACGTATATTGAAAACCTCTAGGATGTGTCTTTTTTTTTTAAGATTTTATTTATTTATTTGACAGAGATCACAAGTACTCGGAGAGGCAGGCAGAGAGAGGCGGGGGGAAGCAGGCTCCCTGCTGAGCAGAGAGCCCGATGCGATGCCGGGCTCAGTGCTCAATCCCAGGACCTCGATCCCAGGACCCTGGGATCATGACCGGAGCTGAAGGCAGAGGCTTTAACCCACTGAGCCACCCAGGTGCCCCTAGGATAGTGTCCTTTAAAAGACTATCCTGCTATACATTTGAAAGATCTGCCTTTCAGATGTAACAAGTCATTATGAAAATACCAGAAGTGCCAGTATTCACTGTTTTTAGCTGTCTTTTTCAGGTCTCCACTATTTTTTGTGTATAGATATTTAAATCAATCATTTAGGGCGCCTGGGAGGCTCAGTGTGTTAAGCCTCTGCCTTCCGCTAAGGTCATGATCTCAGGGTCCTGGGATTGAGTCCCGCATCTGGCTCTCTGCTCAGCAGGGAGGCTGCCTCATTCTTCTCTCTGCCTGCCTCTCTGCCTACTTGTGATCTCTCTCTGTCAAATAAATAAATAAAATCTTCTTAAAAATAAATAAATAAATAAAAATAAATCAATAGTTTATAATATCTTACTTAATATTGTTACTCATGCCAATTATATTTTATAGTATAAAGGAGATACAGAGAGGGGCAGAGGGAAACAACAAAGTAAAGTGTTTTGAGAAAAGATTAAGGTCTTACCAGTTTTGTTTTGTTTTTGTTTTTGTTTTTGCCTGACAAAGATTAAGATACTTTCTATGAGGCAATTGGTTGTTGTAAAATAAAACACAAACTCCTAATATACCACATTACATAGAATTTAATAAAAGCTTCTCTGTACAAAAAATGATCAATCTCACTGGTGTCAAAATGTATAGAAACTGCAAAGCTATTAGGGGTGTGTGTGTGTGTGTGTGTGTGTGTGTGTGCATGTGCCCACAAATGCTAAGCCTTGCTTGGCCCTTCAAACCTTCTGACTGAGCAAGGCTAATATATAACACCAGATTCTACCACCAATATGAAGCCTAATAATAAATGCTATTTAAGAGACAGGAATGAGCCAATGGAAGCATGTAAGAATAGTTAACTCCTATTAGGATCCTAAACTGAGACACAGACACAGAACTAAAATATTTAGGGATCAGAGCTTTGCCTGCCCCTTGCCCTCTTTCCCAATCTTTTTACCATTCATTTTCTTTGCCTTTAGATATATGTTTAAACATAGTTCTGTTTGTTTGTTTTGTTTTGTGTGAAAGAAATATAAAGAGAGCACAGACAGAGTGAACCAGAGTGGACCTGAGGACAGTATGTCGTGTTCTACAATAATTTTTCTTGAAAAAAAAAATGGGGCAGATATGGGATGTCCCAAAGCCCTGGGTTTCCATAACTTCTAATGCATTAATGGATCAGTTGAGGGGCATTTCACATTTGCTGTGTTAGCTTTCAGGATTTGGGCTAGTTCTTGAAATCCTTGCCAGAAGTGCTACTTTTTGTAAAAAGCGACCTTGTAGGGGTTTTGTTCTGTTTTAGTTTCATTTTGCTTTTGATTTTTTGGGAGATAGGGCCAGAAAAATTCCTGCTGAATTCTACCACCTAGAAATCTCTCTTTATAAAGTGTAATTTATTCTCCATAGCTTTTTCTATGAACATTATTCAGTAATTTGATTTTTATAATATTATCAATTATTTTTCATTAAATACAGATCTACAGCACATTTTCAATGCTATTTTATAGCTTATTGGTATAATTAATCCTGTCTTTTGGGACTTTTAGGATCCTTTTCTTAGTTTTCTTTCCTAAACAGCACTGTGGCAAACATATTTGCACCATACATCTTGGTGAATTCATCTGAATAAACTCTAAAGTTAAATTATTAAATTAATTAAATTAACTAATTAAATTAAATTATTACAGAGGAGAGAAAGCCTTGTGTTTGGGGAAGATAACTGGTGCCACAGAATGGCAGTTCTTGGTGGTAGCCATTGGGGATGGGGGGAACGACTATTGACTGAGAAGCCTGTAAATTAAATTCAGGCAGTGGCACCAGAAGCACAGATGATGAGCACAAGAAAGATATTTGGAAGGTGAAATCAACAGGATGTGGAGACTGATCCATATGGGGTGGAAGAGAGATTTCAGGAGAGAGAGGGGTCGAGGGTGACCTGAAGGCTTGCAGCTTGAACCACCACTGGGAAGCAGATAATGAGTTCCGAATGGATCATGCTGAGCATGGGGCGCCTTCAAGGCACCTTGGTAGAAACAGTCAATGGGCAAGCACAGGGAGAACTGTGATAGAATCCCAGGGCAGAGACCTGCTCTAATCTACACAAATAAGACAGACACAGTAACAACTACTTTTATTTCACAACAGTTGTCCTACTACCACAAGTTTAACTGCTTGCTCTTATTATTCTCTTCTTTCACCCCTCAAATTTTAAAGACACATATGTGTGTGTGATAATGTAGGGATTACACAGTGAATTTCCAGGTTGTTATCCAAAGTCACTGATTTTGATATAACAGCTTAAAAAAATTTTTTTAGCATTAATACCTTAATCTTAAAGAACATCTTCAGTTTTACTATGGAGTAAGGAAAGGAAGGAAAGAAGGAAAAAATAATTGTAGATTTAAAACCAGAGTGCATGTAGAACAAATAAAATATTACTGGAAAGTAACAAAAGTAGTGTTATATTCTGAAAAATACTAATACATTTATTAAGACATCTGATTTTTACCATAACCTTAGAAAGCATATACGTTTTTATTACCAATTTACAGAACTGAGGAACCTGAGGTTCTAAAAAGCTAATCAATTTATTCTGTTTGTTTTTCATAGTGAGTAGATGTTGAAGTTCACACTTGAACCCTGCACTTAAGACTCCAACACCCAATTTCTTCCTACAATCTGTCAAGTGCATCAAAAATACTTTTCTTCACTGACTCTTCTCTTTCTCCTCTCTTCCTCCTCCTAATCGATGTACTTTGATGTTGTTGTGAATTCAAAGTATATGTCATTCCTAAGGCAAAGAAGGTTTCAAGTCACCTCCTTAACATTTACGAAAGTGCTCTGCACTACAGAGCAGGGGCAGAGCACCAGACTCTCAGGCACTTCCCACTCTGAAGTGCGCCCCTGGGCTAGGGTTTGAGCCCTGGCAGACCTGCTGTTGAACTAATCTGCTCTTCTGGTGTATTCTTCAGTCATCTTCCCTCCATAAAGCCTGCCTGACCACTGTGGCTGCAACTCAAGCTCATACTGCTTTTTGGTCTTTAAATTGTCACCTCTGGCACTAAACGGAAAGATTTTTAAGTATGTCTCTTTTTCCCTACTGCAATCTCTAAAACTCTTGTAACATCAGGATCATTCTTTAGTTACATGGTTCAAGTTTAAAGCAAACCTGTATCTTTCTCCCTTGTGTTCTTTACATCAGTTCCGCAGATTTATAGATTAGAATTCCCACATAATGCTACTTAGAAGTCATATTTATGTTTCAGTCTTTATAGACAGACTTTAATCTGGAAGTTTTTGTTTTACTGGTTTGGTTTCCTTAATCTTAAAGGTGAAAGGTAGTTTCTTTGGGTTCCCAGTTTATTTTGGAAAGCCATCATAACTGTGACAGGAGAAATTTACCCACGATAAGAGAAAAACTAGGGGCACCTGGGTGGCTCAGTGGGTTAAAGCCTCTGCCTTTGGTTCAGGTCATGATCCCAGGGTCCTGGGATCGAGCCCCGAATTGGAAGCCTGCTTCCTCCTCTCCCTGCCTGCCTCTCTGCCTACTTGTGATCTTTGTCAAATAAATAAAATCTTCAAAAAAGAAAAGAAAAGAAAAGAAAAGCTATTCTAATCAGACCCAATTTTTATGTTAGTTTATTGAATGCTTGGTGCCACTTTTTTAAAAAAGCAGCTTTACTTAGCCACAACTGAGATATCATAAACCATGCCTACTTAAAATATACAACTTGACAGGTTTTGACATATCTATACACCTGAGAAAACATTACCACAAGCCAGGCAAAGGATGCATCCATCACTCCCAAAACTTCCCTTGTGTTATTTCTGAACCCATGCTTTCCCCTCCATACTGGTCCTTCCTTTGCAAACAACTGTTGAGGCATGTTATAGTCAGCCATCCAATTCTCTCCAATTTTTCCATTAGCTCAATTTTATTTTAATAAAAATCACAACCAGATTCCTTTAAAATGTGGCAAAATCACCATGGAAGGGGAAATTTTAAGATGAGTTGTTACAAATTAGAAAGTAAAACAGTGTGGGCACCTGGGTGGCCCAGTGGTTAAGCCTCCAACTCTTGATTTCGGCTCAGGCGATGATCTCAGGGTCATGAGATCACCTTGCCCTAGGTGTGGAGCCTGCTTAAGATTCTCCCACTACGACCCCCCAAATTCTCTCTTTCCCTCTACCCCCTCCCCTCCTCCCTCGATTTAAAAAAAAAAGAGAGAGAGAGAGAGAGAGAGAGAAAAGCAAAGAAAAAAAAAATGATGAACATGCCAGTACACAAGTAGGCAAATTCCATCAATGGAGAGTCCCTATTCCCCCAAAAGCCTGAGAAAGAAGTTGAAATCTAACAACCAAATAAATGGCAATTAAACTTTTAGATATTAATTCATATGAATCTTTTTTAAAGAAGATTTTATTTATGTATTTATTTACTTACTTACTTAAGAGAGAGAGAAAGAGAACATGAGCAGGGGGAGGAGCACAGGGGGTAAGAATCTCAAGGAGACTTTGCACTGAGTGAGAAGTCGGACCAGGGATCAATCTCACAACCCTGGGTTCATGACCTGAGCCAAAACCAAGAGTCTGAGCCTCAACTCACTGAGCTACCAGGTGCCCCATATGAATCTTTTTTTATAAAGATTTAAAAGATGGGCACCTGGGTGGCTCAGTGGGTTAAAGCTTCTGCCTTTGGCTCAGGTCATGATATCAGGGTCCTGGAATGGAGCTCCACATCTCTGCTCAGCGGTAAGCCTGCTTCTCCCTCTCTCTCTGCCTGCCTCTCTGTCTACTCGTGATCTCTGTCAAATAAATAAATAAAAATCTTTAAAAAAATTATTTAAAAGAGAAAGTAATTCTAAGGGTTGGATGTGTTTTTAAAAGCAGACACTAATAATATATTGCTAGAAAAAATTGCAGACTTTTGGAGTGTAATTTGGCTATAACTGTTTTATGACTTTACTACATATATACATATAGTAACATGGTTATACTAAATTAAATGCATATAGTTTTTGGTCAAGACTTTTGTCTGAAAATTAATATTAAGAAAATAAACAACTGAACAATGTCAACAAGTTAAGAGAAACATAAATTCTGTCATTAGCAAATTAGTGAAATATACTTGGTTCACCCATATAAAGGAATAGAACCCATTTAAATGACTTAGTTTATCTGTATAGAGTAAGTGGAAAGAAAAAGAATAAAAGAGAAGTAAATATATACAGAATAATTTTTTTTTTGTATGGGAAAATGCTCATAGTGTGTTGTGCATGCATAGAAACAACTGTGGAAAAAAACTATATGACATTTAACGGAAGTTCTCTCTGAGAGTGGTAGTAAAAGTACAATTTTTGCCATATATACATATATAAATTTATATGTACATTTATATAAATTCATATATATATAAGTTTATGTATGTAAGTTTACGGAGAAGTATTTACTACTTTCATAGTTTAAAATATTTTTAAGTATCAGTATGTATAATATGTTCCTATATTTTTCAATATTCTATAAACATCTAGTTAAGAAAATTCTAAAAAAAAAAAGAACTACAAAATGTTGACCATCATTTCTAATTACAGGGAACATTTTAAAAGATTTTTGTTAATCTGGATTTTTGTCATTTTTTTATAATGATCTTTTATAACTTGTATAACAAAATGCTTCTAATAAACTTCCTCTGTTTAAGTAAAATCGATGTAACAAAATCATTTAATATGAAATAATCAATGCTTAAAATATGCTTTTCAACTGCTGACCATAACAATCAAATACATATGCTCACTGGGGAGACTTTTGTTTCCTGCCAAGATGGAGCAAAAGGAGCCAGGTTTATACCTCCTCATGAAAGAATAGCAAAATAAAACAGAATATATGAAACAACAATTTTTAGACATTAGTCAATAGGTTGCATAGGGCAGTGAGCAGCGAAAAGGAAAACACAGCAGGTGAGTCCCATAACTGTCCCAGCTTTCTGCCTGCAAAGAGTTTCTAGGCCTCAGCATAGGGAAGGAAAACACAGTTGGAGCCCACCAGTGTCCAGGAATTTGGGGAGGTCAAGGCAGATAGTTTGAGCAGAATGACATAGGAGAGAGGCAGTGGCACATGCAGAGAACTTTGGACAACAGCACTGGCTTCCTTTGGGTCTTCACATGAGCACTGATCAGCTTCAGAAAAGGGGTTTCTAGAGGAGGGCTGGATATAAGATAGCAAAAAAGAAAGAGGAACATTTTAAGAATGTGATAGGCTATGTTTTTTCATCTTAATTTTGGTAATTTTTTCTCAGGTGCGTACACATCCATCAGAGTTTGCCAATTGTATACTTTAAATACGTGCAGTATTTGTATTTGTATTTTTATCTCAGGAGAGTTCTTAAAATAATTTTGTAATGAAAAAATACATAGTGAAAAATGGAATAGGAATTGCTAAAATTAACTCTTTCGTATGCACAATGCAACCTAGCATCAATTCATGTGCCTTCATGTTATCCAATGATACAGTAAGAAAGCAGGTAAGGATGTTACCAAAATACTTATATACTTGCATACAGAAGTAGCAAATTACTTTGAAAAATCTTGTTGGTTTTCCCCAACAGACCACAGTTTTCATGACATGTGGATATTTAATCATGACTTATCATGCTAAGAAACCATAATTCACTCATAACACATAAGGATGTAAACCAGAGTTTGCCTGCTGCCTCCTTCCATAATACTGATTATATCTAGTATCTTTAGAAGACATGCCAAGGTTATTATCTCTAAAAGGGAAAGGACTCTAGGTCAAAACAGGTACAATCATGCATGGAGTAGAGTCTAAGGAATGAGAATAAGCCTTGGTTTAACTGAACATTGAGAGCCCTTGTTTTATTAGGACATTTGTAGGAGAGCAGGAAAGCTAGGTGACTATATTATATGGAACTGGACTGAGTTGTATCTCCATTGTGGGTGAACAATGTATATTCCCTGAATCAACAAATTATTAGTGGGACAAATTTATCTCTATTGACTGTTCTTAACCAAATTATGTGAGATAAAATAGTATCTTGGCAGCCAATTGTAAAGATTTGGGGTATTGCACTGGTCTAAATAATGTATTATTGATCTGTAGTTAAATTGATCTGAAGGTCAGACTTCTAGGATTTCTCTGAGTCTCACAATCTGAATCAATTATTGTCTTTTAGGAAAGGCTACATTAGAGGTTCCTGACTCATCTTTAGCCAGAATAACAGGAACAAACCCGGTGTTGCAGTATGTGGGCTGTAAATGCAACAAAATTAGTGCCTCTATATTTTGCCTTACAGATTGTTCCCAAATTATGGCCCTAGAGTCATGCTGCATTGTTCACTTGAAATTTCTATATTGAGAGAGAATTTAAATAGCTCATTTGTTTACATTGGAACTTAGCCTTGGTTTCTCATCACCATTTATTTCAGGTTTTTTAGATGAACAATTGCTGCCAATTAATATGGGAGTTCATATTATTTTTATTTCTTATGTATATGGATGTGTGTTTGTGTGTTTTAACCAGACAATGGTGGATTTTCAGCTTCTTGAGAACTAAACTGGAAAACATAAAGGACAATCCAGATTGTAAATAGCATATTCTACTCGCTGAATTGGATTTCCATCCCATTATCACACAATACCATTTGTGCTTTAAAATAAACCAAGGGGAACATTTCACATAAAAGGTATAACTTCTTACTATGCAGATCCCCCTACTGAGGAACAAATGAATGCTTAAAGCTTACTTCAGCCCAACTGTTTTCCCTTCTCCAAAGATTATACTATTAAGTGACTAGGGTGACTTGAAAAAGTAGTATAATTTACAGAATATTGGCTATCAAAAAAACTTCTAAACGAGAATATGTAAAAAGAACTACAAAATATCTGAGAAATGGTGGCTAAATGCCAGGAAAATTATAACTAGTTCTGTGTCATTATAAATTCAACTTCTCCATTTCCTAAGGCAAGACACTTTGCTGTGGTCTAGAAATTTTACAATGCAATAGAAGCAGGTTTATCATGAATCTAGGAAGCTTCACAGTTTCTTTCCAAGGCACTGGAGACAGCTCTAACCCTGGGGTGACAGGCTCAGATGATCTGGGAATTTTACAAAAATAAGATATTTCCACCACAGTTGTTTAAGACTAATGTCTACTCACTCATTTTCACACTGATGCTTTTCCTTAGGTGGGATGATACTGGATTGACTCTGGCCTTTCTGGGAGCTAGCTAATTAGAAGTTGAATGAAAGGCACAGTTAGTTGTAGTTTGGTGTGTGTATAGGATTGTCAAATCACTATGCTGTACATCAGAAACTAATATAAAACTGTATGTCAACTATAGTCAATAAAAATTAAAATAAATTCAAAAATTCAAATAAAAATAAATTATTAAATATTTAAAAATAAAACAAGAAAATATATTGGTAAACAGAGTTAATATTTTTAAAAAACACTAATAAAGGTTTTGTCTTTAGCTAATAATAGAATCATTATTTTTAAAACTATGAATATACATATGATATGCTGACTAGCTCTGTAGGCTTCATGCTATTATGTCCTGTCTTGTACATTATTTGTACATGCACATTTTAAATTTATTTTTGAAGTTCTTTTTTCTTCTTTTTTTTTTTAGATTTATTTGAAAGAGAAAGAGCTGTGAGCTCAAGTGGTAGGAGGGGTGGGGGAGAGACAAAGGGAAAAGGAAAGATTCCCCACTTAGCATGGAGCCAGACAAGAGGCCAGACAAGAGGCTCCATCCCAGGACCCTGAGATCATGACCCAAGCCCAAACCAAGAGCTGGATGCTTAATCAACTGAGCCATCCAGGTGCCCCTAAAGTTAGGGATTTCCAAAGCTTTTTTAAAAGATAAGGAAAATACTGATTTCAAATATACCTACAATTTTGTGTGTGTGTGTGTGTGTGTATGTATGTGTGTATATATATCTGCATATTTTACAGGTATATTTATAAAGCTTGTGACATGCTTTATTTTTTATTAATTATTTTTACTAACATATAATGTATTATTTGCCCCAGGGGTACAGACCTGTAACTCATCAGACTTACACATCTCATAGCACTCACTATATGCTAGTGAAACACTTGAAAGAATTAAAAGTTGTTCTAAGATAGATCATCTTTAATGTGTGGGAGATAACTGTAAATATGACTCCAGAAATTTGGAGTTTGAAGATTTACAGAGAAAAATATTTTAAATATTTTTAATTATGAAAATACTTCAAAAAAAGTATTCAGAAGAAAAAGTCTGTATCAAAAAATTATATGATTGTGTTCACATTAAGAAATCCAATATTCTAGGGCGCCTGGGTGGCTCGGTGGGTTGAGCCGCTGCCTTCGGCTCAGGTCATGATCTCAGGGTCCTGGGATCGAGTCCCGCATCGGGCTCTCTGCTCAGTGGGGAGCCTGCTTCCTCCCCTCTCTTTCTGCCTGCCTCTCTGCCTACTTGTAATCTCTCTCTGCCAAATAAATAAATAAATCTTTAAAAAAAAAAAAAAGAAATCCAATATTCTATAAGTAAAGATTTGAATTAAAATTAGTTTAGGAAATAATTTTGCCTTAAAGATTACTGAATGGAGTTAAGAAACACATTAATTTAGTAACATAATTATATTTTTATACTCTTTAAAGGAAGGGAAGAGATGTAACTGAAGCACAACCAAATCAGTGATTTTCAACCTGGAATAAGTACCCTGTAATAGAAACAGGGATAGGATTCCAGGGGCACTCGAACTCCTAAAATTAAATGCCAGCTCTCTGTGTGGTCATAAACAACATGTATTGTTTCCAAGAGAGTACTGCCAGATCTCATTAGATTCTTAGAGGATTCCAGAACCCCTAAAAGAGTTAAAAAAAATACACATAATTTATTCTATTTTCAACTGGAATAGAGTATTTTCACTGGGAAAAACAAGGAAAATAAATAGTTCTCATTATGATAGTGATGGCCCAATCCCACCCACGCATCAAAAAACAGGGAGAAAAACAAATCCAAGAAAGATTTGGTAATTTCAAGGAACAAAGTACTCAAGAGACATATTCACTGAACAACTCCCAAAGTGCTCATGTGTGAGCAATGTGAAAATCCTAAAAGTACTGTTAAGTGGCATCTCAAAAGTTCTTTGAAATGCTAGACTAAAAGACAGCATTTTTTCCCGAGTAAGTCTCAAATAAGATTATGTTACCCCTATGTTTTTAGAATCATTGAACAATATTAAATACTCTTTGAGTCTATGAATATTAAGGCTATGAATATGAGCATTGCATTCATTAAATAAAAAGGAGATGGTCATTAATTTGTATTATTATAAAAACTACCTTCAATATGTGACAGCAACATTTGAACCAACGCTGACAGCAAGCCTCCCTGTAAAGTTTGCTGACCAACTTATATCAGAGGTCCAGTAAGACAAGAGTGAAATTTTTCAAGAATTCTGCCACTAGAGGAATTATTGAAGCAACTTGGACACCTAACCCCAAACAGAACAGGTTTCTTGGAGGAGATTATGGCCATGTTCAGTTGTGTTTTCAAAGTTAGGAGAGATTATTAGAATCATTTTGTCTCTTTGACATGCCTCATGTCAAGAGTGAGGGTTGGTAGGGAACCAGACTTCAGCACAAAGACTTGTTTCAAAATAAGTCCAGTGCAACAAGGAAACAGCTTATCTTTGTTAGCTGACTTCCTCTCCTGACAAAGCAATTTAGGGATCAGGAATGTTCTGAGATAGATTTCTATAATGGGAAGGTAGAGTCTTATGTGTGGGGAATAATTGTCTGTATTTAAATTTTGTGGTTCTATGATTTATTTTAAAAATGGGGCACCTGGTTGGCCCAGTCAGTTAAGCATCTGCCTTCAGCTCAGGTCATGATCCCATGGTCCTGGGATGGAGCCCCACACTGAGATCCCTGCTCAGTGGGGAGCCTGCTTCTCCCTCTGCCCGCTATTCCCCCTGCTTGTGCTCTCTCTGACAAATAAATAAAATCTTTTTTAAAAACACTGTTTGCAACTATGGAGAAGAAGGCTTGGAAATAAGGTATCTGCTTAAGGAGAACCCTTTGACAGCTCCAGGTGAAACCTAACGTGAGACCAAAGGAACGGAGAGGTCAGTCAATACCAAGTAAAGCTGTGCACAAAGCCCAGGATCCTACTGCCAGTACATTACTGAATTCTGAATCACAGCTCAATTACTTTTTTCTCTGAGAAGATATGGGAAAAAGATTAAAGCTCTTCAGGGCAAAAGCATTATATAAACCCAAACCATTCTCCTATGTTGCAAATGTGCTTGCATGTAGAAGTGTGAGCAAAGGGAGCAATCAGGAGATGATAAGGAGGAAGGTGTAAGCAGGGCCAGAGTGGTGAATGGCCTTCAAGATAAGGATAAGTAATTTGAAATTGGTTAGGAAAGCAATAGGGAGCCAGTAGAAGGAATTGAAATGATGAGTAATGGAAAGTTAGAAGATTAGAAAAGGGAGACAGATTACTTTGGAAGGCAGGATTTTGAAATGATTAGACTATAATGGCCAGAGAAAAGATTGTAGAATTGAGATAGGAAACCAAAAGACAAGGATGGAGAGACCTATTCTTGAGACAGGAATAATACCTTCATTAGGATCCAGAAAGGCAATTTGTAAAAAGCAGAACTAAGGCCTTTACTGAAACTTGGGTGTTCTATAGCTTTGGTCCCCAAATTGGCATATACATGTGCCACTTCATAGAGAACTATCAGGAAATGTTTGTTATATAAATGAAGAAAAACATAGTTCTAATATACAACAATAATTTGAAATCATCACTTTGAGACACAAAAGTTGACCATTAAATGAGAAACCCTTGATAGTTTACGCTATACTTTCCTTTAAAGAATTGCTTAGACTTTTATCTACAAATTAAAGAGCATTAATTCTTAAGGTCTCAATCTGAAAATGTCATTGAATTTGTTCTCAATGTACTAGGGGCTGATGAGAAAAATACAGGCAAGCTAACAACTGCAAATAACATATAACTTCAAAGAGAAAAAAAAAAAATCCAGTACTTCTCCCAGATCTTTTCAAAATAGATTCAGCAATCTGATTAATTTTTACTTACATGGTTTAGAACCAATGTGAATGAATTAGAAGAATGATTCCATTCAAAACACCTTTCCCTTTTTAGCAAATCTAACCGTTGTCGATAAGACAATTATTCTTTTAGTCACAGAAAGCTTCAGAAGCCATTCTGGTTATCCTATTCTTTTGGTAGATGTAAATTATTATTTTTTTAAATTTTTTTTAAAGATTTTATTTATTTTTCAGAGAGAGATCACAAGTAGGCAGAGAGAGAGAGGAGGAGGAAGCAGGCTCCCCGCCGAGCAGAGAGCCCGATGCGGGACTCGATCCTCGGACCCTGAGATCATGACCCGAGCCGAAGGCATCGGCTTAACCCACTGAGCCATCCAGGCGCCCCGGTAGATGCAGATTATATCTAGAGGGAAATAATTCCAATAGTTAATGGAATACAGTGGCTGAAGATGGGGAAATCAGTGCCTTGAGTTATCTCTGTGTGTCCTCAAGGGCTGACTCTGTGCTTGCTGCAGAGTCAACAACCACAAAGGCTATCCTGAGCGGGAAGCAAGCTTTAAAAACAGTCCGTAGAAATCTTAAAACACTCCACAGACATTAGCCAGTATCTGTTCTTAAGGGCCATTTAAGTGGCCCTTCCAAATCTCTTAAAAATATATAATTAAAAACATCTAGAAAAAGCTAAGAAGTTTTCTGGTCAGTAGTTTCTATACTGTGTTTAATGGTAGAGTTGTTTTATTGTAATGTCTTAATAAGCAAGGTTTTTTTGTTATAAATTCAATATCTTGATTTCATATCATTTACTAGCTTCTTGACCATTTGCTATTTTTTGGATACTTCAAAAGCCATGCAATAGCTAAATAAAGACCCCTCAAAAGTGAATAGTCAACCAAAACCAATTCAGCCCAAATGAACATGCTCTTTTTTATAAAGTGTTATGTTTATACGTTGTATTATCATAAGAGACTCAACTCCAGCAAACAAGCTGTGGGTTGCTGGGGAGGATAGGGTAATTGAGTGATGGACATTAAGGAAGGCACTTGAAGTAATGAGCACTGGGTGCTGTACGTGACTGAGGAATCACTAAATTCTACCTCTGAAACTAATAATACAGTATATGTTAATAGAAAAAGCAAGTATTTGGAATAACAAAATAATAAATTTTTATTTCATTAAAAATAGTGGTTAAATGAGAACAAAACTTGTCAAATCAATGTACTGTTTCATTTCTTATCAACTGCTATTATAGATAAGAATGATCTTTGATGTTACATATAGTGGGCAGTGTGCTTTTTTTTTTTTTCTTTAATACAAAAGAAAAAACAACTAATTTTATCTGGACTTACCTTCTGACGTCTGGCTGTCAGAATGCTAATATCACCTAGATAGGGACTGTCCCAAGAAGTATTTGGGTCATCAGATATACGGAACTAACTTTTCCACAGAAAACAATTGTGGTTGTTGAATTAATTCCTGTCTTTAGTGAAAAGAATAGGTGCATTTATGATAACTGAGAGCCTAGTTCTTTAAAGTATTTTTGGAAAAAAAAAAAAACATTAGACTGGGGGAGAGAAAGAAGAAAAGAATGGAAGAAGCAAGGAATCCATTTACATGACATTTCTCAATGCCTGCTAGTTCCAAAATATCTCACCATTTAGTGTGGCTGCTTGTGATGATAACCTCTTCAGGAATGAATGACTCATCTTCCTAGGTTCAGGAAGTGCTCTCAGCTATCAGCTGCCTTTGTGAACTGCCTCAGTTAATGAGGGCTACCTTGTCCAAGCATCTAATACTGAGTCAACAAGAAGATTTAAAGGCCCAGCTCCAGAGTTGTTTAAGATAACTCTGAAGAGCCACCCTAGCTTCAGAACTCTCTATTGGGTCTCTGAGGCCTGCTTAGAAACTGTATTGAAGACCAACTTATCTTCTCCTTCCTCTCCTGATTCTCCTCCCCTTCCATAGGTATGGTACTAAGAATCTCCTTCTCAGTCTGCTTCTCAGGAAGCCCAGTCTATAAACCAATCACATTAAGAGTACCCAGGTTGTACCTGCTTCTGACCATTCATTCTTTGTAAGAGTTTAATATTGAAATAGAGCCCCTGAAAAAATGAATCCTAGACATTTCCAGTTCTCCAAAGGTCCTCCTATGTATACCTTCACTGATACACCCCCTAAGTGTTCACACATACAAGCACAGATTCTCTGCTTGCACAATAGTTTTGTGTTGCAACCTCAGGGTAAGTAATGATAAGCAGGTAGAGTATGCTAAGAGAACTTTCCCCCTGCAAAACGTAAAACTCTTATAACTAATATTGATATCTATTTAAAATAAATATCAACAACAATGTAATGAAGAGGCACGCCATGCACTGTGGCCTTTTTAACTTCCTTATGATTGTACATTTGTTTGATAATAGAGCTCTCAGGCTTTATTGCCACCCATTTTTTCCCCCAGAAGAATAATCCTAAGACTTTAACCCTTCAACCACTCTTCAAATCTCTAGAGTTCCACTAACTAGAGATCAGGAAATACTCATTTAAATACAGCAATTCAGGTCTGCCTGTATGTTCACTTAAAAAAGATTCCATCATGGAAACTGTCAGAAATATAAATGCAGTTGATTGACAAACAAGAGATGCCGAATTCTCTTATTTGGTAAGCCAGTGATGCACTCATGCCCAGGAAGCTAACTTAGATAGTATTCCATGATACATAAATATCACTTATCTGACTCTGCTTTTCAAAACAAAATCATGGATATTTAATAATAGTAATTAGAATTGAAGTTTCACATTCTAGAAACATTTCACTGAAAAAAGGTACTTTATAGAAATATCAATTTTTAAAAACTGAAAGATATTATCCCACATTTCAAAACTGAAGCTAGTAAAATATATCTATTGGGAGGTTTCCCATGACTGCCTATTGAGCCAACTATTCTTTAATTAATGTTAAGCAAAGGAAAGGGGTAAAGGGGTGGAAGGGGGTGTTCAAAAGCAGTAATTATATGTTAGGACATAATGGGAGCATACATTCTGTTCCTGAGACATCATCTGAAACTATGGTGAATGCACTATTTGTGTCTAGAAGTGGAACAGTGTGGAAATGGTGAAGACTACAAACAGAACACAGCAGAACATACTATTTTATAGGATTAGAGATGGAATTAGAAGCCACAGAAATAGGAGAGAATGGGGAGGGAATTCATACATAAAAATTCTTTTTATTAGCAATTAGGGTTTACTCCAACTCGACACTTGCCCCAATCTTGTCTAAGAAAATGCTTCAAAATCATGGACGTAAAGAAAAGTTCCTTCAAATGTACACGTAACAATAATTCTTCTAAATTAATTCATCACAATAGCAGTGTATAAGGAGAAAACTTCAAGAGGAATGGAGAGGGAAAAAAAAGAAAATGACTCTCTTCACATAATATTTCTCAGAGCCTGCTGGTTCCAGAATATATTGTCATGTATTAAGAAGTCGAGGGTTGCTCCTCTATTCACCGCTGCTGGTCATTCTGCCCTTGACAAAAGCATCGGTTTCCAGGCAGGCTTTGTGGTTTGGAATGCTTTGTTAATACAATCGCCTCCTATTCTGTCTCTGTTGATTTGTATCCAGTACAGTTATGACTGACTCCTCCTACAACTATTGGTAGAGTAGTTGGGGGGGGGGGGTTCACTATGTAGGAAAATTGTATTTATTAACAGTTTTATCAAGATGTAATTCAAACACCACACAATTCACCCACTCAAACTATATGATTTTTTTTAAAAGATTTTATTTATCCACTTGACAGAGATCACAAGTAGGCAGAGAAGCAGGCTGAAAGAGAGAGAGGAAGAAGCAGGCTCCCTGCCGAGCAGAGAGCCCAATGCGGGACTCGATCCCAGGACCCTGGGATCACGACCCGAGCCGAAGGCAGTGGCCTAACCCACTGAGCCACCCAGGTGCCCCTCAAACTATATGATTTTAAGTGTATTTTAGTTTACTCACAGAATTGTACACCTGTCACCATAAATTTAGAACATTTTCCTGATTCCCAAAAAGAAATCTTTCACCTCTTAGCCATCAATCTCCTATCCTCCATGCCTCCTCTAGCCCTATAGAACCACTGATATACTTGCTATCTCTGTAAGCTTCTCTATTATAGACCTTTCACATGAATGGAATCATGTAACACACCACTCTGGCTTCTTTTCCTTTGTATGTTTTCTCAAAGTCCATCCATACAATAGCATGTATTAGTTCAGAATAAATTTTATTGTCAACTAATACTCCATTGTATGGATAACACATTTGTTTATCCATTTATCAGTTAATGGACATTTGGACTGTTTCTGCTTTTTGGCTATTATGAATAGCATTGCTACGAACATTTGTTGACAACTTTTTGTGAGAACACAAATTTTCAATTCTTCAGGGCATATACCTAGGAGCATAACTGCTAGATCATATGGTAATTCCATGTTTAACCATTTAAGGAATGGCTGTGTTCTATATCATTTTCTTCCATTCTTATATATCTAAAACATAAGTAACCAAAAAAAAAAATCAATGTCAATTTCTTCTAATATGATAGAGTTTGCTGCCCCCACATCTTTGGCCAAAGTGCTTAGTTAAAATGGCCTTGGTTGTTCCATGGATTAACACAGTAAGTGTATAATATCCCAGACATTCACTAGACATGTAATTATAATAGCATAAGTCTTGTTGATACAGCATATCATATATTATCAATAAAAATTAAGTTTGGGGCACCTGGGTGGCTCAGTGGGTTAAGCCTCCACCTTCAGCTCAGATCATGATCTCAGGGTCCTGGCATCGAGCCCCTCATCCAGCTCTTTGTTCAGCAGGGAGCCTGCTCCCCCTGCCCCAACCCTGCCTGCTTCTATGCCTACTTGTGATCTCTCTCTCTCTGTCAAATAAATAAATAAAATCTTTAAAAAATAAAATAAAATAAAGGGGCGCCTGGGTGGCTCAGTGGGTTAAGCCTCTGTCTTCGGCTCAGGTCATGATCTCAGGATCCTGGGATTAAGCCCTGCATCGGGCTCTCTGCTCAGCGGGGAGCCTGCTTCCCCCTCTCTCTGCCTACCTCTCTGCCTACTTGTGATCTCTCTCTCTCTCTGTGTCAAATAAATAAATAAAATCTTAAAAAAATAAAAATAAAAACTAAGTTTAAAAAACGAAGCATATAATGACAGGTATCTTATAACAATACACTGCATGTTATGTTGTTGTTTTAGACTTTCAGTATAAGACACATTGGAAAAATGCTACCACTAATAAAAACAAGCAATATCTTAACATTTATGTAGTATTCTCAAGTTTATCAGTAACTTCAGCCTGAACATTATTCATCTAACCCTCACATCATTTAAATTAAAAATTCTCATTTTGCAGAGAGATGAGAGAACCACAATTCAAGCAGGCTAAGCAGCTCCAAATATTAAATAGCTAGTTACAGAGCTGGGTAAGACTTGATCCCAAGACAATATATTCTTGTCCCAAGATGAAGTATACTCAAAGTTCAAGTATAGAACACTTTCAGTTATAACTATTCCAGTAAAAGGAGAACTGTGAGCTAAGAGAACTTGCCCAATCTCTTCTTTTGCCTTTCTCTTCTATATCCCCCACCTCCCACACACAATACACAAACCACACACTTTATTCATGCACATGCATACACAACACACATACACATGCAACACACATACCACAAGCAGATATATACCTCATGTACACTCTACACACATAAACACACCAAAGACACTCCTACATACAGGTACTACACTACTACACATGTACTACACTAATACTACACTGCTACATACATGTACTATACTGCTGCACATGTAAAAATTTCATGCATATGACATTCATATACATACACACTACACACAGACCTCACACACATTCACACCTCACACATACATGCCAACAACTCTCACATTAACACACAAGACAAGAAAAGTTGTGAATTTGATGCATCAGATTACAAGGCATTAGACCAAGCAAGTTCTGTCAGAAAAGGACACAATGGGATAAGGGGGACCTGTTATACTTCCTTTTAACCTTCCTTCTTCCAGTGTTGTGTTGGCCAGGTAAACGGGGTCAGGTTTTGCCATCTCTCCTGCTAGAAATCACCTCCCAAGTCCATGTGGCATGTAGGTGACAAGAAAACAATCAGAGCCAAAGATGTGTGGATCTGGGCTTTGGGGACAATAGGCATCCCTGTCTCACACCTAAACTGTATGTAGGAGAGGATTCAGACATTTCTAAGTCCTCAGCTATATTTTCATTGTTTGTTGTGAGAACTTGAGTTTAGAAGTTTCTTAGACTTCTAAATCTCAGTGTCTTTATAGAATAAAGAATCTACCTCTTACAACTACTGTAAGATGAAGGAGCAAAGACTCCACATAAAATACAAGCACAGAGTAAGAACTGACTAAATGGTGGCTATTGCTACTATTACAATTATTTTTATCCCCACAAAAATATGTACTTAGAATTGTAGTTGCAACATAAGTTTTCTTTTTTATTTCCTTGTCTTGCCAGTAAGTGGATCTTTTAATCACCAGCAATTTAAGGGTGTGCCTGTCTTATTCTACAAATCTCTGAAGCTCAAATGAATCTACCCCTCAAATGAATCTACACCAACTAAACAGGTAAATGTTTTAAATTAAATTTCTATTGAAAAATAATGTCATCATTTTGTTCTTAAAAAAGTAATTGCAGGGGCGCCTGGGTGGCTCATGGGTTAAAACCTCTGCCTTCAGCTCAGGTCATGGTCCCAGGGTTCTGAGATCGAGCCCCACATCAGGCTCTCTGCTCGATGGGGAGCCTGCTTCCTTCTCTCTCTCTGCCTATCTCCTCTGCCTACTTGTAATCTGTCTGTCAAATAAATAAATAAAAATCTTTAAAAAAAAAAAAAAAAGTAATTGCAGCTTGGGGCTCCTGGGTGGCTCAGTGGGTTAAGCTTCTGCCTTCCACTCAGGTCATGAGCTCAGGCTCCCAGGATGGAGCCCCACATCAGCCTCCATTGCTCACTGGGGATTTGGTTTCTTCCTTTGCCCCTCCCCCTGCTTATGCTCTTGCATGCTCTCTAACTCTGTCTCTCTCAAATTAATAAACAATATATCTTGAAAAAAAAATTGCAGCTCTGAATTTTTTCTCTATTATACATGTTATATGGAGTATATAGATAGTATAACTTAATGTGTTGCATACCCTCTAATTACTTCAACTCAGTGAGGAAGACTGAAATTTGTGTGCTGATCTATTGGTATTTAGAGTACTTCAAAATGTTTCTTAGTAAAATCATCTTCCTTCTTCAAACTGGCTTACACACATGTCATTAGCTCCTAATAGCAGATTTATAAAATAAAAACAAAGATAAATCTTCTTCATCCCAAAGAATGCTAAAGCATTGTATATATGTTAGAACAAGGCTTTTTCTGAATCATACTTGTACTATACAATCACTTTTTAACATTGAGCAATCTAAATTTAATCTGTGTTTGTTATTCCTTTTTGCCAATTAACACAGCCCTTATAATCACAAATATAGAAATATTTGACTTTCCTTATTACTTAAAAATGAACATTGGCTTTAGCCCCCCAACAACAGGTTTAGGGGAAATTTTAAATTATTCTTTGTCATACTATCCTTAGAGTGAAACTTAATAAACCTGTTTGTTCAGTTAGAATCATCCTAAAAGAAAAATAAATGAATACCACTTATTAAGAATAAAAACAATTTAAAAAATAAAAAACACCAATTCCTGTTTGTTTACCCTATGCCACATATAGTAGAGATCAGTTTTTAAATACATCATCTTATTTAATACTTAAAAAACTATATGAAAGAGATAACATTATTCGTACCTTATAGATTAATAAAATAAAGACAGACCTGGAATTCAGGCATATAGGACTTACTAAAGTCTCATGCCTGGCGAGTGTTGATCTTGGGTGGTAGAATTCTCAGATCTGATGAATTCAAACCCCAGGCTTTGCGACTGTCTATACCATTTACCTAATAGCCCAAACTGGGTAGTTAGATTTTTTTTTTTTTATTAAGATTTTATTTATTTATTTGACAGACAGAGATCACAAGTAGGCAGAGAGGCAGGCAGAGAGAGAGGAAGGGAAGCAGGCTCCCTGCCTAGCAGAGAGCCCGATGTGGGGCTTGATCCCAGGAACCTGGGATCATGACCTGAGCCAAAGGCAGAGGCTTTAACCCACTGAGCCACCCAGGTGCCCTGGTAGTCAGATTTTCAAACAGGCCACTTAGTGGATGCTGCCTGAATGATTACAGTGGTTTGTAAATCAATGCCAAAGCCAAAGATGCACTTTTATTGCATAGTTTTAAAGCCATCTTCATAATAGTTTAGAATATTTTAATGCTACTTAAATATTTCAGGCCAAGCCCTCACTGTATAATCAAATACTACAAACTCCAAGGAAGAGCTCTATGCTAGAAAAGGATATGTTTAACCAGTAAATTAAAGCAACTTTTGCAAATTTCAAGTAATGTCTGATGGGAGACATTGCTTAGAATGAATCACTTAGGTGGATGAACAAACCTACTTGTTCCTCATTGGCAAACATAAGGTATATGGCGTCTTAATCTTTCTTTTTGAGAACTAGAAGGGAATTTTTAACAGAAGAGAAATGAAGCCCTAAAAAAAAAATGACTACTTCACATGAAGGCGGAAAGAAACAGGCAGTAAAGACCTCTATAGCTAGGCAGATAGGGTCAGAGTATTAGTAAAGAGAAGTACTATTGCATTTTGATTTCTTCAGCAAAGTAGCTAAGTAGGGGAAAACTATGAGGAAAACCTAAACCACAACTGAGATATGCTTTTCTTCACCAACTATAGCTTCTAGGCCCTCTAGTAATAAGGCTACAAGAGAAAAGTTTAGAAGGCTTAGTAGGTAAAAATACGAAGGACAGTCTATTCAAAAATACTGATTTTACTTAGTACTTTATTTCAACTGTGTCCTATCTCTGACAGTATTCAACTACATTAACGTCTATACAGAACTACCTAAAGAGCTTTGACCATATTCAAAAACTTCTGTACTATGACCCCTCTCTCCCCTACCAAAGGGCAAGCCTTCTGTTCCAGTGTATACAACATGGTCTGAAGGACACTGTGCACGCTTGGGTTCCATATGCCTCCAGGGATGAGCAATGAGAAGACTCCTGGTCCCTTCCAAGTGTCTCATAACAACTAGACATTTTTAAAAAATAACTTTTTTTTTTTTTTTTTTTTTTAAAGATTTTATTTATTTATTTGACAGAGAGAAATCACAAGTAGGCAGAGAGGCAGGCAGAGAGAGAGAGAGGAGGAAGCAGGTTCCCTGCTGAGCAGAGAGCCCGATGCGGGACTCGATCCCAGGACCCTGAGATCATGACCTGAGCCGAAGGCAGCGGCTTAACCACTGAGCCACCCAGGCGCCCTTAAAAAATAACTTTTAATCATGTCACTAATGTCTGAATAAAAAGCAGGAAAAATAAAACATTGAATAAATGATGTTTGCATTTCAACCCCTGATTATATACCTATGTCTATGTATCTATATCTATACCTACACACACACATACACAAGATTATCTCTCTCTCTCTCTCTCTCTCTCTCTATCTATCTATCTTTGGAGGTGATATTGTTTTATCCTAATGAAGTCTTTCTGTCCAATGTTTAGTAGGCAGAACTTATTTTTCCTTTGGGCTTCAGGCAAAAATTATTATCTCTTTAGACTTTTCTTTTATGTTTATGGAACCTATATTTAAAACCACTTTTGGGGCGCCAGGGTGGCTCAGTGGGTTAAAGGCTCTGCCTTTGGCTCGGGTCATGATCTCAGGGTCCTGGGATCGAGCCCCACATTGGGCTCTCTGCTCAGCGGGGAGCCTGCTTCCTCCTCTCTCTCTGCCTGCCTCTCTGCCTGCTTGTGATCTCTGTCTGTCAAATAAATAAATAAAATCTTAAAAAAAAAAACTTTTATTTATTTATTCATTTATTTATTTATGTATTTAAGAGAAAGTGGGTGAGACAAAGAGAGAGATAGAGTACAAGCAGGGAGAGGAAAAAAGAGAAAAGCAAACTCCCCACCAAGCAGGAAGTCCAACCCGAGGTTCAATCCCAGGACCCCAAGATCATGACTTGACTGGAAGGCAGAAGATTCACCAACTGAGCCACCAAGGCACCCCTAAAACCACTTACTTTTATGTATCTTCTGTCCTTGAAGGACAGATGACCATGAGTTATCTTTTTTCCTTTTTCTAATTTCTTCTTTCCAAAAGCAATTTATTATCTAAAATTAAAAAGCCACCTACTAGAGAGCAGGTAATGTTTTAGGGTAACTGAAAGTGGGTGTATATCTGCCTTTTTAAAAATTAAAGTTATGACTTCATTCATATCAGGCTTTGTGTTCTGGGTACCTGGAATTCAACCTCAAGGATTAAGACTACTACCCAGGAAAATAGATGCTAAATTGAACTGTAAGTCTACTTAATAATTTTAACCTGTAGATTCAACTTAATGAAGGCTAGACAATCAGCAAGGTTGAAAAAGTGAATTACTGAAATATGTCTCATAGTTATATGAATGGGCTAAAACCTGCCAAAACAGTGTTTGAAGCAAGTTCTCACAAATTCTTAGTATTACAACTACATTCACATGGAAAATGTGTATTTTTAAAATACCGCATATTCTTTCTTCAAGCTTTAGTCCACCACTCTAAGATCATAATGCCTAGAGTAACCCCTACTGGCCAGTCTACTTTCTGGCTAATGCTAAAAGATACAGGAGAAAGGATGAGACACAGTTGTAACCACAGGAGTAGAACAGTTTTCCAACACTGCATTTGGCTGCATTATTGTGACCTTGTTTTCCTTTTGGGTCATCTAGCTTCTACAGTGAACCTCCTTAAGATCTTAGCCCGTTTCACTTTCATGAAGCCAAGTTTTAAGAAACACATTAGAATTTTGAAATTCTTGGCAAATAAATAACATTTATAAATCAACAGATAAAACTAATTTTTCCCACATGAACTAGGCTTTGCTAAATATTACTTTCTGAAGAGGTAAAATTTTCCAGTGGTATTTGACAACTTTCACACCGGCTCTAAATTAAGGGGCCTGACAGAGCAAAGAATGAAGAGTGAGGGTGTACAAGCACAATGCTAGCTGAGATGACAAAAATGAAGGAGAGGTAAAGTAAGCAACATGTGGACATACCTAGCTCACACACCCTACATTTTGTCTACTTGCAAAGTGGCATATACAACTCTGGGTTTTTGCATTAACAACATGCAAATGCCCCTCTTTATGGCAGGTTCTGGATGTCAATAATTGTACTTTAGTCACAATGTTGAAAAGAACTTTGTAGAGCCAATGAAAGTAATTGACTTATACTTCTGAGATAAAATTAGGTAAATAAACTTATGCATAAGGGATTTGCCATGCAAGCCTATTAATCTTCCATATCAAGATATCCAGGAATGCAGCAGAACCCAGAGTATGGAATAAATCTTATGTAAGGTGATATTCTTGTCACTTCTTCCTGGCCCAGCCCACCGTATATCTCTCTTGCCTTCCTTTTACATCTGTGAAAATCAGATTAAAGTGAACAGAGGGAGGTTCCTTTTAGATAAAGAAGATGCAAAGGAGCACTGTAATACAGAAGGAAGGTGGCCTGGGGTAGGCATTTTGGCTTTTCTGCCAGTTTGTGGTTGCTATATTTTATGAATATTATACACTGTGGTAGATTACATTCTCGTTCCCAACAATTCATGCCTTTGTCTATATGAACATTTGCCGAGTGAACTTAGAGGCCATCTGGTGGAGGAGAGATACACTGCTTTGTCCAGTGTTCCAGGTGAAAAGTGACTGGAAGGGACAGTATTTCATTTCAGAGGCAAAATTCCAAGAAGCAGCATGTGCTTCTACCAGCTTCCTGCTCTTTTCCAACAACTCCATGCAGGAGGTGTTCCTTCAGTGTGGATCCCAGAATGGGAAGACACATAGAGCAGAACTGCCCACTAGCCTTCACCAACATGTAACAAAGCAAGAGATACAAGTATGGAATTTTAAGCCACTGAGATTATTGCTTTTTGTCACTATAGCAAAGCAGATTGGTATATAATTCTTGATCTAACTGTAAGAAAGATTAAGAACAGCACCAACTTAGGGGGCCTGCCTCTTCTCCCCACTAAATCTTACTTTCTTTGAGCATCAGGTGGAGAGTCCGTCAGTATTTGTTTGGTGGCCTGTAACAGCAACAGTAACAATTCAATGATCATCAACCCTACCAGCTAGTTGTTCCCTGCAGGTTTCACTGAACCCACTCCACCACTTTCTTCCAGTGAATCTAATGGTCCAACTCACTGAATTGACTATGAAAAGAAAAAAATTCTTTACGTGGACAGAAACTATTCTACATCATCTCAGGGAAAATCCTGGGCAGTCCAAATTTCTCTTTGAAAATCTTATCTGTCAATGGGCATGGTATGGGAGGAAGAACAGGTATATGCAACATCTGGACCTTATTTTTTTTGCCAACAATGGAGCAGATGGAGTGATTATCCGTAGCCTTATTTGCACTGACCCTGAATATCTATTTGTCAAAACAGTTTGGATGCTTTTAGTTTTGGTTTCCTATACATATGATCACATTATTCATAGAGTTTACCTTTGCAAAGATTTAAAAAGGAAAAGCATGAGAACTAAACACCTCTGGTGCATTGATGTTGCTATTCCTAAAATAATTTTTAAAATTCAATAGAAAAAAAGTACTTTTAAGGAAACCACACTTGTTTTCTCTAATTGCATGTGAAACACTGAGCAAATCAGCCTCAATGAAGAGAACTTAATCAGATACTCATTATTTTATATTTTAGTTTTATAAAATTTCATGTCAATGGAGTATATGTGAAAGACAGGCAGACCAGAGGTAGAGCAGAGAGAGTACTAAATTCCAGAAAGATAACTTTTAGTTCTGCTATTCGTTATTATTTTTCTTCCTTTCAAAATAAAGTTTATAACTGCAGATATTTCCAGTTCCACTGAAATCTATTGATAAAGAAAGCATTGTATGTGCAAACAAATAGACATCTAGGATTCTCTATAAATGATTAATTTCAGTTGTAAAATGTTAATCCCAGATGAATGTGCCCTAGGCTTAAAGAAAGTATTTATTACAAGCCAGTGCTTTACATTAAACTTTGTGGTTTGTCCCCCCAATACTTCCAGAACAAATTTATTTATTTCTTAATCAGTTATATAGAAAATAAGTTTTAGAAATTACCCATCTTCTTATTTGCACTGCTATTTTTCAAATGGAAAATCAAATTTAAGGTTTTTTTTAGCCACTTGAAAGAAATACTGAATAATCATTTTATTTAATCTGATGTTTGCTTGGTTATATTTTGATATTTCTAACTATTACTATTTTTCTGAGCAAATGAACTAATTTCACCATATGTTTAGTCTCTCACAGAATCTTACATGGTCTCCTAAATAATGGCATCTATGAAGCAGAATGATTTATTTATAAATGAATTGCATTTCCAGTATCATTACTGGCAACATATTCTTGAACAACTGCTATGGAGACAGAAAGTATCAAAATATACAGCGGAAATTTGAACCACATCAAGCCAGTGGCCTGACAAAGGTTACCAGGATAACGTAACATTCAGCTCTGCTTCTTTTCTGACGTTTGCCTCATCTTAAAACACATGCAGGAAATGTCTCCTTTTGCCCCCTCCTTCATATTCTAAAAAGGATGTACAGCTTTGTTTTAAAATTGAAGCCAAAGTAACCAATGTTTCCCTGTTTTTAAAAGCATTTCCTTCATTCTGATGTACTTTAGTCACAATGTTGAAAAGAACTTTGTAGAGTCAATGAAAGTTCTGACGCCAATACCAACGTTATCTTCCTTGTTACTCTCTCACTGAGTCCCCAAGGACTGATGTATATAACTGCTACAGGATGCCACACATGTATTTTAGCCCTCGTTGCATCAAAAAAAAAATTAATAGTCCTTGTTTATTGACATTTCTGGAGTAGACATTTCATGCCATGGAGTGTGGCTGTTGTGTCAGCCCAGCTGAGCTCACAACATAACTAAATCTGTAAGTGACCAAGGTGCTATGTATTAATTTATTTTGACAGCACAAATCATTTAGTATTTTGACAAGTGTACATCATTTCATAAGAGCTTTCATATATATTATTTTAGTTTAGTTTTTGGGAGTCGGCAACAGCTGGTTCATCAACAGCCCTGTCTTCTGTGTTAAGAATTTAGATTTTATCTAGTAGTCACTGAGAGCTATTGAAAAATTTAAAGCACTCAGTTTTATTTCAGAAAGATTTCTCTGACATGCATAGGGCAATAATGTCCAAAGTGAGATATGTGCACACTAGAGTATAGTCAAGTCCATCCTCATTGTAGGAGAAGAAAATACAGAAGTGTGTGTGTGTGTGTGTGTGTGTGTGTGTGTGTGTGTATGCAAATATATGTTTCTGTGTGGATACTACTTAATTTTTTAAAAAGATTTTATTTATTTGACACAGAGAGAGAAAGACCACAAGTAGGCAGAGAGGCAGACAGAGAGAGAGTGGGGGAAGCAGGCTCCCTGCTGAACAGAGAGCACAATGTGAGGGCTTGATCCCAGGACCCTGAGATCATCACCTGAGCTGAAGCAGAGGCTTTAACCCACTGAGCCATCCAGGTGCCCCCTACTTAGTTTTGATATTTGTTTTAAATTTTATGTATTATTACACGTATATAATATTTTAAAAATCATGCCTAGTTCAACAAACATATTAATTCATGTTCAATCTTTATTTGTTTTCCTTTTCTGATGACATATGAGATCAAAATATTTAGAAACTATTAACAAATGAATTGAAAGTAGAAAATTAGTGAGGAGCCTATGAAAATAGTCCAAATAGGAAAAAAATAAAGAGAGCCTGAATGAAGAAATCAGGAATTGAGAAGAGAAAGGAGATGAATGCATATTCTTATGAGAAAGAAATGATAAAGCCTGATTAAATGTGAAGAGAGAGGTTAAAGGAGAATGAATCTGGGGTGCACATCATGAATGGTTTAATGGAGCTCAAACATGAGGAGAGACTCATCAAATGGGCATCCTAGAATTGGGAATTAGAAACAGATGATTTTTTTGTGGGGGGATAAAAAATTTGAGTGAAACTCTAACAAATAGAGGAGAGATGCAAAGGGAAAAATAAACAGGTAAATCTCCAGACTCATCCCTGTCTTCCTCAACAATAATGATGCAGTTTTATCTGCTTTATGTATTGGGAGTTTTGTGCAATATTTTGTTTGTAAAAAGAGGTTTCCTGGCTTTTAAATGAAGTACAATTAGAAAATTACTGCTATTAGGTTCAGTACCTAAATCTGAGAAATCAACATTTAAGCACAGGGGAAAATATACAAAAGATAAAAATGTCTATAAATAAAAATCATGGAGCTAGCATATTTATGCTTAAAAAAAAACCAATTTTTAAATGGCAAAGAATGTTCTGTCCATCAGATTAAGATGAACATGTGTATGAGCACATTACCTTTATATAATGTCAGTTTTCTGTGGACAGAACTTTTTGGAATGCCATCCCACATCTAAAGTGAATACTGCTAATGCCTAAAAGAAATCAAATTTGTGAGGCCATACACCTAATCACCAATATAAGGTTACTACTCTTTTTATTATCATGACCTCTCACCCTTGTACAGTTATAAATTCTTCCAGAATTAGACAAAATGCTCCAAAATGCTCCATATAAATAACAAAGTTGAAATGTCCCCAAAGGAGTGGATCAACTGGTTGTCTTCCTAGAGTCTTTGTATTGTGGTAATAGTAAATTTGCCATGGTAGAAACTTGAATATGTACCTTGACCTCCCTCCAGGTTATTCTGGCAAGCAAGGTTTAAAAGGAACCATGACCTTGTAATCAATATTAATGGACAGACTTCTGTGCTTTATGCTAGTTTAGTTGCTAGAGCAATGTTACAATGCTCCAAGGATTGTTACTGATACTAACATTTCAAACAGAACTCGAAGTCAATGGAATAATTATCTTGTTTTTTTGTGAATGTACTTTTTCTGCCTCAGGTCCCTGAACCTTTTATTTTTTTCCAACATAAAACCTCTTTGCAAAAAGAAATCTAATACAACTGAA
The DNA here is from genome assembly GCF_030435805.1 of Mustela lutreola. Lineage (NCBI taxonomy): Eukaryota > Metazoa > Chordata > Mammalia > Carnivora > Mustelidae > Mustela > Mustela lutreola. The sequence continues at coordinate 89,421,671 of NC_081294.1, forward strand.
GACAAAGACTATAATAGTATTACATTCAGAAGAACCCATTCTGAGTTCCTCAAGTGCTATGCTTGGATCGTATACATATTGCCTATGAGCAGAAGCACAATTATTAAGCAAAATGTAATGTGAAGATTATCTAAATCAACCTAATTTACTACCAGTGCCAAAAGGACTAATTCCCTCACTCTTTCCTGCAATCTGAAACAGTTCAATGGTCCTTTCCCTAAAAATAAGAGTAACAACAATATCTCCAAAAACATTATTTTAGAAAAAGGCCTATGGGGCGTCTGGGTGGCTCAGTTGGTTAAGAAAAAGGCCTATGGAATCCTATACACTTACTCGCCATTTGCTAAACATAGTCCCAGATCTTCTGGAATATTTCAGTAAGCAATAAAGGGACTCTGCCAAGCAAGTTTAAAAAAAAAAAATGTTCCAAGGAGTAGCCAAACAGCTCAGACACTGTATCTGGATGCAGCTGTTGTGCATTTTATTCATAGGAATGCATAGCGTGGCTTACTGTTGCTGAAGAAGACTGCTGAAAGGCATTTTTTTTTTTTTTTAAAGTAAGTAACTGAATTGTAAAAGGTTCTAGCAGTAATAGAATAGATTTCACAATCTCTTAAGTATGTGCCCTTTCAAACCTCCTGGTTTTTGGATTCCAGGAAGAATGGAAGTGGTGGCTTATAACTGTGTGAGGGGCATGACAGATGCTATTGGCCAAGCTTCCTGCCAGAGTAAAATTTTTGTCTTCCCTGTTACTATCAAGCCCTCTTCCCCGTGATGGGCTGCAGCATCCTCTCCAGATTGTATAGGGACACGATTTTGCTGCATGTCTGAAGATATAAAGAAGGGCCTAGGTGCTATGCAGATGAATCATGTGTTTATCTGGACTAGGCCATAGCATAGGAAATGCCAAAATGAACAACAAAAGCAGAGTAATTCCATGAAATATACATTGTAAGGGACTATTACATTCCAGTATAACTTCCTGTCCAATTCAAAAATTTAATTTGCCAACCAAAGCTTCTTTAGCAGAACACACATTGTCATTTAGCCTGAGAATCTATACTAGGCCTGCTCAGCTTCCCTGCCAGAAACAGTTATTATAGATCTGAAGACAATATTTCTTTGATTCAACCCTCCTCTGGGGGCTTCTTTACCTGGAGGCTTTGGCAATTTCACCATGATAAAAATCAAGTTAAAATGAGAACTTCATATCTTGTATCAGTTGGCATCCTTTTGGCTTCGAGTAATAGAAAACTATGACTCTGCTGGGGTTAAAAATGAAGAAATATCACATTTCAGCTGCCACAAAGTACAGAGGCAAGTGACTGCAGGTGTGGTTAAAGCTGCAAGGCAGTGACATCAAGGAAGTACATCCTTTCCCTCTTTCTGCTCCATGTCCTCTGTGTCAGGACCCCTCTGACCATCTTCTCTAGTGGCCCCAAGATGCCTAGGATGGCACTGAGAAAGCTTGCACACATGAAAAACAGAGTTGATGCTCTTCCTGAGTGCCTTTAAAAAATCTTCCAGCAAACCTACCCCAGACCTCACATTCCATAAATATGCCACCTGCCCAGCTTGGAGGATACTTGACTGGTCCTCATCTACCTTCTAACAATACAGTACTGGATGTGATTTGAAATCAAGTCCCCATCTGTGTGCGTTTAATAAAAAGTGTCCTAGATGGTAGGAGTCACTAAAATCCTTCTTTCTTTGAATTCCAAACAGTGTCACAATTTATCAGGTTGACTTAACGACAGGATCACTCTGGTGTATTCTCTCTCCCATGAAACTTTCCTAGAGTTTGCAGAACATCATACTCTTTTGGTTCTCCTCCTACTGCTTTGTCTCCTCAGGTCTGTCTCACTTCACTTGCTTCACATCTGCTTCCTGCTCCCTTTTTTGATGATTCAGCCACAAGCCTTCTTTTCTTTCTAAAATTTCTCTCAACCACTCCAATGATTCAGGCAGTACGACTATATGAATCTTTTTCTAATTCATACCACCACTCTCATCTCTCTTCCAACTGAGGATAACTTCTTGTATCACCTGTGTGCACTCCAACTCAACAAACTATTCCTGCTTTGCCTCCCAAGTTAGCATCTTCTACTGATTTCCCCATTTCTCTTCCCGCCTCAGCATTCCCCCAGTCATTCAGGCCTGAACCTGAGAATCATCTTGGGTGACTCACTCTTTCTCAACTTCAATATTAATTTGGATAATATGGTATAATATCTTTGAGATAGCTCTAATATCTGTCCCTGAACCTTTCCTTTATCACCAAGCCTAATTCCACATTACCTCTTACCCTGTCAGATCCACCGGTCTTAATGTTTTTTAGACCACACACACAGTCTGTGCTCCCCTGAAGCCATTCCAGATGAATCTTTCTATGGCAGTGCATCAACATCTGCCTGCTAATTCGTTCCATCCTGTACTTGAATTCACTGGAGCATTGGCTTTTCTCCCAAATTGCACCACAATTCCTATTTCTATGCCTTCCTCCAGTGTACTTTCCTCTTTGTAATTTTGCTGTCCCTACTTCCATGGAAATCCTACCCATCGTAAATCTCATGGGGTTGAGAGGAAATGTGTCTTAATATGACATATGATGACTACAGTGGTTCAAGTATCTGCTGCATTTATTAACTGATATTGAGCGAGTACTTCAATTCTATGAGATTCAGGTACTCCTCTGTAAATGACTTGTAATAGGATAATTGAAATTAATAGAAGCTTTAAATGAGATGAATATGTAAAAGTTAACATGCTAATGCAAAGTGTTATTACCAGCATCTTCTTTAATGTATGTATTCACAGTATGCTTATAAGGCATCCTCCTGGGATTCTACTTATGGTCATCACACTTATGGTCAACGTTGATGATGATTTCTCTCCTAGTATGAGTTTAGCCACTTAAAAAACAGGCCTCCTGAGGTTCATTGACCCTTCTGGTATGTAGATTCACATTTAGAAGACATAATAGCTTCAGAAACTGCATGACATACTTATTTAAGTTATGAAAGAAATATAAGACATTAGTTGTAATACCATGATCATATGGAGATTCCCTTTATTGAAATGTAAGTAATTGATTTAATACCCCATATAAGTCCATAATTTAAAATAAATATTTATATAAATATTGATTAAGGAATTGATCTTTTACTCATGCTAACCCTTGAAAAGCTGGTTTTATACTAATGTATGCCATAAAATGTTTAAGATTCAACTATTTCTGGAGAGTTGCAGTGACATGCTAGGCATGATAGGATGCCATGAGCCTGCTGGGGGTCCTGGTCACAGAGACTGCTTCTTAGAATTTAAAATACTTCAAGGGAAATTTCTAACCACGGTATTCATTCCATATTTGATTTACAATATGGACCATCAATTTTTTTTCTTTTTTTTTCTTTTTCCTTTTCCTTCTTTTCTTTCTTCTCTTTTTTCTGCAAGCCTGAAGACCCCTCCCATAGCCTAAGAATATTCTATCAATTTTCATCCTTTCTTTAGTCAATAATGTTAAAAGATTAAACAAATTCAAGTCTACATTCTGTCAGTCTGTGTCACCATTTAAAACACAAAATTTGGGGGGCTATCTAGTTTGACCCTTAACTTTATATATGTGGATCCATAAACAAAGCACGGTGTCCATTCCTTAAATGTCCCTTAAATTTCATTTTCACATTATGAAAAATTAATTAGTGTTCAACTCTGTCAATTCTACTGTGCATACCCATCAACCAAAAACAGAAAAGGCAGTGGCAGGTTCAATAAAAAGAACATAGTGTTATGGTAAAGAGGACAGATTCAATTACCTTCTCAGTTTTCTCATCTAAAAATGGGAAATAACAAGCATGCATTTAACTCAAGTTGTGAAGATTAACTGGGTTAATATATGCAAAATGCTCAGAGTAGTACTTGACATATAAGTACTCTGTAAGTATCAGCTATTATTACATTTGTTGGGTTTGTTTTCTTATTATTACAAGATTCCATTATTTCAACACATGCAATGAGCAGGTTTCCATCCTGCTTAAAACTAACAGCATGACCATGACCACCCTCCTTTGAGTTGCAGGATCAGAAGAAGAAATTATCAAAGATTTGAATGGCAATCAGGCCTTTAGAGCACCATGTCAAAGAGCAGTAACTCCTCTATTTCAAGAAAGGATAACTCCTGTTAGGCCAGTGTGATATTTTCCAGTTATGGAAATGACTTTGCAGTGAATGGTAGGCAAGAAAAATATAAAATCGCATAAAGGGGTTGACAAAGACAAGAACCATGATAATTAGTTATATTTCCAAATAACAAAGAGAAACCTAGTATTTATTTATTCTTTTCCTATTAAAAATACATATTTCACATTAAAAGCACTAGCCATGGAATACTTGACAAATTCTGGAATTCATTGTCCTCAGATACTTCTAAATGATTAAAAACTTCATTTCTAAGAGAACTTGCATTTAAGTATATTATTCTTAAACTCAGGATCTTTAAGAGTTCAGAGTTGTTCATTATCTCTATAGAACATTCTTGGAGAGAAGATGTTTCACATATTCATGGACTCTCCTATGAATCTTGTAAAGTCTTCAGGCTAAACGGCAAAGCTGTAGCCCAAGTTGAGGCACAGCCTGGTTTCTGCCAACAATATCATGCCTGGCCAGGCCAAAAAGGTTTGCCAAGACCACACAGACAGACTAGATGGTAAGCTGGAGTTATAATTCTTTCTGCAACTGGAAGCCATTCTGAATACTTGCCTAAAGTTGGAGAAAGTGAAGAGGGGCCAAAACCAGAAACCATTAAGGCTCAGAAATAATTATTATGAAAAACCAACAAGCATTTACCTAATGATTCCCCAGAGCCACTCCTAGAATAAGGAATGAAAAAGAAAAATTTATACCACCCACAACACAAAGATCCAATGCAGTCAATGAACCAAAGAAGAAAAGTCCAGTCCTGAAATTTTATAATAATGTGGTACCACTCCTTTCAAATTTCTGAGCAGTTGGCCACACTGTGTGTTATAATGTAGCCAAATATATAATTGGTTTTATGCATGTGTCCTTAAAATACCAACACCAAATTAAAATCACCACATTAAGAAACACTGTCATCAGGAATTCTTTTTGCAAAATCTACTTTAATTTTTATTATTGGAAATTTTTTGCCTCTAAGTCCACAACCAAATTGTTCAACATGATGTGACACTAAATGTCCACGATGCATCCACAAATTAATCTCTCTAGGATATAATCACCACACATATAAAAGAAAGTGAGACGTGATGTTTAAAATCCTTTCTTGTTCTAAAGTCATATGAAATAGGTATTTTTTTCAAGGGGCAGGAGAGCGAGAATGATGTTTTAATATTCTGAGCTAATAATACCTCACTTCCCAAAGTGTAATCACTAAGCCTATACATTTATTGACAAATAGCTTTGAAATAATAACATGAAAATGTGCCACATACTGCACTTTTGTCCACTAACATCTTAAGTACATGGAATATCTGCATTTGTATTTCCTCCATCTCTAAAATAAGGACATTAAAAAGACATCCTCAGAGTCCCTTTTAGCTCAATTCTCCAAAACTACAATTTTATAACAATAAATAATACTTCCTACTCCAGCGGAGTCCTCTTCTCTACCTTACCAAGTGTAAATTTTTGCTCAGGAAGGTTAAATGGACACTCTAGCTACTTCCCTGCACTCTGAGGCTTTTTGGGTGGGACAGTAAATGGTCCATGACTGTTTGCCTATGACTGGGCAGAATGCAATTTCTTTTACTTGGCTTGTTGAAAATGACTCTTCAAACTTTACAACCTTCACCAGTACTCCCATTCTTTAATACATGGCTCACTGACTAGGATCCAGTTTTGCAAGCAGGGGGACAATATGTTTCCTTATTTCTGAGTTTTTGCAAAGTAAAACAAAGCTTCTGAATTACCTCTTAAAGGTATGCATACTTCAGGTCTGTCTTAACAATTGTTTCCTTGACATTTTACAAACCCAATCATTAATCCCTTTGTGAATGCAGAGTAGCATGTGCTAACTAGATTGGACGACTTTAATATATCAAAAACCAATGGGAAGTACACCTGTCTCATCCTCTTCCTGGCTTCTGTGTGAAGTGTACTGGTAAATTCCCGAGAGGCTTCATTCTATGGGGAAGCATGATGCCATCTAGTGATCAGAGAGAAAATCCCATCTGTTCTTTTCTGTCTGGACTAACTAGTACAAGGAGGAATTGGGTGGGACTACACATTAGAATTGAAAGAGAAACAGAATAGAAACTGCTCAGGCAAGAAATTTACCTAATCATTTGCTATGTACATCATTCCGCATTGTCATTACTAAAAATATGAGAACATGCCATTCTCACTCTCGGGGTTACTTTCAAACTTCAGCCTACCATTGTTACAGTCACAGTTTGCAAAATAAACCTCTATGTGGAACATTTAATATCAATAAATCAGATCTTTGTTCATTAAAAGTTAATGGGATTTTAAAAACATAATTCCAAATACTGCACTGTAAAACACATGTACTTGAAATTGCATCATTTTATTGACTTTAAGTAACAGCCAGCTAGGATGCTATTAAATTGTCAAAGATTTAAAAATACAGGAAAATTTTAGATGAAATAAATGGCTTGCTATTGAAAGAGTAAAAGGTTCCTCAGTATAGAACCAAAAATTGTTCCCCATTGTCAGGAAAAAGAAACTGATTGTATTCCCAGTTTTATCATAGTATTGGGCAAGTATCAAGGATAAGATACACTTGTCTGCACCAGTCTAGATGTCCACAGTATCCTGACAGATTAAGTCCATTTTTCTTCCTCTGGAAAGTTCTACAAATACAAGGAACATATGTGATGCACCTCTTCATCTCCATCTACCAATCTCCCTCCCCAATCTGTCAGCACAACACCTGGTATGTCATAGGGACTCATTTATAGCTCTTGAATCATGGTTTTAGAGGTTCTTACTCACGATGGAAAAGAATACTCTCTCTTATTTATGTTTTACCGCTTTCCTTCTGAGGTGCTCTTTCTACAAGTTGCACTTGGGCTTGTTTGATATGCACCCTGTTGGTTCCTGAAGTCTTTATAATCCTAAGTATCCATGTCCAAACAGCCTCCCTTCCTTTAACAGGCTGGTAACTTTAGTTAACGCACCATTTGGTGAATTAGATATACAGCAATGGGAAGGAGGAACTCTAAATTTTTAATATTTTCAATGGTAGTGTTAGTATTCTATTACAAGGAGATTTCAGTCTTATAACACATGCAGTTTTATTTATGGTTTAAAACCAGAGTTTTTGGAATAATGAAACTGGACAATGCATTGCATACTATTGTATGGCTCACACACACACACACACACACACACACACACACAAGTATACTTTATTTTCAAATACAGCATGGGAAAACTCCTTAATCATACCTACTATCCAGTGACTTCTCAGTAAATCACAGCATATATGTGTCAATCTCAACTATATAATATCTCTACTCACACTCCAACTCACTATAAGTATTCACTGTGACGTATAATGAACTTCAGTGATCCAAAAACATCTAATTTCTCTGCAGAATAAAATTCAAAAAAGGTAGATTTATCTTTATCTGAAATTGCTGAATTGGGATTCAGCTCAGTAACTTGAAGTCAGGAACTCCTCCTCTAATAGTAGATTTCTCATGTCACTGCTCCCCAAGTACAGGTTATCACAAGATAGAAAGAAATCCTTTTTCACCAACATTAGGAGTCCTTAATGCTCATGCATACAACTCCCCCTCATGAAGTCACAACTGTTTGCCCCTAAGGTAATTAAGTCTCTGTGGACTACAGCCCAAGAGTTTACAGAGTTATCATTACCTCCTGATTTATAGGTGTTTGGAGGATATGAAATGACTGTGGACAAATAAAATGTCATGATACACATGGCAACAATTTAAACAGTGTTTGTAATGGAAACTGAAAGGCCCTCAGAGAGCCCAGTGACCTGGATTCAGATCTGCATCTTTTACTTTACAGTCTGAGCAATTACTGCTCCCTTTAAGTCCAAGTTTCATATGGAGAGCCTCTCTGCTAATCCTGATGACCCAAAGTTCTAATTTTGGCACATTCCAGACTTTAAAGACAGTAGTCGTTTTCAAAGTAACAGAAATGTCTGTTAAGAAACATGCTTGTGACAAATACAAGTCAAAGAGATCACAGTGTGACCTTAAAGATTTTGAATTTAGGAAGGGTTTGGATGCTGAGATTAGGAATAAAGCTGTATATTCAATTCAAGCACATACTTCTGTTTTGTTAAACAGAACACAGGCTTTTTAAGCAATGACAGTGCAAACTGCATTTATCTTTCAAAATAAGGGAAATAAAATCAGTTACAAGAGGTTTTTAATGATGGGTTTTAATAAATAAATCCATATGGTTTATTAATGGAAGAATTTTCTCAGGAATGAGTTTTATGTTTAGCATTGCCTTTGAGATAGCTAATACTTTTCAGACACTTTTAATATATTTCAAAAAAGTAAAAACATTTATGCACTTATATTTCCATTGAGTCAATAGGTATTTATTAAAGGTCTTCTCTGTGACAAGCATAGATTTGGAAAAGGTCTACTTGTATTTTATAATGCAGATTTAACTAAGAGACAGTATTAAATTTGTAATAAACCAGCAAAAAAAAAAAATACTAAAAAAATGAGGGATCTCACAGTTTCATAGAGTCCAGAGAAGCATTTCATTTACTTTAATTATCAAATGACTCTGTGTTTCATAAGAAAATTAGACAAAGTATATATATAAAATATACACTAAAGTATATATTTTAATGGGTAAGAAAGCAGGAAGAAAGAAAATAGGAATGGCTTTAAAAGGGGGAGAAAAAAAGAAGAAAAGAATAGCCCAAATTCCTAATACCCCAATCTTGTGTACTGAAGGAAAAATTGTTTAAAGTGTATTTTAAAGTCAGTAGTTATCTGTATATATGTCCACAGAAAGTCTTAATTAAAACAGACATTATCATTCTGCCACATATGCATAAAGGCAAATGCTGGATGGAATAATTTAAAATGTTTATTCACTGTTCAGCAGTCTTATCCCAATGATTTCATTTCTAGGCTATCTATATATTCCAGTGATCTGGCCTCTCTTGATATACCTGAACAGCACACCACTTAGCATTTATCTAGTCTCCTCTAAGTAGAAGCTTAACGTTTTTTGAATTAATCATCTTACTGACTCTTACCACACTAGGAGAGAGAGATAGCAATCGGGGCAATGGGGTGGTTCAGTGGGTTAAAGCCTCTGCCTTCGGCTCCGGTCATGATCCCACGGTCCTGGGATCGAGCCCCATATCGGGCTCTTTGCTCAGCAGGGAGCCTGCTTCCTCCTTTCTCTCTTTGCCTGCCTCTCAGCCTACTTGTGATCTCTATCTGTCAAATAAATAAATAAAATCTTTAAAAAAGAGAAAGAGAGATAGCAATCAACATGAGCTATCTGGGATGAATGAGGGATGCAGAGGCACAGAATATCATGTGACACTGGCAGTAATTCGGTCCCATTGCTCTTTCTCATTGTTCTTCTGAAAAAGAACAATGGGCATTGTGGATTTCTCTGAACTATGGATTATAGAGTTCAGCCAGAAGCTTTTTGATATACACAGACATAGCTGACACATGGAGTGATATTTCTACATGACCGCAAGACTAGTATTGATCAACACTAATGTACTAACAGCAGAATGTACACAGAGAGAATTATAATGGCATTTAATACAAGAATTAGAAATGGAAAGGTTTTCTGAATCAGCCCTAAATTAAACAAGCCATCCAAAAAACCAGGTCACCCCACCACCCAGCCATTTGTCCTCTCTGTCCCCTTTTGGGGTGTGACTCATTCAGGGAGCCATTTGTGACCAACTTTGTTTTTGAGTCACATTTGTTCACATTTTAGCACAGCCTCGTATGTATTTTTGTACATTTATGATCATCTCTCCAGTAAATTTTTAGTTCGTGGGGGCAAAACCTTCACTTACTTTTGTAATCTCAAGCCCTATTAAACATTAAAATAGGCACCCAAAAAAATGAGGAATTAAGTAAGTAAATGATCTCAAAAACTGAGACTGGTTAAAACTGAGTGCACACACAAGTTACCAAGACTTAAAATGATGACTTAGTCCCCCAAGAACTGTTCAAATACTATAACTTATCATCAAAGTAATGAAAAAATTTGTCATGATGCTTTCAAGAAGTACATGATGTAAAAGAAAATACTTGTTAGATTGTTTTTCTTACAATATTCTTTTAAAACTTGGTGTTGGAAAAGTAATAGAATTTTTTCCAAAATTTAAGGTATTAATTTAATATAGGAAGTTAAAAATTTTTTATAATCCTATCAGATAGACTTTGTTTTATATTTAAGTATAAATATTTTTAAATGCATAAAGAAAAAAACTTCAAATGTATAAAGAATTGCATTACATATAGCTTTGTGACAAATTTTAAAGTAAATTTTAAAGTAAATATCTGTACTATCTGTACTATCATTTTTTGTAAATATGTGGAAGCACTGCAATTTTTAATATAGTGCTACTGATGTATATTCACCCCCAAATACTTGATTACCAGATCATTTATGAGCATCCTTACACATTAGCTTTGCCCACTTCTCCAATTACTACCTGAAGATAATGTCCAGCAGAGAAACTGCTACATCTAAAGAGTATGCATATTTTTAAGACTTTTGACATGGAGTACTAAAATTACTTTTGTTAGTATATCTAATTTATAGTCTCTCAAAAACTGTATGGGTGCCCATTTCCTTACCCCTCGCTTGACCTGGTTGTTACAAATCTTGCTAACATTTTACAGTGTATTTCCAGCAAGTTTTCAAATTAATGTCGAAGAAGATCAGAGCCAAGCATATTCCCTCAATTTCTGTTCTCTAATTTAGCAAAAGTCAACAATAATAGAAGAGTTCAATATTTATTTTTAACCCATGTTACATGTTACATGATCAGTCTCTCTTATAATGATACAATTCCTATTTGTACAACTATATCATAGGGAAAATACAGTAAATTTTAATTCCTGGAAACATTTTCTGCAGTACATGCAGTACATAAGTGTCATAGTAACAATGACTTAAAGAAAGGATATTTTCCATACCAATTGAAATAAAACTAATTTTCCCAATACAGTGATTACTTTTTTCATTGGAAAAAAGAAGTCTGGAGAAGGAGATGAAGAAGGAGGAAGAGGAGGAAGGGGAGGAGAAGGAGGAGAAGGAAGGAGAGGGAGAGGAGGAGGAGGAGGAGGAAGAGAAAATACTTTCTAGCTTATTTTGTTACTTTTGAGCACATCAAAACAGTAAGAAATTCCACCGCAAGTGCTCTAAATAGGTAATCAGATACATGTGTGGTTATCCTGCCTCCATAAACATTTCCTGGTGATTTTGCTAACTATAATCCTGTAATAGAAACCCTCTGAATTTTACTCCAGTAGAAATGCCAGATTATTCCCACTCTAGACAAAGAGCTAAGTGTCAAATTGACACCCATCTAGCTTCTGTAATGAAGTTCTTGCCAAGTTTAAGAAAAGTGATATATGAGAAAGATAATCCAAAGGCAAAGCTGAAAGGCCATTCCGCAACGTATACTAAGCTCTACCAATATCGGGTATTCAGACCTATAATGACTGAAATTCCTACAGAAATCCTTATGTAAGATAATGGTTTAATAGCTGGCCTTGTATCAAGGCCAAATATAAGAAAACATACTCACCTATAATCAATAATCTGTTTTTATGAACTCACATAAAATTGTTGCTAATGACACTGTTGCTCTACTTTGTACAGTGATACTTACGAAAAAATTTTACAATTAGTTATGGAAAGAAAGTTTTCTCTCCTGAAGAAATAAGTATTATCAGGTTTCCTTATTTTATTACATTTGGAAGGAAGCTCAGATCTAAATTTAACTCCAAATACACAATGCACTTTCACATTTGTGTTCTGACGGACTTCCACAGACCTTTTATATATACATATTTTTAAAATTAACATATAATGTATTATTTGCATCAGGGTTATAGGTCTGTGAATTATCAGTCTTACACAACTCACAGCACTCACCATAGCACACACCTTCCCCAATGTCCATAACCCAGCCACCCTAGCCCTTCCCTCCCAACCCCCAGAACCTTTTATAAAGTTTTAAAAATTAGGATAGTTTAAAACATTTTTTGAAGCAGAAAACACGAAAAATGAACACATAAATAATGAAATTGCTTTTATCTCCTAATCTTGATCATCCACACTGATGAAAACGACACAAGGTACAAGTAACCATATGTCAAAACCCAGAAACCCCACACGCATTTGGAATTTGCTTAGAAACATGCTCAAAAATACTCAGGCACCAGCATTTGTCCTTATTTTTTTTTTCAGATGATCCTGAAGTGTGGTCCAAGACAAAGCTCAGCAGACATTCTGACTTAAGTCACAGTTAACTACTCCAGGAAAAAAAAAAAAAAAATGGATATCTACCTGACTTAGATATTCAGTGGTGCTAGGCAATTATTATTATTATGGTGGGAATGAATTTATTAGCACCATATTTTACGTATAAAAGATGCCAACCCCCACATTGCTTGATTCAGCATTAGGTGAAAACACGCATACAAACTGAAATAAATAATCTGAACCATAATTCAAATGAGCGTCACAACCACACTGAAGGTGGGTGAGAATAGGGTTTAGGGAAGAACTAATCAAGTGACAAATACAGGATTAGGCATGTAAAACAAAAAGATTCTAAAAATCTAAATAAAAGGCTTGCATTCTTTTTTTATTTTATATACAAGCATGGGTTAGTAATTCTGAAACTAATGTCTACAACTCCATTGTAGGATTGAACAAATATGTAATACACCATAAATAATGGAGCCAGGCTCCTCACTGTTGTAAGGAAGTTACACAGATGAAAATTGAGACAGACAGAAGGAACATTGTCATATTGGACTGAAATTGGAAGTATCAGTGTGAAATCACAGACATAATAAAAGGATACCTGGGTAAACACATGGATACCGATATGTGTAAGTATGTTTGTGATGCTCACATCTGTATACGAATACATATCTACATATACTTTTTCCCAGCTCTGTCTGCTCACAGGACCTGGAAACAAAAATGCCCTAGTAGCAATGAGCACCCTTATTCTCCCCCAGATTTTTGGTTTTAAATTACATTTCCTATTAAAAGGAACCAATAATCCTCAGAAAAGCAGCTGATTCCAAAGCCGGGGTGGGGAATAATACAAGACTATTGCATATCTTCTGCCAAAAAGAAAGAAAGTGCCCAAGGAACTACAGGGACATGTCAAAATGACAATAAAACAAGTAGAGGGAGCTCCTCTTGTTCAAATCTAGGACAGTATGAGCTTCAAAATAAATATCCTTAATCAACAATGTTAAAGGATTATAATCTACTAAATGAAGAATCCCTGAGTTCATAGAGAAATAAGCAAACAGGAAGGGGCTATTCTTCCATAAAATAAAAACCCAACTAATAAATGAAGAAGAAATGATCACTGTTAGCAAACCATCATAATTACTTATTCAGGTAAAAATTACTGATGAATTCTAATTAGTGGGTAATTAGAGTAGTTAATATTCTCAGTCAAGGGTATCCAGGAATTCTTTTGCTACTCTTAATTTTATTGGGTAAAATTAAAAAATTGAGGAATAATTTGAGGATACTGGTCTCAAAGTATTACTCTACAAGTTACTTTTTAATTACAAAGAGGGAAAACAGTAATTTTACAGTGGAGAAAAGGCAGACATCGCTCAAACCAAATGATCAAAGTTAAATTATAGTAATGGAACTAAACAACAGCATGTGCCTCTGAATGCAAGTATTCATCACTCCCGTAGAACTCCTGTCCAGACTGCATGACCTGAATCTCATCACAAGGAAACATAAAACTCATACTGGAAGGTAGTCTACAAAACAATTAGCCCATATTCTTCAGAAACATCAATGCCATGAAACACAATGAAAGTCAGAGAAACTGTTTCAGTTTAAAGGATATTAAAAAGACATGACAACCAGTTGCAAAGCATTATTTTATATTTTCTTCTGTCATAAAGAACATTACTTGGACAATTATTAAAACGTGAAATAAGGTCCATAGATTATATAAGAGCATTGGAAGAGCGTTAATTTGTTAATTTTGGCAGTTGAACTGTAACTATGTAAGATAATTCCATGTTTTTAGGAAATACCTAAGTATTCAGAGGTAAAAGTGTGTTATGTGTACAGCTTACTGTAAAGTCGTTCAGAAGGAAAAATCTACAAATAAACATAAATATCTGGGTATATGTATGTGTATATTTGGATAGATGATAGACGTGATAGAGAGATTGACCAGTATATAGATGGATGGATGGATGGAGGGAGGGAGGGAGACAGGTGCAGAAGCATTAGAAAGGAGAGAGAGAATGAGAATTTTAGAGTACTCTCAGTCAAGGGTACCTAGGAATTCTTTTGGTACTCTTGCATTTAGAGTAAATCTGAAATTATGTCAAATAAAAAATTAAAATAAATACCTTTGTTAGTGAAAAAGTATGTAGACTCTATCTGGCTTTTGTTTTTCAGGCCTAATTGTAATAAGTGTCTCTAATAGATTTATTTCTGAATAACAATGCACATGTATATTTTTCCCCATGTAAGCATTTTTCAAACTGTGAACTGTAATCTGTTAGTAGGTTATAAAATCTATTTCATTGAATACAACCAGCATTTTTGAGGAACCTAGAATAAAAGACAGACTATCAAAATATATCATACTTTGTAGCACTAAGTATTTGTCTTTGACCCTTCTATTACAATTGCATAGAACTATATGTATATGCTTGTGTGCCCTAAGTCTTAATGTAAAATGTTTTTCTCACTTACAGTCCACTATCAAAAAACAAATGAAAAGACTTGGAATACTTTTTTTTTTTAAATTCCTAGAAGTATACCTTCATCTGTATGCATATACACATTCAATTTACTATGCAGTGAATTCCTTTAAAAATCTCATATTGATTTAATACCTTCTGTTTCTCAGGTACCATATTGATGATGGCTACTCTTCCAAAACTTGTCATCTCTTCTGGTATCCTTCTCTCTCTCAGAGACAATCTTGCCTTCTGAGTTAGTAAAAGCTAATACATCTTAAAAGTACCCAGCAACAGATGTGAATCCTATGTCAAATTATAAAATATTCATTCTGAAGAAAGACATGATTCTAAAGCATTTATCCTGGTAATACAACTTTCTCATTTTTAAGTTACTTATCCAAAAATTGTGTTTAAAAGCATTAATGTCTTTCATAGCTTGACTCTGGGCATGTGCTAGAAAAATGCACAAAATAATAAGCTAACATTAAGCAGACACACACAAAAATATTCAGGAACACCAAATGGGATTAGTTTCAACAGCTTCAAATTACTTTGTAAGCATATGCTTCTGTAAAAAATATATGTATTTAGATAAATGTCTCTAACCTGAGTTTTCAGGCAATGATATTCTAGCCTTTTCTGTTCTTGCCATAATCAAAAAGTCAATTTTATTTCTTGCCCACCCTGAATAACTTTCCCTTAAATTATAATCTCTATGTTGGTAATTTAGTGAAGAATGTTATAATTACTTCACTTCAAAACGCCTTCTTTAAAATAAAAATTATGAGTGTAACTGTAGTTTTTATAAAATGAAATAATATATCGACATTAGGGATTATGGATATATAAAGGTATAAAGTGGGACGCCTGGGTGGCTCAGTTGGTTAAGCAGCTGCCTTCGGCTCAGGTCATGATCCCAGCGTCCTGGGATCAAGTCCCACATCGGGCTCCTTGCTCGGCGGGGAGTCTGCTTCTCCCTCTGCCTCTGCCTGCCATTCTGTCTGCCTGTGCTCACTCTCTCCCCCTCTCTCTCTCTGATAAATAAAAAAAATCTATAAAAAAACAAACAAAAAAAAAAGATATAAAGTTAGAAGTGTCAGGTAACATTCTAATGAATTTCCATACCTAGTTTCCCAAATATTACAAAGCATGCTTACCATATAATCATGCTTTCTAATACATTATCTATTTGAAATATAACCAGATTTTCCAACTGTGTCTTTATAAACATACAGCACAAAAAGTACATATATATGGAGAGAGGAAAATGGTTTTTCGTGACAGATCTCACACATGTGATTAAAAGTCCTCTAGGTCCTCCCATTATATTTGGGCCTTGAGTCCTATGGTTTTTACCTTATTTTATCAAAACATAATTTCTTTATTATAATTTATTTATTAGTAATTCTTAAATATAGGAAACTATAGAATATACAGAACTATGGAAAATAAAATTTATTAAAATCTAAAAAATACATAGTTATCTTTTTTTTGATATGATATAGTAGGATTATATACATCAACATTTTTGTGATGCAGCCAGGCTGACTTTCAGATGTTCTGAACCAGAGTGAAACTCAGAGGATGAAGTCCAAACCACTTACCAGGATGAGAAGCCTCATAAAATCTGGTTTTAGGTGAATACATAATCCCATAAATATACTATGTCATTTAAGGTTCATTGTACTTTCAACCTTCCCTTTGCTCTTCCATACCACCATGCCTTTGAACATGGTGACTACTCAACCATTAACCCCTAACTACCTGATCATCCTTCAAGACAAATTTCATTAAATTTCCCCTCTCTCTCTTAGCAGTATCTTCCCCTTCTCTTCGGAAGATAATTCTTCCTTCTTCTGTCTCCCCATGCCTCTTTGCTCTTACTTTTTTTTTTTTTTAATGCTTTATTTTAATTAACGTATTTTACAATATTGTCTCTATTAGACCATCATGAGCATTTCAAAATGTTCTCTAGCCATTCAGGGTATACAAAGACATTCAGACAGAAGTACAACTCTAAATAATTTTTGAACAAAAGTGGATGACAAAAAGCAACATATACCATAGGAAAATACAAAGAATTATCAAATTCCCAAAGACAGTGATAATTTTTAGCTACTTCCTTGTCTAGGCCACAAAGAAAGTGATAACCTATTCAGGCATGAAAAACAAGTACAATATGGATAAAAAAAAAAAAAATGATGGTGGGATGGAGATTTTAACAGAGGACAAGAAACTGAAAGAAACAAGACCTAGAAGCCCAAGGGTGGTGGCCACAATGATGTGCTGTAGATCTCCAACTATAAGGACCCTCATAGTCCAAGAGCTCCCAGCAGCTGCCTCTGAAATCCACTGCAGAATTTGAGCTGTGACCATACTTCCCACATTCTACTCCCAGGCAATGACTGAGCACCGTAGAGATACTGAAGCAGATAGATCCATTTACAAGAAACACAAGACTCCTCTGTCAGCTGATTTTGCTTTCAAATTCCCCTACAGCTTTACCTAAGCCAATCTAGGATGCTTCCACCCAACTTTTCTTCCTTCTTCACCTAGAGTCACACGTCCATCAGAATCTGAGGTTTACCTCAACCTTATCTTGCGCTCTTCATATTTTCTCTTACATGGACATTTCCTAAAAAAACCTTGCATTTTAAATCCCATTTTAGCATTGGCTTCTTGGGATACCAAGACTAACACACAGAATATAGGGTATATTCGGCTGATTAGTAGATATTAAAAGTAGAGAGGCAAAATGGAACCCTGTTGAGGACAACTAGTCAATTCAATACTTTCCCTCAGAGCAGGATAAATCTTAATTTTCCTCATACATATAAAACCGTCTATGTAGTTTGTAAAATTCACTGGTGATGAAAATGTCTAACTTCCTTTTGTGAATTGTTTCATAGCTTAATCATCTTTCATATTCAATGTAGGTCTACACTAAATCCCTTACCATGATTTAAGGTCATTTATTCTAGTACAGGTATCTATAAGGATAGATTACAGCCAAACATAGACATACAAAATTAGCTATGTGAACTATCACTCCTAAATGGAATTATTCCACAATATTCTGTATACAAGGTCTTGCAGAGCCACTGGCTCCCTTTTCTATTTGGTATAAAATCATGTCTCATTAATCTATTGTAATTGTGGAATACCTGCCTTGTATGCACTGAAAGAAAAAAAATTGCCCATTTGCAAGCAGAAAAATAAAGATTTGTATGTTTACTTCACAGAGGTTTTTACAATTGCTAATAGAGAGGAAATAATTTTTTCTGTTTAAAATTCTTTCAAATACTCTCTGCCTTCTACTGGCAGTAAAAACAAAACAAAACAAAATCCCTCAATGTTCAATTATTTCTTTAAATATAGCGTTTTATCCAATTTAAAATAACGGATATATATGTTTTTCTGCCCAAGATTTGAAACAGAGATGGAATGCATACGGGAAATGCTGTTATTTTCCAGATCTCTGCTTGAATAAAATAAAGGCCTTTCTCTGACTGTGATAAGCACATTGTCTGGTCCAAATTCTCCAAGTATGTAAATCAACATAAAAAGCTCCAACAGCAAGACTTACCCATCTGCAAAAGCTTCAAAAATGGTGATGTACTTACCTAAAACAGAAGGAGAGATGACATTAGTGACATTCATCACAGCTTAGGCATATAGGGAAAAACACATTCTAGAAGGCATGCAGAACATCTGTTCCCCTCACCACTGCCAGACCCAGTTTTAGGGCTTTTGTTCATAACACAACAGGCCAGATGGTGGTGTCTCTCTCACTATCCAAGTTTACTCTGAGTACACTTCATAAGTATCTGCTCAATAAATGTTGAAAGATGATGACAATCAATTAGCCAAGCCCTGTGACTTATTTAATAACAGTAACACTTAACGGCATCTATTGAATTTTTACTTGCCTGCCAAACCCAGTACAATATGCTTTATGTGCATTTCTTATTTATTCTTCAGAAAATGGAGGTGAGGTAAATACTCTTATTATCCCTACTGCAAAGATAATGTAAATGAGGCTGAGAGAAGTTCGTTAACTTGCTCAAAGTCACACACAGCTAGAAAATGCGGGAGCTCGGACTTTCATAGGTTGTCTGATTCTAGAGCCCATTCTTACAATCTATACTCTACTGCCAAAACCCAATGGAAAAGATACTCAACACTACTGGTGCTTTGCTAAATAGGAAATTACAAAAATAGAACTGATACGATATTAAAACTTGGAAGGATGAACAGTTCCTGGTACATAGCAGCTACTCAATAATATTTGCTGAATGAATAAATAATAACCAAATGGTTTTACTAATATTTAATAAATGTACTCAAGTTTTAACCAAACATAACAAATATTTGCAGAACAAAGCACTCTCATGTATAAGTGATTTCTTTCTTCCTGCAGCTGGCCCTGTACCAGGGCTTTATTACACTGATTACCTAGATGAGAACTGAATTCTCTTAAGGAGAAAAATGAGGGATCGATATGGAACAAAGAGCCAGGGAGCTATAAGAAAAGGATGGAATCCTCAAATTCTCAAATGGCATGCTAGCCTAAATATAAAATCCTCCAGCTGCTCAAGAAACAATTTGCAAGCACCATTGAACAGCTGGGTTTTCTTCAGGTTTTTGGTCAGTCTTGTAGAGATTCTGATTAGCGGCAATATGTTAAAGAAAGAAGTAGCTGAGGAAGGAACAGAAACAAGGCAGCCAGTTATTTGAGAGAATACAGTAAACCGAAAAACAGATATAAGGAATTCCTGGTGCCTCAAATTCAAGAAGAAGTAACCACCAATCTCATGTTTTCATATTCATAACATATCCAAAAACATGATTTTAAAAATAATTAATACCAAGTGCAAACTCTCCTTTAGAAATGCAAGTCTCAGGGAACCTGGGTGGCTCAGCTCATTGAGGGGCTGCCTTCGGCTCAGGTCATTATCCCAGGGTCCTGGGATCCAGGCTCCCTGCTCAAAAGGAAGTCTGCTTCTCCCTCTCCCTCTGCCCCTCCACCTGTGTTGTGCACATGCACTCTCTCTCCCTCTCTTTCTTTGACAAATAAATAAATAAAATGTTAAAAAAAAATAAAAAGAAAGAAAGAAATGGAAGTCTCTGTTTCCATAATCTGGGAACAGGTGCAATAAACCAATGAAACAGGAGGCACTTAGTACAAATACCCAGAGGCATTACCAAATAACTCAATCTTAATATGTTACATTAGAAAAATCTTCATATCTATGAATTTTTTCACTGTTTTTCTCAGCATCATATATAGATTTATAGATTTATACAATGGTTACTAAAGTTAAGCTCCCCCCTCAAACTTGACAAATCATAATGTATTAAACAGTTTCACTGATTTGTTTCAAGCTCCAAATTAGACTCAAATAAAACAGAAGTCACAAGTATTTGCAAATTTTAGTGAAATAAGTGTAATTTTATTTGAGGCTCACTGTTCACCCATAAAGATAACTGGACTCAATGTAGGAAATTTTAGTTAAAAGGCAGTTAAAAAAATGCTTTTGGTTTCATTTTGATAAAGACTGGAGAAAGTACTCACAGCACAGCCTGTATGTTAGGATCTGATGGGATGCCCTTGTTGAATAAGAATGACTGAAGAGCAGTTTTTCTTTATCCACTTTTGTGTGATGATATTAAGGCTCTAGACAACATACTATTTGTTCAGTGAGCAATAAAAGAAGAGAATAAATAAGATTCCATTTCAATAAGCCTGAAATATTCTATGGATTAGAATTTATACCACCTTCTACTGAATATTTGGACCAGTTCTAAGACATAAATGGATATGAAAATAAGCCATCGAAGTCTGTTGTGTTAAGTGTTGCTAAAATATGGAAAGCATTCGAATTTTTTCTAGGAAGAGGGGTAGAAACCTTCAAATGACAGGGACATTTATTCATCAAAATAATGTAGAAATTCTTCCAGTGCTAAGTTGTTCTTCATCCCTAACCAATCCCACTCTCCATTTCCAAATGTGTTGGTCAGTCAGCAGTTTCTTCTTCTTCTTCTTCTTCTTCTTCTTCTTCTTCTTCTTCTTCTTCTTTTTTAAGATTTTATTTATTTGACAGAGAGAAAGAGCACAAGCAGGCAGAAAGGCAGGCAGAGAGAGAGGGAGAAACAGGCTTCTTGTTGAGCCAGGACCACATTGCAGGGCTTGATTACAGGATCCTGGAATCATGACCTGAGCTGAATGTAGCCACTTAACCGACTGAGCCACCCAGGTGCTCCAGCAGTTTCTTTAAAATTAAAAAAAAAAAAAAAAAAAATTTAAATCTGCATTATTTTATTGGAAGTCTTATCACTTTGTTCATGAACTCCTGTTAACTCAGTGCATCTGTTCCTACATTAAGTAAGTGCAAGTCAGAAGAATGAGATTATGGCACAGTGGCCTACTGTGTTGGGAAGATGGTTAAGTAAATTTGAGGTGAAGTCATTATTCATAGTTTATTCCATATCTGTACCTGATACTGTGCAGTGAGCCCATGTTCTTGAAGAAAAAAATTTTTTTTAAATCTTAATAGGAAGACAACACATTCATACTTGAAAAAACTATCAAATGATGCAAAACAACTTATAGTTAAATGTAAATTACACAGTAGAGACATTAAATGCTACAGGAATTTAAGAAATGAGAAAAGGATGTTTCAGCTATTGTGTGGGATTATAGCAATTATGCTGTAACTTGATGGAAAACCATCAAGAGAGTTTTTGGACTTCTGATCTGAATGCACAACCAGTCCATGCTTTTCATGTCAGCATCTAGAGTAAAAGATTTCATATAGATTTCAGGACAGTATGAGGACTGATTAAGGACCAAAGTCAAAGACTTGCAAGGGACCATGTGCCTACAGGGATTTTAGGGAAGCAGAGCCACAGAGCACTCTGCCTCCTGGTGATTGGCTGTGACAAATAACAAGTCACGCAGTTAACAGGCTACTTTTAAAGAAACATGATCACACATAACTATTAGTATATTCTGCTGAAGGATGTTCATTTATCATTCAATATCAATCAGGTCTGTCTCATGGAAACACACAGAAATGCTACCAGTCACATTCTGTTGAGATTGTCTTAGTTAGGACCCTATGATGCACATGTGAATTATGTTGATTTATATCTAACCCAACACCAGCCACTTGAAATCTCTGTGGTCTCTAGCCTCCTAGGATCATCTTTTCATTCCAAATTCAATGAACAGCTCAAATACCTATCTCAAATTTATTATGGAACCCAAACATCCATGATATCATCCATTTTTGAAAAATAAACAAAACCAAAACAAACAACAACAACAACAAAAGACTCAAGGATTTCCTCCTCTAACGAGTCTGTTACCCACTGCTACCCTACCTAACCACCTCTCAGCTGTAGGGCACCTACTCTCTGGTCTTTACAGTATATTACAATTGCTTCCTCAGTGATGGACCTGTTTCCTCCCCTACCCCACAGATTAATTATTCATGCCAATAACAGTCCCACTTTTGTTTGTGTTCTAATGACTCTCTGAATAATACATATAGGATCTTAAAGTCCTTTTAGATTAATTACATGGGCTGGGATATACTTGAGAATGGTGTATATTTGATTTTATTCTTGTTAAACTGGTTTCAACTCACATTGTTTGTATTTCTCAATGTCATTCAAGTCAAAGTGTAGAATCGTGCTGGGAACAATTATGTAGTAATGTTAACACAGTTAGTTACTGTCTTTAAAAATGGGAAAATCAAGTATGTTTTATGTGTACATAGGAAAGAAGAGCAAATTAATTTTACAAATAGCCAATATTTGTTACTATGGGCTAGGTGCTTGACACACATGATTCATTTTATCTTCCCACCAACCCCAGGAGACAGGGAGATGGGACAGAATATACCACCTGCAAATATGCCACTTTGGTATAAGGATTATTTTAAGCTAAAGGTACCTAAAAAACCCAGCAGGTGCAAGAAGAACATACTTACCCCACCTCTATCTCCTTCCCGAAGGCAGGAGATGAAATGCCCATGTGAAAGTTGCCCTCCTATACCAGGAGGAGAGAAATATTCTTACTATCAGAGACAGAGTAGAGACCAAGATGGTTGTACACAAACAGACCTTGCTAATATCTTTATCTGCTTTAGCCTCCCAATACATTTAATTATTCTTCCACAACAGCCTCTCTTTGTTCAACTATTATAGCACTTAGGTTCTGCTACTTCTTTGGGTTTTACTCCTCTGTGAGGGCTCTCACGTTACATAAAACTGAGATTAAATAAATATATATGTCTTTCTCCTGTTAATCTGTCTTACGTCAATTTAATTTTCAGGCCCAGAAGAAGACCCTAAAATGCAGAGGTGAAATTCTCTTTTTTTTTTTTTTTTTTTTTTTTTTTTTTTTTTTTTTTAAAGATTTTATTTATTCATTTGACAGAGAGAGATCACAGGTAGGTAGAGAGGCAGGCAGAGAGAGAGAGAGGAGGAAGCAGGCTCCCTGCTGAGCAGAGAGCCCGATGCGGGACTCGATCCCAGGACCCTGAGATCATGACCTGAGCCGAAGGCAGCGGCTTAACCCACTGAGCCACCCAGGCGCCCTGAAATTCTCTTTATACTACAGTAGGTATATCTGGGAAAGGAGAAGCTTGAAATAAATCATCTGATATCATACAGCTGAAAAGTGGTAGAGTCAGGTCATTTGTCCAGTCTCAATGCATAACTGCTAATTCCTACTTCATTTAATACATTCATTCAACAAATATCCATTTAATGCCTACTATGTATCAGATGCTGGTTCTAGGGATGCAGAAATGACAAACAAATCCTGACCTACAGGGAGCTCACATTTTAGTGGAAGGAGACAGATAGTAAGCAAATGTATAATATATAAGTACATTATATAGTATTAAAGAAGGTGGTGAGTGCTATGGAGTAAGTTGAGTGGAAAACAGAGGTAGAGAATGGTAGTAGGCTAGGGGAGTGTCCTCTAATAGTAAATAAGAGAGTCAAGGTATACGTCACTGGAAAGGAACATGAGAGCAATGACTTAAAGGAGTTATACATGAGCACAATTATTTGGTGAGGAACCAGGAGAAGTCGAGTATGCAGTACAAAATAACAGAACTAGAAAATACTTAAACTCTTGTTTTGTATCTTTGTTTTTTCTTCCAAGTTTTTATTTGAATTCCAGTTAGTTAACATACAGTGCAATACTAGTTTTAGGTGAACAGTTCATTACATAAAACACCTGGTGTTCATGACAACAAGTGCATGTCTTAAACCCATCACCTGTTTCACCCATCCCCCCCATCAGCTTCCCCTCTGGTAACTATCCATTTGTTAAGTCTGTTTCTTGGTTTGCCTTTCTTTTTCTCCCCCACCATGTTCATTTGTTTTGTTTCTTAAATTACATATATGAGTGAAATCATGTGGTATTTGTCTTTCTCTAACAGACTTTTATTTAGCTTTGCAAATACTCTCTATCTCTATCCATATTATTGTGAACAGCAGGATTTTGTTCTTTTTGATGGCTTGGTAATATTCCAATTAATATAGACACACACACACACACACACACACACACACCCCACATCCTCTTTATCCATTGATCAAAAAGATGGACATGTGGGCTCTCTCCATTATTTGGTTATGTTGATAATGCTGCTATAAACATCAGAGAGCATGTATACCTTCAAATTAGTATTTTTGTATCATTTGGATAAATACCTAATAGTACAATTCATAGATCATATGGTAGTTCTATTTTTAACTTTTTGAGGAACTTCCATATTATTTTCTAGAGTGACTGCAAATATCATTAAAATGTCTAAATCACAAAAAGCAATCTATACATGCAATCTCTATCTCTCATGCAATCTCTATCAAAATACCAACACCGTTTTTCAGAGCTAGAACAAATGATCCTAAAATTTATATCGAACAACAAAAGACCCCAGAAGAGTGAAAGCAATCTTGAAAAAGAAAAGCAAAGCTATAGGCATCATAATTCCAGACTTCAAGTTATATTACAAAGCTGTAGTGATCAAGAGAGTACTGTCTTAATATAAATCAATGGAACAGAACTGAAAACCCAGAAGTAGTTCCACAACTATATGGCCAACTAATCACTGACAAAGCAGGAAAGAATATCCAATGGAAAAAAGACAGTTTCTTCAATAAATGGTGTTGGGAAAATTCGACATGCAAAAGAATGAAACTGAACCATTTTCTTACACCATATACAAAAATAAGTTCAAAATTGATTAAAGATCTAAAAGTGAGACAGGAAATCATTAAAACACTAGAGGTTTGCATTTTTTAAAGCTATTTGTCCAGGGGCTCCTGAGTGGCTCAGTTGATTCAGTCCTTGACTCCTGATCTCAGCTCAGGTCTTGATCTCAGGGTCACGAGTTTAAGTCCTAAAAAGTTGGGGACTTTTGTCCCATAGTCTTATACTTCGGGTAAGCCTGCACATGTATTACTTCTTCTATTACTCTGGTTAAGTTCCTTGACTAGAATAACTGTGCTCCACACACCTTTACATCCCTCAACAGTGCTTAGAAGAGTGACTGTCACAACAAAGATCTGTTGAAGGAATACATATCTAATGAAAAGAGTTAAATATATGAAAATTAAGAAATCAGGGGGAGGGGAAGTGATCGAATCAATAGTTAACAATCATCAGTAAGCAAACCAGAAATATACCTAGTACGGAAGAAAACTCAAGGAAAAGTTGTTTATGGTGATGGCACTTGCTGACATAATATGTTTTAAGGTATAATTAGAGTAGTTTTGTTATCTTGGCGCTGAGGGAGTTGAGAAAAGCTTTCCTGAACTGGAAATAATTTGGGGTGAATCTAAATTAGAGGTCATATTTAGAAAGTCAAATGAAGTTTACTTACCCATTCATAAATACACTGTACTAGGTACTGGAGTTAAATCATTTTATACAACAGACAGTGTCTAAATTTGTGGACTTATATTCTAAAAGAGGAGATACCTGTTAAGCAAAAAGTTGTATGAGTAATTAATCATCATTATGTTAAATGCTATAAAGGAGGCATATAGAGGCCCAACAGAATAGATAATAAGGGGACTAAATCTCCTCTGGGATATCACCAAGGCAAATCTGAAGGGCATATGGAGGGTGGATGAGAAATGCTTCTCATCAAAATGGAAATGCTTCTCTATTTGGGGTAATGTATGTATTCATTCAATGAATACTTATCAAGTGTTACTATATTCCTGTACTGTGAATCCTAAACATACCATCTCATTCAATCTTCACAACAAACTTGTTAATTACGTTGTTTTTTTAATGCTCATTTAGGAGATGAGAAAACTGAAGCTAAGGGAGATAAAATCTCTTGGTCAAGATCACACAGGTTGTGAGACAGGATTCCAACTCTGGCCTGTTCAGAATTTCCCCGTATCAGTCAGGAGTTGGGCAACCTGTTATAAAGATCTCCGCTATTATTATGAGTTGGGATTATAGATTTACTGAAGAACAACAGTCAGGGAAGGGGCTCAAATGTGAGTACTAACTGACACAGGGCAGGCTGACGTGGGTTGGAATGGCCAGGAATTAACTCAGCTGATCCATCTCACTGGGATCCAGCCTTTGGTTCCACTTGCCAAAACAAATTTTCCTAACTCTCCTCTCCTTATTTACTTATTTTATGCAATAAACTAATACTGAAATTCTGCACATATCAGATTTATTGCAATGAACAGTATTTCTCTCAAGGAGCTCAGTCTAATAAGGATTCAGACCCATAAATAGATAAAACTAATACTGAAATTCTGCACACATCAGATTTTTTGCAATGAACAGTATTTCTCTC
The DNA here is from genome assembly GCF_030435805.1 of Mustela lutreola. Taxonomy (NCBI): domain Eukaryota; kingdom Metazoa; phylum Chordata; class Mammalia; order Carnivora; family Mustelidae; genus Mustela; species Mustela lutreola. The sequence goes on from NC_081294.1 coordinate 89,448,483, forward strand.
AAGGAGCTCAGTCTAATAAGGATTCAGACCCATAAATAGATAAATGGAGTCTAATATGGCAAATGCTATGATACTGTTACAAAAACACTAAAGAACTAGGGCCCAGTGGAAGAGGCTCCTCATTTTGCCTGACAGCTTCTGAGAGGAACTGCCCTTTGACTAGGAGATTGGAGAGGAGCAGCAGGATGCTAGGGAAAAGAAGGAGGAAGAGGGCATTCTCTATAGGGACCAAAGATAGCCTGCCATATTTTTCAAACCATGAGTGGTTGGCAGAAGGGTGTCTGTGTATGTGTTAGAGGGAACAGAAATGGTCCTGTCCCCCTTGAGGCAGATCACAAAGTAATTAGCTTTGCGTCTGATTTTCTATATTGTACAGATATTTGAAAAGTTGATAGTCCTGTGGTTTACTCTTCCACATAGGCCCTTAAACCATTACCAACATGAAGGGCAAGGTAGAAGGCCAGAAGTACCACATACATACACACTCAAATCCCATCACAAGGAACCTTACCTGTGAACCACTCTGCTGTCTGAAAACATTATAACATTAAAAGCAAAAAGAATGCCAGCCTACATATGGTTGGTCATTAGAGACATTTTGGATTTACTGATTTGTTTTTTGAGGCTGGAAAATAGCAAGAACATGAAATAACAGGAATTGCTTTATAGCCTGAAAGCAATCTATTTAGAGCAAAACCATAATTACACATACAGCTCTTGTATGGGCAACAGCATCACATATTATTCTTCTTGTGAACCCACATCAACAGCATTCGATTCAAAGAACCACCTTCATTAGCACAGACTATCACTAGCTCAGAACACATTCAGATAAGAAACTCAATCTCTATGCCTCTGAAAACTGCAAATCACCAATGGCAGTTGCCTAATTTCCCTGAGAGTATAGGTTTCACTTGGCACTTGGGCCTGAGAGAGTCCTCAAAGTGGGCAATTAGCTTGTTGGGTACGCAATGCACTTTCTACCTCTCCGTGACCACGTCCTCCATCAGGCTCAAGCAGAACAGAAGAGCTTTCAACATCAATGGTTTTACCATTTGGGACCTTTAAGCAGATTTTTTTAACCCATTCATTTCTAGTATTTCTCGGTAGCTGAGAAAATGTATGATTCTCATTAGTCTCTAAAGAAATTATAGTTTCACAGAACAGACAAAAAGAGATATGCTAAATTAACAAATAGATTTTTTTTTTAAAGGGAGAAGGGAAGGGGTGCCTGGGTGGCTCAGTGGGTTGAAGCTTCTGCTTTCAGCTCAGGTCATGATCCCGAGGTCCTGGGATCGAGCCTCACGTCGCGTCTCATCGGGCTCTCCGCTCAGCAGGGAGCCTGCTCCCCCCTCTCTCTCTGCCTGCCTCTCTGCCTACTTGTGATCTCTGTCTGTCAAATAAATAAATAAAAATCTTAAAAACAATAAATAAAGGGAGAAGGGAGGAAAAAGAATGAGAAATACCTGTCACAATTTAATACACTAACACAGCAATAAATTATAGCTGGTGGTTAAAAGTATCTCAAAAAAATTTTTTTAATATAAAATATTTACTCTTCTGATTATCACCTCTGACAATTTATATAAAAGAGAACCATGAGAAACAAAACGTACTGGATCTCAAATCCATTTTAAAGACTTTATTTATTTACTTATTTGAGAGACAGCTAGAGCATGGGGAAGGTCAGAGGGGAAGAGAAAATCTCAAGCAGACTCCACACTGAGCTTGAAGCCCAATGTGGGTCTCCATCTCAGGACCCTGAGATCACGACATGAGCTGACATCAAGAGTCAGATGCTTAACTGACAGAGCCCACCAGGTGCCCAGGATCTCAAATCCATTTTAAAAGCAACACCAACTCTTCCTTCTCCCCTTGTGAGAGTCTGAGCTATCAGAAAGGTGATTGTGGAATGCAAGTTAAGAACATGGGCTTTGGACACAGAATGCCTGGTTCAAACACAGACAAACCTGAGCACCCAAAAAGTGGCAGCTAGTGGCAATGACTGCAATGACTTCAACAAAAAGTGGAAGATGAGGAAGATGATTTATAGTCAAAGGTCAGTGAAGCCTCTCTGTGGACTGAGTTGTGCCACTTTCTTGATAAATACTGAAGAACTAATATACAGAACAAGAGCTATTTTACATCTCTATCCTTCCAAGCTGAATCAAGAAGAAATTTGTTTTGTTTTTCCCAAAATCTTCCCAAGGCTAGATTGATGTCAATTAAGTGTCAGTATATACCATATTTAAATCACCATCTACTAGTTAGACCCAATTTAGACAGTTTACCACCTGAGAGAATCTTAAGAGCTGCTTCTTCTTCATGGAGGCTATAGAGTATTGACCAGACAGTCTCAGGCAGATTCCCCTGAGCTTGTACAGGCAGATTTAATCTGATAGAGGGCAGAAATTCCAATAGCAGCTCTGTAGGAATCCCTGGTCACAAATTTCAATACCCTGCATGAGGAAGTTTCATAACCATTACTGAACTACATCCAGTTGCCAACTGGGAATATCTAGAGATCTAATAAAGAGAGAACAAAACATTTGGAACTGCAGGGATGAGTGATCACAATCTCTATTGGTTCTGAGCTAGAGTGAAATCATCAATTAATTGAGAACATTACTAATATAACTTTGCAGTAGTTGGCTAACTTAGAAAATCTTTTTCTGATATTCTATCATTTTACCAATATCCCAAACTTGGGCAAACATACCTTTGCATTTTTATTTTCCTTCTATAAATCATGCCACCAAAGTTACAAAAAAAAAAAAAAAATGACCAACACTTAGGTACTTTATTAACAATCAAAATGACATAAGAATGTGACAGCAAAGATTAAATAGAAATGGTTATCTCTTTATGATTCACATTTATCACATACCAAAAAATGATATGGGAGAAAAGAACCACTAGATAACACAACTGTATTTATATAAAATACTCAATAAATTAACAAAGGAAAATAAATTTATAGCATGCATTATATAAAAGTCTAAACGAGGTGTTTGGATACATGTACTTATTTGTCTGCTGTATTTCCTTATCCTCCTGTTCACAATGGAACTTCAATCCCCTTACTGCCTTCAAAACTTGCTCCACCTGCCCCTGAACTTCACCTTCTTCTTTCGTGTTTTATTTATCAGTTACCATTTATCAATTACTACTCATCAAAGAACCCACCCCCTTCTCCCCACTACACTCATACAATATGCCTATTATACCTACTAAACGTTATGGAAGTAGTATCCTTTCAAACTCTGGAACTACTAACCTAGCTCAAGCCCAGGTGATGTATTGCCTGAGCCATGGCAGCGTCAACCTTTTGTACTCCTAGTCTCCAAGCCAGCCCCTTGCATGTTTATCCTGCATTTAGCCTCCATGATACAACCTTGTCCCACCAGTGCTTGGATACTTCATGGTTCTGGGACAAATTCAAAGTCCTTATGTTTATCCTGGTTTTTGTTTACTTCTAGTGTCATAATGTCTCTCTGTCACACAAACCATGTGTTTCTTCCCTAAATATCTCTGTTTCTGTTATTTCCCTCCTCCTGGAACCTCTATTTTTCCCCTCAACCCCGCACTCACTCTTTAAGATTCACCCGGGGTCATGCCTTTCACCCCGGGCTCGGTTAGGTCATGCTCCTATCCGCTCCCATAAAGCCCTAAACATATTGCTAATCATGGCACTCACTACATATTTGTCTTGATAACCTATTTAAATCTCTACTCCCTCCCACACTAAAACTCCTTTAATTTGAACTCCTTTGGAAATGGGTTTTATCTGTTATTTATGTCAGTGTCTCTTGCATCTAGAACATAGTGGATACATACAAGATGTTTGTTAACTGAGTGAGTGAAGGCACTTCTCCAGAACAATTAATACTGAAAAGTAAAGTAAACAAGGTGGAGAAAATGCTATTCCTTGGAATTCATGGATGGGGGGGTAGGAGTTAGACCCTGGGACATATCCCCAGGGAGCTTCACAACTGGGGGAGTCACATGGTCATAGTAAAGTACTGATACTGGAAAGCTAAGACTCCATGAGGTATACCTAGGTGAAAACAAAGGACCTACAGGATAACAAAAGTCTGCATGGTGCATGATCAAGGTGAATATGCCTCACAATACCTCAAGGTTTTAGTAAAGCAGTCAAATCCACCTGTGCTATAGATTCATGGATTTCTGGTGAAAAACAGCCCAACTCTTACACAGCTTTGTGTCCATGTTTGAGGACCTGCAGGAGAAAGAGTACATACCAGTGGACCCAGAGGTCTGAAGGCAGAGAGAAGCACGAAGATCTAAAGTGTGGTCCTGGCATGGGGAACATGGCAACAGAGAATGACATCTCCACGGAACAAGGGAAGCCCACTCAACAGAAATATGATAAAAGAAAATAAAGTGGAAAGTTGGAGGACAGATACATTCATACCTCAACAGCAATTTCATCTGGAAACAGTTTTTGGTATGTTATTCATTTGTTAATTATATCTGCCTAAAGAAAAGATTTGACAGTGTTGAGTGAGAATATGAAAACAAAATTGTTGTTCAAAATGTATCCCACAGGTTCTACATGTGAAAAGTGAGCTGCTTAGCAGTCTATATGAAAAGAGAACACAAACTTTTACGTGATTTGAAATTATTCAAAAGACATGGAGCACAGGTTGATACTGAACCATCAGGTAGAAATGTTCCCTGGGACTCAACATTCTGAGACAATGAACAATAGCTTTCCAATAACATTTTGCCAATATGGTGTGACATCAAGAGTAAGAAATTTATTTTGGATGTTTATTCCAAAATAGAATAATCATCTAAAAGCTTCTTGCTCTTGACCACAAATGTACATGGAAACATTCCCTTCCATAAACTGCAAATGACTGTCTATTTCACATCAGGATTTATATCTCGTATCACATATCTCACTTCAGTCTGGAGACACAACTATGAATAACAGAAGCATTCCTTATTAAAAAAAAAAAACTTTATTGTTCATATCCTTGGTTATTTTCAGACAATAGTTAACACATGGTTAGTATCTCTTTCTGTGGAGGCAGCATATTACACTTCAAATAAGCCTGATCACAAGAACAGATGGTACGTATGGGCTTATACAGCATTACAAATTAATAATAATCAAAGAAGTACCATGTAGCTTCTACTTGAGAAGGAATTTTCCCTTGGCATACTGAAAGGGAATCTGGCAGTGTTTTCTTTGTCCCCAGACGACTTCTCAATGAAATGTTACCACTTTGCACCCTTTGGGTTCAGTTGTTCAACTGGTTACAATTAGCTAGATTAGTAACTGGTTGAACAACTGTAACTAAAGAGTACAGATTGAAGTGTTGAGGTCTACTAGAGAGGGATTTGCTAGTGGTGATCAGCAGAGCTCTGTCCTCTTCAATGTTTGCATGAATGACTTGAAGCGAGATACATACTTTCAGGAGAAATTCATTAAACATTGTTTCAGTATCTGCTATAGTGAGAGGGACTGAAGGTAGTGAGAAAACTTCATTTATATGTCCCCAATGCCAAGCTGGTGAGTGAAAGAGACAGATTATATCACACAAGAAATTTAACACTTAGCCTCTATCTAGAAAAATTTGGATGAAGAAAAATATTTCAAGAGAAACAAAAAAGAACCCCTCCCATAAATTACAATTTACAAATAAACATTCAGTCATTGTCAACACTACGGAACATATCTGAGATTTTGCCTTTATTTAGTCATACTCACACAGTATTTTGTAGGTGACAAGTTAACAAGTTTTACTTAATAACACAAACAAGGAAAAAAAAAAAAAAAAAAAGCCCTGCTTCATTAATCTGAAAGCAGAGGACTCTCATCTCCCCAAGGCCTAGGCTACTCCCTGACATTAATTTGGATACTTTGCAAAACTCATTCTTCCAAGCACCAAATGTTCATTTATTGTAATTAATGTGCCATACTTAATGAGATCCTGGCTGTCTATAGCTGTTATTCCATTCCCTAATCATCTATATTTTTGCCATGGGACAGACTTCTGCATCAGGGTACACCTAGCTAATTTTGTCATTCAAATTTTGTAGATTCTTCTTCAATTCTTCAGCATGGGCTGAGACCTCAAGAGTTTCCAGAAATGTGCATGGAATTGGGTAAAAATCAGAAAAAGCAGAGTTAAGTTCCTATTCAGAGAATCCACTAATCCACTTTTGGACTGCTTTGCTACAACTCACAAACCCAGTGTGATTAACTGTGGGGTATTTTCTGCTATTCGAAAAACTAATTTTTCCCCATTCTAATTATGCAGCAGCAATGAACATTTACACAAAGACAGCATGGTGTCCGTGAGCAAGGTATTCAGTGAGATCCAACTCTGGGCTTAAAAGGTATCTCTCAGGTTTTAGACTAAGTGACAATGTACATATAAAAGGATCAAAATCCAGTTTACATGCAAGATGGAAAAAAATGGAACCATGGAGGTAGATACTTCAAAATATTTTCTTTGTTACATATATGTCTTTCCATCAGATATACCTTAATTTTCTAAAACTTTGTAGAACTTAATATTCCAACTACAGATATTAGTCAGAGCTGTTTAAAACCAGGCTTCCCTTATTTACAAAGGCAGTTTTTACAAGACAACTATCAAGAATAAACACAAAAAGAAATGGAAACTTTTCCATTTCTAGCAATTTGCCAGAGTAAACTGGCTGTATATTGAACACAGCTGTTTTTGTAAAAGATTTTTTTTCTTTTTTTGGAATTTAATATTGACTGTGTTCATGTGACGTGAGAATAGTATAGGAAAGATTTTCCTGAGCTTGATAAGGGAGACCAGAAATAATAGCTCCCACAGGTTCTCTCCTGCTATAGTAGCGAGACTCTTATCCAGAGCCTCCCAGGTAAAAGCTCATCATTTGCCATGTTGATTACAAACAAACAAAACACTTGAGGACTTTTTTTTTTTGCCACCTTCCATAAACTGAGGAAGACCCAGCCAGAAGAGTGCTCTGAAGATAAGTTGAAGGCGGGAAGGCAAAACTCAAATTTAAACACAAGAAAGAGTCTCTTACTGTCTACACTTCTTACTTTTCAACTACTGAAAGCTGTTACTCACTGAATTCAAGGCTATAAAAAGGGAACCAAGACAGTCCCGAACTATGGTACATGTATCTTCTTGCATGCTGAGTTTTGGCTTAACAACAATACTGATAAAATTAGATACTTTGCATGCATAATTTAAATAAAATTAACAAGAATTTTCCTTCAAATTTGCCCAAAGCCTATCTAGATTATTAATATGAACAGTTAACATTTTATCTACTGCTTATTTTTGTGCCAGAAACTGTACACAGCAGTCTACATACATTATGGTAGTTAATGTTCCCAGCAGTTTGACAGGCCAATGCTTGGCCTAGCAATCCAGGGATCTCTACTTATCTTTTGAGGGGTTGGCTCGTCAAAATGGGGACTTGTAGGACAATGTTAAAAAGTCACTGCTAGGAGTGAAATAATCTGTATTTGACTCTCAGCTGCAAGAAGTTGAGCAAGTGGCAAAATGAAGATAACAATGCTACAAACCTCCTAGTATAATTCTGGACATTAAATATGACACATTTGGTTGATGGATCTCTAGACCTGTATTGGACTTCTGGGACCTTTCCAAAGGTGGTCCATGTCTGTAAACCTATAGAAATGAAATACAGACCCTGAAATCCCCAAAGGTACCAGTGCCTTGAAGACCAGCCAAGCAGGTTCTCAAGTTCTATTTACTTGGCTATGAAGAATGTTCCTCACCCAAGCTAATCCCTTTTTAAAAGTTCATTTCTGTTCTTTTTTCTGAAGCTTCTCTTGGAGCCAGGGAAAGGTGTGGCCAGTGGGGATTTCATGGTTGTTTGTGCTCCAGTTGGTTTGAGTGCTTTAGATCAGGAACTGACAGGGTTGGAAACAGGGATCAGTGACAATCCTTTCAGCCAGTAGCTTAAGGCTAACTAACCTGGCACAGGCCCACCTTCTTGAGGAAAAATAGGAATTCAAATAATTAAAGGCAGAAACAAGGTGATTGAACCAAGGTTTCAGGGAGCTTACCAACTTATTTATGAATGGTGTTTCATGGTTCAGGAAGCAATGAGCTCTAGAATACATCATATGCTTAGAAGACATAATTCACATTTATGCATAGATATTTTTGGTAAGGTACAGCTAGGGATGGTGGTAGGCAGAGCATAAAACTGTACTATATAGAGTTATAGGTCCTTTTTCCAGTTCTTTCTCTTTAATACACACATACATTTATTTGATAAATGTAATGGCTCTAGACAAATATTACAGAGTAGATTTCTCAATAACCTAAAGAAGACAGTAAGGATAACAGTGATTCCCAATATTTCTGATTATGGATAACAAAAGACAAATTGGATCAGTCATAATGAGAAACTTCAAATGATAACAGTAATATAAACATGGTACCCAGTAAAGCTTTATAGCAGAACACTGGCAAGAGAGCAGAAACTAACTGCATGAAGCAGGCACATCAGCTTTGTTAGAAAATACTTTCTATTTCTTGATAAAACAGTTTTGTTATGATCAGGAACATATTTTTAAAGCCTGTACAACTCCTTAGCTACATATGAGGAGGGTAAGACATAGCCAGAGACTACAAAAGAACTGTCTTCAGTTACAAACAACATAACTCATGTTTAGGGAGAGCAAATGGTAAAACAATGGGTTGATTTTACACCTCTTCCAAGGAATGAATTCTTTAATTCAAAAACCATTTGTTGAATTACTGCTCATCTAGGTACTGGGGAGAATTGGAGATGACACAATACAGACCCTGCCTTTAAGAAACTCCCAATTTTATGGGAACTTATTCACAAGTTGGTCACTTCTAGATGTTGGTCTTGTTGTAAGGCTCAGCAAACTCTGACCCTCAGGCCAAATCAAGCCTATAGCCTGTTTCTGATAGAAGATTTTATTGAACACAGCCACACTCAATAGTTTACACATTGTCATGGGCTGCTTTCATGCTATGGTGATATAAGTGGTTGTGGCAGAATCCTTATGGCCCCCAAAGCCTAAAATGTTTACTAATTTGGCTCTTTATTTAAAAAAAAAAAAAAAAAAAAAAAAAGGCTTGCCAACCTATGGTCTCACAAATAATAGAAGTTATTAGTTTAAATTAGACCTAAAATTTTAAAAAATGGAGTAATGACATGATTGTGATTAATCTGTGACTATAGTGAAAAATACACTAGGTCGGACAAGATTTTTAACAAACATGGAGTGTTTTATAAATGATAAAATATAATTAATTAATTATAAAATATATTCTCATGATAAATATTTGAGGAAAAGAGTTGCTTTATATATGCTGCTATAGGAAGATATTCAGAAGAATTTATATGTAAAAAAAAAAAAACAACCCAAAGTACATATAGTATTTATAGCATGTTCTTATTTATGTAAAATAAAAGGAGGTGTTTACCTACATGTATATGTTTCTATATTCATTGACTATTTCTTCAAGTTATGTACAGTTAAGTTTTATTTCTAAACAGAGACACCATCCTTGGTACTACAAGAAATTTTTATTATATTGTTATACGGCCTGAAATAGTGTATCTAAAAATATTTCACATGCAGTGGTGTGTGGGGGTGTGAAACAGAGAAAGACAGAGATGGTTTTATTTTTCATGGTAGGGGCATTGTTTGACATCTGAAAAATCTAAATGTGGTCTCCACACTCCAAATATAGCTATTCACAAAAACAGGAACTATCTGAGGTATAACTAGAAGATATGTTAATTAACATAATAGACTTTAAAAGTCATTTCCAGTGGTACCTGAGTCGTTCAGTTGCTTAAGCATCAGACTCTTGATTTCAGGTTCAGGTCATAACCCCAAGTCGGGCTCCGTGCTCAGTGTGAAGGCTGTTTGGGATTCTCTCTCTCTCTCTTTGCCCCCTCACACTTTCTCTATCTCCCTCTAAAATAAATAAATAAAAATCTTTTTAAAAAGCATTTCATATTGAGTGGTGTTCAAGAAATATGTGTTGAATCAAAAATGTACACCTTTACTGCTAATGAACAGGGGTATAGAAATCTAAATGGTGTCCTAAACCTGACTCCAATTGGTTCTTGTGTGCTGTCACCTCAGGTAGAATCTGTCACCTAATTCTGACCAGAGAGGCAGCTAATCCTGCCTCAAGAACACTGTCACACCAGACTGGCATGAATATTCCATGCAAGACACTGATCATAATGTCTAAAGGACCCAGAACTGGGAGTGTATGGAGTTTATGAAAATAGGCTGTATGACAGTTTGTACCTCCTTGATAGCAACAGCTTGCCCATCAATCATAATTCCATTTGAGATTTGCTTTCGGTTTATTACATTATTCCTGAGGAGAGGAGGCCTATGCACATTATTCTCTTCTCATTGGTGCAGACTATATTATTCACCAAAAAGAACCTCAGAGCTATAAAGGGTCATGCTGGCTATGACCATATAAAGGGTCAATTCACAATGACTAACTTAAAAATAAAAGAAGTATTACCTAAGGCTCAGTTAATGAAGGCTCCACTTATGCCTACTTAGTACATAAAAGTCACCCTGACTATAACATTGGCTACCAATAGCATTGGCTCAAAATTCTTGATTTTTCATTGGACTCCTTCTCTCTCTTTTTTAAATCAAGAATGTCCCCAAATATGTATTCATCAACACTAATGCTAGGTCTTGTCTGGTATTGGAAAGCTGTGAATTCAATGGTAGAATCATAGCATTTTAGTCTCCAAAGGTGCTTTAAAGAGCAATAATTTCATCTGCCAACTCTACTCATCATTCTATATGGGAGGAAAAGGAAATCCATGGAAGAAAAGGAACTTCCTTAAAATGGTGAAGCTAGAGACTGAAGCAGGATCAGAGCCCTTAACTTCTAACCTTTACACCTGCAGACTGATGAAGAAAAATTAATATTAAGGAAATAAGTAAATGTGTTTAATACTTCCAGCTAAGCATAAAATTCCTAGGAACTCTTCTCCATAAACAGAAAATCTGAACACTTAAAAAAAAAAAAAAAAAAAAGGCTCCTCTTTTGCTGAAACACATGCTTTGAAGTTATTTCATGTCAGAAAGCCTAACATTGATTCCTGGGTAGTTTTATGAAAATAGAGTTTTCTGAGAAACAAACTAACATGCCAAGGAAGAATATAGAATTTGAGAGAGGAAAATAACTATTGGCACCAGGAGTCTGCTACTTGGCTGAGAAGTTTCCAGATATCAAGGAACCTGGCAGGGAGTAGAAAGAAATGGAAATCATAGATTAAGTTGCTCTTCAGACACAGACTTGGTTTCTGACAGCTTTTGTTGAAAAATCTGGGAGAAGCTGAACAGAAACATTAGTCCAGAAGAGCCCCAGGCTCAACTCCTCAAGGCTCTCCATTTCAGTGTAAATACTGCAACTTCCTCTCATCCTTCCACTGAGGAGAGGAGGGTGACCTAGGAAAGCAGAAGACTGAGTGGCAGTTTCTTTTTTTTCTTTCTTTCTTTCTTTCTTTCTTTTTTTTTTTTTTTTTTAAGATTTTATTTATTTATTTGATAGAGATCACAAGTAGGCAGAAAGGCAGGCGGGGGGTGGGGAGGAAGCAGGCTCCCTGTTGAACAGAGAGCCTGATGTGGGACTTGATTCCAGGACCCTAGGATCATGACCTGAGCTGAAAACATATGTTCTAACCCACTGAGCCACCCAGGCGCGCCTGTGTGGCAGTTTCTAATTGAGAGTTGCTCAGTGGAATGCAGAAAATTGCTTGGAAAGCAACAACCATTTCTTCAAAAACAAAGGAAGTAATAACCATCAGCATAATGGTAATACACATCCCAAGCTTCAATTACTTTAGAGAGATCTCTGCTGGAGACCACCTCTGGGAATTGTGCGGGGAAAGGAGGCTCCAGTCAACTGTAGTAGGCTTACCCATTCCCTTCTGTGGGCACAGCATGGCACTGAGTGCTTTGGGGATTACTAGGGAAAGAGAGGATGTGCTTTATCTGCTTGAGAGCTTCTGAATCTGCATGGGATAGGGTAAATACAGGCATGTGAACACGTCACAAACATATAAACAATTACACAACCGAGCTGAGCTGTGCTGGCTCAGTACTAACAGAAGTGGGAAGAATTCAAGTGGGGGCACGAGATAGGGATGAGATGAGAGCGATTTTGTGAAGTCAGTTGAGTTTTACCATGAAGAGGGGACTTTGTAAGTTTAGCTTGGAAATGTAGGAGGGGCTTATATGTAATAGGAGAGGCAGGAAAGTAAGAAAACCTTCATTTAAAATATGATAGAAGAACCAACAAAGACTTCTGGAACCTCTATTGCTAGAGAGAACTTATTCTTGCAAAGGACAAAACTTTAAATTCAGCACATAGTATTCCAATGAGGATGCCTGTAACACCCCAATTTCTGAGTCTTAGTAACACATTCTACATTTTCTTATTTTCTTAAGATTTTATTTATTTATTCTTGAGAGACAGAGAGGCAGAGGCAAAGGGAGAAGCAGGCTCCCTGAGGTGCAGGGAGCCTGATGTGATACTCGATACTTGATCCCAGGATGCTGGGATCACAACCAGACGAGAAGGCAGACGCTCAACCAACTGAGCCACCCTGGTGCTCTACATTTCCTTATAACAGGGGAGAAAAAGGTTAATCTAAAGTAACAAAAGTTAGGGGTGCCTGGGTGGCTCAGTGGGTTAAAGCCTCTGCCTTCAGCTCAGGTCATGATCCCAGGGTCCTGGGATCTAGTCCCCGCATTGGGTTCTCTGCTCCGCAGGAAGCCTGCTTCCCTTCCTCTCTCTCTACCTGCCTCTCTGCCTACTTGTGATCTCTGTCTGTCAAATAAATGAATAAAATCTTTAAAAAAATAATAAATAAAGTAACAAAAGTTAATATTTAAGTTAATGTCATTCTTAAAAATAAAGTCATAAGACCCAGTCTAATGATGCACTTTACAGATATCAGCCCTGTTATAGTAAATCTATAAATGCCATTTTCTGATTAACTTTTTGGGAAAATGGTCCATCTGTGTAGTTCTAATGCTGTTTTTGAAAGAAAGCAAAATTTCTCATCAATATTTCTATTCTGATTATTTGTATATTTTAAAGTTGCAACTCCTACTTTCAATTACCTCCTAAAGCAATGAGTTAACCAACAGCTACCCACGTTAGAGCACTGACAGTCCCAGGCATCAGCTAAGATTTCTACAGAGTTTATAATTGATAATAACAATAGCCTAATAAGGTACCATATTTTCCAAACCAGGAAACTAAGATGTAGAAAGCTGATGTAATTTGTCCTTGTTCACAGCTAACTATGGGCAGAAACTCCAAGTCAGAATGTATTAACACTTAGATGTATTGCCTCTCAGAGGGTTCTGTAGTATGTTCTCTAATAGGAGTTACAGATGAGAAGATTCAGCAGCTGCCCTCTACTTTTGCTCTGCAGTACACAGAACGTCTCTCAAGCTGACTCTTTCCCATAGGTGTCTTACCAATTTTCATATGTCTTAAGGAAATCTGTTTTGTTTTTTTATGAAAAGTCTTCTTAACTACATATGGAAAGTTTTCTGCATTCTGGCAGATTGTATTCCCAGGAAATTCTTCTTGATAAGAAATCTTTATTTTGTCCTAGTAATTCTCATAATTGCTCTTAGTATCACCCCTTAATTCTCTTTCCCTTGAGGTGTTTATCCTCTTTTAAAAATAAAGTAACTAATATGTCCATTCATTTATTTGGCCAGGCCGTAAATAACCTTCTGTTGCATAACCTTTTGATTCTTTCATCATACTTTCTTAAGCTTTCTCCACTCCTTTCAAATTGTCTGCATTCCCCACCCCCCCCCCCCCCCCCGCCCCACTTGAATGAAACTGCTGTGGTTGAGGCTCTACCTAAAAGCTGGCTGGGAATCACAATCAGAATGGACCGTGAACCACTTGCTACTACCTACCGCTACTTTCTAGTTTGTTTGTTTCTTTACCTAATACAAGTTCTGTTCTCATGTCTTCATCACTGTCAATGCAGAATTATGCCAGAGGTTTTTAATTCATAACATATTATTTAAACACTATACATCTTCTTTCTTTTGTATACTATGGATACATTAATTATGTGGTATCTCAATCATGGAGAATAGTTTAGAGAATTGCTATAAAGCTGACATAATGTTGAAGTTTTATTCATTAGCAATCCTCGTGAAATTATCTTGGGTAAAGAAAAAGAAACAGAGAAGTGACACTTATGATTGTTTGTGGAATCTTTCACGAGTGCTTATATTTGGCTACATTGTTCTTCATCAGTTATATCATCAAAGTCAAGTACATTTTCATCAGGTGTTTTTCAAAGTTTTCTTCAGTGACTCTGAATTTGACTTTTGTTACTTGGACCCACTTTAACAGTCACTATAAAAATAAACTTTTTCCTACTGCTTTTAGGGTATAAGATATTACCAGGAGCCAAAAGTCACAACAAACTAAGTCTTCCTTGGCAGAACATTAAGTAATGAATGATAAATTCCTCATTGTTTCCCACTCCATCTATTTCCACTGTCTCTTTCCATAGTCTTGTAAACTCTTTCTGTCTTTATAGTCTCAATGATCTCATTTTGTCTGTCTCTTTTTTTTGTCTGTCTCTCAACCCTTCCTCACCTTCCCTCTCATTATTTACATGTCAGAGAACTGCACTGATACAAATACACAAATAATTATTAGTTATCTAAGTTTTTCAAAGAAAATTCAAAGTTTTATATGTCTCATTGGAAACTTTCTAGTAGTGCTACAGATTATACTAGGATGTTAATCCATTGAATTTGTCCTGCCCAAAAAGTACTGATAAAGCCTGATATACTTTCCAACAATTTCTTTCTTTCTTTCTTTCCAATTATCTTTAACTAATTTTATTTTTTAAAGATTTTACTTATCTATTTGAGAAAGAGCACATGTTGGGGGAGGAGCAGAGAGAAAGGGATAAACAGATTCCCCATGAGCAGAGAGCCTGATGCAGGGCTTGATTCCAGGATGCTGGGATCACAATCTGAACCAAAGACAGATGCTTAACAGACTGAGGTACCCAGAAACCCCTAATTTTAAAAATACAATAACATCAGAATATATTTTCTCCATGGCTGTTAAGAGAGTAAGTTTAACGGTCAAAGAACTACACGTAAGTTTTTTAAAGTTTTTATTTAAATACTAGTTAGTTAATATATAGTATAATACCAGTTTCAGGAGTAGAATTTACTGATTTATCACTTACATACAACACCCAGTGCTCAATAAAACAAGTGTTCTCCTTAACATCCACCACCCCTCTACCCCTTCTCCCACCTACTTCCCCTCCAGCAGCCCTCATTTGTTCTCTATGGTTAAGAGTCTCTTTATGGTTTGCCTTGCTCACTTTTTTTTTTCCCCCATTCCCCTATGTTCATCTCCTTTGTTTCCTAAATTCCACAAATGAGAGGTGCCTGGGTGGCTCAGTTGGTTAAATATCTACCTTCAGCTCAGGTCATGATCCCAGGGTCCTGGGATCCAGCCCCACATCAGGCTCCTGCTCAGTCGGGGTCGGCTTCTCCCTTTGCCTCTGCCCCTCCCCCCACCCCTGCTTGTGCTCTCTCACACACACACTGTCTCTCTCTCTCTCTTGCTCTATTTCAAATAAACAAATAAAATCTCAAAAAAAAAAATCCACATATGAGTGAAACACCATATAAAGTTTCTCTGACTGGCTTATTCCCCTTAGCATAATATTCTCTTGCTCCATTCTGTCAATGTAAATGGTAATATTTTATTCTTTTGATGGATGACTAATATTCTATTGTATATATATAATATAATATATTACATATTATATATATATAATTTATATATATATATACACACATACTCATGGGAATTTTTGAGTAACTAGTTCAATATTAATATTTGTATATATAATATATATACAAAAACAAACACACACATATATTGATAAAGACACACACATATATTGATAAAGAAGATGTGGCACATATATCCACCACATCATCTACATCTGTTCATCAGTTGACAGACATCTGGGCTCTTTCCATAATTTGGCTATTGTTGATAATGCTGCCATAAATCTCAAGGTAAGCTTGTGCCCCTTTGAATCAGTATTTTTGTATCCTTTTGGGTAAAGAACAGAACATAAGATTAATTTCACAATTACTGAATTTAGGAGACTGAAGTTCTGAGCAAAGGCCCAAGATTTATGCTCCACGTACAGCAAAATTAGTGGATAAGACTTATTTTTGGAGACATAGTACTCATAATCTATATTTGAAGTTATAATTATTATAAAGAAATAAGGATGATAATAGCTTAAAGAGTTTTTGAGTAACTAGTTCAATATTAATATTTTACTGCACATTGTGAGACCTTTAGTAAGTAAAGCTATTTATCATCTCAGAATTTAAACTGCAAATAGTTTGGCATGGATATTGTCAATCTGCATTTAGTCCTTCTGTGACATAATATATTTTAAGGAAATATAACAAAGTTATAACAGTACTGCTTAAATCAGATGTGAGAGCTCACAGGACAAAAATGATTAATGAAAAGAAATACCACTGTGCTAACAAGAAAAAAGGTAAATAGTTAATTTTTTAAAAAGGTAAATAATTAAAACAATAATGGCAAAACTCTCATCTAACAAATAGGTTTTTTTTTTTTAAAGATTTTATTTATTTATTTGACAGACAGAGATCACAAGTAGGCAGAGAGGCAGGCAGAGAGAGAGGAGGGAGCAGGCTCCCCGCGGAGCATAGAGCCCAATGTGGGGCTCCATCCCAGGACCCTGGGATCATGACCTGAGCCAAAGGCAGAGGCTTTAACTCACTGAGCCACCCAGGCGCCCCTAACACATAGGTTATTTTAAAAAATCTGATAGAAGGGTACTGTGACAATGTGACAAACAGAAAACCACCACAGACTGACTATGAGGGGGTGAACTTAGCTATTGCGGAGTATAACTGAACATTATATAGGGTAATCAGTAATCGTACTGACTCTAAGAGCCTACAATTCCCCTTCTGGACGGGTCCCCAAGAGCAACTTCCCACAGGTGCATGAGCAAACACAACACTGGCCACACTGGTGATTCTGGCGATAGTCATCATGTATTCATTTTACGCATATTCATTGACTGCACAGTCCTGTTTGCTTGGGATATCTCTGAGACTAAAAGAGACAATTCTCCTCACCTTTATTGGTATGTTCCCGGACACTCTTTTTGATAATAAAAAGTTCAAGACGATCTAAATAACCACCAATAAAGCAAAAGACAAGGAGTGTATAGTCAGGCACTGGAGGAAAAGAAAAATTCTTTTGAGTAAAAGAAGCATGTTGAAGATACTTGCATGATATGTAATTTGTGTAAAATTTAAAACCATACAAGATATTATATAATAATGTATGTATGTGTGTGTAAAAGCAACATAAAACTGAATAGGTAGTATATATACTAACTGCATGTTAGCGGCTGACTACATAAGGGTAATAGGATCAGAATGCAGAATAAAAAGAATTACAACATCACATATAATTTTTAAAAATAAGGGGCACCTGGGTGGCTCAGTGGGCTAAAGTCTCTACCTTCGGCTCGGGTCATGATACCAGGGTCCTGGGATCGAGTCCCAAGGTCCTGGGATCAAGCCCTGCATCAGGCTCTCTGCTCAGCAGGGAGCCTGCTTCCTCCTCTCTCTCTCTCTGCCTACTTGTGATCTCTCTCTGTCAAATAAATAAAATATTTAAAAAAATTCTTAAAAAAAAATAAAAGTAGACAAAATAATAAAAAATTTTATTTTAAATGGTCTACATGTTTTTATTATACTACTCTTTGAATTTTGTATTTTTAATAATTTTAAAACTATTTATTATATCCATAAAATTATTTTTGCATAATCATACATAACCATAATTTTATAAGTGTCTCTAAAGGAAATTTGTAAAAACACTGGTTCCACAAATAATATAACCTAATTGGTTTATCACAGGGTGACTGAAAGCTTACAGCATCAACAGAGCATAATGAGCCAAATAAGATGAGTTTATAATAGCTAAATAATTATTACACAATCAAATCCAGTAAAAGAAATAAAAATATGTAGTAGTTGTTTTGTTTTTATTTTTTGTTTCTGTTCTTTGTTTTACTTCTCTCTTTTTTAAAAAAAGAACCTACAAGGTACAAAAGGAATTGCTAAAAACAACAAATGGAAGAAGAACCCGTAGGTGTCTGCCAGACATCCCTGCTTCACTTAGCCCTTTAAGCCATGAAAATAGAAGAATGTGTTTTAGTGTTCACCCTTACTCCTGCCTATAAGTTTGCTGAATTAACCTAGTGGGCCACAACTAGATAATTTGTTTACCAGAGCTAAAAATCTATTTACCCAGATTTTAACAAACTTCTATAGAAGACTTCCATGGCTCATACTTAATAGGCTATGTGACCTTGGAAAAGGTAACTAACCTTCTATGCCTCAAATTCTTCATCTGTAAAATGTAGATATTAATAATAGCTTTCTAAAAGGGTTTCATGTTACTTGCTGTTTCAAGAATTTAGATATGTTTTATGTGCCATATACTGACACAAAATTAGTGCTGTTTTTTAAATAACTAAGCAAGCTGATCCAGAAACCATTTTGTGGTACATTTATTACATGAGGTACAATATTACATGTTGAGGTACATTTTATTTGTCCCCACACATCTTTTAATAACTTCCATTTAATATGCTTTTATAAAAATCTTAAATTTCATTGCAACATACTCTGTGTCATGTGAAGCACATCAGAATTGACTCACATCCAAATTTTTATGTATCTCAGAACAGATATGAGGAGTAATTATTTAAAATACCAATGTCTCAATGTCTTCAACATGTCATTAGGATGCAAGAAAATTTATTTGATTTGGTGATTCCAATTCATCACCCTTCATGCAAAATACAAAACTCCAATGATAAACACAAGGTCATTTCTTTAAACATAATATAACTTCAAACTGTGTGCCTACTAAGCACATGTCAGAAGCTACATGAAATCATCATCAGCTCCACAGTTCCATTACGAGATCATTTTTCATCATTTTTTGGAAAGACTGTCATGGAGTTAAGCATACTATCATTAGGCACTGATAAAAATTTAGCATAAGAGGAGGGTGTGGGGAGAGCATTTCTTTCTTAGGGATAAAATCCTTTCATCTTTGTTCTTATAAAGCTAATTACCATGCACAAATGATGTGTGTGCCATCTCTGGAGAACTAAGGAAAATACTCCCCACCTTCATACTTTCCCAGCTGAATCATGATAAATTACCCCAGCAGATTCTGTCAATTTGTGCCCTTTCTGCATCAAGCCTTCATTTTCTTTGTGCCCTGCAGTACACCTCTATCAGCATGACCTTCCCCTGGAAGAAGTCCCCACTGTCCAGCAGACGATATGAACAGACTCTCCCTCACAGAGCAGTGCACTCAGCCATTCACACATTCTTCCTGTCTCAAGGACTTGTAACTCCAGGGAAGAGCTAAGTTGCTAAAGGAATTCATGTAAATGACCATCTCATATTAAGACTCACTGTGACCCCATTGTTATATTTTTATCAATACCATTTGTTTGTAAAGAATAGAAAAATCGGGGGCGCCTGGGTGGTTAGGTGGGTTAAAGCCTCTGCCTTTGGCTCAGGTCATGATCCCAGGGTCCTGGGATGGAGCCCCACATTGGGCTCTCTGCTCAGCAGGGAGCCTGCTTCCCACTCGCTGTCTCTGCCTGCCCCTCTGCCTACTTGTGATCTCTGTCTGTCAAATAAATAAATAAATAATCTTAAAAAAAAAAAGAATAGAAAAATTGAATTCCACATGCAAGACAGCTGTCACTCTACAATGACACATAACATTTCTGAAAAGATGAAAGCAAATACAACCCTTATTAAAAAAATTCGTGTTTAAGGTGCATCTGGGTGGCATAGTCGGTTAATCATCTGATTCTTTGTTTTGGCTCGGGTTACGATCTCAGGGTTGTGAGATGGAGCCCTGTGTCAGGTGCCAGGCTCTGTCCCTGGTTCAGAGTCTGCTTATGTTTCTCTCTACCTCTTCCTCTGCCCACCCCCAATCCCCACTTTAACACTTGTGCATAGGCTCACTGTCTCTCTCTCTCTAGTAAATGAATCTTTACAAGAAAAAAAATAAAGTTTTTAACCAAAAATCTGCATTACAATAGGAAACTATGAATATCATTAGGACGGATATTCAATACCCAAGATTATGTTAAACTGAGGAGAACTTTTCAGCTCTGTGTTGGCTTCAGCATGGTGTTCAAAATATCTGATAGCTGAGATCTCTAGAAGCATTCTCCTTCATTTCCATTCCAGGTAGTACAATCTCTTGACAAGCCAAAAAACAAGAACAACAGTAGTGGTAACAGCCAATAATATTGTATTTACTCGAAAACAGCACATTGTTCTATCCACCTTACATATATAAACTCATTTAATCCTCCAACCACAGTGCTTTTACTCCCTCCACTCTGCAGTTGAAGAAATTGAGGGAAATTTTCAGTTAGTTTCTTTAAATCAGCAGGTTAAAACTTCAGTGTGCATAAAAATCTTCTGAGGATTCTGAAAAAAATGCCAATTTTCTGACTAACCTAGTCCAATTTGTTACAATTGTTTAGGGGTAGACAGCCAAAATTTTAGTGCTAGAAACTCAATTCTCATGTGGTCTGACAACAGAGCTTGGAAACACTATAAATCACGCTGTTCCCAAGGATATTCCCATTTACCATCAATGCTTCTCTGGTGATGTTTTGGGTCTTTGTTTTTATGTTTCTGGACATTCCCTTGCCATTCATTTCAAATTAAGAATATTTATTTGATCTCAATGAATCTGATTATTCTACCTGCATCGAAATCTAATGAAAACAAACTAATGGGTATGTTTACACCTTAAGTCAGCTTGAAGCAAAACAAGCTATAGCACTGTCCTCGAGAAGCTACAAGTCACACAACAAATTTGGCACAGGTTGATGAATAACTTTCTTAATTTTTAAAATACGCTGAGGGGCGCCTGGGTGGCTCAGTGGATTGGGCTGCTGCCTTAGGCTCAGGTCATGATCTCAGTGTCCTGGGATCTAGCCCCGCATCGGGCTCTTTGCTCAGCAGGGAGCCTGCTTCTCTCTCTTTCTCTCTCTCTCTCTCTCTCTGCCTACTTGTGATCTCTCTCTCTCTGTCAAATAAATAAATAAAATCTTTAAATAAATAAATAAATAAATAAATAAAAAATAAAATAAAATACCCTGAAAGGAAAATTGTCTAGAATCCTTCCTTAAATAGGTATCTGCCTAAGTAAGGATTACGACTCTCAAAGGCATATACCTATGAAATTCAGAAATCTCTGAAGAATGCTCAGCCACATCATCATTCAAAAGCACATAAAATAACATTCATGAACACAGTTTGCTTCTTTGGGGACCCTCACAGGAGGAAGATTCTTTGATTTTTCCAGAAGAACTATAAGCTTAGAGGAAGCCCCCACACTGTAAAAAGAGAGGCTGTTAGAAAGATCTTGAGATCGTTCTTGACTGAACAAAACATTTCATTTTCTTATTTCCAAAAAGATGAAGAATGATTTTAATACAATGAGAGGAAAATTAAACAATTGTTTACTTCATCCATGCCTACATTCTCCTTGCTTTTCAAGACAGATCGCAAAGGTCTTCAAATTCTAGTAATTTGAAAAGCTGTAAAAGATGATAAAATAGAGGCATATGTATGAGACTTTGGAGGTAAATTTTTTTTTTTTTCCTAAATGTTCTGAGATATTTTTGAAAGGAGCCTACACTGAAGTACACACTAGGCACCTGCTCTCTGTTCTTAGAACTAAAGCAGTTCAGTTGTGGAACTTAAAAATATCCCCGTTTATTACATGGGGACATAGGGGAAGGAGGTTCATGCTGGAAGGAGGCATTACTAAATGGACTACCTTTTAAATTATGTTATGGACCAAAGCAAATCTCTCCCTCAAAACAATGAGATTTTTCTGTACGTGTCGTCCCTGGTGTATGAGTAAATATTTATGCTTATTAGCTGGCTCTCCAGGGGAAGTAAGGCCTGATTTATAGGGTTTGGCAATTTTCATGGTCTAAATACCACGACCTTGTCTGATTTCAAGCTCTCAATGTAACGCCACTAAATGTGGAGTTGGGAAGAGATGTGCAGTATCACTTCCTTACATGGTATTTCTATCACTCAGATACATTGACTTAACCCCAAAAGCATAGGTAATAATAAAATGTAGTAAAATAATTAGAGAATAGGAGTTTTGAGTATAGATTGCCCTTGCTTTACACATAATTTAATTGCAGGTTTATATAATTCCCTAATGTCTATGGCTTAACAGTAGGCTCTCAGAATCTCTGAAAATATAACAGTTGATTCTCATGAGCTGATACTACCTGATTTCAGCCTATTATTTCAAAACTTAAGCACACCTTCCACATACTGATTTGTTACTACACACAGCCATCTATGGGCAAAATTTCTCATTTATATAAAATTTATTTAAGTATTTAACAAAAATTTATTTAAGTAGAAAGCATTATCCCATGAACATAAACTTCAACTGATATAGCTACAATTTCATGAATGATAGCACTGTATGATTCTAGTGCTAAGAGACACTCCAGAGGTCATGTAATCCAATCACCCCAAAGACTTGTGAAAACTACTGGGGGCACCATCCTTACTCATTCTCCTATTTCAAACTTACCACTTCCTTCAAAGAGTCACATTCATTTCAAAACTCCTCTGATGACTCCTCAAGGACATCAATTAGTAGGGTAATTTTACCCTACTAACACTTGTTCCCATAGCTACTGCATCTAGCACAGCAGATCTCCTTATCTTGTACATGCTAGAAGAATTATTTATTTATTTTCCCTCCTCAAACTGTTTCTTTATTCACCTGCCTTTCCAGGTTTGGTTGTTTGTTTTTTTAAGGGAATCGTGGACTATTTACATAATTCTTACAAATACTCATTTCAACTACAGAGTATCTGAGCCGTGGAGTCTAGAATTATGCTCAAAACAAGGAGCTCTGATGATTGTAAGATGTCTAATGTGTCAAGATCAGCTGATTTATCCAGTACTAACTAAATGTGAAGGTGAGACTAAGAGGTCGCTCAATGTGAAATTTAATAGTTTGGTGACGTAAAACTGTGAACAATCATAACTCAGCGTGATAAATGTTACAGTGGAATAGTGTTCAGGGTCAGCATTAAAATAAGAGAATGATGAGACAAGCCACACAATGGGTGGGAAAAACACTTGGAAAAAGACATAGCTGATAAGGGACTGTTGTTCAATATATATACAAAGAAATCTTAAAATGCAACAATAAGAAAACAAACCACCTGCTTTTAAAAATGGGCCAAAATCTGGAATACTGACAGCATCAAACACTAGTGAGAATGTATACCAACAGGAACTCTGATTCATTGGTAACGGGAATACAACTGGTATGGCCACACTGAAGACAGTTTGGTGGTTTCTTACAGAACTAAATACACCCTTACCACATGACTCAACAGTCACACTCCTTAATATTTACCCAACAGAGCTGAAAGCTATGTCCACACAAAAACCTACACATAGATGTTTATAGAAGCTATATTCATAATTGCCAAAATTGGAAGTAAAAAAGACATCCTTCAGTAGGTAAATGGATAAACTGTAGTACATCCAGATGATGGAGTATTATTCAGTGTTAAAAAATAACTTAGCTGTCTAGCTATGAATAGACATGGAAGATCCTTAAAGGCATATGACTAAGTGAGAGACCAATATGAAAAGGGTGCAGACTGTATGATTCCAAGTATACAGTATTTGACAAAGGCAAAACTATGGAGAGAGTATAAAAAAATTAGCAGTTGCCAGGGGTTTAGGGGACAAAATAGAACACAGAAGATTTTTAGGGCAGTGAAAACACTCAGTAGGATAAGTGGTAGATACAGGACATACAAGTACCTAAACCCATAGAACACAACACCAAGAATGAGCTCTAAAGAAATTATAGACTTCGGATGATAATGATGTTGCAATCCTGGTTCATCCACTATCACAAATGAACCACACTAGTGAGGGGTATTGATAATGGGGAAGGCCATGCATGTATGGAGGCATACAGGCTTATATGGGAAATCTCTTTTATCTTCCTCTCGATTTTGTGGTGAACCTAAAACTTGCTCCAAAGGATCCCAGAAGTCTTAGTAAGAGGCAGAGAATGAGGAATGCTGATCAGTAAAGGGTGGCTTCTTCACAAAAGTAGTAAGGGCCAAGCCAGATGCTGAGGAAAGCTATTCCATTTTGGTGCTTCTCAAAGTTCAAGGACAGGACTGGCTGAAATGAAGTACATAGAGCCAAAGCAAAGCCCTTAATAATAAGTTCACAGTTCTCAGAGACAGAATTTCCATTGTTTGATAAAAATTACTTGGGCTCCACACATATGCAAATTCCTAAGTACCGTAATCTACTTTTAGAGATTCTAATGGAATAGGATGGGAATTACTGGAAAATCAGCAGTTTTAACCTTCCAGAACTTGCTATAGGAGCAAGGAGCATACAAGGGTGCTATCACTTTCAAATTTAAACTTTAAACTAAAATTTCTAAATCTTTTTGGGTTAGTTCAAGTTCAGCACACAGTGAATCTTATCTGATTATTACAACTCAAAACAGCCTCTTTTTCCTTTCATCCATCATTGAACTTGGAATTTGAATTTTATCATTATTTATTTTATTTCCTTCTCTTGCCAGCCTCTAGGAGTTTCAGTGGTTCATTTTGCTGTATTCCTCAACCTAATGTTGCCAAAGGCACCCAGATACATAATAAATACCTATAAATTAGTTGGTTCTCGGTATCTAATCCTGTGTTTCTTGAACACATTAATTAGGAGTATAGTAATAAAAGCAAGCAATTAATGAGTGTTTATTAGGTACTGGACATTTCTATAAATACTTTAATATGTATTAACTCCTTTAACTCACTCAACAATCTTATGAGATAACACTGTTATCATCTCCATTTGACAGATGGGAAAATTGAGGCTCAATAATTTTCCAAGGTAGATTGGCTTCAAATCCTGTGCACTCTGTTATCAAGCCATACTGCTTCTCCCTAATATGCCCCACTAGAAAAGCTGTTTAAACACAGAATGTATACAAAAAAGCAGTGATGAAATTATAGTCAGCACTCATTGTTTAAGTAATTAGTAAAAATCCTCCCTAAAAGATACTACTATACATGCTAAGGCCATCAGAAATACTGTAAAACTTCCCAGACTGAAATCTGCATCTGCCAGCTATGCATCACTGACTCATACACAGACGTGGGATTAACAGCTTCCTGTGAGCCCTCACATTCCCAATGCCAAGTCACACATCCAGAGAGGGGCATCCATGGGTGCAACAGCAAAAGCAACAGTAACACATCATAGAACACAAAATCTGTGATGAGCCCAGCCCTTGGACAGTCTAGTGAGGAAGTATGCATCTTGAATATTACTAAATGTGTCACGATCTTTGTTCCCCACTCACTCCCTTTTGGATAACAGACAAAGACACTATTCAGGAAAATGAAATAGGTTCTAATATCCCCATACCCTATAATTAATTTCACTCAATCACAAGCATTTGTTTAATCTATTGCTTGAAATAAAATGCTAATAAGGCAAGAAAATGTGATTCTAGGACAATGCTAGAAAAATATCCTTCGTTTCTCTTCTTTTGAGAGAAATAAGATGCTTTTGATCATATCAATGAGTGAGTAATGCCTAAGTCTCTAATACAAGATTTAGTTAAATTATATTCATCTTGGGAGATGAATAACCTGAATTTAAAAGAATAATTTAAGTTTAAAAAAGGCAAAACACCTTGCAACTAAAAGTCTAATCTTTTTAAATGTGATTTTATATATTCTAGAGCCTTTAAAAAATGCACTATTACACAAATCTCCTCTCATCTTGTTTTTTCTAGCTCTTACTGTTCCCTTAAGTCTATCCCTATAAATGTTTCCGTGATAGTTCTACTTATTCTGGACTTCTTCTTTTTTTTTTTTTAAAGATTTTATTTGTTTATTTGACAGAGATCACAAGTAGACAGAGAGGCAGGCAGAGAGAGAGAGGGAAGCAGGCTCCCTGCTGAGCAGAGAGCCCGATGCAAGACTCGATCCCAGGACCCTGAGATCATGACCTGAGCCGAAGGCAGCGGCTTAACCCACTGAGCCACCCAGGCGCCCTATTCTGGACTTCTTGCTTCTCTAAAGATTGTTTTGGGTGCTGGATACTATCTGGCAGAAACCTAAGGAAAACAGAATAATCTGCTTCAGGATATATTAAGCAAGCTTCATTGGGGCTCATAGAGCTCATACCTACCTGTGTACTCAGAGCTCTTGCTCTTGAAAGCACACAGAAGCAATTCAGTATGTGTGTCCGGAATGAATGCACTTACCCTTTTACTGTTACTTTATGCCTCTGGAAGTTCAGGAAATGAAAGTGAATATTGTTTTTAGTTTTCACAATTAGTGCACAGCTATTTAGTCATAGTTTGGACTCCTGTTAAAAATTAACAGTCTTTACTGGGTATTTACCCTAAAGATAAAAACATAGTGATCTGAAGGGACACATGCACCCAAATGTTTATAGCAGCAATGTCTACAATAGCCAAACTATGGAAAGAACCTAGATGTCCATCAACAGATGAATGGATAAAGAAGATGTAATACACACACACACACACACACACACACACACTGGAATACTATGCAGCCATCAAAAGAAAATGAAATCTTGCCATTTGCGACGACGTAGATGGAACTAGAGGGTATCATGCTTAGTGAAATAAGTCAATCGGAGAAAGACAACTATCATATGATCTCCCTGATATGAGGAAGTTGGAGATGCAACGTGGGGGGTTAGAAGGGTAGGAGAAGAATAAATGAAACAAGATGGGATCTGAGGGAGACAAACCATAAGTGACTCTTATTCTCACAAAACAAACTGAGGGTTGCTGGGGGGAGGGGGGCTGGGAGAGAGAGGTGGGATTATGGACACTGGGGAGGATATGTGCTATGGTGACTGCTGTGAAGTATGTAACCTGGTGATTCACAGACCTGTACCCCTGGGGATAAAAATACATTATATGTTTATAAAAAAATAAAAAAATAAAGAAATAAAGATAAAAAAACAAAAACAAACAAACAAAAACCCTAACAGTCTTTAGAGTATGTTTTCAAAACTGATCAAGATGTGACCTAACACTATAACAGATACAAAGGGCACTGAGGTCACATAAAGCCAAAGCAATTTTCTATCCCACAGATCAAGACCTAGATGAGAAGGAGAATAGGAAAAGAGGAGCTGCATATCCTTTTAATGCCCTTGGATGATAGAAAGGGAACCTTAAAAACACAAGCAAGGAGTTTCCTAGGGCAGTTGAAATCTAAGTTGTGAGGTAATAATGAAACATAGTCTTAAATCTCCTGAATCCTCTAGTTTGCTTATGACTGTCTGTGTTGATGTAGGCAAATCACTTACATAATGAAACATGGTTTCTTACACTTACAAGAAAGAAGAGAAAATCCCTCATAGGATGTTGTAAAGACTGAATGAGATATCGCAAACAGTATTTCACACAGAGCTCAGCACAGACTAGATGCTCAATAAATATGGATCATTGTTGTATTCTCAGGGGACTTTTTTATTACTTTGGGTAAATATAAACATGGGAATCCCATTAAAAGGAAACTAGAAGTTGTGATGTATGAGACTTATCAATCATATATATATATGTATACATATATACATATATATATATATATATATATATATATATATTTTATTTATTTATTTGACAGAGAGAGAGAGAGATCACAAGTAGACAGCAAGGCAGGCAGAGAGCAAGGGGGAAGCAGGCTCCTGCTGATCAGAGAGCCCAATGTGGGACTTGATCCCAGGACCCTGAAATCATGACCTGAGCCGAAGGCAGAGGCTTAACCCACTGAGCCACCCAGGTGCCCTTATCATTCATATATTAATAGGAATGGGAACAAATGTATATAAATGCACCATCCTTTGCAGGAATGGCACAAGTCTATTTGGGCAATATACTACATGTCTGAACTACAGAAGACACCCCATAACCCAAATACTCATACAGGTCTTCATAGTGGAAAATATTTGAATGCTTTGTTTAAAGATGCATTTTCTGTGACCCACCCAAATAACTGTTCAAAAGAATACTGCATGCATGTGACATGACAACTGGGTTTGGAAAAGTGCTTTCTGGAAAAGCAGCAGCCACAGATTAACTTTTCTCCTTGCAGTTGGTTACATTAAATAATTTTATACAGAGTAGGGAAAGAGAAGCTAAAATCCAGATCATGGAGCATTCTGTCAGGTTTTTCCCCCCTTCCCCTCATGTAGGAAAAAAAAATCATGGGCTCTAAGAAGAGGCAACTTGACTAGGCTTCTCAAACTCCTTTTGTTCCTTGCTTCGAAAAAGGAAAATCAAGGCCTGGGGATAACAGGAAACAACACTTGCTAATCCGTGAGCCTTCTAAGATAAACCTGAGGACTGTTCCAGAGAAGGGTATTGTCTGAGGTTCATGGTTAATTAATCACTGGAAGCATGGAAGTAGTCTGGGTTGTTAAAATCCTCCAGGTATGGAAGGTTTCTACATACAGAAGAGCCAAAACATCACTGGTTCCTTCAGGGACCATTTAGATACTTCAATCCAATCTATAGAGTGTAAAATATCATGATCACTTCAAGATTTCAAATTATTCTGATAGGGCAAGGAAGGATGTTATAAACAAGACTGTATCAGGACGGGTATTTTTTTTTTATCAGTACATGTTTTGTTAATTTGCATTTGGTTATGCATAATTAAAAGTACAAATTATGAAGTCATGATGCCAGTAAGTGCTCTCATTGACTCTGGGGCAAATGTCCTCTGTTCTCTAACTCTGTTTCCCTTGCAGTGGATTTGAGAGCGCCCTCAAGTGGTAACAAAGTGAAGCGCCAGGAACATGATCACATTTTTCATCTTGGGGAGAATTTTGTCTGAATGCCAAGGTCTGCTGGAAATAACTGCACAAACATGGCCAAATTCCTGGAACTTCAGGTGACTTAAGGCTTTGTTTTTGTTTTTGCTTAAGTATGATATAAATTAAAATATATAATGAAATTACAATAAAATACCTCTTGGGAAGTAGGGTTTAAAAATCTGAGTCAAGGGGTGCCTGGGTGGCTCAGTGGGTTAAAGCCTCTGCTTTCAGCTCAGGTCATGATCTTGGGGTCCTGGGATCGAGTCCCGCATTGGGCTCTCTGCTCGGCAGGGAGCCTGCTTCCTCCTCTCCCTGCCTTCCTCTCTGCCTACTTCTGTCTCTGTCAAAGGAATAAATTAAAAAAAAAAAAAAAATCTGAGTCAAACAGATTTTTATCAAACCCTGGCTCTGCTTCTTACTAATTTTGTCACACTGAACAAGTTAGTTAATATTTTTGCGCCTTGTTTCCTCACCCATTTAATGACGTATATTAATGAGACTTTGAGAATGACTACCTCTGACAACCTCTATGAAATATTTTCCCTGTTGTCCTTCATTTCTCATGACCTTTGCATACATTAGTCCTGGGGTCTCCTTTCTTTTGGTTTCATGGGGGAATAAATACCCGTATACACATCACCTCTTCAGACAGAGCTGCTCAGTCAGCCCCTTATGCTTCAATGTCATATCTGATACAGACTTTGGGTTTTACATTCGCTATACCTTATAACAATAGCTTGTTCCCCTGAGTTTTTCATTCACTACTGGACTAGAAGGGCTGGTCCATATTGTGGTGCATCTTCCTATTTACCTAGGTAAACACATCATCATATTTGTAGATGCTCAAGGAGTGTGGGTTAGATATTTTTCAAAAATAACAAAAATTCTTGAAATGTTAAGAAATAAGAGCAAGCAGTAAGAAGACTTTCTGAAGGAGTTACATTCATTGCCCAAAAAAGGAGATAAGTCACTTGGGAGAAAGAGGTGAAGCTCTTTTTTTTTTTTTTTTTTAATTTATTTGACAGAGATCACAGGTAGGCAGAGAGAGAGGAAGGAAAGCAGGCTCCCCGCTGAGCAGAGAGCCTGATGCGGGGCTCGATCCCAGGA
The DNA here is from genome assembly GCF_030435805.1 of Mustela lutreola. Classification (NCBI taxonomy): domain Eukaryota; kingdom Metazoa; phylum Chordata; class Mammalia; order Carnivora; family Mustelidae; genus Mustela; species Mustela lutreola. Next base: position 89,478,733 of record NC_081294.1, read on the forward strand.
CCCTGGGATCATGACCTGAGCGGAAAGCAGAGGCTTTAACCCACTGAGCCACCCAGGCACCCCAAGAGGTGAAGCTCTCGTACTTAACTTGCAAATATGATCAGTGGGACACAGTGCATGTAAATTTGATTCATAGCCCTGAGCCTCTGTAGAAATTCATAGTAACTCTAATTCTAAACGTTATTTGAAAAAGAAATTAGCATTTAAATCTAAGGTGTTTAAAAAGGTAAAATAAAAATAAATATAAATAAATCTAAGGTGTTTAAATCGTTCAGAGTTAGACTGCACTGCTCTTTATTGGAATCTTTCAGACTTAGGAAACAATTAGAAATCCTGAGGGCTTTATTTAAATAAAATTTCCATAAACATCAAGGTGAGTTGTTTTTTTCACATAAATATAGATCAGGTCCCTAAAATACTACTGTATTTGGAAACAGAAAGATTTTGATCCATTCCCAACCCATTATGTGATCCTGGCCAAGTTAGTAAACCTCTCTGAATTTCAATTTCCCCATAAAATGGATGATAAAACCATACTACTAAGGGGGTGTTACAAGCATTAAATGAAACAATTCATTAACAAGCGCTAGCACTGTACCTGCCATTTCTTCCCCCCCCATGTTTCCTCTAACACATATATTTTCTCTAAAATTAATGTTTTCTCAATAAACATTTTACAAGTTAAACGTTATCATATTATTAATCACTTTTTGGGAAAATAATATTTTTCCAATGCTTTAATTTTTAAAATGAGTTTCAGGCATTACATGACACAAGAACAAATTAATGACATAAAATACTTTTATCCAATTTGTGTGCGCCAATATATCTTAGAACTATATTGTCATAAGCACATAAGGTATGCATATACCAAAAGAGCATAATTTTGGTTATAAATTCAATTTTGATGTAAAATTAGTTAAAGGATTTAAATCTGCATGAGAAGTAATATAACTTTTTAACAAAACGAAGACAGAACTCTCTTTACTCACAACTACACATACGTACTGCATACAACTGTGTAAAATATATTTTGAACATAGGAGACCATTTATACTGCCAAATAATTCCAACTCATTAATCAATTAATTCAATAGATTTATTGACTGCCTGCTTTGTGCCAGGAAATGAGCTAAGAACTGGCAAATAAAATGAACAAGACACATTCTTCTAGAAAAAAACCAATCACCCAATGAAAGAGAAAGACAAGGCATACATCAAGTAAAACATGATAAATACCATGATAGAGAGTTCAAGATTATAACTAATATAATATTAAAAGCAGTTCTAACACTTTAGAACTGTTCTTTCCTGAAACTATCTTAACTGACTTTATCTACCTAAATCAAAAGAGAAATCCCCGTATTTTCACTTAGAGAGATTTATTTAGGAGGTGTCTAAGGCAGAAAAAGATTGTCTACCTTCAGGTCAAATACATTAACAATGTTAGAAGTGAAAATGAAAAATAATTTATAAGTTTCAGCCCCCAACAATTTAAATGAAAACAGACAGTTGGTTCAGCATATGTTGATTTCTTAAAATTGAAAATCGACTTTCCCAGAAATATGTCTCAAGGAAATAAAATGTGTGGGCTGGTTTAATTCACGTATATTAAACAATGTTTATAGCTGATGTTTGATTACATTCCTGAAGGGGAAAAAAAGACTGTAATGAAAGAAGTACGATTATTTTTTTCCTCGGAAAAAAAGATTCCAGGGTCTGCTCAAGTCTGAGAACTTAGTTCAGATTACTGTTTTGAACATAAACAAACAAAAAGGAAAAGACATCAGGATGGAATCCTGGGAATAGCTATTAATTCTGAGTAATGAGATAATACAACCCAAAATATTTGTATTAGTTTCACAAATGATACATTTTATCACTGTACATTTATGAAGAAACTGTTGACCCATTTCATTTCTTAAATGAAAGAACAAGAGAGAAGGGTCATTGTGAACAGGTTAATCGTGTAAGCACCTTGGCCTGAAGTATAGGCCTTCCTATACTGGGTAGTTTTTACAAAGAGACATTTCTAATTCATGCGATCATTGCCAATGACATTTAGCTTTCCAAAAATTTAAAGCTTAAGGATGCAGTTTTAATTTAAAGCCTTCAATATAACATCTACTCTAGTATTGCCTAAAAATTAAAGGTTTTCCTTGAGAAAGCTTCCACCAATCCATGCAAAGAAGAGAAAAATAGAAAGAGTTTCATACATTTATCATTAAGCTAAGCTTACCCAGTTCAAAGAATATGTTAATTTTTTTTTTTACTCTGATAGAATTTTTACCACACTTTATTTATTTTTAAAGATAGGTTTGTTTGTTTGTTTGTTTATTTATTTATTTATCTGAGAGCGAGAGCAAGCGTGTACAAACGAGAGTGTGCACGGGCTGGAGGGGGAGAGGAAGAGAAAATCTGAAGCAGACACCATGTTGAGTGTGTAGCCCGCCATGCAGCTTGAGCTCATGACCCTGAGACCAAACCTAAGCCAAAACCAAGAGTTGTTCGCTCAGCAAACTGCACCACCCAGACACTCCTACTACTTTTTAAATTTGAAATATCCATGAGGCTCTGGGCTGGCTCAGTCAGTGGCTCTTGATTTCAGGGTTCTGAGTTTGAGCCCCACACTGGGAGTCAGGATTACTTAGAAAATTAAAATTTACTTAGACATTTACTTAGAAATTTAAAAAAAATTTTTTTAAATACCTGTGATTTCATGAAATGGTAAGAATATAGTGTAGGATCTTTTAAAAAATTACCTTATCATCTTTAAAAAAATTACCTCAGTTGGCAAAGCAGATGTAGGCAACCTAATATAAGCAGCTACCACATTTTTTTTTTTTAAAGATTTTATTTATTTAACAGACAGAGATCACAGGTAGGCAGAGAGGCAGGCAGAGAGAGAGGAGGAAGCAGGCTCGATCCCAGGACCCTGGGATCACGACCTGAGCCGAAGGCAGAGGCTTTAACCCACTGAGCCACCCAGGCGCCCAAGCTACCACATTTTTGAAATCAGTGTTTAAAAACACCAACACCAGAAATCACTGTTCCATGTCATACATATTTAGCAGTAGAATCAATAATATAATGACTTAAGCATTTTCCCTCTAAATATATTTTAATTATTCTTAAACTATATGAAGGTGAATTTATTTTTTTTTTAAGATTTTATTTATTTATTTGACAGACAGACATCACAAGTAGGCAGAGGCTGGCAGAGAGAGAGGAAGGGGAAGCAGGCTCCCTGCTAAGCAGAGAGCCACATGCAGGGCTCAATCCCAGGACCCCAGGATCATGACCTGAGCTGAAGGGAGAGGCCTTAACCCACTGAGCCACCCAGGCACCCCCATATGAAGGTGAATTTAGACAATCTAGTATCATGGGGCACCTGTGTGGCTCAATAATTAATAACTGCCTTCGGCTCATGTCATGATCCCAGGGTCTTGTGATCAAGCCTCCCAGTGGGCTCCCTGCTCAGCAAGGAGCCTGTTTCTCCCTCTCCCTCTGCCTGCCGTTCCCCCTGCTTATAGTCTCTCTCCCTCTCTCTGCCAAATAAATAAATAAAATCATAAAAAAAAAAAACTAGTATCAGTCCATCTTTATCTCACGTTCTTCAGAGGGAAGTCTAACATTTGAATCTTTTGTCTTGCTATATAATTCTAGCTATACAATCAGAGTGAAATGAAGAGTATTTGAACATTTGAAATTTTATAGATATATTATACTGCATAGATGAAATTTTAAAAGAAAAAGTACAAAAGGAACCATTCTTCAGGAAAAAGGAGTCACTATTCCATTAATAATGTATTAACTTGCAAAGGCCTTAAAAAATTAAATCTACAGAAAATGGAAAAGCATAATGAAAGATCTAGGAAGGAGAAATGGCATCAAATGTTAATTAATGCATTTTCAGACCATTATCATAATGTTGATGAAATTGAGGGAAAAGGAGCACGAGCCAGATCATTATTTGAAGTCACGGTGTAGTGCAAAGCGAATACAGTAAAGTCACTGACACAAAATTATTTTTATTTCAAGGCTACCCATAAAATAGAGTACTTAGAAAGCAGAATTAACTTAACTATCATTAGTTAGTTGTTCTCATCACATTTGGAGAATGTCTACCATGCCCCTGGAAGAAGATTCTCATTGAGAAAAAAGGTTACACATCTTAAAGGGGAAATACGAGATGAGTTGCATTTTTATGAAAATTTTTTGGTCTTGAATTTTTCAATTGAAAATGAATCCCCATATGTATCAATATAACTTCTGTGGAAAACTGGCAGGATTTATTGAAGCTGAACTATCCATACCTTGTAAACTAACAGCTCAAACGGAAATGTGTACATATTTTATCCAAAGGGCATGGACTAGAATGTTTATAGCAGCAGTATTTATAATAGCCCTTAACCTATAAACTAGCCAAATGTTCATCAACAGTAGAATAAATAAATAAATTGTAGTCTATTCCCACAATAGAGTATGAATGACTGCACCAACTAATGTTGAAGGAAAAGCAACCATTATAAAACAAAGTAAATATTGCATGATTCCATCTATAAAAAGTACCAAAAGAGGCCAAATGATTCTATGCTGTGGGAAGTGAGGTTAGTGAGCAGCCTTGAAGGGAGGGAGTGGTAACTGGAGGGGAAGATGAGAGAGGTGGGGAATGAGGAGTGGGGACTTACAAGGTTTGGTTTCTTCATCTAGGATCTGGTTACATCAGCATGCAAGCTCATGTTGCTATATTCTTCAGCTATGTATAATTTTCTGCATGTAGGCTATTGTATTGCAGCTATTGTATGGTATTGCAGCATGTTGTGTTACAACTCAAAATTTCAAATAAAAATGAATTCTTAAAGGGGCGCCTGGGTGGCTCAGTGGTTAAGCCGCTGCCTTCGGCTCGGGTCGTGATCTCAGGGTCCTGGGATCGAGTCCCGCGTCGGGCTCTCTGCTCGGCAGAGAGCCTGCTTCCTCCTCTCTCTCTCTGCCTGCCTCTCTACCTACTTGTGATTTCTCTCTGTCAAATAAATAAATAAAATCTTTAAAAAAAAATGAATTCTTAAAATAAATAAATACATTTTCAAGAGGTAAATATACAGTAGTTTCTAAAACAATAACAATATTATGCTTTTCTAAACCAGAAAGCAGCCAAGGAATTTGAAAAAGAAAATATCAAAGGACATTTAGAACAAATCTAACATTTAAAAAGCATTGTACCTAAAAAACCATTTTTTAGATCTTCAGCATGTCTCACAAACGTCATTACTTCCTGTGACTTTCTTACACCATACACAAAAATAAATTCGAAATGGATGAAAGACCTAAATGTGGGATACAAATCCATTAAAATCCTAGAGGAAAACACAGGCAGCAACCTCTTTGACCCCAACTACAGCAACTTCTTACTAGACACAACTCCAGAGGTGGGGAAACAAAAGCAAAAATGAACTATTGGGACACAATCAAGATAATTGTTTCTTGAAAGAAACAAACAACAAAACTAAAAGGCAACTTATGGAATGGGAGAAGATATTTGCAAATGACATATCTTATAAAGAGTCAGTATCCAAAATCTATAAAGAACTTAACAAACCCAACACTTCAAAAAACAAATAATCGAGTGAAGATATGGTCAGAAAACTTGAATAGATATATTTTTTTAAAGAAGATGTACAGATGGCTGGGGCGCCTGGGTGGCTCAGTGGGTTAGAGCCTCTGCCTTCAGCTCGGGTCATGATCCCAGAGCCCTGGGATCGAGCCCCACATCGGGAACCTGCTTCCCCCTCTCTCTGCCTGCCTCTCTGCCTAACTGTGATCTCTGCCTGTCAAATAAATAAAATCTTTTAAAAATTTTTTTAAAAAAGAAGATGTACAGATGGCTAATGGAATATGAAAAGATGCTCAACATCATTCATCAGGGAAATACAAACCAAAACCATAATAAGATACCACCTCACACCTATCAGAATGGCTAAAATTAACAAAACAGAAAAGAACAAATGTTATCAAGGATGAGGAGAAATCCCACACTATTGATGGGAATGCAAACCGGTGTAACCACTCTGGAAAAGAGTACGGAGGTGTCTTAAAAACTCAAAAATAGAACCACCCTAGGATCCAGCAATTGCATTATTAGGTATTTACCCAAAGGACACAAGCATAGTGATTTGAAGGGGTACTAGCACCCCAATGTTTGTAGCAGCACTATCAACAATAGTCAAATATGCAAAGACCCCAAATATCCATCATCTGATAAATGCATAAAGAAGCTGTAGTATATATACCTACATATATATATACAGACACACACACACACACACACACGTGTCTGTATATATATAGTAGAATATTACTCAGCCATCAAAAAGAATGAAATCTGGGCGCCTGGGTGGCTCAGTGGGTTAAGCCGCTGCCTTCGGCTCAGGTCATGATCTCAGGGTCCTGGGATCGAGTCCCACATTGGGCTCTCTGCTCGGCAGGGAGCCTGCTTCCTCCTCTTTCTCTCTGCCTGCCTCTCTGCCTCCTTGTGATCTCTCTCTGTCAAATAAATAAATAAAATCTTAAAAAAAAAAAGAATGAAATCTTGCCATTTGCAATGATGTGAATGGAGCTAGAATGGATTATACTGAGTGGTGTAAGTCAGACAGAGAAAGACAAATACCACATGATATATCACTCATGTGTGGAATTTAAGAAACAAAGCAGATGAGCAAAGGAGAAGGGGAAAAAAGAGAAAGGAAGGCAAAACATAAAAAGACTCTTAACCATAGAGAAGGAACTGAAGGTGGCTGGAGGGGAGGTGTGCAGGGGATGAGCTACATGGGTAATGGGGATTAAGAAGGGCACTTGTTGAGATGAGCCCTGGGTGTTATATGTAAGTGATGAATCACTAAATTTTACTCCTGAAACCAATATTACACTGTATGTTAACAAACTAGGATTCAAATATAAACTTTAAAAAGAGATAAAATAATATCATTTTCCAGGGCTACTTAATAGGTCCTTGCAGTTTTAGGAGGCTTATTATACTTCTTAGGCAATCTACAGGGTTTTTGTTTTTGTTTTAAAATTTTATTTATTTATTTGAGAGAGAGAGAGAGCGCGCACAAGTTGGGAAAAAGTGACAGAAGGAGAGAGAGAAGTAGACTCCCCACTGAGCAGGGAGCCCAATGCAGGGCTTGATCCCAGAACTTCAGGATCATGACCTGAGCTGAAGGTAGATGCCTAACTGTCTGAGCCACCCAGCCACGCCAGCATTCTGCAGCTTTAATGAAAATATAGCCTTGTTAGAAGGTCAGGTTCTAATCTGTAAAAAAGATTACATTTCTGACTGCTCATCAAAATACTTTTCTTCTTGGGCGCCTGGGTGGCTCAGTGGGTTAAGCCGCTGCCTTCGGCTCAGGTCATGATCTCAGGGTCCTAGGCACCAGTCCCACATCGGGCTCTCTGCTCAGCAGGGAGCCTGCTTTCCTTCCTCTCTCTCTGCCTGCCTCTCTGCCTACTTGTGATCTCTCTCTGTCAAATAAATAAATAAAAAATCTTAAAAAAAAAATACTTTTCTTCTTGGGCACATGACTAGATTTCATTTCCCAGCCTCCCTTGCAGTAAGCTGTGATAATGTGATGGGTTTCTAATCCAAACCCCTTTTTCTCTTTGGTTGTCTGGAATGATGTCCTTAAGATCAACCTTGGAAACCAAGCATTAAAGATGGCAAATCCTCCACCAGCCTAATTCCTAGTTCCTACTGGATTCAGGAAGATAAGACCTGACCTTCTCTTCTACTTGTACCAATTTATTTTTTTATTGCAAGCACTACCCTACTCTAACTCATATACACTTTTAATACATTTGGGGGCTTTAAAATAAAATTGGTAAATGATTGTTTTTATGTGTGATAGAGTGGAGTTCTCTGTCCTCCATACCTCCAGCCCTTTGTACCTCTGCAGTCTCATCCTTGATGGGAAAGTAAAGGATATTTTAGCAAAAACAATGCATTAATGTTACAATAATATAAACTATAGATCTTACTAGAAGACACTATGTCTTAGATGTATTCTAAGAAGAATAGGGTTGGGCTATGGGCTATGGATAGAAAATAAAAAGCAGGTCCTGTTTGGAATGAAAAAGTGCCTAGTGGAATAATAAAAGGATGGTTTGCAAGACTTTTCTGGATTCCAGACTATCCAAAACCTGCCATAACTAAAACAAATGATTTCTGGTAATAGCCAATAAGCACATACCCTTTCAGATACAGGGGAGAATAATGGCTGGATTCTCCCTAGAGAAAAGAGAGATAATTATCTTGTAAGCATAAATATAAGCAAAGTTAATGACAAGAAATTGTATTTATTCAGGTGAAAAATGTAAAACATTGGATTTTATACCCTTTACAAATTAACATAAATACCAAGCTTCACTTCTCTGGGCATAGGGACATTGCCAGGAGAATCATTCAGTATCCCCACAAGACCAACTCAAACACTGGCCATCTTCACAAAGTCATCTTTTTACACAACTGTAAGTAATGACCTGGAGTAGAAGCTTGATTCTGCCCCCCTAGACAGGTGGGACCAGTGTGCCTTCATTTTCACAAACTCCTGGATCTTAGGACAGCCCTAACATGTAAGGGCACTCCATAGGCTATGGAATGAGCACATTCTAAGCTGGTCACCCCTTGCAGTGAACCTTGCTCTTATACAACATTTTCCAACCCAAGTGATACTGCAGACCAAGCAATGAAATTCATTACTGGTGAGGAGACTCTCTGAATGAGTGAGCTGGAGTGGGGAGGAGAGAAGCCACAATATCTATCACTGAGGAAAGAAACAGAAAGAAAGAGTGGGAAACTCTACTCTGGAGAGTGCTATGTAGATAATGAACTGGGGAAAACACCCCGCTAAGGAGGGGTAATATTTTGGCTGTATACAAAAGCTATTTCTTTCTCCAAATCAAGAGAATTTAAAAAAATATTAGAACACGATTCTTTCTTCTAAATGGGTTGAGATAAACACTCTAATTTTCACACTATAAAGATGAAGTTATTTTGCTTTACAATCTTTTATTTTCAGGCCCTGCTTACACATACATGGGATAGTGGAGAGCTGAAACATTTATCATTTAAACTAGCTCCCACAGTGAGATTCATTTATCAAGCTAGTTCAGTCCAAAGGGGAGTTAGGGACTGTCATTAATCAGAGTTACCTCATTCTCTCCTTCCATTTTTGTTTCAGCTATAAATAGCCACCTATCTGTCCATTTGGTATTTTCTGCTGCCTTCAGTTTGATTTCTGCATTGCTTGATAAAGCAGGATCACTGTGAATTAAAGATTAGAGAGACTCCAGTTCAATTGTTTAAGTCATGTCCCCATAGGCCTTGAGCAAATTATGCTAAACCATTTGTCTACGAAACAAAGGATGTCTTGATAGTGCAGACAACAAATAACTTGTTATTATCTGAATTTAGCTCTTTCTTGGTTTTAGATTCCTAACATAATTGTATACAGGTCAGTATCATCTGATTTTCTGTTTGAAAATCCTTATTTTCTTTTCTTCCTCACCATTCTTGGACACTATATAAGAACATCTATTTTTCCTATAAGCTGGATATTCTGTTAATTGCTTTTCACATTTCATCAGGTAACTGTTTTTCCAACACATCAAATTTAGCTGTCTGGACAACCAGACTACAGCAGACTTTGCTGGTTGTATATTCAATGTCGATTCTCCTCTTCATTCTCATTAATAATGCCCACTTTTGTTCACCCCAAAACATGGCTAGTTAAAAAAACAAGTTCTCCAGCATCCCTTGAATGTAGGCACGAGCCCGTGGCTTTATTTCTATCATGGAGATGTAAGCTGAGTGTTCAATGAAGTACTGGGTTCTCTGAAAAACACACCACCCCTTTTGCTTCCCTATTTCTTTTCTCTACCATGCCTGGAATGAGGATCCAGTACTGGGGGAGCAATAGTCACACCACATGTGATCATGAGGTGACAATCAGAGGACATGATGGTATACTAAGGATTGTGGAGAAGAAAGAAAAAAAGGAAATTATGACTTTGATATCGTAGGATCACTGTGTTAGCCTCAGACAGCTACCTTCAGACATCCTTTAGATGATTAATCATCCTTAGATGATTAAATGGCTGTTTTCTGTTACTCACAGCTGAATGCATTCCTAACTGATTAAAAAAAAAAATACTCTCATCTTCTTGCAGTAAAGACTTTCTAGCATACCTGTCATATTTTTAAAATAAGAGCATTCTAAAGGAGTTGATGCCAGACTATAGTAATTCCAGTAACTCTTCTTGCTCATGTTATTACATTAAGACACATTAACTTAGCTTTTATTGCACTAAATGCTCCCTTTACTCATTTTTTTTTTTACCTATAAGGCATTTTGAAAGTAAACATACACAAATTATGTATCTTAGAAATTTAAAAAAAAAACAGAATATGTTTAAGCCATCTAATTTAGTTCTTGACTCTTTTCCTCAACTATTAATTCTTTTGGTATAAAACACATTATAATTGAATGACGTCCCTAGTATTTTATGCACACTGGTTGTCATACTAATTTGCACAGAAGGCTTTATTGAGCATGAATGGATCAAGTAAATCTCAATCCTTGCCACTGCAAATGCTGACAGGCTAAATAAAATTGCTGACAACTGCCAAAATCTGTGTACATAGATGACTGCTATGCAAACATCACTATATATAGGTCATGGTGGATAAGCTAATTCTCTCATATTTGAGGCTGTCTTATTTTAAAATAATAATGATGTATTATTAAATTCTATCTGTACATCCTCTGTAATTCTCTGGTAATGCACTGAATGGTGTGAATTTCAATAAAATTCACTGTCTTCCTTGCATATGTGATCTAACCAGGGTTTAAAAACAAGCCCATCGACTAACTCATCCTTCTCTGAAATACTGTTATGTTACTTTATGCTAATACCTTTAGTGAAAGTTATACATTTTTTATCTTATTGACTGTTAAACTGCATATTGTATTTCAAATGCCCTTAGAGAGGGAAGGAGAGAAAGAGAGAAGGAATGAAAGAGTGCAAACAGGCAGAATTTCTCCTCTACCAAAATGTTTGTTTTCATAAGGAAATTTTCTGGATTAATTGAATAATTTGATTCACCTATTAACTAAACCCCACCCTGAAGATCTATCTAATGGAAGGAGGAATGGAAAACTCCTGACCTTTCGGATTCTAATCTCCCAACTAGCTTTGTTCCATGCTCCCCCATTAAATGCTGGTTGTGATCAGCATCAGATTTCAGATTTAGGTGAAGCAGCTAAAAGCTAAAATCTGCCTTTTGACTAAGATGGCAAAGGGAGAATTGGTAATAATTAAATAATAAAATTGGTTTACAGAGCCTTCACTTCTAATCTCTGTCATATGGACACAAACCGAGAACCTATTTATGTCAACTAAAAGACTTCATCAATCGTAATCGTTCATTATGTAAATATGACCTTTAGAGTCATATCACAGCTATAATGTGAATAATATACCCATGAATAATTGAGAATTGACAACATTTAATATTTATTAAGTGCCTTTTATACAGATTTGACTCAAGTAAGTCAATCCCATGGACCGAGTGATGGTATTCACTTAATGATTTATTCAGCCTCTAACTATGATGAGTAATGTTCTGCATAAGAAAGTTAGAAATTGCACAATGGAGATCTCAAGATGAACGAGACACAGTCCTTATTTTCATGTGGTAAGCTCCTTAAGGAGGAAATAATAGTTCTTTACAAAATGGAAAGGTCAACCCCACATGTGATGATAAGTAACTTGAGTTTGAGGTAATGTTTAGGTAGGACCTTAAGGAATGGATTTTGATATGTGGTGATATCAAGCTTATGGAAGAGCAAAATCAAAGGACGATGAGTATTCAGAAAGTAACACTGTTGGGTAAAAATGAGAAAAAAAAATCATAGACAGGTAGCCTGAAACAAGGATTTTAAAGAACTCATCAAGAACTTTAGATGCTTTTGAGAAGATAGGGAGTCTTAATCAGGTGAGAGACAAGAATTTATTGGTGAGATGCAGTATTAGTTTTAATGCCTCCCCACTCCAATAAGGACACAAATGAAATATATTCTATGAAGAGGGAAGGAAGACTCGAAACTTTTTGAATTAGATTTATATATGCTTATCTTAATGACTGCATGGGTTAGGATGTTATCTGTGTTGAAAGAAAGCTAAAATCTTACTAATCTTCTAAGCATGTGATTACAACTATGCTTTTGTCAATGGCCAAAAAAATTGAAATGTCAAATTATTTATCCCTGACCATTAATTTTGTCTTCGTGAGTGGAAAATCCCCATCATCACCATTTTTTCCTTCCTCTTTCTTCCCTCTCTCTTCACAGTCTTTAATTTCTTAATCACTTAAACTTTATGGGCAAATATTAAGCTCATAAAGTAGAAAGTACCAATTCTATCAATTTTAAATGTTAAAATAATGATTTTTAGTGAGGTTACATTGACAATACTATTGTCATACTATTGAAAATACAATTGTCATTACTACTGACAATCACTTTCCAACTGTTACAGAATCAGTAAACTTGAGTTCTGACCCATGGGGTTAAGAATTAAATGTGTAGGAATCTAAGTAGGTAATTTTTATGGATTTTCAAAATCACAATCCAGGGAATTATAAATTTTTACTTAGTGAAAAGATTATATGAACCTCTGCTCCATTTCACAGCCTGATAGAAAAAAAAAAAAATTTCACAGAGGTAGAAGCAGAATTATAATGTTCAAATTATAGATATAGATAACATTTTTTTCCAAGGAGGAATATATTCCTCCTTGGATATTGGATACTGCTTTTATTTAAAACATTCTCTTTTCCAGGGGGGCACCTGGGTGGCTCAGTGGGTTAAGCCTCTGCCTTCGGCTCAGGTCATAATCCCAGGGTGCTGGGATCAAGCCCGGTGTTGGGCTCTCTGCTCAGCAGGGAGCCTGCTTCCCCCCTCTTTCTCTGCCTGCCTCTCTGCCTACTTGTGATCTCTGTCTGTCAAATAAATAAATAAAATCTTTTTAAAAAATTTCTCTTTTCTTTTTCTTAGGCTATGTTTAAAACACACTTCATTGTTAAGAAAAGAATGAATATGAGAAAATACACAGTATTCACAGTAACAAACTCAATGTAATAGATTCTATACTATATCTAACTTTGGGCTTCTGAAATATGTACAGAAAATCACATATGATGTAAATTATTCAACTGTTCTACATTGTTATATCTCTTTGTCCTGAGAACTCACAAAAGAATTAAGTTCTTTCCAGTTAGCAGCATTCTAAATCCTGCATCCCTGAGACAGGCTCAGAAAAGGAAGGAAGATGTTTTGATTTGTGTGCTGTGGTCTCCTTGCAGCCCTGGAACATGGTAATGCACAAAATGCCCAAATACATCATAAATAAAGTAAAGTCCATTTCTTTAAAAATCAGACAGCTTCTTGGGGCGCCTGGGTGGCTCAGTGGGTTAAGCCGCTGCCTTCAGCTCGGGTCGTGATCTCAGAGTCCTGGGATCGAGTCCCACATCGGGCTCTCTGCTCAGCAGGGAGCCTGCTTCCTCCTCTCTCTCTGCCTGCCTCTCTGCCTAACTTGTGATCTCTCTCTCTGTCAAATAAATAAATAAATAAATCTTAAAAAAAAAAAAAAAAATCAGACAGCTTCTAGATAGAGGGAAGAAAACTCTCAAGGAGAAAGTAGAAATTACTGAGGTAATTCTAATTATGAATTCCATGGGGGTACACCATAGATTCCTTTCTCTTTCTCTCTCTCCCTCTCTCTCCTTTTCTCTGTCTCTCCCACAGTCTCTCCCCATACTCTCTTTGTCTCTTCCCTTTTTAAAGAAAGCTCACGACACAGGGAAAAAAACAAAAACAGAGTTTGGAAATAATGTGAGGAAGAGATAAAGAAAACTTTCTGCAGCTGACCCCAAGTCACCAAAAGTAGTCCACTCATGTTCAAAACTTGAGGAATTCCTGTCACCAATGTCTGTGATTAAATCTCAAGCTGGCTTTATAATTCTCAGTGGCAACATGCCCCATGATGTTTCCCACAGCCATGCTTAGAGATGAAATCCTTAATAAAAATTGCACACTTTTATAAGTACTGTGCTCATAAAATCCCTTAAACTCCATAAATCCTACGTTGAGGTCTTGAGCTCCTTCTACTCAGAAATACCTCAGATTTGTTTGTTACCCATAAGATATTTGTTTAAAGGCATACTTTTCAACAGTTCCTGTCTCCTGAAAAGTTTTATAGAAGACATTATTCATTTGAATGCCAATGGACTAGCAGTTATGAAACATAAATGTAGCAATTATGAAACATAAATCTTAAGTGTGAATTATGGTACATAATGACACTAGAAGGGGTTGCCTGGGTGGCTCTGTCAGTTAAGCATCTGCCTTTGGCTCAGGTCATGATCCCAGGATCCTGGGATCCAGCCCCACATCAGCTCCATGCTCAATAGGGAGTCTGCTTCTCCCTCTCCCTCTCCCTGCTGCTCCCCCTACCTACTTTTTGCTCTCTCCCTGTCAAATAAATTAATAAATTTAAAAAATTTAAAAATTTTTAAATTTAATTTTTAATTAAAAAATTAAATTTTAATTTAAATTTTAATTAAAAATCTTAATTTAAATTTTAATTTAAAATTTTTAATTTAAAAATTTAAAAAAATTTTTTAAAAAAAAGGACACTAGGAAATGAGACATGAAATGAATATTAAGAAATGAACACTAATGTCAGGGAAGATAATCAGAGGAAATATTTTGTTTTCTGCAATCTGCATTACAGAGTTGGGGTTCTAAATTGTTCTGCTAATACCTTAAAATACCATCAAAAATTTTAAGATGTTAACACTTGAGGGGGATCCTTGTGTCTATTTTTTAAGTCACTGACAATAGGATCCATCAGAACGTTAAACCCAGCTGTTCAATAGGCTTTACAAAACAAGAAAGTAAGAATTATTCATTTTATAAATAATACTGAGATAACAAATACTGCATTGTTTATCAAAGTATATTTCAGATGGAATATATTTAGTTTTTCTCAATTTAAAAGACAAGCATACTATAAAGGAGAATACCTGTCATAGAAACAAAACTTCCTTACAACAAAAATTTCAAAACGAAAATAAAAAGTAAAAGACCTGGAATCAGTGGCTTCAAATAACAAAGTGTCAAATCTATGTGTGGGAGAGAAAAACACTTAAATGTATAAGAAACAAACCATCGTGAAGATCCACTAGGTAGATGACAAAAGGATATGAGAAAATAGAACTACAAAGGGCAAACAAATGAAAAAAATACTGCTCTCTACTGAGAATAATATTGAGTTAGTATTTTATGCCATCTAAAGAGGCATACATTTCAAGAAAATTATAGTATTCAGTGATGCGTAAAGTAACACAATATTATTGAGATATTATAACTTGATAAATTTTTTTTAAAGCAATGTGACAAAATATAGGGGAAATCATGAAATAAGCAATCAGTTTGAGACAAGTTAAAAGACAGGTGTACAGGAGATGTTCACAGCAGCTTTATCTATACCAGCAAATGTGTATCAGCTGGAAAATAATTTCATAGGTGGGTTTATCAATGCTTTTTAACTGTTTTCTTTTTCACTTCAGAAAACTAATAATTATGCTGGGGCGCCTGGGTGGCTCAGTGGGTTGGGGCCTCTGCCTTCAGCTCAGGTCATGATCCCAGGGTCCTGGGATGGAGCCCCAAATCGGGCTCTCTGCTCAGCAGGAAGCCTGCTTCCTCTTCTCTCTCTGCCTGCCTCTCTGCCTACTTGTGATCTCTGTCTGTCAAATAAATAAATAAATAAAATAAAATTTAAAAAAAGAAAGAAAACTAATAATTATGCTATTTTTCCTGTGGTTGTGTTTTATAAATTTTACTCATACATTTAATTATAACTAGCAAATAATATCACACCATTTTTCTTCTCTCCAATTCATGGGGATTTAAAATCCCGTATTTTTAATTCAAAATTTGACATTTTTGTATTTCCCTATACTCTGCAAATTTGACTAACAACAAAATACAGTCTTTGGTGAATACTTTTGAACAAACAAGTCAGTATATGTCCCATGTCTGGCTCAATTTTATCTATAGGAAGTTGTGACATTTATTTAGATAAGCTTGGTCTCAAAACCTATGCACATTTTGTTTGATATGTGTTGATATTTGGGGCAATTATGTCACATCAACTGTATCTCTTCCTGATTGAATTTTAATTATTCTACCCACAGAAGCATTAGCATTAATGAATCTTCAAACTTATAATATGAACTGGTAAAAAAACACAGCTCTGCATATTTTCTGTATAAAAATAAATGTCTCTTAAGAAGTATAGTTTTTTTTTTGTTTTGTTTTTCATTTTTAGATTTATTTATTTATTCATTTGACAGAGATCACAAGTAGGCAGAGAGGCCAGCAGAGAAAGAGAGACAGAGGAGGAAGCAGGCTCCCTGCTGAGCAGAGAGCCCAATGAGGGGCTCAATCCCAGGACCCTGAGATCATGACCCGAGCCAAAGGCAGAAGATTTAACCCACTGAGCCACCCAGGCCCTCCCGAGGAGTATAGTTCTATCTTATTCTGCCTTTTTGAAAATGGAAGTCAAGAGAAGAATAATATTTGATTCTACATAGCATATTATATGTATGGGTATAATTAGCTAACTATTTATATAGATTCATATATGGACATATACACACATTTACATGTATTCATTATGAAAATGGCAGAACCCACATAATGAGTTAAACAGTGGGTCAACAGCAAAATATTTTATATATGTTATTTTTAAAATATACAAAGTTGGGCTCATTTTCAGTCTTCATCTGGATATTTGGAATTTTACCAATAAGAATAACAATGTGCTTTATCATACTATAAAAATTTATTAAATTTAATGAAATATTATCTTTGTTTATAAAATTGTTGTCCAGAATACTGTAAACTACCAGAGTGCTAGGAATTATGTATGTCAACTCTTTTATTATACAGACAGTGACAATGATAGAGAGGTAGGGCAACTTGCCCAGGTCTCACCTTTTTTACAGAATTTCAGAGCTGGTTCTTCTTTGTACTTTGCTGCAGTCATCAAATATATAATAGGAAAGTATTGCTTTAATAATCTAGAAACATATCTGTTAATAAAAATGTTATATAATACATATAATATAATGAAAAATAATTATATTGGGTTGTAGATTTTTTCACAGCAATTAAAATTATTTAGAAAAAAATTTAAATTGTTTACTCTGGAAGTGTTTTTTATTAACTTTGTATTTGCAAGAAAACATTTGATTATAGCACTAATTTGGAAATCAATCCAATGACTTATTTTATTATTTTTTCCAATTCAATGACTATGATGGTACAACATAAAGCTAATGCTTTTCAATTGGTCTTCTTGGAAAAGACATTTGGAAGACTTTGCTTCTAAAAAATGTTAAAATGTTATTTTGTCACTATCCTTGCCTTTTTTTTTTTTTTAAGATTTATTTATTTATTTATTTGACAGACAGAGATTACAACTAGGCAGAGAGACAGGCAGAGAAAGAGAGAAAGGGAAGCAGGCTCCCTGCTGAGCAGAGAGCCTGACGACGCAGGGCTCCATCCCAGGACCCTGAGATCATGACCTGAGCCGAAGGCAGAGGCTTTAACCCACTGAGCCACCCAGGCTCCCCTTACTATCCTTGCTTTTTGTATAGTTTCTGATAATTCACAAAACACTGTTAGGTATGTATTTAAGTTCCTGGTTTTGCTTATAGTAGTGTAATAAATGAATACTGGACACATATTCCTCATTTCTTTATCTTTAATGCTTTTCAATTTTTAGTAAAATGGTAGAACTTCACACAAACTTTAAACTTAATATCATGTTTTGGGTTTCTTTTTTTTAAGATTTTATTTATTTGACAGAGGGAGAGAGAGTAAAAGCGGGCCCAACAGCAGGGAGAGGAAGAAGCAGACTCCCACTGAGCAGAGTCTGATGTGGGGCTTGATCCCAGGACCCTGGGATCATGACCTGCGCCAAAGGAAGACACTTAACTGACTGAGCTACCCAGGCACCCTCAATATAATGTTTTGGGTTTTTTTTTCCAGAATGATTAAAAATAAAGTATTCTTTTAACAAACTATAAGAAAATAAAACTAAATTCTAACCTAATTTTAGGAAAGCTTTTCCATGGATGAAAGTATTAAATACAGTCTAAACAAAAAAATTATAGTTCTGGCAATAGTTAAAAACAAGAATCTCTTAAAAAAAAAAGAATCTCTTTACATCAAAAATCAATGTAAATAATTACATGATAAGTAACAAACTGAGAAAAATACTTTTTGCAAAAAACAGGATATGGAAAGGAACAGTTAATGTCCCAATAGGCAACACTAATGTGCAATTCACGTAAGAAGATACTGAAAATTCTTGTGTACTGATGAAAAAATTGGTAGTCTCAATATTAATCAATTGAAGCAGGTGGTATTCTTCAACCTACTAATTTGGCAAATCCTTATTATCTATAAAATATCCAATACTGAGAAGAACAGGAACATGGTAGTGTAATACACTATGAACACACTAGTAACAGTTTTTGAAAAGTAGTTTGCAATATTTAAAATATCTTCTTTAACTCTCTATGTCACACATCTGAGAATACATTCTAATTATAAAGCAACAATTCAGAAATGATTTTCAAAGATTTTTACTTTAGGATCAAAGATGACAATGAAACTTCCAACATTAAGAAAATGACTAAAGGGGCGCCTGGGTGGCTCAGTGGGTTGAGCCACTGCCTTCGGCTCGGGTCATGATCTCAGGGTCCTGGGATCGAGTCCCGCATCGGGCTCTCTGCTCAGCAGGGAGTCTGCTTCCCTCTCTCTCTCTCTCTCTGCCTGCCTCTCCGTCTACTTGTGATTTCTCTCTGTCAAATAAATAAATAAAATCTTAAAAAAAAAAAAAAGAAAATGACTGAATAAATGGTAGGAATATAGAATTATGTTATAGTCTATGATATAACATAGGAAAATAAAAAATCATTAAAAATATTAAATTTTAGGGGCACTTGGGTGGCTCAGTAGGTTAAGCCTCTGTCTTTGGCTCAGGTCTCTGTTCAGCAGGGAGCCTGTTTCCCCTTCTTTCCTTGCTTGCCTCTATGCCTACTTGTGATCTCTGTCAAATAAATAAATAAAATCCTTACAAAAATCTTTAAATTATAATTTGAATCTTGCTTTACTGTTTAAAAGTATTAATGTAATCAAACCCAGAAAGTCTCACAAAAGGCTGAAGTTTACAATTCTAATCATTCTGGCCCCAATGTAACTGAATTATGAATAGTTCCTCTTTATACACCCTTGAGAACATTAGTAGATGTCTAGAGAAATGCTCTACAAGAGCTATTTCTGAAAGCAGGAAATACAATATTGCTGTTGGTGTTCTGAAACTGAATAATGAATTAATTCATACAATATTTGTGTGTTTCCCATTTTTTTGTTAAGAAAAGAAAATTATTAGCTGTGTAGACATTCCAAATACATAATCTTCTTTGTTTTGTTAAGTGTCCATGTATTTAAGCTATATGTAGTGATGACTAGATTATCTACCCCCTTGTATTTATTAGTATAGTCATCTATTTCTTTTTAATCTTGGTATTTTTATCCTAAAAAAAAAAAAGGGGTCAGGGAAAGGATGAGAGATTATTTTATAAACATTGTCTTCAGTATACTTGGCAACAATAGGCAATTCTCATAAACTTTTAAATTCACGACCCATTTATAACTTGCATGGAAACAAATAGTGGCACAGTTATGTGACATTTAGTTCTAAGAGGTTTTCTTTCCTTTTACCATCATTCAATTCTTTGAAAGAAACTTTTACATGAGGCAATGGAATCTATGAGCCGCAGATACCCAAACGCAAATAGAGGCAAATACAATAGTGGAATTAAATTTAGGGTTTCCTTTTCTTTCACGGTTGAGGGGAAAATGCAATTGGTAGCTAAGGACCAAGCTACTATTGCTGTCACAGCAACCTTTGAAATTACTCAGGTAAAGATAGAGGAGCACAGTATTTTTGCCCTGGAAAGGATTTTAGAGAACTACCTGACACTCTCTTTTTATATTTGAGGAAATGGAGCCAATGAGAATTTAAATAATGTGCCTGAGATCATGTAGCTAAGTGGCAGAGGGGGGAACAACCACAAAAGTCTCTAGAGTTACAGTAAATGGTTCTGTTCATTCACTTCTACGTAATTGCCTCTTGCATTCAGGGCACCTAGTCTAAGTCAAAATTGGGTACCAATGTTGCACTCCAAATCTAGGGTCAAAGCAAGAGAGGGGACAAAAAAAAACAAAACAAAACAAGAGAGGAACACAACAAGAGTTACAGAAAAATTTAAAAAGTGGCCAATGAGCAGAGATGTTGAATAAATGATAAGTTCTCTCTACTTTCCTTTCATCCACAACTCCATTTCTACAGGCTCTGGGTCACACTAACAAAACACTGAACTTCAAATAATCTGTCTGGGCCTCACACCATCCTAGTGTGCAGCAATAGATACTTTTCTGGATGCCTCTGTTCCTGCTTTTATCTTCTGGTCAGAAGTTGAGATGATCTCTCTGAGGCCTCCTTCAATTTATGTCTTCCAAACGGCTGGCATTTATTTCTTTTCTCTTTCCTTTCTTTCCTTTTCACCCCTCTGCCCAGGGAATAAGCTCACCTTCAAGAAATTCCTGCAGTTACTATTCAAAAGCAGAAAAATTTCAGTGGATGTCCCCAACACTAGGAGTTCCTAATAACTACAGTTGTATCATGAATATTTTGATGTTTCAGAGCAATACAGCTCACTGATAGAGAATGACGAGGTACCAAAGGGAAATTGTCTTGAGAAATTTCTACTGGTTATCAGCTCTAAGTTTTACATGTTTTCTTTCACTGAACCTGTCTTCCTTATGGCAGATCATAGGAGAGAAGGAACTTGTAATTTTAAAATGGAAGCATCACATAAAACTGACCAATTACATCCCCAAAAGAACCATCTTTACACTTACAGGTTTTTTCCTTCCAAGCAACTTGAAGTTACATTCTTGAAACAGTTAATAAAATTTCTTAAGTTTGTAAAATAAAGGGGAGATAACAAGTAGGAAAAGCTAGCTATGGAAAATATTTCTAGCAGTATGTCACCAGAGTTTAATAGCTTACTAATAACCTTTTGGGTTTTAATGCTTCAAATGAATTCATACCCCTAATGGTTTTTTATACAACAGAGGGATTAGAGAGTCTAGCCCTGCTGTCTTGGGAGTGCATTCTATGTTGGGAATAGACTTCTTGGAAGAATGTGTGCTGCCCCAGCAGAATCTCCTCTCACCATAATTATTGTTGTTGTTACTGGTAACAATTATTACTATCATCTTTTTAGTATATAATACTGTATAAAGTACATATCCTACAAATTATAGTGTTTAGTCACTCAAACAATCTTTTCAAACTTCTTATATATGTTATTTATTCCCATGGAGCAAATTAGAAAACTAAAGCTCAGAAGAATTAGAAGACTTAATTCAATCCTGCAGCCAACTTCTTGTAAAGCCAGACCGTAGCAACCCAACTCCAGAACTCCTATTTTTTCATCTGTCCCTGATGATGACAACTATCACTTCATATAGGCACAAAGGATTTTACATCTCCCTACCAGGTGTGGGGCTGTCAGGGATACTAAATTTAGCCCAAATGTAGGTAAATGTCCTGAAATAGACAGCTCTTCTCCTTGTGGAGAAACTGTGCCATCATTTGGCATTTGAATTAAGAATCGTTCTACAAAAGCCATTCTTTCTCACTGGCCTCTCAAGTCACTGAAAGCATTTCTCTTTGTTGACTCCCCCAGAAAGGAATGTTATTGGGAAACATAGATAATATTTATTTTTAAAAGAAATAGAGCTCAACAAATGAAAAACAGACTATTTTAAGTCACCTTTCATTTAAAGTAGTACCAAAAAAAAATCTAACAAGGTAACAAACACCGCACTTAGTATAATCAATACTGTAGTAGGTGTGGCAAGTGTGGCACTCAATAAGAAAACCTTACGAGTTAGTATGTGATCAGCAATTATTCTATAATTTAGGTTTGGAGTAGTTGGCCTAAAAAGCTAGACCCTTTTCTTTACTCCTCGTATCAAAATAAGTGACAGATGGATCAAAAATTAAATATAAAAAGAGAAATCTTGATTTGTCTGGGTGGCTCAGTCAGTTAAGCATCTGCCTTTAGCTTAGGTCATGATCCCAGGGTCCTGGGATAGAGCCTTGCATCATGCCACAGTGGTCTCCCTACTCAGTGGAGAGTCTGCTTCTCCATTTCCCTCTGCCCCTCCATCCCCCCACCCCTGCTTGGGCTCTCTCCTGCTCTCTCCCTCAAATAAATAAATAAAATTTTAAAAGAGAGAAAGAGAGAGAGAAAAAAATCTTAAAAGGACAAGAGTATAAGGTGAAAAGAAATCTAATGATTTTAAAATGGAGGTGCATTCCTTAACAAGACATAAGAGGACCACACGGAGGAAAGTTTGCTAAACTATGCTGTATCAAAACATTTTACAGACAAAAAATTAAATAACCTAATTAAAAACTGGGCAAATGACCTGAATAGACATTTCTTCAAATATAATGTACAAATATACAAATGTTCAACATGCATATAAAAGTTGCTCAACATCACTAACCATGAAAGAAATGCAACAAAAACTAAAATGAGATATAATTCCATAGTCATTAGTACAGTTACTATGAAAAAAGAAAAAAAGTGGGGTGCCTGGGTGGCTCAGTGGGTTAAGCCTCTGCCTTCGGCTCAGGTCATGATCTCAGGGTCCTGGGATCGAGCCCCACATCAGGCTCTCTGTTCAGCGGGGAGCCTGTTTCCTCCTCTCTCTCTGCCTGTCTCTCTGCCTACTTGTGATCTGTCTGTCAAATAAATAAATAAAATTTTAAAAAAAAGAAAAGAAAAGAAAAAAGAAAAAAAAGTATTGAGGAGAATGAGGATAAATCAGAACCCTTGTGCAGGGCTGGTAGGATTGTAAAATGGTACCGTCACTAAGGAAAACAGTATGGAGATTCTTCAGAAGAAATCAAAAATAGAACTCCCATATGATCCAGCAATGCAACCTCTGAATATATACCCCAGAGAACTGAAATCAGGGTCTTGAAGAGATACTTGTACACACATGCTCACAGCAGCACTATTCACAATAGCCAATAGATGGAAGCAACCTAAGTATCCATGAGCTGTTGAATAAATAAAATGTGTATTTACATATAATAAAATATTATTCCAACTTAAAAAAGGAAAGAATCCTGTCACATGCTCTACCACAAGTGACTTCTGGAAACATTACACTAAGTGGAATAAGCCAGTCACAGAAAGACAAATACTGTCTGATTCCACTTATATGAACTATCTAACAAACTCAAATTCATAGAAAGTAGAATGGTGACTATCAGAAATTGGCAAGAGTAGGGTGTTGTTGCTTAATGTGTACAGTTTCAGTTTTGTAAAATGAGAAATTTCCGGAGATGTGTTCTATAGCAATGTGAATATATTTAATACTACTGAACCATACATTTAAAAATGGTCAAAGGAGTGTTTTATGTTATGTGGTTTTGTCCACAATAAATTAAAAAAAATATTTACATGTAACTTTTTAAAACTACAAAGTATAAAAAAAAAGACTGAGAAACTTTTTAAAAAGATTTTATTTATAAAATATAAAAATGAGAGTAAGAAAGAATGAGTGGGAAGAAGGGCAGAGGGAGAAGCAGAGTCCCTGTGGAGCAGGGAGCCTGATGCACAACTTGATCCCAGAACCCTGGGATTGTGAACTGAGCTGAAGGCAGCCACTTAACTAACTGAGCCACCTAGGCACCCTCACTGGTAGAAATCTATCTCGTAGATACACTTCAGGTCTGTAATGAGAAATAAATGAAGTGATCCCTGAAAATAGCTGGCAATATGCTTAATAAATATAAATTACATGATAAGTATGATCACTATTTTTATTATATTTACTTAAATATGCACAAATTTTTTTTTCTGGGAGGCTACACCTGACAATGGTAAGAGCAACTGCTCTGGTGAGAGCACATGGGAAGCTGTGAGCACGGAGGAACATCATCAAGGGAATTATACACCACTATGTTTTATAGGAATTTTTACCATAAATATGTACTACGTTCGTGGTTTTAAAATGCTAATGTTAGTCACTGAGACCAGCATCAAACTTTCACCAAAAACAAAACAAAACAAAAAAACAAAAAAAAAACCAAACCAGGGAAAACACCCATTGGTCTCCTTTCCTAATTCTTATGCATATAGTTTTTTTTTTTTCCTTTCTCTCTAAAAAGGGTTCTAGATGCAAAGGATACAAAATAAATATAATTTCCCTATTTCTCTTTTTCTCATGCCTTTCCTGAGCTTTGGGAAGAAATATCAACAAAGACTGAACATCTAGGGACCATGGCAGTCTTCCACTTAAGGGAATTTTAGTGTTCTTGGCTTCTTGCCCCACGTAGTCTTATTGCCTTAGCTCTTCCAACTGGAACCTCAAGAGTTGTTGCAGTAGTCAGAAAGGACTGTTCATGTGGGTGTGGCCCAGATTTCAGGCTATCTGGAGGGCTTTCTCAGGGACTCTCACAAGAAGGCCTATCCTTAGATGCTATAAGGGGCCCAATGGTGATCCTAAATAAGATATGTCCATATCCTAAACTCCAGAACATGTGATTGTTACCCTATTTGGAAATAGGGTTTTGTAGCTGTAACTAAGTTAGGGATCTTGAGAAGATCGTCCTAGATTATCCAAGTAAATCCAATGACAAATGTCCTTATAGGAGACACAAAGAGGAAAAGACCAAAAGAGGATAAGGCATATGAAAACAGAGGCAAAGATTGGAGTGATGTAGGCACAAGCCAAGGGGCACAGCAACCACTAGAAGTTAGTGAGGAACGAAACTGATTCTTCTCTGGAGCCTCTGTAGAGAGTACAGCCCTGCCAACACGTTGATTTTGGACTTCTGGTCTTGAGAACTGTGAATGATTTCAGTTGTTCGAAGCCACTAAATTTGTGGTCATTTGTGATGGCAGGTCTTGGAAACTAATTCAGATGCCCTTCTCTGGAGGACATTTATCTGAGAATAAATGTTTCAATTTGTTTCAGCAATGATCCTCACTTTCATATCACTTCCTTGTGTATAGTTTTGTCATTGTCTAAACAGTCATTACTTCGGGGTGGGGTGCTTAGATGAAACAACCTAACAGTGCCACAACTCTTGATGTGGTTGATCTGAACCTTGTCCCACAAATCTGCAACTGTTCAAGTTGAGATTCACATACTTAAGTCCCAAAGACTTTTCTGTGTTCAAAACAAACAAACAAACAAACAAAAAAATCTTATTAAAATGTGAAACTCCCTAAAAGTAACATCAGATTCAAGGATGAAAGCTGTAACGTTCAGGGTGCCCCTCTAAGTTATTGGATCTAAAAGGGGGTAAGGCAAAGGAAAGAAAGAGTCCAGAAAAATCCCATTAATGTCTGTGAGTATTGAACATATTTCCTAGAATAGCTGACCAAGTTCTGTAAGACATCAGACCCTCAGAAATACAAACAAATGAAAGCCAAATCTACCCTGGGCTAAATGTTAGAGTCATAAAATTAATTTCAAAGCATATATCATGACCATCTCACCAAACAGTTTCCATTGAGGAAAAAGACGAAGGAAATGGAACCTTACACCTTTTCCTTATTCTTATTGTGATTACGGCTTTAAAATGTGTAAATACAAAAAACCTTGCAACCAAAGTTCCTAGAGAAAATATTTAGAGCATGGCAAGGGAGAAGAGTTTCGCCTGGAAAGATTAGCAGATTTTTTTTTTTTTTTTTTCCCAAAAGGCCTTCAAGATAGGCAATACCTTGGAGAAATGCTAGGATTAAAATCTGGCAGTGAGTTCTGTAGACTCAGAAACTGAAATCTCTCAGCACACGAGAGCAAACTCCTCTCTCATGAGCAAACCCCTGTCGTATAAATTCATGGAACTGCTGAAGAGAATCCAAATACCAATTAATTTCTTTTCACTGAGCACAACAATTACTGTGCAGATTAGAATGCTCAACCATCTGACCGGGGGCTTTCTTTCTCATTAGAAAGTCCTATATAATAATGAAGACTATAATCAGAAGATGGCTTTGTGAACACAGAACAAGAAAAATATACAGAGATAAATAGGGGATCAATAAGACAGATAAATTTGAAAGGTTATTAGTAAGATGATTAACATAGTTTTAATGTCTAATGTCATTCTGCTAACCAACAGTTCCTCTTTCAGACGTTTGAAAAAGCACAGCAAACTGTTTCTTTTGTGATTGTCTTTTATGCCTACCCAAATTCTGACCAATCCTACCTTCTGATAGGCTTATAAATTCATCTCTTTAAAGTGTTGCATCTTGGCTCTGATAATTATAGATTTCATGTGTTAATTCACAGGAGAAATATCTTATTTCTATATATTTTTTCCCTCCATTCTAAATGCAAAGAGCATAGAACACTTTGGAGTTAATTACAACAGTATTAGTTCTCAACAAAACACAGCAGAAGAAACAACAAGGCAGAACATATTCTTTAAGATTTCTATACTGTAGTCTACAACTTTTGATCACTTTGCACAGTCAACCTTTATTATTGCTAGGCATGACAGTGACCCAGTAGGTATAACAAGAAGCTGATGACCTTAACTTCCTGGGTGGCCCCTGGTATAAAGCTTAACTTTGATGTGCCTAAACAAGCAAAGTATAGAATTTATGATGAGGTCTATTAGGATTGTAAAATCTTCTGAGAAGAAGCTGCCTAGAGCTTCCCTGCTTAAGAGATTTAAAAGCAGGCAGATCAAAGCCTGTGTCATTGAGAGTCCTGTTGGCTGTCATGAGAAGAGGAGTAAAAATTGCAAACCCATTCAGTTGTTTCCATTACTGTAATGACTTGGAATAGACTAGAATGATGAAAATGAAGGGTGAATAGTTTAGGGTCATAATAACAGTAATCAAAGGTCATATGCCACCGATACTGAATTTTTTCTTTTAGACAACAAAGACAGTTTTATATATTTTTTTCTGAATAGCTATGGTAACGGGTTTTATTTCTGAGTGCCTGGTTTCCTGTCTGTGGACGCAAGCATCTGAGTAATATGCCTATCCCAAACATTCATTAGGATATTGAGGATGAGTCAAAAAGCAAGATGGACAAATGCCAAAAGGTTCCATGATAATAGTAAAAATCTGTTTATCCACTGAGTTGCCAAACTGAATGTGGGGCAAGCAATAAGCAATGTTGTTACATCACAGTGCATGTCATCAGCTGGAGCATGTCATACTCTCTTAAATGAATACAGAGTTAGGATTATGTAGAAAGGAAGAGAAGAGGCCAGAAATGCCTACATTTCCAGCATGCTAAGAAGGCAAGTCTGGAATAGAGTGATTTTCTTCAGGATAACCAACTCCTTAGGAGTGAGTGACATATGGTTCCTAGGGGGAAAACTCTTGAGTAATGCTGATTATAATTCTGGGCTCTGTGGAACATTCCATTGACAGTGTATTTCTTACAATACTTCCCTTAAAATGCAGTCCTCTTCAAATTGATGCCATGCCTCTTTTAAATGGGCTACTCTGTATATTCCAAATGAACTTTTTCCAGTTAAGAACTGTGTTGATGTAAATCTACGTTGGCAAGAGCGTCATCAGAGTCAGCTGGGAGTGACAAGCATGTTCTAGCCAATTCTGGCCAGTGTGTTGAAATATGCTTCCCAGGCTACAGAAGCAAATGTACAAAGCATGCCCACGTCTTCACAGGGGTGACGTGCGGATCAGCAAAACCATGGCTCTGTCAGAACACAAAACACATACTGGGAGCATTTCTGGAAGAGAAGCCAATGAATCAATCACAGCAAGAGCTACATAATCCTCACAGGTTAAAAAGTGCCAGGGCTCGCCCTTTCCCTTAGGGCAAGAAAAAAAAAACAGTTTGTACATGTTGCTTTGCAGGGCACACTCTTAAGACACAAAAGATCATATTTCTTAATAACAGCCAGCTAGCTCACACAATATAAATATGCAAACAGGCAACACAAACCAACAATTTGAACTCCAAAGAGAAAGCTATCTATGTTCTACCCATTTCATATTTGTTCTGTTTACAGATAGGATCATGAAACCACTCCCGTATAAATATTAAAATGTGGCATAGTCCTGCTTTCTTTTGGATATATTTTATTGCCTATACAGAAAACCAATATATTTAATAAAATCAGTATCATTATACTGACATGTATGAACCACTGGGGTAAGTATGCATATTTTTTTCAGAAATATTTTGGCTCAGGGGTGCCTGGGTGGCTCAGTGGGTTAAAGCCTCTGCATTCGGCTCAGGCCATGATCCCGGGGTCCTGGGATCAAGCCCCACATTGGGCTTTCTGCTCAGCAGGGAGCCTGCTTCCACCTCTCTCTCTCTTCTGCCTACTTGTGATCTCTGTCTAACAAATAAATAAGTAAAATGTTTAAAAAAAAAAAAAGAAATATTTTGGTTCTCCAATATCTAGTTGTAACATCGTGCTGCATAAGAGGAATTTTTCTACCCAGTGCATGAACAAAATGGCAAGTTCATATTAGGAAATCTGCCCCAGGGCCTTACATCTGGAAACTAGCAATTTCCTACTTGCCTTTCAGCATCTTCTCTCACACCTCTCATCCCCTCCAGCGTAAGTATATGGTAATTGGTAGGAGGAACACAGCATTACTAGACAAAAAGCTGGAATGAAGACAGCCGGGTGGACCTGGCCAGCCCAGTTCCACTGCCTCTCCCTGCCATTTCTGTAAATAAGCTATATAGGTGAATTAGTGAGCCTCAGTTATAAAAAACAGACCCAGGGGTGCCTAGGTGGCTCGGTGGGTTAAAGCCTCTGCCTTTGGCTCAGGTCATGGTCCCACCAGGGTCCTGGGATCAAGCCCCACATCAAGCTCTCTGCTCGATGGGGAGCTTGCTTCTTCCTCTTGATCTCCTCTGCCTACTTGTGATCTCTGTCAAATAAATAAATAAAAATCTTTAAAAAAATAAAAAATAAAGATAAAAATATAAAAAAAAAAAAAACAGACCCAAAAGAATGGCTGTCCCAGCTGATGAGTTGTGCTTTTCTAACTGCACAGCCTCCACTGAGATCCTTGTCTTTGACTCACACTCATCAACACAAGGACCCCAAGACTGCCAAGATATTGCTCATCCTCAGTCTCTTATCCTCAGAGGACCTGTAAACCCCCTCATCTGGTTTAAATCCACAGCCCTCCCCCCAAACTCCAAACTCTCCACTGTAACTTCCAGTGCTCCTACTCTGTCCTCAGTAAAATCCCCTGTATTCTCAATCTCTTCTGTGTCTCGTGCACCTTATTGTGTAAACAGTACTAGCTGCCCATTGACGATGCTGCTTTACTTCAGCCCCGAGTGGTGCCTTCTACATTTTTGTACTATGGCCCATAAAGGAGAAATGTTTTTCTTGCTCTTCTATATTTCCAGAAAATATCATGACCATTTTACTATTTAGTCTGCACCATCATTATATCTCACCTGGATTCCTGCAATAATGTCTTAACTGGTTTCCCTATTTTTATCTCTTCCCCACATCTGTATTTACCATACAGGAGCCTGGACAATTCTTATAAAACTCAAGACAGACTATGTCCTCCCTTAGGCAGATACTTCCATTGTTAATCCTCCTTTCTTTGATGTACCACCCAGAAAAAAGATCATCCCATATTGTCAAATCCTTTACTCCAGCCTCAAAACACTGCATGATCTAGCCCCCTTCAATGACTCTGATCTCATTTTCTACAACATTCCCCTCCCTCAAACACACCATCATATCCTCCCTCAGAGCCTTTGCACACCTCATTTCTGCCTAAAATGGTCTTCCCCTAGATTATTTTATAATCATTTCCCTTCAATCTCTGCTCAAATGTTACCTTATAGAGTCCACCCCAAAAAGCTTATACAAAACTCTATCCTCTAGCCCTGCTTTATTCTTCTATGCTGTACTTATCATTCTCTGACCCACTGAAATATTTATCTGTATGTTGTCCCCCACCCCCCCATTAGAGTACTACTCCATAGGGGAAGAATTTTATCTTGTTGTTGTTGTTGTTGTTAGTGCTATATCCCTAGAAGAGTGACAGATACAGAGTAGACACTCAGAAATTATTTTTTGAGTGGATGAATGGATAGCAGGATATTTAGCTTCTGATTTTTACCCTGGTGAGCCAGTGTGGAAACAGATAAAATGTCTTCAGAGTAAGATGGTTTTCTGTATAGAGACCATCAGAACTGCTAGATGTGTTCTAAGTATTGCATTCTCTTGCAACTTAATGAAAAAGCAGGCACAGTCCTTGTAAATAATGTCTCTGTTCTATGCATTGGAACATAAGCGCCACAAGTGGAATGGACACACCTGATTTGAATGGAAAGAAAATTGTATATTCTGCTATTTCAGGAGGATTATCTTAGAAGGGATAGGATATTATCTAACTGAAAATAGTGTAGATTGGTCTAATTGCACTGACTCTCACATTCTAACTATTGAGAGTTTTCAGTGCACACACTTGAAGCTTAGCAAGCTTAGCATGGGGTAATAACTCAAAATGTCACTTCCTTTTATTTGGTTGGAGTGAAGCTGTTAAGAAAGATAAAATTGACTGTGTTTCATTTAAGCCTATAAATCACTGGTGTCTTTGTTTGTTAGAGAGAGAGGGAGGGAGGGAGACAGAGAATGCTAGATGATGTTCAAAACCTGATTCCAGCCTACCTTCCCCGGAGATACTCTGAGCTGGACTCAAACTCACACAAACCCCATGTAGTTCCCATGGAGATTCAGTTGTTCCTTTGACAAAAAGAATTCATTTCTTCTCCTTCCATACTTCACTACATTTCCCTCCCTACTCAAATCTCCCAGGTTTTATGTTCATATCAAATTCCTTTTTAGGCCTCATTTTTTCCTTTTAAAAATATGATAATTAGGTGAACATTGTGGGAAGGGAAAAAGAAGAGGAGAGAGAGGGAGACAAACCATTAAAATAAGGTATTCTAGGGGTGCCTGGGTGGCTCAGTGGGTTAAGCCTCTGCCTTCAGCTCAGGTCATGATCTCAGGGCCTGGGATCAAGTCCCTCATCAGGCTCTCTGCTCAGCAGGGGATCTGCTTCCCTCCCCACTCTTTGCCCACCTCTCTGTCTACTTGTGATCTCTCTCTCTGTGTCAAAGAAATAAATAAAATCTTTAAAAAAAAAAAAAAAGGTATTCTTAATGATAGGGAACAAAATGAGGGTGGCTGGAGAGGAGGTGGCAGGGATGGACTAGATGGTGATGGGTATGAAGGAAAGTGCTTGTTGTGATGAGCACTGAGTGTTATATGTAAGTAAAGAATCAGTAAATTTTACTCCTGAAACCAATACTACACTATATGCTAACTAGAATTTAATAAAAATTTGGAAGAAAAGAAGGCAAATAAATCAACTCTACCTAATTCAATTATAGTTATGATTAATTAAATAATCTAACAAAATGTTCAGGCCCTTCTTTGTGACCATGCCATCTTATACTCCATCTCAAATCTCAAGAAAGTCCCACTTCCAGAAACAAATCTCTGCCTCCTAAAAACTCCTTCCACTCTTTGCAGTTCTGGCTGCTGTTTCAGTTACTTGAGTTATCATCTATGCCCCATCTAATTCTTGAGAGCAAAGACAATGCCCTAATAGCATCCCATACAATGATTTTCAGGGGGTAGACACAGTTTGTGAGGTGATCAAACTTCTAGATTTCAAGAGGTTCAGATTACCCATAGTGTCCCACCAATACTATTTTCACATTATGCTTGATTAGTATTTTATTCTTTTCAAAGATTTTTTTTATTAAGTTTATCATTTGAAATTTTGAATGACTTTATGTATAGTTCCATTTTACAGATGAACTTAATGGTGGCCTATAAGTATAAAAGATGCATCTAAGAGCTCACAGTAAGTGAGGAACAAAGCTGGACCAGACAGTACGTTTCCAGACATCTTTCTGTGTCACAAGACTGTACTAGATGCTAGGGACACAGTGAATGAAGCGGAACTCATTTCTCCCTTCATAAAGCTTATTCTCTAGATCACTGGTTCTTACTAAGCACAGTTTTCACCCACCCACTCTGAGGAATATTTGACAATGTTTGGAAGCCTTTAGGATTTTCATAATAGGATGGGATCACGGACATCTCATGGATAGTGGTCGGGGTGCTCCCAACATCCTACAATACATAGGATAGCCTCCATGACAAAGCATTATTTGGATCCAAATGTCAGCAGTGGCAATGCTGAGAAACCGTGCTCAAGACTCAGCTCCAGAATAAATGCTGTGAAGTATCCACAGGAACCAATACCAGATAAGGTTTAGAACAGATAATATAGACTTCGATGCCAAGTAGAGGAGTCTGAACTTTATCTTGCAGACCAGGGATTGGTAAACTATAGCCCAGTGGGCCAAATCCAGCCTCCTACAATTTTTTGTAACTAGTTTCATTGAGCGTACTCATCCCATTTTATGTCTTGGGCTGCTTTGGCACTACAGTGACATAACTGAGTAGATGCCACAGAGGCCATGGCCCATAAAGCTCGAGACATTTACTCTCTGGCCCCTTACAGAAAAACATCAGCTTACCCCCACCATAGATAGCAGGAAGAGATTGCAGAACTTTGAGGTAATTAAGGAGACAGCACAGGTAGCATATCCTCAGAGGGAAGGGACTGGTGGCACAAAGATAGTTAGGATGTTTTTGAACTAGCCCAAACATAAGGCTGATGCTAAAACAGATAGTGGTATCAGGAAAAAACAGAAAAGCAAGAAATATCAGATGAACTAATCTATAGGCCTAGCCAGAGAAAGGGCAAAAGAGGAGTCAAACATGACTGAGAAAGCAGTGGTTCTAAGAACAGAAATAGAAAAACCAGAAGTGGGGAAACAGTGAACTCAGTTTTTCACATTGTATCTGAGGTGAGAGTAGAGCTCCCAAGTGGAAATGTCCAGAAGAGACACACAGATCTTGAGCCAGGCTTAAGAGTTGGGTTTTGTCATATTTTAAATGAAGCTAGCAACTGGTGCTGGGGCAGACTTCAGGTGGATGGTGCAGGGAGCATGCTGAAATGAGGCCAAAGGGCTAATTACATAATGGGAGGGCACTTCAATTTGTGTTGGAAATGAAGTCAATGAAGGAAGAGAAGAGAGATCTCAGAGAAATAGGAGTTAAACCAGTGAATAAGACAGTTTCAAGGAGGGGTCAGCAATAGTATCAAATGCTAATAGCATACTGCCATTGCTGATGCTGAGCATATCAGTAAGTGATTTTAAATGCAAAGGCAAAACTGCTTTTAATTTACGCATGCACTTGTTCCACTGTGAAGAAAACCCTCAAGATGAAGGGAAGATAATGCTCCTCCTTACTTTACAGTTGGTGCACTGCTGACTTTCACTTTTTACTCCAAAGCATATCAGTCTTCTGGAGTCTCTATAGTGTAAAAAGAGAAGGAGGTGGCCAATGGGAGATGCTCCTCTAAGAAATGTCTGTCAAACGATGGTTCCAGCTTCACTTGTAGAGCTGTCCACAAATGTGACTTCTGGGGCCCCAGCTGAGATCTGCTGTGGGTGCAAGGCTGGTTCCATAGACATGACCACATAGACGTCTGTGTAAGGACCACACTCTCCAAAAGGCGTGGGCTGGACTGAAGGCTCAGCTTTTGCTGTCAGGAAATTCCTCACACTCCTTTGAGCAAGTGTTCCTGTATTTTTACTTTACATTGGGCCTTGTGAATTACAAAGCCTGTCCTACGCAGGAGTTTGAGTCTAGAATTAAGTAAATTCTTCAGAAGATTACAGAGGTATAGAAAAATCAGACTCCTCACTTGCTCAGCTTTCACTTATTTGTATGGTGATCCTACACTCTTAAAATGTTCATGTTGGTGCTCTTTGGCTTGAAAGCTGACATTAGAGGGCACACATTTTTCATGGACCAGTTCTACGTTTATTTACATCTGTGTAGCTACCAGGTAGGTAGTAAGTAGACAGTGGTGGTAAAACAGGATAACAACACCTCACGTTCCGCTTCAGAATTGGAATTACACAGTCCAAATTCAGTGTGTTTACTTTCAACTGAACAATTCAGATGTGAAAAGTCTGTAAGGAGCAATGTCCTTCTTCCAACAGTGGAAGTTCCAGTGGTTCAAGGATCACCGGGCTAGTGTATTATAAGGTCTAATGTTACACCAGGATGGTTTTTAGGCATAGGTGCTGTGGTTTAGTGAATTTTAAAATTCTGAATTAAATGCTGAGAAGGTTATTTCCTTTCCAAATCTCTTTCTGTCATTCTTACTGTCTTAAGGAGAAAGGCTTAACTGGTCTTTCACATCTCTGTATTACTTGCTAACTACCATTTTAAAAGGAGAGCAGACTTCAGGTTCAGAACCTTCAGTCAGTCATAGAATCTTCCTACACTTGAATCTGTGCAATCTTTCTTACCTGTATTTGTTTCAGTGATCTTCTATGCATGATAAATGACACAGGTTTCCAATTTACAGTAATGTTATAAAGCTTCTTTCCTAAACATATAGACCTTTAAATAAAAATGTAAGTCCATTATAAAAATTAAATGTAAAACAGTGCACATGATTCATGGATGGACCTTAAACTGGAAAGGTGATACAGGAATGATCACACTATTAATGATATTGCTCTTGTTATTAATAAGAAGGCTTTATTAAAGGAAGCCAGGTTCTATTCAGAAGAGAGCTACATCATTCAACCTTGTGCGTCATCAGCCTCCTATTCATATATGGCTTAGTTATTACTACCCATAAATCATATGTTGTTCTCTTTGGCACTTATTCAGTAGAGAGTCATAAAAAAAAAAAATCACGCTGCAGAGAATAAAGCAAAGAAAACAAATACTATAAACCTAAAGAAGGTAAATAAGCAGAAATGATAGGGACGCCTGGGTGGCTCAGTGGGTTGAGCCACTGTCTTTGGCTCGGGTCGTGATCCCGGGGTCCTGGGATCGAGCCCCAAATCTGGCTCTCTGCTCAGCGGGGAGCCTGTTTCCTTCTCTCTCTCTGCCTGCCTCTCTGCCTGCTTGTCATCTCTCTCTGTCAAATAAATAAATAAAATCTTTAAAAAAAAATAAGCAGAAATGATAATCTAAGTATTCTTTTTTTTTTTTTTTTTTTTTAAAGATTTTATTTATTTATTTGACAGACAGAGATCACAAGCAGGCAGAGAGGCAGGCAGAGAGAGAGAGAGAGAGAGAAGGGAGCAGGCTCCCCGCTGAGCAGAGAGCCCGACGCGGGACTCGATCCCAGGACCCTGAGATCATGACCCGAGCCGAAGGCAGCGGCTTAACCCACCGAGCCACCCAGGCGCCCGATAATCTAAGTATTCTTATCAATCAGAAAGTTGCTTACTTCCAAAGACCAACAGTACACACTCATCATATGTAAATATAAATATGAAATCAGTACTATAAGAAAATGAAAAAAAAAACATACCCTATTAATAACAATATACAGAGGAAACAACTTTATTTTAATAATGGCTAATTTGATCAGAGGGCTACTCATAAGGGTAATGGAAAGGAAATTTGGTTGGTTTGAAATTACCACAATGTAAAAATAAATATAGATTGAACTATAGAGAAAATATTTACATTAAAATAACATTTCTATGCTAAATGTATTCAAAAAAGTTTCCTATTATTCAATTTTACTTATTCTGAAGATCTACTTTGGAGAACTGATGCTTAGTTTCCTGCCAGTTCAAAGTTTCTCTAAATTGTCATCCTAAAAAAGGAACTATAAAAGGTGGGGTTTTTTTTCTTTTTTTTTTAAACTTCTCCTCAAAATCTTGACATTTCCTTTATAAGCTTAGGTCTTGGTGTATAATTTAACCACTATGAATTCTAAGAGATAAGGATTAGTCATTAGAGCTTTACAAGCTAGTTATTCAGTAATTTCCTAAGAATCACAAATATATTTATGTAAGTTTATTTTCTTCAGAAATACAACAGGCATAATTTAATTTCAAAACGTAAACTAAATATTGTTAAAATGCATATACTTGACAAATTTGTGATACTCTAACATACTAATTCATACACATATACTACAGTTAAATTAAACCAGTCTAGTGTGTGCAAACCCAGAATACACACACACACACACAAACTCATGGTGACAAAATCCATATAAATGGTTAATCATTGAGTTTGAAACTTCTTTCCACTAGGGCATTCAAATACCACATTACCAGGACTTTAAGGCTGGAAGAGTATAGATCTCCCTGGCAGTTTAGCATAAGAGGCACAGTAATGGAAGGGATGTTTCTCAATTAAACAATAAATATTTACTAAATGAGTATTATACAGGTGTCACTTGGCACTCCAGATGGATACAGAGATTGCTACATTTTAGGAACTAATAGTTCAGCTATACAGGCAAATTGCACACATGAAATAGAAGATAGCAGAAGATGACAAAATGACAAACAAATAGCAAGGTATTGTGCTCTCAGAGTTCAAAGACAGGTATCACCAAATGAAGTCAGGCAATCTGGTCCTGTATACACTAGCTCACAAAAACCTAAAGTCAGGCCACTGATTCCCAATGTTCTCACTCCTTTTCTTTCATTAAACCTTACATTTCAAATGATGTCCTGACCCGAAGAAGACAATCTCAGAACTGTCACTTGAAAGAGGAAAGACAGCATTTATTTCTGGCCCCAGAGACAGTTCTATTCAAAAGGCAGGTATCTTGTTAAGTCAAGGGGACGAGCCCATAATGAAGGGATCTGGCATGAAGGCTGGCAGATGAACAGAAGGAGATTGTTTTGAGGTACGATGGGCTTTGGTCCTCCTATCCTCCTATCCGGCTATCCGGTTGTTCGCAGCCAGCCTGTGAGTCAGGCCAGCTCTGGTTACCAAGCAGTTTGCTGCTCTGTTGCTTAGTGACTTGAGCCTGCAAACCATCATTTCCAGCTGGCTCTTCTGGAACTAAACATTAATAGATTTTTAAGTTGATCTCTTTAGAGCCCAAGCCTTCCTTGCCTTTTCCTCTGAATCACTGAAAATAAAATTATTCTGATTGGTTTTGTCTTTATGCCAGTCTTATTTTAAAAACTACTCTGAATCAGAATACTCTCTATTGACTCTGAAGCCCTCCTTCACCAAAGACATATATTTCTCCTGTACATACATTCACTTTCATCATAAAAAGAACAACTACATTCTACAAGCTACATGTGTAAACAAATAAACTAAGATTCTACACCAAGAATGAATTCTGCCCCTGCCCTTCTGTGAACTTCACCACTATTCTGGTAAAGTCACTGAACACTCATTGTTTTTGCCTCAATATACATTCAAGGTAGAGACATAAATGTGAATGTGACTCTTAGCTCAAGGGTTGCTTTGCTGAAAGAATGCAGGATAGAAAGTTAGGCAGACCTTTGTTCAAGTTTGAACTCAACTCACTTCATGGCTTCAGAGCTACTTGATCTTGGTTATACAAAAATTTTTATGAACCCTAGCATCTGCATATGGAAAATACAGCTAATGATACTTAAATTCAATTCTTGTTTGAAGGCCAATGTACATTAAGAACCTGATGCTGGGGGAGCCTGGGTGGCTCAGTGGGTTAAAGCCTCTGCCTTTGGTCCAGGTCATAATCCCAGGGTCCTAGAATCGAGCCCCACATCGGGCTCTCTGCTCAGCTTTCCCCTCTGCCTACTTGTGATTTCTATCAAATAAATAAAAATAAAATCTTAGGGACGCCTGGGTGGCTCAGTTGGTTGGACGACTGCCTTCGGCTCAGGTCATGATCCTGGAGTCCCGGGATCGAGTCCCACATCGGGCTCCCAGCTCTGTGGGGAGTCTGCTTCTCTCTATGACCTTCTCCTCATTCATGCTCTCTCTCACTGTCTCTCTCTCAAGTAAATAAATAAAATCTTTAAAAAAAATTTTTCAAAAAAAAAAAATCTTAAAAAAAGAAAAAAAACCTGATGCTGAGCTAGAGAGTAATCATTAAGGGCTATGTTATAATAAATCTAAGATTATAAGCTATGTTATTATGAACCTAAAGTTTTTATTCCAAAATGAAGTTGGATGATTCTTCTCATATCAACTGATGATCTCACTTTGTGAATAAGTACTTCATGTGAAACAGAGCATTTATGCCTTTAACATGAAAGATAAAAGGATTTTTTCCTATTTTATATATGCAGAAGAGACTGATACATTAAAATAGTATATAATTGAAGATACCATAAAAGAAAATTTTAATTGGATTTTTATTATTATCTATAGATTTCCATATTTCCTACCTAAAATCATGGCTTCTAGATCGTATCTTAGAGTGAATACCAACTGATTTTCATTCTGAAGGCCCTGCAGCCTTTTAATGAGTCACAGAATTATTAAAGAATTCTGTCCCTCTTTACATCCATGTGGCGTCTACCTCACTCACTTACACCACCAAGCTGGAACTTGGTTTTTAATTACTTATCTTAAATGTACCACAGTTTGTTATCACTTTGTAAATTTAATTAGTCAAATTTTTACTTGTAAATATCAAATGCCTTTATAACCATATGACTTTTAAATAGAGACTCTACAATTGAAAAAGGTTGAGTAACTAAGGTCAAATATAAGTGGCCAGTGGAGCTAGTAATAGAGGGCTTCAACTCTCCTAAAGTAATCACGTTTTAAAAACGTGATTTCTTTTCAAAAGCAAATCCATTAAAAAAACAATGACATAATTTTGCTACACTGGTGATAATAAAACTTCTTCCTGAAACTGCTACTTGAAGAACAATTTTAGCAACTTCCAGTCTAAAAAAACCCATAAAAAGTGCTGAACCTCATTTAATTACCTAACCTCACAGGAACTTGTTACTTATAAGGATATGTATACAAAGAGTGACTGTGAAAATTAAAACCATGATTGAAAAATAATGTTAATGAACTCTGAGATTCAATTCTTTTCTTCTTAATTCAACACTTTTGCCAAGTTTACAAAAAAGATTGTTTTTGCTTAAAGGTATATTTACCATTAGTAGTAATGGCTTCAGCTGGTGTGGACGTGCTTCAAGTGTTCTCCTTTGATTTAATATAAATGTCAAAAGTCACAGAAAGCACATATGTGTAATAAACTGCCAGGTCATTTCACCATTTTCTTCATTTTGCCTCAGCAACCATTTGTTAAGGTTTTTTCTTTGTAATTTCTTAAATATTGCAAGACAATTGGCAACTTCTTTAAGAGGAATATCCTCCAGGGGTATTCTGATTTGTAGGAAAGGCGAATCAATCTTTTAAAAGCTACAGACACCCTTAACTTCCAGTGCCCCCAAGATTTCCGCTGAAAATACACAGCCAATTACGCCAGAGACACAGCTAAATATTCAGCCAAGTGACCCCACCCAACATGCCTGCAGTACTTCCTGTTGTGCTCCCCAGATAATTTCCCCAGAAACTTCCTTCCCACCTCCTGGTATCACACTATACTCACAGCTCACCTCTGGGTTCTCAGCTCCTCAGAAAACACTAGCAATGCCTGTCTCTGGATATCTGTATCATAAAGGACAGAGAAAAGATCACCTTAAAGTTACATAGGGCAAATATAGGAGAACTAGAACAAAGGAGAGAGTCCTCAAATACCATCAATAACACTGGCTTTGAAAACCTACTCATGTGCCCGTATGTGCATGTGTGTGTGCATGCTACAAACTCTCTAAATGGCTAGATTACTCCTTTATAGATAGGGAAGGGTTTTTTCCTCCCTTCTTTAATTTGAAGAAAATTTATAGCATATTTCTCTTTTATTAACCATAAAAACAAGTACAGTTGCTGAAGAAATTATGACTCAAGAAAGCAAATGTTTACTTTTAAACATGAACAGTTTTATATCTAATACCAAAGCCAGATAAAGAGAAATCTAAAATAAATAAAAATATGGCCAAAAGCACTTATCTAGCTCCCTAAAAATCTTTAGATTACCTAAAAGTCTCCTACAAGAGACCTTTCAAAAATACATCTAAAGAAATTATTTTGTTAAGGATGTTACTAACTGGTTCTTCTACCTTTAAATGTTGTAACTAAAAACACACATGTAGGGGCCCCTGGGTGGTGCAGTGGGTTAAAGCCTCTGCCTTCTGCTCAGGTTATGATCCTGGGGTCCTGGGATCGAGCCCCACATCGGGCTCTCTGCTTCCTGAGGAGCCTGCTTCCTCCTCTCTCTCTCTCTCTCTCTCTGCCTGCCTCTCTGCCTACTTGTGATCTCTGTCTGTCAAATAAATCAATAAAATCTTCTAAAAATAAATAAATAAATAAATAGTAAAAATAAAAACACACATGTATACACAGAATTTGTGAGGGTAAGTCATACAACAAATATTACCTAAGATATCAACCTACCCGGAGAAACCTTAATCCCTAATTTTACTTATACACCCTCTAAAACACTTTTCTTCATTCACAGTGTACATTAAAAAGAAAACCTGAAAAACATAAAGATTTTCCTGACTATCTGATTTTCCTGAAATAAACGTATATTGGAAATTATGTTTTCTTCACCAGAGATCACATTGACTTTGGAGTTCTCGACATCTAGAGGGAATCCCCTACTCAGATGAAAGAAGAGTCCTGTCTATAATCACTAGACTAGAAGGAACTAAATATTAAGTAAAAATGATAAAACAGAGTGGTAAAAAGCACAGACATAGAGGGTTCTAGTTTAACACACAGTAGGAGACCAAAAACAAACCAAAAAACCCCCAAACCCAAAAAAACACTGTTCAATAAACATTAGCTAGTGATGTAATTATTATGAATAATCATTGAAAGAACTGCTATAGATTCTGAAGAAGTGGCAGATTATTTTCATTTGGGGGAACAGGAGGAAACTCTCAGGAACAAAGAGATTTGAATGACATGTGGAATGGGGTAGGAAGGCAAGAGGTGTCAAGTTCTATGGTTCCACCTCAGGAATATATCTCCTCTCTGCCTTCTCCTTTTCCATAGTCATGAAACTGACATACACCTATTATTCTTGCAAACTCTTGGTCTCTTTGCATATTTTCTCTTTAGCCCAATCCATTCACAAACAACTGACAAGACAATCATCAAGTGATCCTGAAGATCCAGGCAGACCAAGGCTGGAATAATGGACGTGTATTATATGTAATAAGGAAAATATTTACTTACAATGACACTCATTCAATGTCGATCACTGTACATTACACTGTAATCTACACATACTATACTTAATAAAACCACAACACCTAAAAGATACTTTACTATTCCCAGGAAACTGGGTAATAGGAAAATTGAGGCATTACGACAAGTAACTTGTTTAAAATCATGCAACTAGTAAATGGGAAGTCAGAATTAAAACTCAGGTAGGCTAGCTTCTGTTTAGGTGCTCTCCATACAAGTCACACAACACCTGAAACATTGTGTCAACTCAGTATGCTACTCTAGAAATGAGTCATGAAAATCCAAATAACCACAATCAACCTAGTAAATATAGCACAATAAAGGTGGAATGTGTTAGGATGTATAGTTAAGAGAATAATTTGTTTAAGAGAAAAAAAAAACCTGTTAACACTGAAAATATTGATTAATGGATGTATGAGGAATAATTGAACAAGGTCCTGGCTTTCCAGCAGGTTACTCCATACCTCTTCCCTTAAGGGCTACATTAAGGAGAGAGGAGAGATTCAGGCTGTCCGGTTTTCAAAGCAGATCCTGGACCCAAGCATAACAATAACAGGGAAGGAGAGTTCAACTGAATATTAGCAAGGACATCCCAATCAATAGACTTGCCAACAAATAGAATTTCTCTATATGACTCTCATCCAGGAAGTGTGCAGAGATGTTAAAGGGCTGGTCATCATAAATGTTATTCAAGGAATTCAACTATGGTATAAAGGGTAAAGCAGGTGGCAATAATGTTCTATAATTGAAATGGGCTAGCTATTCACCCAATCTGTTTGATCTTGTTCCTGGAAACAGCTGAAAATATGTCCCATCGTCCTTTGCAGTTAGATGTGCTCATTGAGCTGAGTTCTAACCAAGAAATAAGTGATATGTGTATTTCTAGGCCTGCATCATAAAAACTTACACATGTCATCTTCCCATTCTTTTCCCCTGATTCCACTGAGCATGGTGTCCTTAAAAATCATGTGTCATAAATAGTGGAGCTACAAGGTGGTAAGATCCCAGGTTGCTGAAACACTCCAGGGTAGCATACATACTCATGAGAAGCAGCAGCAGATGAAACCATTTAGGGTGTCAATCCACTAAGATTCGGAGAGTATGTTGTAGAGCAACATGATTGCCTTATTTAAATGCTTCAAATGGGATTTATTTTTTCAACCAGAGGGCAAATTATTTCAAACCAATGAATAGCTCTTATTCAGTTCTTTCATCAGTATGTACAAATCAAACACTTTCACCTCAATAAATTTAAAAATATTGGAAGGACAGGAATAACAGGCACAGTAACCAACATTCTGAGGTAAACATATAAGGCATGTATTTAAATGGCTCATCATCTAACTTAGGAGGAGCAAAGGATTTGAGTGTGGTAGTGGTAGCAGCAGTTTAGGTATCAAAAAATGTAAATACATCAAAACAGTTTGGAATTTTTTTTTAAATTCTGCATAGTGTTTAGTCCAAGTTATGAAAGCACAGGTAGCATAATATTTGTTTTTTTTTTTAAGATTTTATTTTATTTTTTTGTCAGAGAGAGAGCTCAAGTAGGCAGAGAGGCAGGCAGAGGCAGAGCGAGAAACAGGCTCCCCCTGCTGAGCGGGGAGCCCCATGCAGGACTTGATCCCAGAAGCCCAGGATCACGACCCAAGCCAAAGGCAGCCGCTTAACTGACTGAGCCACCCAGGCATTCCTAAAATAATATTTGTTAAAAGATACCTATGGAGGGGCGCCTGGGTAGCTCAGTGGGTTAAGCGCTGCCTTGGCTCGGGTCATGGTCTCAGGGTCCTGGGATCGAGTCCCATATCATATGGGGCTCTCTGCTCAGCAGGGAGCCTGCTTCCCCTCTCTCTCTGCCTGCCTCTCTGCCTACTTGTGATCTCTGTCAAATAAATAAATAAAATCTTAAAAAAAATACCTATGGATATTACAAAAGTCTTGGGGATCATTGAACCAACATGAGGATGTGAGGTACTCTTTCCAAATCCCTTGCTGATGCTTTTAGTTCACAAAAGATAGGAGGATCCTCCTGAGTTACTGAGAATGATATTATGATTTTTATTTTCCATTTCCATTGCTCTTTTGATGCCTCCTTGATCTAGCTGAGACATGATATACCAAAATAAAATACCGTCAGAAAATTGTGCTCTTGGTGTTCCCCCAAACAGCACCAGAAAAGGAAGTGCCAGAAATTTCAGAAGAAAGCCTGACTTCATGAGATTTCCTGCCTTCCTTACATTACATCTCAACATGTCTAAATAGTTCAGATAACCTTCAGATGAACTCTAGGTTGCTTCACTCAGTTGGAAATCAAGCAACCGAACTGAGGCTTATCTATTCAACAATGAGTACAATTTAGGAAGTATAATTTTTTAAAAGTATCTCAACCAAAAAGGACATTGGATATCAAAATTCTGGTATCTTCATGAACCAGAGTCAGCTTTCCTGCTCTGGCACCCTATTCTGGCCTGATTCTTTATAAAATATGCATAAAACAAATTCACCCACTATAAAAAAGATAACAATATCCATGCGGAAAATAAATGAGCAGCTTTCCTGCTCTGGTCTGAAGCCATCACTCTCCTCAGAGCATCTCCCAGGGTTTAACTATGTCTTTTACCCCATACTTAACCTCTAATTTTTTCAACAATACCTTATTCAGAGAAAAGTGACTTTTCCAGAATTTCTTTTTAAGCTTGGATAATGCATGGTTTTTCTTACCTTCCATATGAGCATTTTATCTAAATAACACAGAAATGCCATCTAGTTAAAATCCTGGAGGAAATAAGAACACTTCTCCAGTGAGAGATCTAGCTATTTGAAATTAAAATTCTAAGGCTGGACATCTCTTTGGGTGGGATGTGTATTTCCTTTGTCATCTATTTTCACCTACGATATTAATACAGTCCAGGGTATGGCCATGTTGCTAGTTTAGATTTTGACCCTCTCTACTTCTTGCTGCCTTTTCCCTAGAAGTATTATTTCTGATTTATTTATTTCTTTGATTTGCTTTGCCATTTCTGGCATGATCTTTGGTTTTCTATGGAAAAATTGTATTGAAA
Organism: Mustela lutreola; assembly: GCF_030435805.1. Classification (NCBI taxonomy): domain Eukaryota; kingdom Metazoa; phylum Chordata; class Mammalia; order Carnivora; family Mustelidae; genus Mustela; species Mustela lutreola. The sequence continues at coordinate 89,523,210 of NC_081294.1, forward strand.
AAAATCAATTTCCCAACTACCAGATTCATTATGTTTTGTTTCAGCTGTTTTCTTTCTCATAATATTCATTTTACCAAAATGTGCAGGTAGTGTACAGAACCTACTGCTACCTAAAATAAACCAAATATGTATCACAGACAAACCCCTCCCCCCCACACACCATCATAGCTTAGAATTGCCTCTCCTCAGGCAAAACACTATAATGAGCTTAGACAATAGTAAATTTTAATATTTGTTTTTATAAAAGCAGGAAAATATCAGGACTCATCTAAAAAACTAGGTGAAAATATGCATAAAAATTCACCTATTATAAAAAAAGGTAACAATATTCACAAAGAAAATAAAAATATTGACAAAACACAGAATCCAAAATCAAAGAACACAACAATATTACCAAGTAACGGCCAGAAATTTCCTGCACAGAATTCCTAAACCCTTTCTTCTTTCCATTGGAAAGACATGTTTGAGTTTATAAATACATTAAAGTCAGTAGCAAAGGAGGGGCTTGAGGGGCATACCATTAAACACACAGTACAGTCTCTCCACACACATCTCTGTTCAACTGGGTGTTATGCAGAAAGGAGAACAAACTATGATTTTCCTCCTCTCCTTTCTGGTCCTTTCTTTCCTAGGTAGTTACAGGACCTGGCAGGGATATTAGCTTATGAAATCAAAGAAACACCACCACATCGGTATGGGAGTAAAACTGCATTCTTATTTGACATCTGGAATCCAATTTTCCTGTAGGAACTTGCAATGGGTATTGAACTTTGGGAACCACCCACTTCAAGGATTCCCAGTCTAAAGGATTTCTGCTTTGACTAGGACAACTATGGGATCCCTTGGTAAGGTACAAGACTTCCCATAAATCACAGGTGAGGAATGATGAGAGTCCTCCCTCCCTACCCACACAAGCGAAAGCGGGGGAGGCGCACAGATCACCAGCCGTAACCGCCACCAATTCCGGTCAGCCTCGCAAACCTTACCACGTATGTGCCACCGTGAAACGCCGCTGTTTAGGGATGTTGCTGCTGAGAAGCATCCTCCGCAGGAGCCTAGGGGAATTTCTCGGAGAAATCACTGGAGAGAGCTTAGGAGAGACCGATTTCCTGGCTGGCTTGGACTTCTCCTGCTGCAACAGGTTTTCCCGCAAGGATTTCACAAGGTCCTCATTCAGCCAGGGGTTTGGACAATGCGGATTATCCACTTCAGGTACTGTTAAGGTGTCCGGGCTTGTCGTCTGCTGAGCCATTTTCCGGGTCAACTTTGTACAGTTGGCGACAATCCAGGGCAACGTGGTTCCCTGGCGTCTTTCCAGTGGCTGCTTCTCTGAGAGTCCGGGGAAACGTCCAGAGAAGCAGGTCCGATCCAGCTTGGTCGCCTGCCTCAGTCTCTCCCTGAAGGTGGGGCTGGGTGTAGACGAGAAGAGCGCACTCCTCAGCGGAAGCTTGTTAAACGTCACCCCTGCTCTGCCGATCAGGGGAATATGGAGGGAAGCCTCTGCGTTAGCCTGGCTTTGTCAGCGCTACAAAGCAGCCTGTTAAACTATTGGAACTAATGCGCTGCAGCTGCTCCAGTGACTTCTGCTTATGTACATAAAAAGTCCTGGGGGGAGGGCTTAACCATCAGATGTCTGCTGCTTGGCTGTTTGGCTAGTCTTTCCATTTGCTTATTCCTGAATCCAAAGGAAAGAAAAACTTTGAACTTGACCTTCCTCTCCCGCAAGGGTTATTTATCTGTCATCAGTCCCCGTTCATAAAAGAAAATTGCTAGTCCTTTGCTTTTTATAAGGGAAGAATAAACAAGCACTAGCTAGATAAGGAGGAATACTTCCCTGTTCGCTAAATTCAATCTGATGCACCTTATAAGACAAATCCCAAGGAAATAAAATGGACTCTTTTTTTTTCTCTTGTTAGAAACTAAAACAAAAGGTTTTAAAATACCACATATGGAACACATTACAGGTTGCTGTTGTGTTGTACAACCTTGCTAATTATGGCTCTTTCAAAGCATGGAACAGCAGTATTTACATCCAAGAACAGTATTTGTGATCTCTTTGGATTTAAACTGACGACATTCCAGAGGAGGATACAGTTTTTGTAAGAGTAGTTAAAAATGATTTTGAAGTTTCAATTATTACTGATGGTATACAAAACTTTATATAGTCAACTATAAAAGGGTAAAATAAATCTAGTTTTTCATAGTTATTTCCTTATTTTTCTTTTGATGTAAGATTTTCATTTGTGATCAACATGGTTTCAACACACTCAAAGGAGGTTTAAAATTAAAAAAAAAAAAATTCTTGCCTATTTAATTTACTACTGGAAATAAATTTAAAATGTTACAACAATTCAAGTAAGTAGGCAAGTATTATAATAAAGCCTGTTAAATCTCACTGTATGGAAAATGGAAATGCAAGCCTTTAACACCGGATTGTAAGGGAGTCCAAACCTTTGCATAGAGATATCCCCAGCAGTCTAGGGATGTTACAGAGAGTTCAGGATTGAAATCAAATCACTTTTCTCAGGAACTAAGAATATTTCTTTTGTATTTTAAAAACACAATGATTTAAGAAGGAATTAAGAAATACATCCAGATAAAACAGAGAACAGAATAGTCTGATTCAACTGGAGTCTTTGTGTGTGTGTGTGTTGTTTTTTGGTTTTTGGTTTTTGGTTTTGGTTTCTACGATTGCTATTAGGTCAGTTTTTAAAGTTTTTCCCACCATACTCCCTCCATCAGTATTCCACCTTAAATTTAAATTCTTTGTCTTTAAATTGTTACAGAAAAAGATATGCTGAGGTTCTGTTTACAGGAGCACAGGGTCACCACCTGGTATAACTATAACAATCTAATGAGCCATACGTTCCATGACTTAATCAGAAAATCTGTTCTGCAAATACTCAAATTTTTAAAAATCAAGATGTGATTGTTCTTAAAGAATTTTCACCAGTACAAAAGGTTTCGTCACTGCTAAACTTTACGTGGCAAACAACCTTAGTTTAAACAAACTAAAGATGTCAATTTCTTCCTACATGTTAGCACTAAATGAGTATCCAATTTCTGTAAAGTGGGCTGAAGGACTATTGTATTAGGAGTTGTGCAAAACAGGTATGTAATGCTTGCCTTCAAAGAACTCTTACATTAATGGAAAAGACTGGACAATACTCAGGAGAAGGCACCAGAACATGTAGTAATAATTATCCAGTACAGAAAAATAAAATGAAAAATGTATGCATAACTGATGAGGAAATGTTAAGGTGGAGTAAAGCTTGCAGATGGAGGATCAAAAATTAGTGGAAAGGGGGCGCCTGGGTGGCTCAGTGGGTTAAAGCCTCTGCCTTCGGCTCAGGTCATGATCCCAGGGTCCTGGGATCTAGCCCCGCATCGGGCTCTCTGCTCAGCAGGGAGTCTGCTTCCCTTCCTCTCTCTCTGCCTGCCTCTCTGCCTACTTGTGATCTGTCAAATAAATAAATAAAAATCTTAAAAAAAAAATTAGTGGAAAGGAAGATGACAAAGAAGTGCCTTCCAGGATAAGGAACTAGAATGTGCAAATGCAGTAAAGAAGAAATAAGCAAGTCTGTTTGAAGAAAAAATAAAAAAATAAAGCCCAGTAGTCAATAGATATAAAACTTATTCAGGTTTGTAGAAATGAAAGAATTCAGATAGCAGAATAAAGTGAGGGGGGGGGGGAACGCACTAAACAACAAGTAGCAAGTTCACATGCCCAGCCCTCAAAATATTAGAAAAATGTCCCACTGTCTAAAAACAGTTCTAATCAGCAAACATCTGTGGGCATTTATTTTGTGCTAGATATTATATGAAATGGTCTAGGATATTTAAAGATTAGCTAGATGCTGTCCACTTTGTCTGGGCATTTATTATCCTGTAAATTAACTGCAAAACAATTCACATGTCAAAGTATAGCCCAAGTACCTAATGAAAGCCGGGAAGCTGAAGATACTTAATGTCCGGTTTTAAGTAGAGAAACATGATTCTCAATGACCAAATAAAGGAATCTGTAAGACTAAGAATACTATAGGCCATACAATGGAAAATTCATTGAGTTCAGGATATTCGAGGTTCTAGTTCTTCCTTTCAGTAACTTCATTTAAAAGGAGTAAAATATTTACAAGTTAGTCTTCTCATAAGTGGCATGTCATGTAGATGCTCAGAGATTAGGTACTCTGTTGATGAGAATAACTAAGCTAAAATGGAAGATATAATAATATTCTATTGAAAATTCATTGAGTTCTAAAACTGAGCAAAGGCATTCTGCAAATTTCCCATTGCTTTAGTGCTTATTAAAGGATTCCACCATAGACATAGAATTAGCTGCCCTTCTTCTACAGGTTTCCCTATCCTATCATTATTTGATTAATATCCCAATATCTACAATTACTCTCCTGAATTCCCAAAATGATATATGGCATTCACTCAGCTTTTTGAAAATAAAATTAATTTTGTTTTGAGAATTCTTTGCCATGCTCCCTTCAAATAATTTGGAAAACCCCATAGCGTTTCAAAATCATGCTTGAAAAATCACTGCCTTAAAAGTAAAGTTAAAACTTGTAAAGTTCTGAAGATATCCAAAGGTGGGTGAGGTTTGGATAAACTGGTGATTTTCTTTGTAATAATGCAGAGGGTCAAGGGAACTCTTTCAACAGGAATACGAAACAGTTTGCCTTCCTTTCTTTTCCTTTATAACAAAATCTCTTTAAAATTAGCTGCCAGAAACTTTTCTGAAAAACACAGTACTGAAAATGACAACCAAATAAGGCCTTTGGTTTTAACAAGTGGAAATTTGAAAGTGGGTGAAATGTTTTGACAAAAGTCACCCACGCCTAGAACAGCAGATAACATCTCTTAATTTCATAAAGGTTTTCCTAAATATCTTAATTTATGGATTTTCTAAATTTGCTTTTTTAGATTATTTGGATCTTCGATAATATTTATTTAATTAATTATTCACAGGCAGCAAAACAAAAAAGAAATGATTTGTACAGGTTCTGGAACAAGGATTGAAAAATGTGCTCTGGTCTAGGTAAGATATAAGCAAGGCTGGATTTCCCATAATTTAAAAGGAGCAATAGTGCAGCTAATACAAAAGGATGGATAAATTAAAGTGATTTATATGTGACTATAGAATGCATTGCATGCTTCTGCCAACTGTGTTTTTTAAGATTTTATCCATTTATTTGACAGAGTGAGAGAGCAAAAGCAGGCAGAGCAGCAGGGAGAAGCAGGCTCCCCACCAAGCAGGAGCCCAATGCGGGGTTCCATCCCAGGACCCCGGGGTTATGACCAAAGCCCAAGGCAGCTGTCCAACCCACTGAGCCACCTAGGCTCTCCTGCCAACTGTGTTTTAATTAGGTAAACAGTGTGCTAAAATGAGACTGCTTTTTAACCTGCCCATAGGATATAGTCTGTGGAAACGATCTGATAGTGGGAAAGTTTTTATTATCTAGTAGTTAAGAAGAGTGTGTTTGGAACCAAAAAGCTTGTTTTGAATTCCAGCTATGATACTTACTGTTACTTGAATTCTGTGGATCAGTTCCTCATCTGGGAAACTGAATTATAATAACAGCTATTGCATAAGAATGCTTCAAAAATTAAGTATGTTAATACCCTTGAAATAATGAGTTTAGAAGAATGCTTGTATACAGTAAACACCCAATAAATGCCACCTGCCACTAGATAATAGCAGGAACTTAAAAAATTTACACTCAGTAGATATCACCTCTGTGCCAGGCACTTTGCATTGTATTTCATTAAATTCTTACAATAACTCTAAGTGTATTATTTCATTACCACTATTTTATAGATGAGAGCATAAGGAAGTTAAATGACTTGCCCGAAATTGGGGCCTGTGGGTGGCTCAGTCAGTTAGGTGTCCCGACTCTTGATTTTGGCTCAGGTCATGATCTCAGTTTCATGATTTCAGGGTCCTGAGATCAAGCCTAGTGTCAGGCTCCCCACTCAGCAGGGAGTCTGCTTCTCTCACTCACTCTCTCCCTCTGCCCCTCCCCCTGTTCATGCATTCTCTTTGTCTTTAAAATAAATAAATAATTTTTTTTAAAAATTTAACTTGCCCAAAGCCATATAGTTCAACAGTGTCAAACCAAGACTTCATTATCTATGAAGTACCAGGGCCTCCTATTTCAACTCTACACTAAATCACCCCCCAAAAGAAAGTTGATCCAATACTTAAAATCAATGGCGGATCTTTTTACTAAAAAAAAATAGTAGAGATTTGAGTGCGCTGAGCCCTTCGTCTAGTTAACACTAACTTCTGCCCTTTGCTCCACTCAGGACATACACCATGGCAACCTGTGGAGCCTGCCAAGTCATGAAATTCTTACAAAGGCATGGTATTCTAGTAAGGGCAGCTCGAGGTGAAATTCCTGAGTGTTTTTTCATCTATATGTCTGTACTTCTTTGACACAAAGCCATTTTTATTAAACTCCATGGTAGTTTTCCAGTTTGCAAAAGCATATATTCTCAAATTATTTCATTTTAAATTTTCATTCTGATCATTTTTCATTTAGAATTTATATAATTACAAATTCTGATAATAAAATTATACGATCCCTACACTGAAAAGCACATCTGGATGTTGTGGAACAGGGCTTTTTAAATCATCATCATCATCACTAAATTTTTACCAGATTCTGGGCTAGTTGGCAGAGATTAAAAATAGTAAAATATTTACTTGAAAATAGGAGATACACACAACCCTCCAACAAAGAAATTAAAGGATATCAAATTAATAACAGAAAAAACAATCAGTGCCTCAAGGGTTGAGGAATAACTAATATATATGTTTCTTGACCATGTAACTTGAAGAAGCAGCGGGAGTTGAATTTGAAAGAAGGTATGTATGGAAGAATCATTATAAGACAGTTTGGAGGAGTAGATTATCATGCAGATGAAAGAAATGTTGGATTTTTAGACTCTTCCCTATGGAATAGTTAGTAAAATTTACTTGGGATATAAACAAATAATAGAGAGATTTAAATTAAGATTAACTTAGTGGCAATGTGTACTATAATTTGGGGGGGACGTGTAAAGGCTGTTTGTTTAATAGTTCCAACTCAATATACATCTGTATAGAAATGGAAAGAAAGGGGCTAATGACCCAATGTTTGGAAGGATTTGTTCACTGACTATGAGCATTCAAGCCAATAGGGAACTCAAAAATAGACTGGTCATTTCTTAACCTAATCAATTATACTTTCCATCTAATTAAGTATGGTTCACCAAATTAATTATCAAAAGGCTACTAACGTAAAAAAAATCTAGGGTTTATTAAACACAAGAAGTATATCTATCTTGATTTATAGTCGAGCTATATTTTGAGCATACAACATGAGGTTCCCGACTCAATTTAATAAAAATATTAAATGAGTATTTTTCATGGATTAAATCTAGTTAAGCATATTTTTTCTCCTAGATTAGATTAAATGTTAGAGATACTTCTACTGAAATAGTAAACCAGTATTTCATTTAAAAGAAAAATTATTTTATAGGGTACAAATTATACTACCAACATTAGCACAGCATATTTATTTTATTTCTTTTTTTTAAGATTTTATTTATTTGATAGAGATTACAAGTAGTCAGAGAGGCAGGCAGAGAGAGAGAGGGGAGGAAGCAGGCTCCCCACTTAGCAGAGAGCCCCATGCGGGGCTCGATCCCAGAACCCTGAGACCAGGACCTGAGCTGAAGGCAGAGGCTTCAACCCACTGAGCCACCGAGGCGCCCCTATTTATTTCTGACAAAATAGTTGCACTATAATTTTTGTAACACTTTTCTTTCCTTCTGATCAAGTCACTTATAAAAGCTGCCAATTCTGGAACAGAATTATTCCTAGTTAGTATGCTAAAATGATACACTAGAATACCATCTCTAAATAATAGCCAAACTTGAGTAAAGGCTATAGGTTTTGATGGCCACTAAGATTTTAACACATTATAACATCCTGTATTTCTGGGTCTTTTTTCAGTGGACAGACTCCAGCATTTTGCCTTCAACTTGCCGACAAAAAATCCCTATATTCTACTATATCTGTAGTAGACCATCCCCTAGCATACTGAATGACTGAAAAAGTCAGTAGCTATAAGTGAAGAACATATATCCCCTTAGCTTAAGCACTCTGCATCATGACCTAATTTGGCCTTCACAATCGAGCCACTGAGGTAGGTACTATTACCCCCATTTGAAAGTTGAGAAAACTCTGGCATGGAAGTTAGACAACTTCCTTATAGGCATACTGAACACTCAGTAGGTTAAAGAGTTGAGATGTTAAACCAGACAATCCTAGTCCAGAGACTATGCTTATAAACCACTGCTCTATAATGCCTTTGCATTTAAAAAATAAAAAGTCAACCAAATTAATAAAGGTACTCTAAGCAAAATTTATTCGTATAACTTGACATCTACAAACCTAATCTCACTATAAAATATGTTTCAACAATTTTAGAAGTGAAATGTTTCCAAAAAACTAACCAATGTCCAACAGTAATAGTATTTTTGAGACTCTGACAGGTATTTCTTTGCAATCAGAAGATCTCCAAACTCCCCAAAACTGTTCATTGTATCAGGAAAAGAAAGTGAATGCACAAAATAACTTGGGTAGACTTTCCGAGTCTTTTGCTGTTTTTGTCCACATAGCAGACATGTTAGTGAACAAAATCCAACATGTATCCCAAATTCAGAGTAATATCATACAGTAGTAGTCTATTCAAACTTTGGACATCAAGGAGCACATTTCCCCATCTCCTTTGTATTCTCTCTATCCATCCCCCACTGGCCCCATAGCATAATATGACTGGAAAGCTTCCCTCTCACCTTGACACATAATATCTGTTTAAGTCATTCTGTTTTTTGGATAGGGTTTTTATAAGACAAAATAGTATATTTCACCAAAAGCATCCATAATTTTGGAGTTTATAATTGTAGTTGGCAATTTACTTTCTAAAGCTTAACATACTTAGACAATGATTCCTCATAAGCCAATCGTATCTTTAGGGTGATACGTTTCATATCTAACCTTTCCCAACTTGGTCATTTATGTAGGATGTTTTACAGAAGGTATTACAGAAACTGTAGTTTTATTCCCAATTTTGTAATTAACTAGCTAATTCACCTTAAATAATTTCATTCAGTTTCTGTGGAACTCCGTTTTCTAGTTAAAAGTCCTGTAACTTTCCTAGGGTTAACTTAAAAAAAAGAAGAAGAAGGAGGAGGAGGAGGAGGAGGAAAGAAAACCCAGATGTGTTGTTGATTTCAAGTTTTAGCTGCCATTTAAGAAAAATTGTTATCCCAAGTGCATCCCAAGGCAGTATGCTCTCCTCCATTTGCCATGTAGTAACAGTATGTTTCCCAGATAATGCTTTAAAAAGAGAAACAGAAAAGATATATTCAATGTTTAAGAAAATAAGAGGGGACTGCACTAACAAGGTGCCTGACTAATGCTTTTATGGCCCTGAAACTTGTGAAAATTCCTTCCCTAACTAGGTAACAAAATTTATTCTGACATCTGAGTCACAGCTTGAGAGACAGAGTGGGAGAGCAATGCCTAAGTTAATTGAATATTTTGAATCAAATTGTTTTACTTCTAAAATAATGAAACTACAGAGCCACATATACATATTAAGTGTTATATAATAAGTCAGACTTTCTAACGTTTCAGGACCTAACTTATTATTGAATAAAAGAGAAACTTATGTATTCATTTTTCATAAAGTGTGCCCCACCAAAGACTAGTTTTGCCCAAATTTAATGAGCACTGAATGGGCAAAAAAACCATTTTGTGAATTTAAAAAAAGGGGGGGGGGCAGCATTGAATTCAGTTAAACAGGTTTCCTTATAGTAAGATCTCTTAGTCCTTTAATATGCTACTGTGATTTATGAACTCCAACTTGGTTGGCTCTGAATCCACCTGCATCTTCCAGCATGTTCAGAGATGGTTATTCTCAGAACCCGTACCTGGCCTTACTACAAACATCCCTCTGAACATAGCTGATAGATAATATGAACCTTCCCGGGCTTCTGGTATGCTTCTGGTATTTCCTTCTTCTAAACTGCAGTCAAACACAATGCTTTGACTGAACCAGGAGTAGTCCAGGTACTGCCTCATTCCAGTCCCTCTAGACCCTGGGTTATTGTTGTGCTCTTGGACTGAGGTTGAGTCTAAGTCCTCCTTCCTTTTTAATTGGTATTCCTCCCTTAGTAAAAGGCAAAACTTTAGCAGAGGCTATGAAATAACTGCGCTGTAGGTCAAAATGACAACTTTGTTGATAACATGCTAGTTAGAAGGCTGTGAAGAGGCTAAGGGGCCAAAGAAACACTGGTCTACAAGCCACTGTTGGTGAGAAGGTGTGCAAAGGCAACCGAAGGCCAAACAAGTGCTTTTCAAGCTTTAAATTACTTAATAATGTGGCATTATGTGGCAACCATGCCAAAGATAGATTCTGATTCAGTAAGTCTGGGGTGGGGCTAGAGTTTGGATTTCCAAAGCTCCCAGGTGAAGCTACTCCTGGTCCATGGAGGCCTCCTTAAGTCTTTAGGGACAAGAGGAAGTAGAGATTGATGGAAGTGAAGTCTAGCAAATGAAGGTATTAACCCAGGAGATGCTATTTCCGATTTTAATCCAGCCATTTGTGTAGTGCTTACACTGGTTGTGGATTTTTTTTTAAGGAAGGTATTTTTACTTTTTAAGTAAACTCTATCCCCAACATGAGACTCAAAAGATCAAATGTCAAATGCCCTACAGATGGAGTCTGACAAGTGCTCTGGTTGTTAATATTTTAATAAATAAAGGATTTTTAAAAATAAACACTATTCCATAACAATACCATAAGCTGGGGTGCCTGGGTGGCTCAGTGGGTTAAGCCTCTGCGTTTCAGGTCAAGATCCCAGGGTCCTGGGATCGAGCCCTCGATTGGGCTCTCTGCTCGGCAGGGAGCCTGCTTCCCCCGTCTCTCTCTGGCTGCCTCTCTGCCTACTTGTGATCTCAGTCTGTTAAATAAATAAATCAAATATTTAAAAAAAATACCATAAACTATTTTTCCCCCAAAGGAGCACAAACACTATTAAAGACTAAATTCTAAATTCTAAAAGGGAATTTTGCTATATTGGAGCCACACTTTTAAGACGAGGCAAAAAAAGACTTAATAGAAGTTGAAAAACAAACTGCAAGTGTGGTGAAATTCTTTGCATGTTTCTACATTACTAATTAAAACTAAAAGGCAAACCTTATTTAAGACTTCTAGATTATTTCCAGGATGTATTTTAATTAATTTGAAAGCATTTAATTGGACAAAATACTACATGTTACGTTCCATGGATATAAGGGAGATGCTGATCTTTGTGTATCTGAGGACACCATATTCATTCTTTTCTGTTTACAGTTAGCTGTGACTTTCAGTCAAGTCTTCTGCGTGTACAGCATTTGTCAAGAACACTCATAATCAAGATTTACCCACACCCAACTGACCTCTCTATTTATCATCTAAACAGTTAAAGGAGAATGTGTTTTTGCTTCCATCAACCCAGTACACCTAACCCTATATTAAGTCTATGTATAACTGTATAAACAAGTATGAGCTTTTCTTTCTGGTGCTTTTGAAGAACTTATTCTGACCTGGAAGTGCTCAAATTATGCTAAATTAATTAAATAATTATAAATTATTAGTGCTAAATAATGAAGACTAACCTGAGTTTTCTCCAAAATTATTATTTTTCAGCCCTAATAAAATAAATGTGAATACATATTATTACACTAACAATAACAAAAATATGCATTCTAGATGGTTTAATAAATACTGTATATTTTGTAATTTTATAAACATTGTATAAAGCCAGACAGTAATTATTTAACCCATGATGAAGGAAAAATAATGCCTGACAAAGAAATCCTTGTGCTGTACCCATGGCAAATCCACTTCATTCTGAGCCACAGTTGTCTTGTGATCCTTGTATATTAAATGCCTAGAATATAGTGTGTTCAGCAGACAGATGTTAAAGGAAGGGAAAAAAGGAGTCAATGGTTTGTGTAGTTTGTTTTAATATTTGTTGTGAGCTTTTAGATAGCTAGGCTAAAAGGATGGCATGTCCCTATCCATTTACACTGATCTACCCACTAAAAGTTTAAAATGTTTTAGAAATCCTATAGTTAGACAAGCTTCCAATTTTACAAATGCATTATCTATTCTCACTGCAAAACACTTTAAAGTTACCCAGAAATCTAAAGGTCTTATAAACCACCATCCTCAAACTCGGCCCTTAGCATAGGGAACCCTGTGATCAGTTGTGTCTCTTTCTAGCCTCTGCTGTCCATTATAGGAAACACTAGTCCCATGTGGCTATTTAGTACTTGAAATGTGGCCAATGCAACTGAGTAACACAATTTTTATTTTTTACATTTTTACTAATTGAAATTTAAATAGTCTTTTCCAGCTAACGTCTACCATACTAGACAGCAATATTCTAGACCTCCATGTGATTTCACAAATAATTATGTGCCCAGAGGAATGTATACCACTGTTTTCTGCGGCTTTTGTTTTTGAGCAGTGTGCCATGCTTAATGATCATTCTCATCATTTAGCAACTTTTTTTTTTTCTTCAACAAAGATCTTCCCCGTTATCTTTAGCTGAGGCACAGTATTCCATAGCATGGCCATTTCTCAGCTCTGTTCGCTGTTTCCATGTTGATGGGCATTCAGGTATCCAGTTGTTCACTATCACGTACAAAGAACTGCCTTGCAACCTCCTCATTGGGCACACATCCCAGGAATTTTTTTTTAAATAATAGATACATAAAAGCAGGATTCTCAAATGATAAGGTATAAGCATTTTTCATTTTAGTAGAACTGCCAAATTGTTCTTCTAAGTGGTTGATTCAATTTATACTCCCACCAACAGTGTTTGAGTTCCCACATTTTTTTCCTTAAACAGGATTATGCTGCCATCAATTTCTTTGCACTAGCTGTCAGACCCTTTTTTTCTTCCCTCAAGAATATCTTCTATTTTTTTTAGGGTGGAAGGAACTAACAAGAGCATCAATGGCCACCATTAAAATTCACAGAAGTTGGAAAATATATTTCACTTTCTTTCCAAGTCTGTGTTCAATGTTTGCTCTTTGACAATTCTAGTTGACCAAGCATTTCCCTGGAGTGTCTCTAATATGACAATATCTACACATTATAGAAGACTTTTTCAAAAGAAAAAGCATTAGCTTTCTTTCTCAGTAATGCTCTGGCACTACTCAGTGAAATATGTTTTAAATTGCTTTTCCTATAATAAAGACAGATTGTGTTGTGCATTTATCCTTCTTGCCTAGACCCTGTTTTATACAACAGCATAGAATTTTCCAATGCATGACCAGGACTCCATTACTATTTTGTGGAATTTTTGTCTTTCAGCAAAATTAAGTCTAGATAAGGACCGAATTTGTAAATTCACTGGATCCTGGTCTGACAGCAGCATCCTTAGGTAAATTGTTTCGTGCAATCGAAAGAGCACTTGACCAGGACTCCAGTCCTAACTCTACTACTATTACTTGTCCTAACACCTGAAGCAGGCCCCCTACTGTCTAGGTCTCAGTTTCCTTATCTCAATATTATATTGATGAAACAGATGACCACAGAAGTCCCCTTCACTGATAAAAGTCTTATTCCTAAGAACAGATCACCCCCAAAATGTTAAATATTAGTTGTAAAGATTGTGGTATTATTTGGATAAAGAGAAAGAAGTCATCAGAATGGTTTTATGTAAAATCATTAGACGCTTATTAATATGTGAGGCCAAGCATGTATGTTCGGCAAGAATACACAATGTGTATGTTTTTCTACCTATCTGGGATGTGCATTGCATGCCATCCTACTCATTCTCCAAAAGTAAGGGCCACGTGCTTAGGAAAGATTTAGGAATCACAGAGAGAAGCAGAGATATTGACCACTTGGAGAAATGTTTTACAGCGTTATATTCAAAAGACAGAACAGAAGAAGATTTATAAAAGTTAAGAGATTTTCATGCTAATCCCTTGCAAACTCTTGAGTAAATTATTCCAGTAATTAACTATGAACCTTCTATGATGCAAGTAATAACATATGGGATTCCAATTAGATTATTTAAAATATGTATCATTTCCTTTCCAGAGTAGGTGATCATGAGGCTAATAGATGAGGGAATGAGGATCTGTGTCATATTGTACCTGGTTTTCACATTTGACAAGTTCAGGATATACTTGTAGGCACAATGGAGCTAAGTGGATGGGTACATGGGGTCCTAAAATGTTGGACAATAGTCCCCAAAAGATGTGGAGTAATAGAGTCCACATAATCCTGAAGAGCAAACACTGCCATCACATGCAGTGTTTAAACATTTTAAGATACTTTATGATATATATTTCATGGTTACCATATCTGACTCTAACACAAATCTGGAAGGATGGCTCAAGTAATAGGTTAGCAGTTTCCCAAACAAGACTGATCATTAAAATTTTCTTTTTTTTTTTTTTTTAAAGATTTTATTTATTTATTTGACAGAGAGAAATCACAAGTAGATGGAGAGGCAGGCAGATAGAGAGAGAGGGAAGCAGACTCTCTGCTGAGCAGAGAGCCCGATGCGGGACTCGATCCCAGGACTCTGAGATCATGACCTGAGCTGAAGGCAGCAGCTTAACCCACTGAGCCACCCAGGCGCCCGTTCATTAAAATTTTCTAGGGGAAATGTTAAATAACAGAACCCAACCTACAACTACTGAATTAGAACCAACAGCACTAGGGCCAGGAAAATTCTTCCAGTGAGTCTAATAATCAGTCAAGTTTGAAAGTTACTACCCTAGATGATAAAATCAAACCCCAAGAATAAATATGTTTTAAAACTTAAATATTTTTTTAAAAGAAAAGAAGAAAGAAAATCTTCATAGAGTAGAAGAGCAGATCAAATATTAAAATAAATGTGGAAAAATGTAAAATCTTGTAGCTCAAGTAAAAATGTCAATTGAAATTTATGGATATTAGATTTAACAGATCTAACAGAATCAACAGAAAACAGTGATGTCATCAAGATCTGCATTTGCAAAAGCAGATTATGGAAAGGGCAATGGTCAGGTCAGGTCTGCAGCACGTGGATTTGTGGCACAGATGGGCCCTGCACAGTCCCAGAGAAAGACATTCACAAGTTCACATCAAAGTAGTAAAAACCTACCATGTTCTGACCAAACTGGGAAACTCTTGTCACTCTTAGGGGCCACTATTTTAACGAGTATTTATTTTTTAAATGACATATATCCTAAATTTACACTAAGTACAAATATCATAAAAGTATAGCTTGATTTTTTTAATATACATACATATGTAACCAACATCCAGATCAAGATATAGAATGTGCTTTTCTCAGAGGGGCGAGTATTGCCTGAGAAAAGCACATTCTATATCTGTATTAACAGTTTTCTCCACTACTTTCTTACGTGTAGGCTTAAGTCAAGAAAACCATCAGTCCCTGATTTGAGCATTTGCTGATTTCCTTGATATAAATACCCCCATAGTCCATTTCAAGCTACCAAAATGACATCACTGAACAGAGTTGGGAAGAAAAGTATAGTAGTTCACCACTATATAGTGTTTTCACCATACAGATACAACAGACAAATAAGCTCAAGAGCACAGACAATAATAAAATGTAGTGAAATAATTAGGACCGATGAGTTTGTGACTGTATTACCTTTGTTTTTAATATAATTTACTTTATTGAAGGTTTATGTAATTTAATTTTAAACAATGACATATTTAAGTTAGCTAACCAAATTCATGAACATTTAAAAATTAGTGATTATGAGCCAGTATAGGCAGACCCTAGAACACTGATGTTTACTGGCCATTTGGATAACCCTTAAACTTGAAATGTCTGTATTTTTGTGGTTTTCTACAATTGGGTTGTTTTGTTGATTTGTAAAAGTTCTCCATAGTTTTCAGATACAAGGCCTTTATCTGATATATACCGTCATAATCATTCTTAGCCCTAAGTCCCACTTTTTCAGAGAGAACTTGTCAAACCCAGTATTTTGTGTGGTAAAATAAGGCCTGAAGGGGGATATGGACATCTAAAGATTATCATGAGCTCCTGCACTTAAGCCACATACTGCTTATGTTATATGGGAAAACTTCTCAGAGAAGGCTCATCATTAATTTTTGGCATGTTTCATTATTTCACAAGCATATAAATGACCTACTCTAGTGATTACCAACCACCCACCCACCTACAGTGGGAACACCTATAAATACGGAATCATATTGTCTTGAG
This sequence comes from Mustela lutreola, assembly GCF_030435805.1. Classification (NCBI taxonomy): domain Eukaryota; kingdom Metazoa; phylum Chordata; class Mammalia; order Carnivora; family Mustelidae; genus Mustela; species Mustela lutreola. The sequence goes on from NC_081294.1 coordinate 89,539,521, forward strand.
ACTGTAAAGGAAATTAAAGACGTACTGTACTTTGTCTCTTTCACCTCATCATTATATGTTGAATGCATAATCCATGTAGCACCCTTTCTACCAAAGTGCTACAATCAATCTATGCATTCATTTAAGAACTGGTGAATTATTAACAATTTTATTGTAACAATCATTGAGAATTTTGTGACAGTGATATGCAGTAATTAAAACCAGAAATAAAAGACAATGAAATTTAAATCCAAGTTACCTAATTAAGGTTATGACCCAGCATCTCCTTTTTGTTCCATGGGTTTATACTGGCCCCCTTCACCCCAGGCAAGTCTTCTAATACTTTGGGACTTTCCCTATTCCTACTTTCCTTCTTTCCCCAACTTCCCCTTGTTTCACGATCCTTTCCAAACTATCTTAACACCTAGATGACAGTACAAATGTGTTAATGCATTACTGCATTAGAAGTAATATAATTCATATTAACCAAGAACTGCTAGAAACAATGCCCAAACCTAAGCCCATTGGATAAAAAACAATGAAGAGAAACTCAGACACCAGAAGGGACCTAATTTTGGTAGATCTCAAACTACAGAATTGCAGTTCTTAACCTTAATTGCATCTGGAGAATTTTATCAATTTCAGTTGGTGTCCAGGCCATGCTCCAAACCAAATAAGCAAGGATCTCAGAGTGTGGGACCCAGTATCAGCATTTTTTTCAAAGCAGAGATGATTTCAATACACAGCCAAGTTTAAGAGTAAGCCCAGTTTGAGAAATACTGACATGAAACAGCATCTAGGGGCACCAATTCTTAAGTCATTGTCATGTTTGAGTATAAAAATTCATTTTATATGAAAGGGAAGACACCAGTTTCTGACTAAATTGGAGCAGGATGAAGTTTTACATGTGTGTTTACAAAATACAGTTTGATATATGGCCTACAAACCATTTAGAAACTTTTTCTTGGGGGCGCCTGGGTGGCTCCGTGGGTTAAAGCCTCTGCCTTCAGCTCAGATCATGATTCCAGGGTCCTGGGATCGAGCCCCGCATCAGGCTCTCTGCTTGGCAGGGAGCCTGCTTCCTCCTCTCTCTCTCTGCCTGCCTCTCTGCCTACTTTTGGTCTCTGTCTGTCAAATAAATAAATAAAATCTTAAAAAAAAAACAACAACTTTTTCTTGACATTGTGTGTTACATATCAAAAAGTGTGAAGGAAGGGTATTGCCAGATTTTTGCAGTTTCTACTCTAACATTTGCTCTGTCAAGCAAAGAATGTGGTGTACTTGTGATGCAACTCTTGTGTTTGTTGCCAATGACAACCGTTGTTTTCTTGATTAGGTTTCATGTGGTTGGTCAGGTTATGTCATGAGAATTGCATTAAGGAGAAGAGTTATGGGTTTGTTGAGTGCAAGCTCTGAGCATTACGAATGGTAGGAGGATAGCAGTGGGAGCCTCACTGTTTTTTGTGGCTGGGATCAAAAATGCAGACTCCTGGGTACTCTACATGTACGCTTTCACAGCATGTGGCCTCCCTTTTCCCCCACCCTGGCATTTGCTTTCTAACCTCTGGGAAAGTGCACATGTGGAAAACACCCAGCAGCGAATTCTTTTTCACAGTTTTTCACATTTCTGGGGCTTCAAGAAACCTTGAACCACAACCTCCTTCTCTCAGAATGCGTAACTGAGAACAGCTTAAATCAACTGTAATTTTCAACAGATTCTGAACCAGGATTTGGAAAGGTAAGGTGATTATTGAATTGAATTATAATAAATTCAGGCTGCGGTCCAATTTGCTTCCAGCTCTTCTCCTCCCTCTGTGGGCTAACAAGTATTTCCAAAGCCATAGGGCATTAAGAATCCTGAAGCAGCTAATTAACAGTACTGATCCACATCATATGTAGCATGTGGGTTTCAGGCAGCTGCAAAACCTCAGCTTCCTCAGGCTATCCGAATGACGACGAAGCTCTTAGAATTGTATTTTGACATTCTGCTCCCTGTCTGTGGCTGAAAATAACCTTCTCAATAGGCACTTTAGGCCAGGATAGTACTCTGGGCATAAAAAAAAGTCTCCATTGCCATGACTATGAAAAAGTAAATGAACATTTCCTCATGTCCAGACTGTGACTCACAACTGGCCTGTTAATGGACAAAGGAGGCCTGAGGCATTCTCTTGACACATCTTCCAACCAAATAAAATATGACATTGGTGAGATGTTGACTTTCATAGCTTTCAATCAGTTACCTTCTAAAAGACAAATAAAACCTAGGTGAAGGATGCCTGATACCACTTTTCAACTTTCTCTGTTTCTTACTATTTAAAGATCTCCTCAAGGGAAATAGAGGACCAGTCTCCTACTGGTCTACCACAGGTAAATAAACAAAATCAATAATAAAAAATGTACCATTTTTCCAAAAACCTTAGACAAGCTGAGAGGAATCTGCTCTATCTCACATATATCAGAGTAGTTCTGTGTTTTATTGATAAAATAGCCTGTCACACTGACAAAGGAAAGTCTTATCTCTTGCCTCCAGCTCATAATCCATCCTCCAAAGTGTTATCAAAAATGTCTTTCTGAAACATCTCATTCTCCTACTTGAATAACCTCGATTTCCCCCCCCCCTGTTTTATGGTAAATATTATGCACATTTCTTATGGTCCTTAAAGGCTTTTACTACCAGACTCACATCTTTGCAACTTGATTTCAGGGTACCAAGGAGGGTACTGTGTATTCTAAAGCTGTAGCTACAAAAATTTACCCAACATACCACGGGTTTCCAGCCTGTTACCCCACCCACATAATCCCCTGCTGAATTCTTTGTTCTTTTTGAGAATATAACTTAAATTTACTTCTTTGGAAATCCTTCCTTCCCCTACCAAAGAGCAGGAATCACACTCATTATCACTTCTATTCATTGCTTTATCATTCATATTACAAGGACCCCCTCAGGTTCTTAGGTTTTTCTTTTTTTCACCCAGTAGGCTCTATGCCCAAAGTGGGGCAACTGAGCCAGCCAGGCACCCCTAAAATATTCTTTTCTTAAAAAAAAAAAAAAAATTTGATCTCTGTGCCCAATGTGGGGCTCAAACTCCCAAACCTGAGATCAAGAGATACATGCTCTACTCACTAAGCCAGCAAGTCATGCAGCTTTCCTTTTTATACTCAATATTTATACTGTTCCTAGGATATAGATGGAGGATGATAAATGGCTTGTTGAAGGAAGAGATTAGTGGATGCATGACTGAAATTAGGTCACTGACCTAGACCATACCCAAAAGTTCTTTTAAGTCTAAAACTCATTTTATATAATTTATGCTTAATGAAGAGGTTTTGAGGTGATTACTAGGAATTACATCCATTAGCAACTGACATTAACAGTCAGTGACATTTGAAATTACAATGAAATTACAACACGAGATTCACTGTAGCGTATAGTATCTCTCTTTTATCAAGAGGCTTTACAACGCAGGATGGAAGCTCCACAGCCTGAAATATAAAGCTGGGTCTGTAAGCAGCTAAAATTTGGTGTGATGGTTAAAAAGTTCGAGGTTCATCTTAAAGATGCATATCTACAGCCAAAAGCCATGAATGATACTAATATACCGAATGCCACAATTCAGATATGAAGTTACCCATCAATGTTAAAAATGGGCTGACTTCAGAGCATGATAGGAGCAAGGTAGAGCACAATACTTGCTCAAAATAATAAGTTATGCATAAAAACCAATATCCTCAGCAATAGAAAAATGAGCAAATGAGTTCTAGCAGGGGACATCCGTAAGATGGGTATTATAGAGTAATTAAAAATGAAAACTTTGAAGAATGTTTAATGATTTGGCAAAAATGTTCATACTACAATGTTTCTTTCAAGAGGAAAAATGGTTTGAAAAGGGTTTGAAAAACTCTAATCAAAGACTATTCCCAGCAGGGTTAGTGGCTTCTTCATAGAGATCTCTTGCTACAGTAGCAGCAGCCGGACACCAGAAACTCAGCCCGGTAACCGTTCTGAAAGGAACGTGGTGGCTGTTACTTGAATTCATTTCCAGAGATGAATCTTTGGGTTGTAGGGAGTGCAGAGGGCAGTAAGGAAAGAGACGTTGGCGGGGGGCGGGGGGAGAAGCCGGCAGTAGGGAGAGGGGTAGTGGTAGTAGTGCCTGGCTTGGTTCGGTCGATGGAGCACTAGTCTCTTGATCTTGGGGTTTTGAACTGGAGCCCATCTTTGGGTGGAGAGATGACATAAAAATAAAATCCTTTTAAAAAAGGAGATGTTGCATACAATCTTGTATAATATCAGGAACAAAGGGAGAAAGTTTAATGTCAGTGGAGCAGCTGCAAAGAAGACTCATGGCTTTATGGGGTCTGCCTAACTCCCTAGGTAGCAGCTACAGGATGTGCAGAGCCTTGGGGAGTTCAGGGAGCTGCTGGGCCTGTAGGGGGAATAGGGACTCCAGTAAAGGAACTTTTGAAACTCCCTTGGGAACTCCCAGAAATAATTAGTTGGGTTGCATAGGAAAAGCACCTCAGCAAACTTGGGCAAAAGCTAATGAAATTAAATTACTAAAGTTAACATAACCTCTTTTGTTGTCAAAGGCTGGTAAAGTCTGGCAACATTTAAGGTAAAGATTCTTCTTAAAACTCTGGGGTGTCGGAGGCAGGCCCCTGGCCAGGGCGGCCTCCGCCATTAAAAGATGGCGCCTGGCTAGTTGCCAGGTTAGGATTGCCTTGTGAGACTAAGCGGAACGCCCAAAGAGGAAGTAAACAGCATTGGTTGCTAGCGAAGTTGTTCGTTTAGGTGCACAGCCTGATTCGCTCCCTCCTGTACCCTGCTCGCTGATTGGTCATGTAAGCGTATTTAAGTGTGTAGACTTGCAGAAATAGAGAGAGAGAAGATGCATCCGAACTGGGGCTTCTTGTCGTCCTTGCGGGTCGAGGGCGATACTGCGGACCCAGAGTTGTAAGCTAGTTCAGTTGGTAGGGTGTGTGACTCTTGAGCTCTGAATTTTAAATTTGATGAGGCCCATGTTTGGGGTAAAAATTACTTAAAAATAAAATCTTAAAAAAATTATATGAGTATAGAAGATTTATAGCGCTTATTTATCATAAGTTTGTTATAAGTAGTGATGTAGGTTTTGTAAAAAGAAAATAAAGGGGGAAAAGCAACAAAACAAAATCCAAAATAAACCCAGTGTAATTTTAGACCTCTGACCTCAACAGTAAAAATACTGTCTCATAGGAGACAGTGAGCTCACTATTCTCTATGTTTGGCAAAGGGTTGCTTGAAGCAGATAGCCACGTTTTAACAGGAACAGGGATGCTGAGGAGTATGGAAGTATTGCATGTGAGAAAGAGTTCCAAAATGGGGAAGCCATTTTGGAATACACTAGGAGTGGGCATGCCAGTTGTTGCAAATAGCGAAGGTCATTTCAAGTAAGAAAAATTAGCAGAAATCTCTTACTCAGAATTAAAAGCCAGAGGTGGGCAGCACAAAGAGGCAGACAAACAGCTCCTTATAAAGACTGGTTTCTAAATGACCGGAGCCATCTCATGACACATCAGGCTTCCTTGAAAGGCAATATGTATTAGGTCATTCTGTGTTCCCAGGAAAAAGCTATCAGATGCCTGATCAAGGCAGTCTCTGTGCTGGATAAGTGATTAGGCTTAATGACGTCCATGTTCCTTCCAGTGCTAACATGTCAAGATTCTCTGGGTTTGGTCTCTTGAAAATAGTATTACTTAGAGTTATTGTAATTTTTTGACTTCTTTAATGTCACACTGTATATTTAATTGGTCACTGTATTTTAAGCTTTATACAGGTGTAAATCTCCTCTAGGGAGTAAAAAATATACCCAAAATGGATATAAGTGACATTTTAAAACATAAATCCTTGGCTTGGTTCCATGAGGGTTTTGGATCCCAAGAGGTTTTCATATTCAGTGGCTGCCCCTTTGCGTGGTCATTCGAGATTCTGTATGAAAAGAAAGCCTTAAAAAAACCAGCCCTAAGAGTAGATAAGCAATTTCCCAGTAAAGAAAGAGTGCTCCCAAATCATTGTAGAGTGTGTGGAAATTTCAAAGGGTAGTGAAAATGCACTCTGATGCCCAAAGTGAATAACAGGATGTGTGACTAAAGCTGCTGACCTATGACCAGCTACCTCACCTCAGAACCCAGGAGCCGCTGACGTTACTTTTCGTTTTCTTTCTCTTTCTCTTTCCTCTTCCTCTCTTTGTCCTGGTTTTTCATTCCACCCTCTGCCTTGATTCTGTTTCCTCCACTTCCATACTCCCTGTCCTCTTATCATCCTCCTTTATCTTTCCTTTAATTACCCTAATATGAATGTCAAATAGTTGAAAATTTATTATGTATCACGAAAAACTTCTGTTTACTACCACTCTCCAGATTCAACTCAGGCAAGTACAGTGTGTTTCTTTCTCTGAGAGCAGTTTCACTTTTATTGTGTTTTATATCGATTCTTCTGAGCTACCCTCCATGCTAACCCCCACTTCTGCCACGAGGTATGCATGTGGTAGGGACCTGGAGGCAAAGGACAATGTCAATACTCCTTGTGAGAAAGAATGTGTTCCCTACCCTCATCTAAGGAATACTTCTGGGGATGCAGTCTGAGTCACGACAGTACGTCCAGCATCACAGAATAATCTACTATGGCATTTTAGAGGAACAATGTCAACAGAAGAATGGCATCTGAGAGAATTCAAATCAATCCCTTGTTTAAAAATTTTCTGTCAAAAGACCTTAATATTTTTGGGACACCTGGGTGGCTAAGTGGTAAAGCCTCTGCCTTCAGCTCAGGTCATGATCCCGGGGTCCTGGGATCGAGCCCCACATCGGGCTCTCTCCCTGCTCAGGAGGGAGTCCGCTTCCCTTCCTCCTTCTCTGCCTGCCTCTCTGCCTACTTGTGATCTCTGTCTGTCAAATAAATAAATAAAGTCTTTAAAAAAAATAAAAGACCTTAATATTTTTTAATGCACAAGCAGTCTAAATATGTTGTCCTTGGATGGAGAAAACATCAGTTGTTACAAGCCTCAAGAACAAACACTCTACTTGATCTTAGCCAAAGGCTACAAAGCTATGAATACAATGGTAGGGTTCACAGTGCTCAGGGCCACACAAAGCCACTTTAGAGAACCTGCAATGTGAATTGTTTCTTCTCAGCTGATGGCACTGAATGCTTCCTTTAGACATTGTGCTGCTAATCCTTAGAGAAATAGTATAAATGGTGGAGAGGCCAAGCACAAGGTAACCCACCCCCAAAACATGTAGAACCTTGGCCTTCAAACTCCCAGAATTATCTTACAGTATTAATATGGTCTGTAGTACTCATTTATTTACTCCTTCACAAATATTTATAATGTTCTCTCAATTTTAGTCAGTCTCCGGACCTTAACCTGTAAGTTTTGAGTTGTAAGCAATCAAAAATTTAACCACTGAAATGTAGTTAAATACAAATTTAAATACTGAAAGTAAGCAAGCAAAAAATAAGTTCCTGTCTCCCTGGGAGGGAGACAACAGCCATGCATTTAGCATCACAGGACTTGGATTCAAGTCCTACTTCTGCCACTGGCTCTGAGTGAGCAGAGGCAACTCCTTGAAATCTTCTAGCTCTCTCTTTCCCTTCCCACAAAACAGGGATTACATCCACCTCCTGGACGGGAGAATAAGTGAGAGAATGTGTAAAAAAGTACACAGAGTACTAAGACTACTCAGAAATGAAGCTCTGTCACCAAAGTATTTACAGCCCTGTAGAGGACGCGGCGTGCCTCCAGGACAGAAGGATACAAATGCAGGAGGCGCCTCAAAGAAGCAAAGGATGATTTTCTGAAGACAGGATAATAGAAATTGGTGCTATGGTTTCAGGAGAGAAAGAAATCTGTGGTGGGGTGGTCATGAAAGGCTTCACTGGGGAGAAAAGATGGTAGAGAAAGGGAACTTAAATGAATTAAGGATGAGCACCATGCTGGAAGGCATTATTCCCATCATACTAGTGTGGAAATTGAGGCTGTGAAGTGTTGGAGAGCAACCCTGAGGCTACACTAAAACCAATTAGTGGGAACACCTACAACTACAAAGAGTTAGTTTACTCTCATTTAATTTTTAATTACAAAGTCCAGGCACTTGAAAATATTAGCAAAAAGCATTGAAGCTAAAAGAGGTTCTGTCTGTGTGTTGGGGGAGTGGCACTGAATGAAGGAGGACAGCAGGAACAGTACAGGGGGCAAGAAACTAACAGGGCATGTCCAATACATATGACTTATTCGAGGGACTGTGAATCAGAAGTCTAACTGGCACAGAGGTTTGCATATTGAAGGATAAAGAAACAAGAAATAAAAAAAGTGTTGGGACATGGTAAATATGTGAAGAAGTTTGAACATTTTCCACAACGAAATAAAGTCTCACTTGAAAGTCTTTCAACAGGAGAGTGATCTAATCCAGGCAGTTTTAGGAAGGCTAGTTGGGCACCATGTAAAATAACTAGAGGGGGCAAAAACATGGAAAGGGAAATCTACTGACAGGTGGTGGTGTGGCTCCAGCTCAGGGTACAGGAGATGAAAGGAAAGGAATCAATATGAAAGAAGAATCAAGAAAACAGAGTAACTGCTGGGAATTGAGAGTTGAAAGGGGTAGCTCTGTTCAAAAATGACTGTAGGGTTTAAAGTTAGGTGGCAGAAGAATGAGGACCACAATAACAGAAGTGGAGAAGTCAGCTGGGGGATGGGGTGTGGGTGAAGCGGATAGAGACCCCTGAGTCCCAGCCCCTTCCTGTCCTTTGCTCTCCATCGCTCCTGCTGCTCCTGCTGCTGAGGCAGAAGAAAAGACCAAATGGCCATCCCGTTTGGTTAAGAAAAAAACCCAAGTCCCCCGGGATGATTTAGGGCTCTCCTGAGATGCTTCCACATAGATTATACTTCCACATAAAGGGGCCAATCAGCCCTGAGAGACTAAGAAAAATGTACTGTTACCATCCCCCATCACCCATAACCATAAAAACTCACCCCTAACCCTGCTGGGTGTTCAGTCTTTGGGAATAATCCCGTTGAGCCCGCTGGCGAAATTAATAATCTGTGCTCTCCCAGATTTCCGTGTGCCACTTGAGTTTCCTCAGTCGCTTCAGATTTTCCACAACATGGGCATTGATTTTGAAGGAAAGAGAAGTCTGCTAACGAACACCGAGTTAAGCTAACAGACAATCAGGGGCAGCCGGGTGGCTCAGTCACATAAGTGCCCACCTCTTGGTTTCGGCTTAGGTCATGATCTCAGGATCATGAGATCAAGTGGCTATTGGGGCTCCATGCTGGGCATGGAGCCTGCTGAAGATTCTCTATCTCCCTCTCTCTCTGCCCTTCTCTCCCACCCTCACTCTCTCACACTCCCTCTCTCCTATGTCTTAAAAAAAAAAAAAAAAAAAAAAAAGGAATAGTCAAATGAAATGTCCAAAAGGTAGCTGGAGTAGGACAGGGGTCTGATCACAGCCTTGGTAACTTCTGCAGGAGTTGTAGTTAATGGTGTAGATACAATTTTTATGGAAGGGATAAACTCAAAGACAATGATGTAAGAAGTACTCCTTGGGAAATTTCCAAGGTCCTGCTGTGACAACTGAAAACTGTTCTCTATAAGGATAACAAAATATTAACCCTAGAATTCTGTTTTGTTGCCTTAAGTAAGACTTAGAAATGGCAACCAAGTACCTGAAGGGTCAGAATTGGTTTTATGATTTATTTCATCCTTGATAATAAATGTTTAATCAATAATGTCCTCATACAAATCAGAGTTTAATCTGAGACTTGCTTTCTGAGTGGTAAGATTATAAAGAAGTAGTTAACTTTTACCATCTCAAACATAATGGGCAGTTACAGATGTCCAACAACAAAACCCCAAATTTGTTCATAATCCATATTGGCTTAGGTCAGTTTCCAACACAGTTGAGCCTGGGCATCTAGTCTTTTAAGGAATGAAGATTAACTCATATTGGCTCATTACCTAACAGAAAGGAATAGTCTCTCCCTTTTTTTTTTTTTTTTAAAGTGATATATTTGAAGTAATCTCTAACACCCAACAGGGGGCTTGAACTCACAACCCTGAGATCAAGAGTCACATGCTCCACCAACTGAGCCAGACAAGCGCCTCAGGAATGGTCTTTAGCAATGTATTCCAAGTAACTTTAATGGCAAAGGAATGTTCTAGTCAAATGATTAACCACTTGACCTGTTCACGTCATGTATGGGGATCCATACCTTCTGTCTGTTCAGCAATTAAGTTGTACAAAGGGCTTTTTTACATTACTTTTCCCCTTAGGGGCTCACTCATGTGGTGACAGAGTGCAATTGTATTTTTAAAATGTGACTATTTAGGTATACATGGTGATAATACGATTTATTTTTATTTTTTTTAAAGATTTTATTTATTTATTTGTCAGAGAGAGAGCGAGAGCGAGCACAGGCAGACAGAGTGGAAGGCAGAGTCAGAGGGAGAAGCAGGCTCCCTGTGGAGCAAGGAGCCCGATGTGGGACTCTATCCCAGGATGCTGGGATCATGACCCGAGCCGAAGGCAGCTGCTTAACCAACTGAGCCATCCAGGCGTCCCGATAATACGATTTAAATACCTATTCCGTGGACTGTTCTAAAAATTTAAGAATCTAAATAGCTCGTATTTTGTGCAGGAGGTTACCACATGGTATCTGCTGGTGTGGGGCTTTGCCTGCATCTGTACATGCACACTCACACACACACACCTTTAGCTATCTTTGAGGTAATTCAACAAACCCTGCTTCTGGCCTCATCTTCACTTTCAGAACCCCCAACGAACAATCTTACCTGAGGGGGAAAGGGAATGAGTCACACTGAGGTAAATATTCTTAAAGTAGTAAAGGTGCATAACTGCCTCTCCAAGATGTTCTTAAAGAAGGGACAAAAGAGAAACCATTTCACTGAATTATCAGTGATGCTGACAAAGCAAAGCATCATCCCCTGGGCTTTCCTGGCAGCCTGGAGAAGACGCCTCCTGCTCCTCTCTCCTGCTTTGCAGAGCCCCGTTTTTTTGAGTCTTTCCCTCAGGGCTTAGGTTCCACTGACCTATAAATGTTCCCTGTAATTACACTGATATTCCCCTCCTGCTTTGTTCACCATCCTCTCTCTACTTTTTATATTTTCTTTACAACATTGTTTACAGTAACAACATGTAACATGTATAGTAAAACCAACAAAACATACTTAAGGTATTTCAAACAACTCTAAGTAGTGACATCCTAAAAGTTACTGAATTACTAATTTATTGTGCGGAAAAGAAAAAAAAAAGTTGAAGATATCAGCTCTACTCCTATGTCATTATTCTTAGCTGGAAAAGCCAACAGCGAATGAAAGAACTGGGTGGGAAAAGGCAAATCACCATTGGAGAGGCTGGTCCAGAGAGGGGTAGCACTGCTCCCCCAGAGCCTGCAGCAGAATCCTGGGGGACTGCAGGTGATTCCAAAAAGGACACACCTGGCCCTCACCTATGCCCCTTTTCTACTCCTCAGAGCTCCTGTGTGTCTGAGACTTAGTCTCCTCAGCTGCCACACTAGGTCTCACATCCTGGGGGTCTGTGAAGATTAGGGGAGACCACGTGATGTTCTCCATATGCTATACTCCAAAAATGTTTGCTGTTAGAATTAGCTAGTGCAGTCACAGATGCTAAAGTCAAAGGTCAATGTATTTTTATCAATGAATATTGATAAATTCAAAAGACAACACCTTCACAAATCTAACAGAGCTTTTGCTTTCTCTGAAATTGTCACAGAAGCTCTGTATGTGAAGATTAATAGAGACAGCTGATTGATTTCTGTCTGCATACAGAAATAGGAACAAGGAAAATTAGGAGGTTTTAGAGGGAAAAGTGGAGATATTGGGTGAATTGTCTCATTTGGGGCCCCAAAGCTGGTTATGGAAAGACTCCAGGGTAGGCAAGATCACTCATTAGACATTTATCTCTGGGGTAAATAGGAAGAAGTAGAAACACAAAGCCATCTTCCTCAAAACTTTAATGAAATGACCATAGCAAGAAAATCCTTTAAATATATTGCATCCAACCTGTTAAAATAGACTCCAAGTGTGACATAAATATTATAGCAGTCAATCTAGTCCATCTTCCACAGAAGGGAAACTTTCCTCGGGTCACACCATGGGATACCATCCTTCTACTTCCAAATACTTCTCGGGTTCAGAAGCTGGTGTTATGAGTTGTACTGTGTCCCCACAACAACATATGTTGAGTCCTAACCCTGAGTGCCTCAGAATGTGACCATATTTAGAAATACCATCTTTGGAGGTAACTGAGTTAAAATAATGTCATTAAGGTGTTTCCTAATCCAATACAATCGATGCCTTCATAAGAAGAGATGAGGACAGAGAGAGAAGACAATCATCTACAAATCAAGAGAAAGGCCTAGAACAGATCCTTCCTCAGTACCTTCAAAGGAAGCCTGCCCCTGCCGACGCTTTGATTCTGGTTTCCAGAGCTGTGAGACAATAAATGTCTAGTGTTCCAAGCCACCCATCTAATGATACTTTGTTAGGGCAGCCCTAGGAAACTAAAGGGCTGGCAATCAGAATTTTACTCAAATAACAGAGTAAGAAGGAGAGTTTCCTTTCTCTGGAGGAAGTTTTAGATCATAGGAGTCACTTAATCTCATCAGTTTGAAAAAAAAATCCACTTCAAATATTGCCTGTAGTACGAAGGTCCATAGAAATCCAATTATACAAATTTACAGTCCAGACGAGGGAAAGAAATCAAATTACTATTCATGGAAATTTAAGCAGAGTTTATGACTGGAAAAATAAACAGGGCTATAACAACTGTGGAGCACTGTGATTAACAACTCAGTCACTGGTTTGAGCCTCAGTTCTGCCATTTGCTGAGTGCATGACCTTCAGTAAGCTGCCTACATTCACTGATCCTCATTTCCCTCCAAGGACATTGTTGTGTAGACTCTCAGAAGTGATGCATTTGAGGTGTTCAGCATGGGGTTTCACACACAGTGATCATTAAATGTATTTTAGCTATTATGATTATGAATGACAAATAGTATCTTTTTTTTTTAAATTGAAGGCAAACATCCAAAAGCTAAAAATGAAAAATCTGTTTGCTTTTCATCTTTTCAGATGACTCTCATTTATGTTTTCCTTTTTTTGTAATTGATTCCATGTCTCTATTCTGGATCCCTGAGACCTTTGAAGACAATGTAAAGCACAGATTCCAAACGTGAGCATCAGATGCAAGTATGTGGTAATGCACTGAGCTGTCTAGTTAACCAGAAAAGTACAAAACATTTTTTTTGTCCAAAGTTATTCTTTTCATGAACTTGGAAATATTTCTTTTCTTTTTTTTTTTTTTTTTTTAAAGATTTTATTTATTTATTTGACAGACAGAGCTCACAGGTAGGCAGAGAGGCAGGCAGAGGGCAGGAGAAGCAGGCTCGCCGCTGAGCAGAGAGCCCGATGCGGGGCTCGATCCCAGGACTCTGGGATCATGACCTGAGCCGACGGCAGAGGCTTAACCCACTGAGCCACCCAGGCACTCCATGAACTTGGAAATTTCAAAATTAAGTTTGCTGAGCTCTGATTTGAACCATATTAGCACAATGCCAAACCACTTTTGAACAAGCTTCACCAACTTGTCAACTGTTACCATTCAGAATTGGTAGCAAGGATGGAAATCCAAATTCCTTGTCACACATAACTGAATTGTATTGGCTTGCTGGGTTGAGCCTAAAACACAGCGCTTAGTAGATACAAGAAAGAAAATGAAAAGTCAACCAAATCAGTTTTACTTTTCAAAGTGAAAGAAAAGATAAGCATTCTAACACAGGAAAATGGAAGCTCTTGTTGGCTTGTGGGAAATAGAGTATTTGTTCTGAGAAAATCTAGGAATTATATCAGTAGGTATTATAGTCATGGACATACCAATAGGTGAGAGGAAGAAATCTGCTGAAAATGGTTGATGTGCACTACAGGAAAATCTCAAGAACCATGTTCATGAGCATGCTGCCAACTTGTATAAGTGGGCCAGTCACTTAGCTTCTCTTGAAAAATGAAAATACTCTGGCCAGTTATTTCATTATGCCAGGATCCCTAAGTCCTCCATGCAACATGAAATATTACCTGGCTTAAAATACAAATATGACTTTTAGTAATATAAATATATTTACCCTCCGAGTTCCTGAGATCAAGAGTTCTTGAGGATCACACTTGAGCCTTAAGAAATGTGTCTTACAACTCACCCAGAGACAGTCAGGCTTCCTCTAGAAACAGACAGACTGCTACAAACATAGAGCCACTTATGGAAGCTCAAAGGGCAGAGCCTACGTCCAACACAGAAAAGCTCAAAAACCCAAAGACTTCCAAAATATCAAGCTTTGCCCTAAGGACTTCACACACATTAACTGATATAATCCTCATAGCAAAGTCACAGGCAGGTATTGTGATTAGTCTCATAAAAAAAAACCAACAACAACAACAAAAAAAACACAGCTTTTGTTTTTATTTGTGGTAAAACTAAGTATAAAAGTTACTATTTTAAACTATATACAGCTCAGTACATGTATTTACATTGTTATGCAACAGATCTCCAGAAATCTTTCATCTTGCCAAATTGAAACTCTAAATCCACTTAACAACAACTGTAATTATTCCCATTTTATGTAGGAGAAAATGGAGGTTCAGAGAGATGCAAGGTCACACAGCAGATGATAGAGAGGTAATTCAGAAGCATGCAGTCTGTCTCCAATACCTTAGTGTTATTTATTTAGCTATGAGAGAAAATGATTCAAAATAGAAAAGCAAACATTGGCACTTTAAAAAGTGTATTCTTCTGAACACATAATAGTTATATGATTGAAAATTAAAATCACAAATATACATGTTTTATATGTACAGTATATGTACATGTACATACAGTATATGTATGTAAATGTGTACATAGATAATCATACACACACAGATGAAGCTCTATATGCCTTACTCTGTTTTGAATCCACTGAGTTTCTCCTTTGCCTCACAGGTAAATACTTACTATCCTATTATATAGCATATCCTTTCAAAATATCTTCATGCAAATAAAAATGTAAATATGTACAATTACATCTTGGTTTTATTTCATTTTATTTTATTTTTTTTTAAAGATTTTATTTTTATTTATTTGACAGAGAGAGATCACAAGCAGGCAGAGAGGCAGGCAGAGAGAGAGGAGGAAGCAGGCTCCCCGCTGAGCAGAGAGCCTGATTCGGGGCTCGATGCGGGGCTCGATCCCAGGACCCTGGGATCACGACCCAAGCCGAAGGCAGCGGCTTAACCCACTGAGCCACCCAGGCACCCCTCATTTTATTTTTTAAAAAGATTTTATTTATTTGACACACACACACACACACACACACACAGAAAGAGAGATAGATCACAAGTAGGCAGAGAGGCAGGCAGAGAGAGAGGGGGAAAGCAGCTTTCCCACTGAGCAGAGAGCCAGATGCAGGGCTTGATGCCAGGACCCTGAGATCATGACCTGAGCTGAAGACAAAGGCTTAACCCACTGAGCCACCCAGGCACCCCTCTCTTACCACTTCCTTTGTGGATTAAAGAATTTGACTAATATTTGTGAGTGGTAGTCACTCTTATTCTACTTACCAGAAATGGAATCCTAGAACTTTAAAGGATGAAGGAAAACAATGTCATGTTCACACATGTACATAAGAACGTTTGGGGGAGGCATTAGAACATGAAAAGTAAAGTTTATAGACTAGGACAATGGGAGTGGGTAGGAAAGAGGGGAGGTGAGAAGAAAGAGATATTGACTAGGCTATGGCTAACTGACTAGGCTATCCCTGCTTCTGCTCCAGTCTAAACAAGCATCATGGGATTCCAGCATTGGTGGCCAACATCTAAAGTCACCCCCCTCATCCATTCCCCATACCCCAGGCAGAATGATCTTTTAAAGTTAAAAAAAAAAAAAAAATTCCCTGATTTTTCCTGTGAAGGACTGAATGTGTCTGTTCTTCCAAAATTCATATATTGAAGCCCTAACATTCAATGTGATGGTATTTGGAGATAAGGTCTTTGGGAGATGATTAGGATTGGATGAGGTCATAAGGATGATGACACTCTCTTGATGGGATTAGTGCCCATATAAGAAGAGACACTGATGAGATTTCTGTCTCTCCCCTCCTCCCTTTCCCCATCATGTTTTCTACCCCCATCTTCCCCAGTGTGAGAAGGCAGCTGTCCAAAAGTCAGAGATTAAGTTCTCACCAGAAACCAACCATGCCAGCACTCTGCAGCACTCTGGTATCAGACTTCTAGCCCCTAAACTAGGAGAAAATACCTATTGGTTAATCGACCCAGTCTATAGGATTTTGTTATGGCAACCCAAACAGACTAAGACATTTCCTGTTATATTTTCTCAAAACACTGCATACCTTCCCTCATAGGGATTATTAGTTTAGAAATAGATATGGACATTCCTGATCTTTGATTATTCACTAGACTATCGGCTTCAACAGAAGGAATTATATTTCTCTTTGCAAGTAAATGTTCAGTAACTATTTGTTGAATGAATGAATGAATGAATGAATGCTGAGACTGACTATATGGAACTGTGAGATTGAATATGAATTCAGTAGATAAGTCAGTTTGATTATCTTACCCCATCAACTACACACCCCCACACATCAACTATTTACAACCAAAAGTATATTATGAAGGTATACTCTCTTGAAGAGGGCACTAATAAATGAGCAACCACTTTGTTCTGCTGAGAAGCTGGTTAAGTCTAGGAGTTAAAATTTTCTTGGAGCAGAAGGAGAGAGGTAAAGTGCTAAATCCCATCAAGTGAGAAAAATTTGCAACTCCAATGGGCAATTTTTGGATGAAAGATACAGAAAATAAGGAAGAATGATGGGGGCCAAGCAAAATGGTAGAAGACTAGCACTTCAATCATAGAAATGACTAGGCAATTTATTTCTTAATATTACTGTCTGGATACTGTTCCATTTCACATTATTTGTGAATGCAAATTGCTCTTATCTCCTCCAACTGTCAATAAAATCTGATACATACATAAATGTCGTGTGTGAACAAGCTTCCTTTAAGGGGAGAGGGAAGGCTGGTGGCAGAGGCTCAGTACTGCCACCAGCCTCTGTAATGTGGAAAAGGGAGATCATGATGACTTCTGTGGGGTAAACTAAACTAATTCTGCTGTGGCAGAGATGTGGGTCTGATGTCATCAAGACACTGGCTCTATCAGAATTTTTTTTTTTTTTTAAGATTTTATTTATTTATTTGAGAGGTTGAGAGTGAGTGAGAGGGAGCATGAGCAGGGTCAGAGGCAAAGGAAGAGGGAAAAGCAGGCTCCCCAGTGATCAGGAAGCCTGATGTGGGGCTCTTAATCCCAGGGTCCCTGATCATGACCTGAGTCTCGGGCAGTCACTTAATTGACTGAGCCGCACAGGCACCCCCTCTTGGAAATTCTTAAAAGCTTTCGAGAAAATACAGGACTTTCCACAATTAGTACAATAGGGTTTTGAGCCAGTTCTTTCTAGATCTTAGGAAACGGGGTGAACTCAGTTGACCCCATGAGGAAAAATTTCCACATCCCGCAAACAACAAAAATCAGAACTGAAGTTTAATGTGGTAGCAACCAGAAACCCGGCTTCCTGTGGCCCTTGAGCAAGTTCATAACCACACACCCAGGTAACCACGCCCACCCCCACACTGAGCAGATGAGCAGTTCAACTGGTCACTGTGCGGTCTGATTCAGTCTTGGAGTTTTGATAAATGCAGAGGATGAGTGAAAAGAAGGATTATATAGGGACCCATTACATAAATGCTTATGTTCAACAATGAGAGAACTTTAAGGAAGAAGGAACAGACAGTAAAATTGTATAGAGATAATTCCTGGAGGATGTGAGAAGTCTGAGAGCCTGGTTCACTGAGTAAAAGAAGGGATGGGCTCTCATTTGTTTGTCGGGTGTGTGAAGAATGAGAACCTGAAACACAGGTTTAGCTGTGAAAGGGAAGAAAGAAAACTGATTGTGTTAGGAGAATCAACAGTCACTGAGGAAAAAAAGAACAGGAAATTGTTGACTTTCAGATTCTACACTTAGGTGATTAATGACAAATGTAGTAAAGCTTTGGTTGATATCGTACAAGTAGCTGGTGGGAATGAATGTTTGCTTGTTCTGCCTTTGCTAGGGAAATCAGATGGCCTAAACAAAACATAGAGAAGACTTCTATTGAATTGTCCAGAGTGACACTGTCAAAGTTTGGCAATGTGACATCAGTAGCAGACAATAATTTGGTACCAAGGGTGTTTTAGGGTACTCTGCAACTTGCTTCTAGATACAAATTCCCAATTGTTTGCCAAGCTGACAGCAGCACATGTCTTTAAGCCTACTATTGTGCTTCCCCAGAACAGTGTCCAAAGAACATCTATTTGCCTTGCCAAAGGGCTTGTAACACTACATCATTTAAATAAAACCAGGACGAAGGGGCAAATTTGTTCAAGTAGCATCCGGAAGCAAGGGTCTGTATAGAAGGAAGAGAGGTTTAGTCATTAAAAAACAAAAAAAAGAAGTCTCTTGAATCGCAAAAGTCCTTACTCTTCCCACTAGGGGAAAATAGCTTCCCAGTCCATGAAATGTTTGCTATCAGAATCAAAGTCCCAGTCCGTATCTGACATTACTGACTAAAGCCTACCCTCTAGTGGCACTTTCTGAGAACTACAACAACTGGCAAAAGGCGGACCTCTGTAGAGAAACGTGATAAAGAAAATGCAATAAAAAATAATGAAACTGGGGCGCCTGGGTGGCTCAGTGGGTTAAGCCGCTGCCTTTGGCTCGGGTCATGATCTCAGGGTCCTGAGATCAAGTCCCGCATCAGGCTCTCTGCTCAGCGGGGAGCCTGCTTCCCCCTCTCTCTCTGCCTGCCTCTCCATCTACTTGTGATTTCTCTCTGTCAAATAAATAAATAAAATCTTTAAAAAAAAATAATGAAACTGATCGTTCTATGTAGTAAATGCAGAGAGAGGCAAGCATGATTGTTCTTAACTACTCTTATGGTCTACATGATGTTGCAGACAGTCCCAACTGCATATTTATAGTTTTGCTATTTACAGTCTAAATTTAATAGTACTGGTGTAGGGATATTTCTAACAATGGAAAGGTGACTGTAAAATATAAAAATCTTTTATAAAAGTGATGAAAATATAATAAGTATGAGAACTGTTGTTTTCTTCACTATCCTTCATAGCTTTCTCAAGTAGCCTCTCTCCATAGGTAGCTGGGATAGCTGGGATGGCAGAAAGAGTCAATTCGGAGTCAGAATATTTGGTTGGTTCCCAAACTTCAGGCTATTTTGCCTAGGTTATCCATTTAACCTCTCTGAGACTCACTTTGAAAAGATAGGTAATATGTAAATCATTCTTCCAATTTCCCTGGGCTCAGGGGGAAAATATAACGAAATGCATATAAAAGTACTTTGTAAATTCTCAAGTACAACATAAAAGGTTCTAGTACTCTTAAAAAGCTCTAGGTGAGGATGAGGTTGATGAAACTGTACTTGAGGTACTATATAAATTTATTTTTTAAGTTTTTAAAAGGATCAAGAATTTTAAAAAACTAATCTGCTCTAGACTTGTTTGTTGACTAACCATGTTTAAGGAGGGTTGAAGCACTGAATTCCCAAGTTTATCCTACAAATTCATATGTTCGATCAATGACTAAACTCAGAAAAACTGTCATATCTGTGGCCTGAAGTTTATAACTCTAGAAATCCAATTACTTTAATATTTTTTTCAGCAGACCGAGGTTTCTAAATTATTAAAATAGCTATCAAAAAAATCATCATTAGACGCAACACCAAACGCCAGCTTCACGCTCAGGAGAGAACACCACGCCTCCTCCCCGTGGTAAAAAAATCATCATTAAATCTCAATCCATGCTTAACTATTCTGAGACACAAGGGTCCAGTCTAAACAAAAAATCAAATATATTAGGGAGTCAACAGACTGGACATACTGATACCATTCATTATTTTTAAGAGCTATTTCCTAGGTTTACTCTAGGGATGTTTTTCATCTGGTGATATCTATCTACTAACTTCTGGGGTGGGGTAGAAATGAATTGACTCTTTCTATGATAACCAGTAGATTAGAAAACAACTAATTTCTAAACAGATTACATTTAAGCTATTTCCAAATAACTTCACTTGACTGAAATCAATCTGTTTGATTTTCCAAACCAGTGGGATAGTAGACACAGGGTCATTACATTTAGAATGATATGGCATTGTGATAAATCTTAGTATTACAGCGGTACTTTTGTCTTTATGTCTAGTTGTTAAATAATGGGAAAACATTTCTGGAAATTAGAGAACTGTTTCAAAACGAATCATTTACTTCTAACAACCCTGTTCTAGTCATTAATTACAAGAATAACAAATTCTTTCCTGCCAAGTCCTTATAGACTTGCTAAATTGAGTCCAGAAATGCAGAACCCAGCAGAATTTATTATTTTTCATCTCTAGCTTAGAGTGCGTTTATCCAAGACTCAAAATGAATTTAATGCTTTATGCAACATGTAAATAGAAGTTCATTATATTTTCTTGTTTACAGAAGTAAAATTCAAAACAGAAACATCCACAAGAGGCACATAAATAAAGCACGGATAGGAGTTTCTGAAAGTAACCCTGTGGAAAAACTGTGGCTGCTCTCCAAACTCATAAAGAGAACAAGGCACTTCAGAAGTTCTAAAACTTTTCTACCTGTTAGGATGACCTGGAAGTTTTGACAATGTCTACATCCAGACTAAAGCCCCCATCAATGAAAAGAAAAACTTGGGCTTGGGACTCACGCATCAATATTTGTCAAAGTTCTCTAGGAAATGGCACTGGCAGCCAAGTCTGAGAAACACTTCACTGTAGTTGAAAAACACATACCTGACAGCATGAAAAGTAAGCAATGCTTTGTGTTTGTTTGTTTGTTTGTTTTAAGACTGGTCGTGATACAATCATTGATTACTGTTACACCTCACTATTCTTACAATAGAAAGAAGCAAGCTTCACATGAGAGGTATTTAAGCAGATGAACAAAGCACATGCAAGTAAGAAGCAGGGGTGATAGGAGTTCAATCAAAGGGCCAAGAGAAAATATAACAAATGAGTTCAGCAGTGCATGCAGGACTCCTTGCTAGGGACTGCGTGGAGGGACTACCACCTGGTTCAATGCCTTTCATGTGGTGACAAATAGGTGGGGCCAGTGAGCAAGTAAAACAAGAAATGAACCATGTGTTTTCTAATGAATGATGAGCTAAGTTGCCATGTAGGGCCCAGCAAGATAATATGTGCTAATGATTCAAGGTGGCCAACATGTGGACAAAACTAAAATTCTAACGGGTTCATTCCAGGGACTCTGAAAAAACAAATGCATGTTGGGAAGAACCTCACCAGGGGAACACAGGAAAGGAACAGAAACATAAATCTATTTGCAGGCTCTAAGTCGGTGGTTCTCAAAATGTTGCCCCCTAGCCTGCAGCATCACTTGGGAGCTCGTGAGACAGGCACATGGTTGGAGCCCACTCCAGACCCATAAAATCAGAAGCCTGTGGAGTGGGGCCGGCAGTGAGCTTTGACCAACACTTGAGATGATTCTGGTGTGCAATGAAGTTTGAGTTTGAGAATAAAATTCTCTCCATGGTCTGGGATATACTTGGAATAACATATAAAACTGACCATTATGTCATCTACATTCACGGAAATAGAGACATTTTAACAGTACAGGGTGATATGGTCACTGATCCTTCAACACTGACAAAACTGTTTTTGCTGGGAAATACTCAAAAAGCTATCAATCTTAGCTGATGTTTTAGAATATCAAAAATTATTTATTGATACTATACCAGATTTGAGTAAACAGTGACGTTAATGCAAATTGCCTGACTGCAGGTACGAAGAAACATGAATAAACTTATAAACTTATACTGTGTAAGGCTTATAATATTTAGGTATCTGTCATGACCATCTCCTTCTTTCTTTTTAATCCCTAGTTCTTTACTTCACTTTAAAAATAATAGAAACATCGTATAAACACAAGAATGAACTAATTAGGGTGCCTCGGTGGCTCAGTGGGTTAAGCTTCTGCCTTCAGTTCAGGTTATGATCTCAGGGTCCTGGGATCGAGCTCTGCATTGGACTCTCTGCTCAGCGGAGAGCCTGCTTCCCCTCTCTCTCTGCCTGCCTCTCTGCCTACTTGTGGTTTCTCTCGCTTTGTGTGTCAAATAAGTAAATAAAACCTTAAAAAAAAAAAAAAAGAATGAACTAATTACACATGCAATGCAACAACATGGAGAGATCTCACACACATAATGTTGACCTAGGACAAAGGAGTTTAAGTAGAGCATGACTGCATCTACATAAAGCTTAAAAACAGGGGGAAACCTGTTTTTTAGTATTAGAAATCTGAGAGTGAGTATCTGGGAAGTTAGTAACCAAAAGGAAGCTCCAAGGAGGGTTCTGGGGTGCTAACAACATTCTGTTTCTTGATCTGGGTGCTAGTGACCCCAATGAGAGCACTTTAGGAAAAATCACTGATCTCTACACATATATATCTATGTATACTTTGATACAAAGTTTAAAAATCTAAGAACAGGATCAATGCTATGTTAGAATTTTAAGAAGTTAGGATGTCTTCACTTCCCTTTAGCATTTAAAGACGTGTTGGATGTTGGGGTGATGTTGGGGAAGTCAGTGACACTTCATCCACTGCAGTGAATGAAGACGGGGTCCCTGGACTCCAAGTCCCCAAAAGAGGACATGGGAATGATCAGGTGCCAATGACACTGGGAAGTTCATTCTGGCTTCAATGTGCACTAAGTCAGGACAAGACAAATCCCGAGAGTAGGTAAGGTTCCAGCAGTGCCCTAAATAACCATCTGATGGTCTATGCCTCTGAGCATATTTGTCCCCCTGGTCTGTGTGAGTCACATTTCTATGGAGTTGCTGCCACCATGTCCAGCTGAGGTCCAGATCTTGATTTAATGCTTCCTTGGCCCTGTCCTCCACTTTCTCCCCGCTGTCCTTTTCCTCCTCTTTTCTCCTTCCTTCTCATCAAAACCTACCTATTTCATTATCTTGGAAACATCCATACTAGCCAGTTCATTAAACTGGTAGTCTTCAACGCTGGCTCCATGTTAGTGTCCTAAAAACACTGATATCTAGGCAGCTACAGACCAAATACACAGGAACATATGGAGATGTTCCCACCATTAGTACTTTTATATGCTCCGGAGTGATATCAAAGGGCAGGTCAGAGTTGAGAAGCTCTAAGCTGGCTTATGGAGTTGACAGAACATCATTTATGCATCAGTCCTCCCTACAGCCCTATCTGGGTTTTCTTGCAGCCTGCAGAGCTTAAAAAAAAAGGAGTGACTTGATTCTATATATCGTCCTCAGGTCCATGGAGCACAGGTTCCCTGAGCTGGGCTGCAGCTACACAAAGGTGACCAACTCTATGGTCATAGACTTCCCCAGACACAACCTGGGCCTTCTTCTAGGGACTTTGTTTGTACTGCAGCAAACCCACCACTGATGTTCCCACTCACAGTAAGGAAGGCCTGCCAAAAACAATACTTTTTTAAACAAATAAGGTGTTAAGGCATCTAGTGAAGAGTTAATGGTGTGGTCATTGTCCTAATGGGTTTTTAATGATGTGTAAAGTTCTCAGCCAATAAATCAACAAGATGTAAAATTCTGTAGAATTATTTCATTAGTTTGAAACTGTATCTTCTCTGACTCACACTTATTGTTTTTGTAATCTCAAACTCAAGACTCTTGAGTATGAGAAAGATGTCTATTACAATTCTTACTTCCTTTATAGATGCTGCTTGGAGTAAAGGGAGAAAGTGTTTTTCCCTGATTTTATTTTGGGAAAGGTTATGAAGGTGGGAGGGGGATAAGCAAAGCAGAGGCTTCCCACCTCAGTTGCCCTTACTATCCCAGGTGTCTCTAGAGTGATATCGTCCTAATGGGAACCAACAAGCCTTCTTGCCAGTACTGCAAAATGAACGCTCCATGGCACTTGGGCCTAAGACCAAGGGTCAAGATCTGAGTCACCTGCATTCAGGCTTTTCCCTCAGAACCTTAAAAGGCATTCTGTGCCCCTTCTCTAGCCCTGCTCCTTCTCTGGGAGAAGGCATTTGTGGGACTTGGGCATATACACACACCCTCCATTTATAATGACATGGGAACTGAAATTTTGTAATTGTCTATTAAATGGCCCAAGGTAGCCAACAGGGCCCATGTGGTCCCATTCCCCCATCTGCCCTCTAGGGGACAGACATGTCACCCCTCAGCCTGAGAAGTAGTGGCTTGACGGGGGGGGGGGGGGGGGGGGGGCGCTGGGGGGGGATGAACTTGAGTGGTATTTGCTGGAACTTAGGCATGTGTACTGGTATGTCCCCACACATGCACAGGACTGGCTCATGGTTCCAGATGGAGACAGATGGAAAGAAAAGAGTGGGTGAGCTACAGCTCCTTCCCTCAGCACTGAGACTTAAAAATGCTAAATTTGAACTAGCCTTCCAAGCTATTACAGAGGCAAATCTGTCAAAGGAGGAGAATTAACTTTTGACACTAAGGTAGGGGATAAAACCTAAATATTAAGGTTTGACATTTAAACTTAACCTTCCAGGTCATAAAATAGGCTTACTTGTCAAGGAAGGAGGTGTGAAATTCCCTAACAATATTATTAGTATGATTTACAAGTTAGAATATCAAAGACTATTTTTTTTTTTGAGGGGGAGCACTATTACTGCAAATTCTAATGGCATATCCAGTCTACACCGTAAATATTTCAATATTTAACATGTGGCAGGTAGTCCTCCATCCATATTCTTGTTTCGCAATCTCACAAATTTCAAAAGCAGCTGTGTTCAAAGGCCCTTACCCTAGCTAGACCTGGAGAACCCAAATGTCTCAGGTTGAGCTGGTGAATTTGAAATTTAACAAGTTCCTCTGTGGAGCTGCACCCACAATTCCTTTGCCAACCTTAACCCTAGACGCTCTTTTCCTCTTTCAGGTTTTACACCATAAGTCCATATGCTGATTGAGTGGTGGCCAGTAATTCGCATGCAAGCAGTGAAAGCAGATAAAGGATTACAGAATTTACTGGAACATGAAGCACGTAACAAGCCCAACTTTTTAAGGAGACAGGCATACTGAGCTGCAGGGCCTATTGCCTCCATTCTGATTTTTCTCGTGCAGAGTCATGCTGTAGAAGAGCCAGGACAGTCCTCTCAACAGTCTCTCAGAGTTCAGACCATTTTCCCTTCATCGATACAATTCTCAGTTTTCAGAGGGGCTGTTCTTGCCTACAGGTTCCTGAGTCTTGTTCTCTGACCTAATATCTATTTTCCTTTCCTAACTGTCTCTACTCCTCAATGAATGGAATTTTTATCATACAACTCTCTCACCCAGAGGCACTTGAACTCTCTTAGCTTATAAGAAACACTTCTTGTGTACAGAGCCTGTAAATACCCTGTCAGCACAGTAGAATCACCTGAGGAGCATTAAAAAATTCCCAAACTTGGGCCCCATTCCAACCAATTAAATCCCGATCTCTCTATGCTGGATAATGTATGTGTGTGGCCAAATTACAGGGAACAAGTGAGTTTTTAATATTTTGCTCACATATCAAAAATGTCTTAGAACCCTTTCCCCACAAATACTCAGAGACTTTGACCATTCCTCTAGTATTTTGGGTGGGGAGGCATTAAGCAAACTTCGTCCATTTCATTACTGCCTGCAAATGCTGACCACTGGAGAGACATTCTACCAAAATCCACTTCAAGGACTTCTAGTAAAGAAGCCTATGGCCAAGGACAGGTAGCACCAACATGACCTTTCAGAGCTTTAAATGAAGGTTGAATGTAGTTCAACATCCAAGACCTTCTTGGCTAACAAGTATTAGGAGAGTATTTTTTTTTTTTTTGAGGGGGAGCACTATTACAGCAAATTCTAATGGCATATCCAGTCCACACTGTAATTTTAAAATTTAATGTGCACATGTAGTTCATGGGAGACAAAAAGTTGTACTTGAAATTCAAATACAGTGACTTAGTAGAAAGTTGGATATTACCTACCAATGACATCATTCTCCCCCAATTAAGAAGGAAGAGGGGCTTAGATGATTGTATCAGTTACATAGTGTCCAAGTGGCTGTTATTCCAGCGACTTCATATGGAGCACCATAATTTTCAAAATCAGTAAGGAAAATGCACGTGTAAACTAAACCAAGTGATACGAATCCATGAAGTTGGGATTTAAGAGCCTTTATTATTTCTAAGCAATAAAAACACCCATGTAGCTAATTATATATGAACTATTAAATATGACCCTTAAATTTTTAATTGTTGGAGAAATTTTCAAGTATAAATTTCATAGTAAAGAAGAAAAATCAAGAGAATGGAGATAATAAAGAGAAGAAGAAATAAGAAAATAAAATCAAGAGAATGGACATAGCACCACAATAAACCATACCACTTAGCAATTTTACCCTCTGTAATTTCTATTTTCTCAAATTCACCAGAAAGGAGTACTTTTAGGGTATGATATTACTTGCCTGTATTGTAACAGTGTGCTCAAGAAGTTGAACATATATCTCAGAGGTACGTCTCCACAATGTGCAAATAGGGCTTATGCTGGATTTTGCATCAAAGCCAATTTTAGTCATTCAACTATTGAAAAGAAATGCACTTTTCTCCCCCACTAAGGAAGGGATAAAATTCAGTTCTACCAAGAGGACTGCTTTGTACAGCTCTGTTCCACCTTAGACTTAGTTTTAGAGTCTGAGACCTGGACTTAGTACTTCCTGTAGACTGTTAACTTGTATCCTGGGGTGTCTGTGGGCCCCTTTCTGCCTGGAGGGCATATGGGAACTCCTTGATTATGCCAGTATATTATTTATTATAATAAGGATAACTGCCACCAGAGACAATGATACATACGGAATAAACATTGTAAACTGCTTGGAAGGAGATAAAAGGGCTCCCCAGAAGTCATGTGAATCCACAGGTGATTTTTATGCTTTAGAAACTGAAAGATAATGTCAATTCCGTGGCCTGGTTAAGGACGGTTCAAAAACACCCTCTTCCACACGGCTGCTGAGCAATCCTCTCAGTGGCCATAAGGTGGCGCTCCCTTCTTAGACATATCAAAGTGTAAGGCTGGTGAAGCCTAGCTCCACAGAGAACCAGAACAAGTCTAACATAAAAACATCTTTCAATGAGATTAGTCGATTTTCACAGATTTACTAACAATTACCCATTAAATGCATGAGCAGTAGAGTTCACAAATGTAGACAGTCGCTGGCATTCATAAAATGGGATACAGAACAGAAAGATTTCCTGCATATTTTCTTATTTGAATTTATTTCCTAAGTCACTAAAAGGTAATTAAAACATATTGATTTTCTCCTTAATGTGTTAAGAGCCACACCAAATTAAAAATGAGGACTCCTTTCTATCTGGAACTTGTAATGAAAAGGCGGGTCAGTAGAGACTGAAAACCTCTGGGGCATCTCCGTGGTCTGGCTCAGCTCTTCAAGCCGGTGGAGCAGGCTGTCGAGCTCACCCCTTGAGCGCCACATCACCAATCCCCTCTTCCCTGTCTTCCCCTCAGGTCACTGCAGTCTCAGACCATCTGGTCTGCAGAGCCTCCAGCCTTCTGGCCATCTCCCTCCTTCCTCTTTATTCCCATCAGTTTTCCTGTCTCATTTAAAGAATAAAATAATGAGAATTTAAATGCTTAGTTGCACTTCAAAAAAACAGTACATTTTTCATTTGTATATGCTTGTGGGTATGGGCAACAGTAGAAAAATCAAGAATGATTTCTGTGTTTACTGACCTTAAACAAATAAGATAGACATATCCTGAACAAAAGCAAATGGACTCACTGTTCATGTGGGCTCTCTTCCTGAATACACAGTGGGACAGAAACTGATGTGAAAAAGAATTTCGAGAAAGGGTAAAGGGGCTAAAGTAGAGGCTACAGAACGTGCAGTGAAGCTGGAGGCCTGGGGACAGGGAACCAAGACAAAAAAGAAGAAAGAAGGAAAATGAGAGAAGTGAGGGGAACTGAAAGGCAGGGAAATGTGAATCTGGTCCAGAATGTCCTGTAAACGTTGAACTGTTGAACAGAACAGATGATGTGGACAACATCTGTGCAAAGAAGCATGGTTTCCCCTGCAGAATTTTCAACAGAAGGCAGCCTAAACTTTCATCCTTTCCACATTCTCTCCTCCCTAGTTAGCAACCAACCTACTTTTGTTCTTTTTGTTCAACCACTTCTGATCAAATGATTTCTGTTGGAACTTCACACACCCCAAATACACAAACCTACAGTAGAGTCATTATGTCTCGCTTCAGCCGTGTCCTCAGTAGTAACTGTAATGACCCACAGAGAGTTCTCTCTCACATTACCACAGGGGATATCTCAAAACTCTGTCACTTTTTCAAAAGCATTCTGACACAGCTACACCTGTCCCCTCGCCATTAGATGAATCTGCAACCTACTTTCCTGACCTCACCCACTCTCTGTGAGCTCAGATTTCCAGGAAGCAGTCATCCCCATCCCTTTCTCCCCTCAAGACGAGTCTCCTCTTATCTCAGGGGAACTTAACAGCTGCAAGAGGCCACAGGACAGAATTAAATCTGTGTCCTCTTTAGACTCAGCAGGTTTGGGTTTGGAACTTGATGCTTCCACTACCTGATTATGGGTCCCTGGACAAGAGACATAATTTTCCCAAGACTCTGTTTTTCCATCTGTAAACTTTGCTTTCATAGACAACCTCTCTGCAATGTTTTAGGGATTGCTGAGGTGTTATCTGTGAACGCACTTTCCATATTATTAGCAATATTGTAAACTCACTCAGATGCCTACCTGTTGACTTTCAAATCAAAGAAGTCTAAGCCCAGAAAGTACGCTACTTTTCCAAGTCACCAGAGTTGGGATGAGGTTGAGGAGAGTGACTAGGCCAGGCATGATCTGTGGCCTCACCTTTGCCCATGCCCCGCCCCGACCCTGTGATAGTACCATTTTCTTCTCATTTGTGGTTCTTTATATTCTCCGGAGTCCAGATGCAAACTTTCCCCAGGATTCCATCCTCAGCCTTCTCTTCTCCCTCTGCCTGCCCATTCTTGGATGATTCTCTGCACTGTGACCATTTCTGGTTTGGCGATGAATGTGAGGTATATGTCTCCAGCCTGAAACATGCTTCCTTTCCTTCCCAAGTGATACCGAGATATATCTGAGGATAGTCATAACCCTGTTTTTAAATTCACAGACTCTATGCCAAGGCTTTAGAAGACCCTCTAATTTAATAAATAAAGCCTTTTTTTTTTTTTTTTAAAGAATCTGGTTTATAAAGAAAGGCATTTCTGCTGACAGTGGAATATAGTTATCTGTTAACCCTCAGCCTGAAGCATAGGCTGTTAATATTTTGCAGACTTCTTGGTAGCAGCCCTGAATGGCTCCCTTTGACAATAATATATGCAGTAGAAAAGAGGTCAAAGGGCAAGCACTGAATCTGGCAGAAGGGAAGGAAAACCTGTACCTAGATTTCTACCAGGTCAGCTTCTACGTTACATTTAAACTAGGACATAAAGTAATGGTCCCAGATTCCAATGCCAAAAGGCCTACAGATATCCTCCACATTTGTGAGGTTTGTTGTTAAGATTTTCTATTCTTTGTTTCCAGGCACTTAATTTCCATTATAGAGAGGATGATTCCTTCCTGCTCAATGCCCGTCTGCTTGGGTGTTCAGTTGCTCTTACTGTTAATGAAAACTGTCATTCTTGTCTTCCTAAGAACCATTAGAGAGTTTGGGCAAAGTTTGCTAAGCAAGTCAGCTTTGCATTTGTTCAGGCCTCTCCTATAGTAATACCTCCAATAAGTGTTGGTATCTCTGTCACACAGCTTTGAGGCACTCCTCCCATAAGACTGGCGAAGTACATGTCTGTGTGTAGAGATTACATACAATAATGATTACCTATCATTAACTTGAGCGGTTTCCTCCCCAACTAATTTCCGTTCACTATCCAACTTGCACATGCATGTGTGCACATGTGTGTACGTGTCCACACACACACACACACACACACACATGCACACACACAAATGGATGCACACTTAATTGGTTACTTTTTGCCCAGGGAATGAAAACCCATCTTAATAAAACTTCAATAAGGTATACTTATGTCTGTGAACAGAAAAATATGAAAAGAATTCCTAAGAAAATAAGTTATTTTCAAGTCTTTCAGTTTTCCTTTTTCCAGACAATAGCAAGACATTAGACTAAAGAGTCCACCAGGGAGAAAACACAAAAGCAATGTGCAAATACTATGGGCCTGTTGAAGGAAACTCTTCAATAAAATCAAATTGTAGATTTCTCCAGTTTGCCAGTGCTTGGCATATCACTGGGCAGGGCAATCTGTTCCAGTCTCAAATCCAACCCTATAGTTACCGCTCCGTATGGCTGCAGCCACCATCTTAGCCTCAAGGTGGCAGTGTCGGCCCCTTAATGTAGGTAAGGCACCGCTGAAATACTTAAAAATCAACTCTAAAAATCTGAAATAGAACAAAATGGGAAAAATAACTCAAAGTAAGATAAAACTAGATATTCTAGCCCAAAATTAATATAAGATAGACACATCGCCTAGGAACAGCAGGTGATTTAGTTACCAGACTCAGAAAAAAGTAAATGTGAGACTTCTGAGAAATGTTTCTCCTTTTCTGGGTCTATTCTTTACTTCGTCCTTCTTCCTTCACAAAACTAGGGAATGGCAAATTATAGACCGATGGGCCAAACCAGCCTGTTTTCTGTTATTGTGAATAAAGTCACATTGGAACACAGCCATGCTCATTTGTTTGTATATTGTCGATGACGGCTTTCATTCGGCATCTGAGTGGAGTAGTTGCTACAGAGACCGTATGTCCTAGGAAGTGCAAAATATTTACTATCAGGCCTTGACAGAACAAACTGGACAACTACTGCCCTGAATATATAGTCCTTTTCAAAGTGGGACCCAGAGGTGACAAATGTGGATAGAGGGAAATGTGGTTGGGCAGCCAGGAGCAGTGCCATCTTCTTAAAGCATATATCTGCAATATGATAAAATTACCATCTGCTAGCCATTGCTACTGAGACACATTCAGGCAAATGGTAGCAACCAAAGAAATCTCAAGATGCATAGCCTGTGACTATAACATATCAGACATGCACCTTGCGGGGATGTAAGCAGTGTTTTCGGCTCCCCTTAAAGCTGAGAGTTGTACCAATGAAAGAAAAACCCAGATCTCTTGCTACATGGGTGGGGGGAAGGATGCAGGGGCTTGGGCTTGGCTTCAGGCGTGGCGCTTTAGGCTCTCCGCTGGGGACAGCTTGCACTTTACAATGTTGGAAAGCCTGTGTTTGTTCAGAGATGTAATTCCCAGTCTGATCACAAGAGTTCAAAGCGTAAAATGTGCTAAGGAGGATGGAAATGTTCAGATAAATGGGGGAAACAGAAGGCTTTGTGACAGAGAGAGGGAAAATAACAATAATGAGAAGCACTGAAGACATCGGCATTAGCAGGAAACAGAATGGAGAAGGTGACTGCGAATGACATATGCATGCTGATCAAGGACAAATGTTTACATAGAGTCTGGCTAATGGCAAAGATGAGAGATTTTAGCCCAATAACACTGTATCTACCAAGGAAATAAACATCCATCAGGAAATTCTGGACATGGGGAAGAATGTACTAGAGGAGTGATGTAAGGATGAAGAATAACACAGAAAAAACAAAGAAAATAGAGGCGAGTGATCTTCCAGGGAAGTGAGTGAAGCTTAGCAGAGACTCAGGCTATGGGAAAAGGAGAGCTGACAGCTGCACAGGGGACTCGATCAGGAAAATCTTATGCTTTCCAAAATAAGGGGATCACAAATGAATATGGTATTCGTCCCTGAAAACACTGTAGAACTAATTAGCAAGTGGTTTTTGAACATAAGAGGGGAAAGCAAGCTCTGGGGAACCACTGTGGTTCACAAGGATTCGTGAGTACTCAGTGCCCAGTGTGGCACAGCAGTTCTGTGTGTAGGCTCTGGAGCTGGTCTGCTGGGGTCTGAGCTGGTTCTGCTCCATCCTCACTGTGTGACCCTAGGCACATTACTTACCTACTCTCTTCCTTAGTTTTCTCAGTTGTCAAGTAAGAATAATAGGACCCTGGAAATGGGATTATGGTAAGGATGAAATAAGTGAATACATATAAAGAAGTTAGAACAGTGCCTGGCTCAGGTTGGTGCTATGTGATCATCAGCTGTTATTGATACACCTGTCAGACCAAGGGCCAGCAGAATGCCAAGGATCTGGATGAAACCAAGTTCAACAAAGCATTTCAAAGGCTCACTTGTTGTACCTGAAAAGGTAGTCTGAATGATACCGCAGATAAATAGATCCATGTCTGGTTGCATAACTACTAATTCACTTCAGCTCGAAAAAACCTCTCTCATTTTAAGACTTGTGATTGTCTTCAGCCATTCCCTGTTCACCATTTCTTTATCAACAAGGCAGGAAATTATTTTATTGTGAAAAT
The DNA here is from genome assembly GCF_030435805.1 of Mustela lutreola. Lineage (NCBI taxonomy): Eukaryota > Metazoa > Chordata > Mammalia > Carnivora > Mustelidae > Mustela > Mustela lutreola. Next base: position 89,572,152 of record NC_081294.1, read on the forward strand.
TGTAAAATACTGTGAAATAGGCCAAGTATACAAAACAACTTTCAACATTTTAGAACTGACAAAATATGGAAATGTCATACCTAAAACACCAGTAATTTCTTTCGTATTGAACACATTCAAAGACTGAGAGCCTCCTTAGTGAAGCAATTGCAGAGTGTCACATAAAACTTGTGTTAAGACAAACATTCTATTCACTCTTAGATTTAGCCAGGGTTTATTAGGTATTTACTATACGTTAAGAGCTATCCTAGGTACTTGAAATTCATTTGTGGATAATTTGTGGAACCTATATTCAGGTAGGATCCTTGCTAACCAGAAGGTTCTATGAATCATGAAATCCTGGTTTCATTTTTAGTTCTGCCACTTCCTACATAAACTTGCTAACCCCTCTAATTTTTTTCTCATCTGTAAGATCCTCCTTTTGCAGCATGACGTAGGCTCATTCATATGATCAACTAGTATTCATTACTTTGGGCTAGGCTGAAGAAAATGAATGAGACAAGGTGCCTGGCCCCTGGAACTTCTATCTCTTATTATCAGGTAGGTAAAATCAAGTAGTTAACATTAATATTAATATTTAGATGTAAATGTAAGCTGTGATTAGTATATGCATATATGAACATGATTTTGTGAGGCTTCTTGGGGATAGATTTTGGCTGCTACCTACACCGTAAGCAAACATTATAGCCAGCTACTACTAGTATGTGCATAGATACACTCACAGAGGCAGGGGGGAAAACCCTAGCATTTCCACAAAACCTAGAAGAATTTCCTCCCAGGAAGTATCCAGTTTTGTTACCACTCTCCCCTCCTACATGGAGGCCTGAGGCATGTAAATGGGAGAAGTTACCCTCCAAGTCACTGGAACTTGAGCATGTATATTTTGAAATGAATTTCCAAATGGTATTCCTAAATGCAAAACAACCAGAACAAGAAGCACACTGAAGCTTAATCCCTACTAGTGGGGCCAACCTGGATTGGCAGCGTATAACTTCTTTGTGGTAGGGGGTGGGTAGATAACCAGAGCACTAATCCTTCCTCAACTGTGAACCTGTTCTCTCCAACCTGCTATTTACTTCTGCTCTCTGGTACCAACCAAAGCCAAGTCCTCAGTTCTTAGGTGTGTTTCACAGGTGGCAGCCTGGGGTGCCACTCCACCTGCTTCTGCCCCCTTCAAGGAGAGGCTGTGGAAGGTTACAAGCAGGGTACCTACATGGTCAGCTAAAGGAGCTGTGGATTTTCTCAGAAGTGAAAAGTGGGATCTATAAATTTGGGAGATAATGTGAGATTGGTTCTTCCTCTCCCTCATTTATTTTCCAGTAGAGTAGGGAGAAGAGGAATCCTTTCATTCTTTATTCATCTAACACACTGAGAACCTACCATGTTTGGAGCAGTGTCCTAGGTATTAGGAACAGGACAAGGAATAATCCAAATTCCTACTAATAGTGATGAGGGCAGGGCTGGGAAGACACACAATAAATATACCATTATGTGTTAAATATCAACTGGGTCAATATGAAGGACTGAATTGTGTCCCTACCTCAATTCATATAATGAAGCCCTAATCCATGATACAACTGCATTTGGAAATGAGCCCTTTAGGAGGTAATTAAGGCTAAATGGGGTCATAAAGACTAAGTCCTAATCCAATAGATAGGTAAACTGATAGCATCCCTTCCCTAGCCAGTGCGTACATGAAGAAAAGGCCTTATGAGCACACAGTGAGAAGACTGGCATCTCCAAGCCAGGAAAAGCACTCTCACCAGGACCTGACCATGCTGCACTCTATTCTTGGACTTGCAGCCCCCAGAACCATGGGAAAATATTTACCTATTGTTTCAGCCACCCAGTGTGTGGCAGCCCAAATAGATAGAGACAGATAGCAGTAAGAGCTCAGTATTAAAATAAAGCGGAGTAAAAGCACAGAGAGAGACGATGGAGAAGTGGTCATGGGGGTCCTATGAGGAGTAGACACTGAGTGGAGAGCTAAATGAAGCTAAGATTCATTCAAAAGCAGCCTCTTGTCTCAGGTTTATGAATGCTAACAATCGGGGTAAGATGGGACTCATCTTTAAAAGCAAATACACTGGGGCGCCTGGGTGGCTCAGTGGGTTAAAGCGTCTGCCTTCGGCTCAGGTCGTGATCCTAGGGTCCTGGGATTGAGCCCTGCATTGGGCTCTCTGCTCAGTGGGGAGTCTGATTCCTCCTCTCTCTCTGCCTGCTTCTCTGCTTACTTGTGATCTCTGTCTGTCAAATAAGTAAAATCTTTAAAAAAAAAATAAATAAAAGCAAATACACTGCCCCCAATGATTTTTTTTTTTTTTTCAAATATAAAAATTCTTCTCTTGCTTGGAGGTAAAGTGTGACTGATGGTTGCCTAGCTATCTGAGCTCAGACAAAGCCCTTAAGACCCATGCCTCAGTTTCCTGGGCTGTGAAAGGAATAATATTCATCTGGATCTCACTGGGTTGTTGGGAGGTTTATATGAGTTAATAGTACATGTAAAACACATAGACCGATCCCTGATACATAGTGCTCAATAAACACTAGCAATTATGATTACTATCACTATTACTGCTATCATTACCGTTAAAACAACTAGTGTTATTATTATTGGAAAGCCATTGGCAGAATATTAGAAAACAAATTTCAGCAATGACATCTTTGAATTATATTCTCCCTGAGCATCCTAGCTTAGATGATTTATGGGAAATTAACTTTGTCTTTCTCTCCCACCTCCACTAGAGAAGCAAAACCAGTGATTAGTGATCATCTTTTGTTAACTAGGAAGTCCTCTGCGCGCTTTCAAGTCCCTCAGTGACAAAGACTTTCTCCTGATGCAACAAATTCTTTCTGCTCATCAATGCCAGAACATTTGGGAACCTGTGCTGGCACTCTCTTTCATAGATCAGGGTGCAGTAAAACCTCCTTTATAGAACCAGAAACTGTTGGCAAGATGAAGATGCCCCTTCAGCTCCCCTTCAGGAAGAACAAGAAAGAAAAGATGGGGGAAAAAAATGAACAAGAAACAAAAGGACAGGAGCGGGAATAAAGAAATAAGTGAAAAGAAAGAGGTGAATGTGGGGAGACTGCAAAGGGTGTTGAAATTTACCGTTCACTCCATTGCTGACACAAGCAATCAAAATGGAACTGGAGAAATGGATTATAAGGGCAGACGTTGTCCATCTGAATCCATATTTGCCTCATATTGGTAGGTATTTAAAGAAATAATTTTGTGCAGAGTTTGAAGGCATTAAAATGTGTAAAGGATATTTTAAAATGTTTTCATTTAGACTTTGCTTTTATGGGGGCATTTTTACAATTACATAAAGTGAAGTGAAATTGTTTTGAACCTGCCAGATTGTTAGTTTCCTAAAGACAGAATGTGTGCATGTAGGATTCTTTTGAGCATTCTCTCATTAATACCAGTTTGAAATTGAGTGCAAGTGTGGTCAATAGGTAGCTCTCTGCAGTTCTCTGGCAGTTTTTTGTCTGTTTTCTTCTGAAGGACTCCAAATCCATAGTTTCCACAAGTTTCTGCTTTTTAATTTTTTCTCCTACTGTTCTAGAAAATTAGTTTATTTTTAATATATTGTCATCAGAATTTTGTACAACACAACACTGCCAGTTAAATAGGCCTAATACTCAAAATTACTGACTTTTATTCTTACATTTCAGAGTTATTCTTCTTGACTGTTTATACTATCCTATGAAAGCCATGCGATGTAAACATCACTTTATTTTTGGGGGAGGATTATGATGTTAGGCAGTAGTTATGACTATAAAATCTTTCACACTAATGATGATTACATTGTGAGTCAAAGGGAAAAAAGATTATTATTATTATTTTTTAAGATTTATTTATTTAGAGAGACAGAGACAGCATGTGGGGAGGGAGGCGCAGAGGTAGAGCAAGAGAGAGAATCTCCAGCAAACTACCCACTCTGCTGGGAGCTGGACACCAAGCTCAGTCTTACAACCCTGAAATCATGACCAGAACCAAAATTAAGAGCTGGATGTTTAATCGACAGAGTCACGCAGGCGCCCCAAAGATTATTTTTAAGTAAGATCTCTTAGTAAGAATATGCAGACAACAGCTAGCATTCCCCTCCATAGCTATAAAATTAGGGTGGAAGAGAAAGTAGTAAAAAAAGAACCGGGAATTAGAACGTTTTGAGACAAGGGCATGCAAATCAGAACTGTAGAAGAATGTGCTGATGCTCTAAAAAAATTTTTTTTTAATTTATTTATTTGACAGACAGAGATCACAAGTAGGCAGAGAGGCAGGCAGAGAGAGAGAGGAGGAAGGAGGCTCCTTGCTGAGCAGAGAGCCCAACTCGGGACTCGATCACAGGACCCCGAGATCATGACCCGAGCTGAAGGCAGAGGCCTCAACCCACTGAGCCACCCAGGTGCCCCGAATGTGCTGATTCTGAGGTAATTTCCCTAGAGACATCAGTAGTCCTTTAAAACAACCATTAGATTTATAACCAGCAGATATGTGTCCATTTTCTGCTCCTGCCAAAACCTAGGGGTTTTACGTTTAATAGTCATATGACCTTGAACAATATCTTGGCCTGTGAGATTGGCAATGGCCTTGTGTGTAAAGTGACAAGAATGTGGGTATCTCACAGGGGATGGGCAGGGTGCTGCGGGCAGGTGCTTTGCAAACAATCAATTAATATTAACATATTTTCCAGTGTTTTTATCTGTATTTCATGTTCTGGGCTTTTCCTATTTTTTTTTTTTTTTTTTTTTTTTTTTTAATATTTAATCTTTATTTTATTTTTTCAGTGTTCCAAGATTCATTGTTTAGGCACCACACCCAGTGCTCCAAACAAACTGAGGGTTGCCGGGGGGAGGGGGTTGGGGAGAAGGGGGTGGGATTATGGACATTGGGCTTTTCCTATTTTTTAAAAATCTTCAGTACAACGTTACTATCTCTTAGTGTGTGTGTCTTGGGCTCTTTGCCCTCTTCTTCATTTAGTATCAGTAATATTCACCCCAGTGTGTATATGTGTGTGTGTGTGTGTGTGTGTGTGTGTGTATGTCTGTGTATGTGTATATACATATATATATATATCTTATTCAAGGGATTAATATTGAAATATTAAGTTAAAATTTGTGCTTAATGTCTCAGTGAGAATTATGTACTTTTACAACTGGTTAGAGCTTTAAAATAATTTATAAAACATGCTAAAAACATCTAAGCTGCCTTTTTCCAGAAGTGAATCTGCTTTTTAGCAAAGAAAGTAAATGAAGTGTTTGATTAAAATATAAAATTTTAACTTATCTTAATATATATATCTAATATATAAAATTTTAATTTTAATATAATATAGAATTCTCATATCATATTAAGTCACTTATTGATGCTTAAAAAGATAACCCCACATTGAACCTATCATGTATTGCTCATTTGTTATTAAAAATTCTTACTTTTAAACCAAGACATCTATAGATATACTTGTATATAATAAATATTATATATGTCATTTATCAAATTTACAGATTATCTCATTAAATTCTATTATATTACTGTATTTTTGGATATGTACAATTCTGAAAAAGTAAACTAACATATAACAATATGACTATATTTTAAATAAAGTTTTCTTACCTTTCTAGTAAGTTTTGTTTTACAATTTTTGTTTGCTTTCTTTTGTAGTTTTAATTGCTATATTGTTTACCACATACACATTTCAGGATAATTTTAATTTCACCAGTTGTATCCAGGGGTATGTTGGACAGTGTTTAACAACTGGCTCTGGGGGAGGGGAGCCCTGATGTGTATCATTTGCTATTTTCCATGGTGTAAATAACCACTCTATGGCGAATTTCAAGGTGTCATACAATATGGGGTTGGGAATAAGTACTAACAACAGGCTCTTATAAGCCAGTTCCAGCCATCTCCTGAACATTAGGAATTTACGGTTTTTATCATTTCCTTCATCTTGTTGGTGTTTAAACTTTACATTCCACCTTATCTAACAATAATATTGTTACTCCTGCATTATTTTGGTTTACATTCACTTTCTATGTCTTTGCCTATTTATTTCCAATCTGCATAAAAAAATTTTAAGTATGTTCTTGTGACTTTTAAAAAAATATTTTATTTATTTATTTGACAGGCAGAGATCACAAGTAGGCAGAGAGCCCGAGGCGGTGCTTGATCCCAGGACCCTGGGATCATGACCTGAGCCGAAGGCAGAGGCTTTAACCCACTGAGCCACCCAGGCGCCCCGTTCTTGTGATTTTAAAGCAATTTCTGTTTTTGAGTGACAGATTTTCTACTTATCCCTATGTTAATCCAATCTGTCTCTCTTTTTTTTTTTAAGATTTTATTTATTTATTTGACAGACAGAGATTACAAATAAGCAGAGAGGCAGGCAGAGAGAGAGGAAGGGAAGCAGGCTCCCCGCTGAGCAGAGAGCCTGACTCAGGGCTCCATCCCAGGACCCTGGGATTATGACCTGAGCCGAAGGCAAAGGCTTTAACCCATTGAGCCACACAGGCGCCCCTATATTTAAGTTTTAGAGCTATAAAACCTTATCCTTTTTTAAAATTTCTTTTTTATAAGCATATAATATATTTTTATCCTCAGGGGTACAGGTCTGTGAATCGCCAGGTTTACACACTTCACAGCACTCACCATAGCACATACCCTCCCCAGTGTCCATAACCTCACCCCCCTTCTCACCCCCCACCCCCAGCAATCCTCAGTTTGTTTTGTGAGATTAAGAGTCACTTATGGTTTGTCTCCCTCCCAATCCCATCTTGTTTCATTTATTCTTCTCATACCCCCTTAACCCCCCATGTTGCATCTCCACTTCCTCATATCAGGGAGATCATATGATAGTTGACTTTCTCTGAATCCAATCTGTTTTGAGTAGGAAAAATCGGTCCATTCATATACAGCATAATATTACTTTTTGTTATTTATATATTATTGGAACTTTATACTCAAAGAATTAGGGGTAGGGAAACCCACTGTTATGAACATCCAAGTAAACACAACTTCCCCTGTTGAAACAAACATATTTTTATGATCTCGTTGACTAGAATTACTGCAATATATTTCCTACTTTTGTATACTCATTGCACATTCAGATGACACAGAGCTAATAGACAGACATCACTTTATATTGAGGGTAATGATTTCATATCACAACTTTTATTGTACTAGACTTTGCTAGATTTCATTTATATTTTATATCACCTCCTCCTTTTTTAAAAAAATAAAGTGATGCTTTGGTATGTCTGGCTGGCTCAGTCAGTTGAGTGTCTGACTCCTGGTTTCAGCTCAGGTCAGAATCTCAGGGTTTTGAGTTGGAGCCCAGAGTAGGGTTCCAAGCTCAGCCTAGAATCTGTTTGGGAGTATTTCCTTCTTACCCCTGCTCACCCTCTGCCCATTCCCCCACTCAAATGTTTGCTCTCTCTCTCTTTAAAAAAAAAAAAATATTTAAAGTGGCACCTGGGTGTCTCAGTAGGTTAAGCATCTCTTTTGGCTCAAGTCATGATCCTGGGGTCCTGGGATCAAACCCATACTAGGCTCCCTGCTTAGCAGGGAATCTGCTTCTTCTTCTGCTCCTCTACCACCCACTCATGCTCTCTCTCATTCATTCTCCCTCTTAAATAAATAAACTCTTTAAATATAAAAAATAAATAAAATAAATACATAAAATATATTAATAAAATAAAAATCTTTAAAGAAAAACAATAAAGTGGTGTCTTAGGTGTTAAACACGTGAGAGTAAAAAGAGAAGAAAAGAGTAGACTATGGATAAAACGCTGGAGTAGACTATGGATAAAAAGCTTTAGCTTAGGGGCGCCTGGGTGGCTCAGTGGGTTGAGCCTCTGCCTTCTGCTCAGGTCAAGATCTCAGGATCCTCGGATCGAGCCCCGAATCAAGCCCCGCATCGGGCTCTCTGCTCAGCGGGGAGCCTGCTTCCCTCCTCTCTCTGCCTGCTTCTCTGTCTACTTGTGATCCTCTCTCTCTGTCAAATAAATAAATGAATGAATGAATGAATGAATGAATAAATAAATAAATAAATAAATGCTTTAGCTTATTTAGTAGCCAAGCCAATGTGCTGTTGACAGTGTGCCTCTTAATTAGACTGATTTGCCGTCACCCTGACTCATTCTTCCTCCAAATAAGACACTTTACAAGCACTACTGAAACCATAGCTGGCCCAGCTGTGAGCAAAAAGCAATCCATGCATAAGAGTCCTCTCAGTTTCTGCTACCGGGCCGAGGCCATGTAGGCCTTGGGTGAATGTTCCTCAATTGACTGCTTGGCAGCTGCAAGCAACACAGTCAAGGACCAGCAGCTGTCTCAGACCCTGGCCAGCTCACACTCTCATCAGGGTCCCAAAGGGACTGTACAACAGGGTGCATAGAGAGCTCTTTCCTCAGCTGGAGACAGACTGCCGAAATCCTGGCTCTTCTAATAACCCTGTTTCCTAATAGCTTTGTCACTTAAAACAGTCCTGCCTTGTGTTTACAGAACGGACAGCTTTTCTTACAAACCAGGGCTTTCAAGGAGACATGCTTTGATTTTCTTTACCTATAAACCTACTGTGATTTCCACGCTTCTAGAAGCAGAAGCCTCCTTAGAGTTGCGCTGTCCATGCTTAGGTGCTTCTCAACCCAGGGCTCTTAGAGCTTTCCAAGAGTTTTGTCTGTCAGCTAACACTAATAAAATTAGACTCTTGTCTCTCACACCCTTGTTTAATGTCTTCCTGTATAATTCTCTAATGTAGATTCTAGCCACGGGCCGATAAAGCAATTTATGATTTCCTGCCTTTTTTTCTCATTCTTTGAAAAACAACATGAACAATAATGCTTTTAGTTTCTCTCCAACTGCAAAAAGCAAAACTGGAGAGGACAGAGGCTTGCCCCGCAAAGCTTCAGCTGAGAGGAGTTTATGACTCCTCATTTTCCCCAGAGGACACTTTTTTTTTTTTTTTTTTTTTTTTTTTTGACAGAGAGAGAAAGAGATCACAAGTAACCAGAGAGGCAGGTAGAGAGGAGGAAGAAGGCTCCCTGCTGATCAGAGAGCCTGATGCAGGGCTCAATCCCAGGACCTTGAGATCAGGACCTGAGTCGGAAGGCAGAGGCTTAACCCACTGAGCCACCCAGGCGTCCCACCCCCACCCCCCAGAGGACACTTTTAAAAGCCTTAAGCAGCTTCATGAACTCCTGTCCACCACACAACACTAGAGTTTTCTGTGCATACTTCTCTGACCCTACGTCATGACCGTGTTACTTATTTTCACTCCAGGGAAAATGAATATTATCAACTTTTGGGTAGAAGTTTGTGAAATCTACCCACTCTTAGATGAAAGGATGTTTCAGTAAGGAACTGATGGTACAGAAAAATGTCAGTATCTAGATGTTTAGGTACAATATGCTAAAACACAAATTAACATGATAGCTTAAAGTAGCATAAGCTGCCTCTCACATTTATACCTCTTGCTCTAATTTCTCCACTAAACTCCAAACTTACACAGACAACCCCTAACCAAACTTTCTAATTCGAATCTCAGTCTTTAACATGGGCAAAACAGAATACCTATGCCCTTCCCAGTCTGTTTTTCTCTTAGTTTCCCTATCTTGGTAAATGGCATCACCACCTACACCTTAAGCCAAAAACCCAGGAGTAACCCCTCATCCATCTCTATCCTTCCCCTCTCTTTTCCAAATCATCAGCATTCTTCCAAAAGGTGAAAGGCACAAGTGCATTTTGAATATCTGTCCATGTTTTGGCATCACCCCTGCTATCCCCAGTCCCCATCACCAACATTTTTTGGCAGCACTACTGAGATGACCTCTAGTCTTCTTGTTTTCCTTCTTGTCCATGTGTATGTGAGCCTCCTTAAAGCAGAGAAAGAGGTCTTTCCAACAATGTAAATCAGTTCATGCCATTCTGCTAAGAACCCTTCTGTGGTTTCCCATTGCACTTCAAATATACCCCATCTCATTTCCAGATCCGTAAGCTCCTTGAGGAACTGGTCTCTGCCTACCTTTCTGACCTCATCTCACACCACTCTCTCTGGCTCCTTACTATTTAACCGCACGGGACATCTGTGTTTAGAATGTGGTAAGCTATTCCTTGGGACCTTTACTATTTCTCCACCTAGAATGTTGCTCTTCCCACAGAAGTTCACCTGGTTGGCTCCTGCATACCATCCATATGTCAGTAAAAATTGTTTTTCAGGAAAGTCTTCCTTAGCTGATTGATTTAATGCAGTGTCTGCCACTCTCCACTGCATCACCCAAGGTTTATTTACTTTATAGCACTTATCACTCTGAGAAACCACCCTGTTCATTTATTTGTGAAGCAGTTTATTTTTTCACTCTTCCCTCTTGAGAGAGAGCAGCACTGCTCAATAGGAATTCTAGCCACTGATGCAATCATAAAATTTTTAGTGGTTACATTATAAAAGCAAAAGAAAAAATATCCATTCAATGTTATATTTTATTTAACCACTTACAACCAAAATATTAGCATTTCAACATGTAATCAATATTATTATTATTATTATTATTATCTTTTTAAAGAGAGGGAGAGTAGTGGGGGGAGGGACAGAGGAATAAGGAGAGAGAGAATCCTCAACAGGCTCCATGCCCAGTACAGAGACTGATGCAGGGCACAATCTCACAACCTGACATCATGACCTGGGCCAAAATCGAGAGTCAGACACTTAACCAACTAAGTCACCCAGGTGCCCCAATATTAAAAATTATTAATGAGATATTTCTCATTCTATTATTTCATATGAAGTCTTTGAACTCTAGTACGAACAATACTTTTCCATCACATCTCTATTAGGACTAGCCACCTTTCAAGTGCTCAGTAGCAATATGTGACTGATGGTGACTGTACTGGACAGGGCAGCTCTAGCAAATAAACTCCATGTGAGTAGAGACCTTGCCTGTTACATTCACTGCCACACTCCTTGTATTTATAGGTAGAATCATGCCTGACACATAGTAGGCACTCAAGAAACATTTCAGGAGTCCGACAGTAATTAAAGACTTTTGAGCTCTCAGTGGACTTCTTTATTAAAGACTGAATACATACTTTTTATGTATAATTTCAGGGGCTTAAAATGTACTAAACAAGGATGCCTGTGTGGCTCATTTGGCTGGATGCTGGCCTTCAGCTCAGGTAATGATCCAAGGGCTCCTTGCTCAGCAGGGAGCCTGCTTCTCCCTCTGCCTGTCTCTCTCTCTCTCTCTGACAAGTAAATAAATAATAAACTTAAATAAAATAAAATGTACTCAATAAATTAATTAGTTTACATGGTGAAAAAAGAGCTATTTTTTTTTTAAAAGATTTTATTTATTTGAGGGGGAGAGAGAGAGAACGAGCGAGCATGAGGGAGAAGGTCAGAAGGAGAGGCAGACTTCCCACGGAGCTGGGAGCCCAATGCAGGACTTGATCCCAGGAGTCTGGGATCATCACCTAACTGGGAGGCAGTCGCTTAACCAACTGAGTCACCAGGTGCCCAAAAAGGACTAATTTAATAATGTAAACAGAAATCCATGGGAAAAAGTTTGTTGTTGTTGTGTTTTGTTTTGGTTTTTTTTTTTTTTTTTTGCATTCTCTATAGTTTCTATGATATTGCTCAGCTCTCCTTGTGGTACCTACTAAACCTGTAAATAAAACTTTCTCTCTTTGTCATCTCACTAAAATATTCTTTTTTTTTTAAGATTTTATTTATTTATTTTTCAGAGGTCACAAGTAGCCAGAGAGGCAGGCAGAGAGAGAGAGAGAGGAGGAAGCAGGCTCCCTGCAGAGCAGACAGCTCGATGTGGGGCTCAATCCCAGGACCCTGGGATCATGACCTGAGCCGAAGGCAGCGGCTTAACCCACTGAGCCACCCAGGTGCCCCTCACTAGAATATTCTACTCATGTTTTACATCTCAGTTCAAATTCTCAATACAGTGGAAAGCAGGTCTCCTTCAGGCATCCTTGAACACACCTTCATTTGGAATTTCACTGCACTTTGGATGGTCCTCTGATACAACATTGAATCTATTCTTAAAATAGAGGTGTCATACTTTGTCTTGATTTCTGTGAGGAGACTTCTGACCCCATTCCCATGTTGCTAACAGTAAAACATTAGACCTCTCCATGGGAAGGTAATTAATTTAGCTGACTGGCCTGATGGAAAAAGTCTGATATACATGGGTCCATATGTGTTAATTGGGTGCAACTCATGTATCTCAGCTGTCTGAACTCAGAGGGAAAAGGAATGTGCTGGCTCTCCAGAGATCTCCACAAGTGATGCACTGGTTAGAAAATGGTACATAGAGAAAATGGTTAGATAAGGATCAAAATGTCATCTTTGTTGTTAATAAACCTGGATTGGATATCGAGAGCAAATTAAGATCAGGTCTGGGCTGACCAGCCTGGCAGAAGCATCTCAGTGTCTGCCTTCCTATAGAGCTCTCTGCTTGAAAACAACAGTGTGAAAATAAATGTGGAAGGCTCTATCCCCTCCGTTTGCTGATGGCACAGTACCCAGGCAGGGGATCTGTAGGGTGGCATGAAAACCTGCGCTTCTCTAACTAGAACAGTTCCTCAGAATTAGACAGAAACAGAGGACAGATCTTCTGTGTGTTAAGGTGACCCCCAAGCATGAACTCTTGCCCATGGCAGCCATACATACTTGATAAGGGAGACATGGGTGCTGTGTGCTTGGGTGGGTACATGCTTGCGCAGATAAATGTTTGGGTGGGTACATGCTTGGGTTGGGTGCATGACATGAAGATACTTTACCTGATCTATCTCATATCCTGTATCCTTCTATGAAGCTAAGCAAATATCGTATTTGGTAAGTCTGTCTTGTGAGTTTGATAACTTGACCTGTAACAGCCATTATATCAGGGCAGAGACCCGCAGCCAGAATCAGGTTTTCTAATACTTCCTTTCAAGTGTTTGTCCTGAGACATAGTAGCTGCAAGGGACTACTTGAATAGGACACTTATTCATTTGCTTTACAGTAAAAGGAAGCTTCCCTTTCGCACATCTGAAAGCCAGGAGAGTGAGGACAAAGAGAACAAGATCACCTGCGCTCAGAGCCTAGTCCATGAGGAGGGGAGGTCATGATAATTAGAAATGAGAACACAGAGAATGAGATCATGTGTGCCATTGGTTTCTAATGCACAAATTTACCCAACTGGAAGACTTGGACCAATGAATGGCAAATCCTTACCATTTTACCAAACTGATAAGTCAATTTTTTTCTTAAGAAAGGACGAATACCCATGGACGGTACTGGAGGGGACTGGAGGAGATTATGCTGAGTGAAATCAGTCAAGCAGAGAGAGTCAATTATCATATGGTTTCACTTGTTTGTGGAGCATAACAAATAGCATGGAGGACATGGGGAGATAGAGAGGAGAAGGGAGTTGGGGGAAATTGGAAGGGGAGGTGAACCATGAGAGACTATGGACTCTGAAAAACAATTTGAGGGTTTTGAAGGGGTGAGGGGGGTGGGAGGTCGGGGTACCAGGTGGTGGGTATTATAGAGGGCACGGATTGCAAGGAGCACTGGGTATGGTGAAAAAATAATGAATACTGTTATGCCAAAAATAAATAAAAAATAAATTAAAAAAAATAAAAGGCAGTAAACATTTTGAGCTAAAGATGTCAATACTAGAATTATTTAGGTAATTATCATCAAATAAATAACACTATTAATAAATGCATAATGATACGAATAGTTGGGAAATCTTCAAAAGAAAAGAAATGTTTCTGGAATCAGTAATGAGCTGTATAGGAAACATCATCTCTGGCTATCAAATGACCATATTTGATTTCTAGGAAAACTGTGGGAACTTTAAGGACATACATGTTTCTTTAGAATGAATATCTAAGCATCTATCTAGATCTTGTAGGGCTCTGGATTGTTTCAAGTTATTTCCCTAAACAATATGTAATATATAATAAATAAATAGCATACAATAAATAATTTTAAAAAGGGCAAAAAAAAAAAAAAAGAAATAGATGTGACTCAGGGGTGGAAATGATTTGTGTTTCCCTGATAGACATCTAAAAGAAAAAAAACAAAAACTACCAACATTTTGCAAGTATGTCTCTCTCTACCACACAGCTCACTCCTTAAAGTCTAGGACTTTGTTCACCCATGTGGCTATAGCTATTGGCCAATTGCCAAGGACTCAAGGAATAACATCAATGAATAAATGAATAAAAAATTCATGTCTAACCAATCCTAAATCTTCAATATCTACACTATACAAATCTTTTTCTTTTCTTTTCTTTTCTTTTCTTTTCTTTTCTTTTTTTTTTTTTTAAGTTTTAGACTTTACCAAAGTTTACAGTAGAGAGTCCATGCAAAAACTATGTATAATATGAGATATATATTGCATCTTCCCTCAGAAGACTGCCAAATTGTGTACATGAAAACCACTTTTACAAAGATAATATCATTCATGTTCTTACTGATCTCTAATGCCAGAAATACACTCAGTATCGAAAAACTGCAAACACTTTGAAAAAGTACCAACGACCAAGAGGCTATCTCAATTCTTGTAATTTCACACAAAAGCCAAATGTCTTGGGAATCATAAAGACCAATTTCTTCAATGTACTTAAGATGGAAGTCAATTCTAACCAAGGGAGTAGAGGCTAGGAAAATGGGAAATGTATAGAAAAAGACTTCTTTGTTTTGTTTTTCAAACAGAAAAAGGAAAACAACCACAAAAGGAAAAGCTATTGTCAAATAAGTGGCAAATACAAATAGAAAATAGAGAAATTATTTGAATAATCTGGCCCTTAAGACATCTCAAAGCTTTTCCTGACATTATACTTAGAAAAATACTATTTAACAGGAAGTGTTTATAGGAATATCATAGATAGCAAGAGAGAAGGTGAATGGATACGAGCCTAAATAAAGAAACATTTTGAATGTTACCCAGTTCAAACTTTTTGGGATATGGTTAATTCCCCATCTAGGTTTAAGATAAATTATATGACTGTAACTTTGAACTTATGGCCAGATAAGAGATTTCAATAGCTTCTTGTGCTTTTTTTTTTTTTTTTTTTAAGATTTTATTTATTTATTTAACAGAGAGAGGCATTGAGAGAGGGAACACAAACAGAGGGGAGCTGAAGAGGGAGAAGCAGGCTCTCCGCTGAGCAGGGAGCCTGACTCAGGGCTCAATCCCAGGACACTGGGATCATGACTGCCAAAGGCAGATGCTTAGTGACTGAGCCACCCATGAACTCCAGCTTCTGTGCTTGAACACATTTTTAGCCTATTTTTGAAAGGGGTTGGTATTTGCTGAGACAGGTCCAAGGCACACTAGGTAAAAAGGTAAGGGGGGTGTTAAGCAATAGTAGTTAAGGTTGGTTGCATATTTACCTGACTTAAAGCTAGACAGTTATCCTGTAAGGAGGACAACAAATGGGTCAATAAATAAAAGTAATTTATGAGCCGGATTTTCCAAATGCATTCAACTACTCAGATTTTGGTAAGAATGACTTCAAAAGAATGATTTCAGGATTCTTGAAGAAGTACTCTATTGCAGCAGTTTGAAAGTGTTAAAATTATAGCAACATTAAAACTTGCTTTTATCTAATCACATGATACTAAAATTAATCTTCAGTATTTCTAAATTGCACTTTCAAGTTCAACTGCATAACATATTGTTGATTAATTCAGCCATCCAGTATTTGTTTTACACATTTCACAATTCTAATGTTTAGGGCCCAGCAGAAGAATGCTAGTATAGAACCAGAAAATACTCATTAGGAAAAAATGGCATAGCAAGATCAGCAGGGCACCAGGGTGGCTCAATCAGTTAAGCAACTGCCTCAGGTCATGATCTAGGGTCCTGGGATAGAACCCCACATAGAGGTCCCTGCTCAGAGGCAGGAAGGTGGGCGGTTCTTCTCCTTCTCCTCCCCACTCGTGCTCTCTGTCCCTATCTCTGTCTCTCTCTCTCAAATAAATAAATAAAATCTTAAAAGAAAGAAAGAAAGAAAGAAGACCAGGGACAGAAAGGGTGTCAGGTCAGGGTTTGGTCTCATTCTGAAAGGTGGTGAGTGCTCCTGAAGAGGCGTTATAGAAAGGATAGGCAGCTGAATGCCCAAATAACTCAATCTTAATTTGATTGTCACAAATGTTTTTTTTTTTAATAATGTGGCTGAAAAATAATATCATAAAAGCTCACATTAAACTGTACATATGAAAAACACATTATAATAAAAATTAGGTTCTTAGAATTCTCTCTGCCATTTCCACTTGTATTAGGAGAGTTAATTGAGGTCTTAGTGTATCTGTTAACTTATTACTTCCACATAATGTTTACAGAAATTAGGGGAAACTATATACTTTATGGAAAACATAAATGCTTGCTTGATAGTAGAGGGTTGGTAGGAGGAAAAGGGGAAAAACAAATGGAAAGAAGGAAGAAAAAGGAACAAAGAAAACACAAAAATAATATGAGGTCAAATAAAAAAAAGAAAATATGGTTTTTTAAAGATCTAAAGCACTTTCAAAATCTAAAAGAAAAGCAATATCTGAAAAAAAAAAGAATCTGGAAGTAGAGCAAAATGGAGCACAAAGATACTGGCATGAAAATGTGAAACTATAAATCTAAAATCACAACTTCCAGATATATGTAAATGAAAATATTTTATTTTTCTTTTTTTATAAAGAGGTAACAATCTAGGAAACAATAAGACTCTAAAGATAATTAAAAGGAAACAGGGAATAGAACACACATTCGGTGGTGCTTTTGAAGTTTTCAATGACTTAGAGAGGTGGACAAATTTTAATGATGTAACCATGCCTCAAAAGAATCGGGGGATTCTCTTTAAGATTTGTCTTTAAAGTCTGTTGTGTTATTTTTATATGTCTGGTTCTTTCATTTGGGACCAAATCAAACCACTGGTCATCAAGCTGGAGGAGCTTCAGATCAGCAGGCATTGGCCAACTTCAGCAAGGTTATCCTGGAAGCTGATGCTGCTGAAATGTGGGAAAAACAGTCATGTTTTTCCCCAAACGATATCCTGTGATAGTACGCTAAGCAGGGAATCCAGAGAACAGAATTATCTGAAGGATGCATCCCCTGAAACCAAGTAGATAAAGCACTAAGTATCACATGTGGAGTAAAATGCAAGTTATACTTATAAAAGGGTTGGTAAACACCTTCATTTCAAGCACCAATTCTAATTCATTTATCGTGCTTGTCTGCAACACTTTGAGAAGATTACTAGGCCTACTCTCAGATTAGAGGAAAAACATACTGGAATAAATAAAATAAATTTGTCCACCTCTCTAAGTCATTGAAAACTTCAAAAGCACCACCGAATGTGTGTTCTATTCCCTGTTTCCTTTTAATTATCTTTATAATGTGGTAGTAGGAATCATATGTATTTGACACATATTTGTCACTCCTGATTTAATGAATGTCTAGAGAGATTTTTTTCCATGGAGTGGCCAGTCCTAAAGCAAATGTAGAAGAGATGAAGCATACAGCCACAGAAAGACATTGTATGCACAAATATAGCCACACATACACACAGACAATATACATTATACACAGATAGAAAAATAATCCTAACAAGGGACAAAAGATACAGTAACAGGAAAATATTATTTCGACAATGGTACGTATTAGATTATGTAATTGTTTGGTTAAAAAAATCAAGTTCTTTATTCAGTAGTCAACTATTGGGAGATTCGATTTTTCTACACTAAAAGAATAACAGGGAAAACTTCTTTTGTTTTTTTAAAGATTTTATTTATTTATTTGACAGAGAGAGACACAGCGAGAGAGGGAGCACAAGCAGGGGGACTGGGAGAGGAAGAAGCAGACTCCCCGCTAAGCAGGGAGCCTGATGTGGGGCTCGATCCCAGGACCCTGAGATCATGACGCCAAAGGCAGACGCTTAACAACTGAGCCACCCAGGCACCCTAGAAAAATTCATTTTATATATACACTCAATTATGTAAATTATATAAAATTTACACAATTATATGGATTACTTCCTCATTCTCTTCATGATTAATTGTCTCTGAAGCCAACATGGGGGGGTTGGGAAGGACTGGTGGCCTCTGGTTTTATCATGACTGTTTTTCTCACATTTCAGCAGCATCAGCTTCCAGTTTGTCAGGGGTCCCACAAAGAAAGAAAAGTAACTCTCTCTGTAAGAAATCGTGAGTTTCTGGTTAACCACAAAACTAATGGCTTTATTCTGATGCACATTTCATCAAAAAAGAATCCAAAATCGTCAGTTACAGGTATAAAGATCTGGTCAGTGCCTATGTTAAGATGTCTCAAAGCCCTTCACAAAATTGCTACTATAATCTAATTACACAATTATCCCTTAATTGCTCAATATTTGATGATTCTATTTAAGTGGTTTTCAAATTTATTTTCATTTTCCTTATTAATTAAAAAGAAATAGGACAAAGAGGCTACTAATAAACCTAGTATCGCACACATCTAATGGACATGTATGCAATTAAAATGCATCTTCTCTCATTAAAATGTTTATAAAAAATATATGTTTATAAAAAATAAAAAATTAAAAAAAAAATAAAATAAAATAAAATAAAATTATTGCACCAAGAAAAAAAAAAAAATGCCCTGAAAAGATGTTTTGCTTTTATAATTTAAAAACTCTTTTAGTGTTTGTTTCTTTTTAAAATCCTGAGGTAAAATGATATATTTATGTATCTGTATCTATATCTACATTTACATATATGAAATGTTCATGATCACGTTGTTACTGACTGCTCCTCCTTACTGGTTACTTGTTTACAAGTACAGCCGGCTTTAGCAGAAACATCAATATAAGACCCAGTATGTAGCTCATTCATATCAGCAAGAAGTACATAAAAGAGATATGACAGATCTTTTCTTTATTTGAATTCAAATGACATCTTGAAAGATAGCTTCTTCTCACCTGTAATTGGACTAAAAAAGGACCAGCGGATAGAAGGCTCTCCTGCTGGTCTTCCAGCACATTATCTGTTAGTCACCTGACCCCTTAGTTACAGCAGAACCCATTAAGGGTGGGAAAGGATTATTATCTTTTGGACTTTCTCTAACTTCAGTGTTATTTGTAAACCCAAAACAAAAAATCATGAGACTTAAAAATAAAGCAATGGTGGGGGGGGCACCTGGGTGGCTCAGAGGGTTAAAGCTTCTGCCTTCACTTTAGGTCATGATCCCAGGGTCCTGGGATCGAGCCCCACATTGGGCTCTCTGCTCAGTGGGGAGCCTGCTTCCTTCTCTCTTTTTGCCTGCCTCTCTGCCTACTTGTGATCTCTATCAAATAAATAAAATCTTTTTTTTTTTTTAAATAAAGCAATGGGGAAGCAAGCTTAGATTTTCAAAATTTGTGATTTCTAAAAAGTCCAGAAAACAAATTGAAAAACAAGTATATTCACTCTGAGCTGACCCTTCCATCACCATCTGATAAAACAATGTCTGCAACTTAAAAAAAAAAAATGTGTACCTCTCATAGGAGACACTTTTGGGGAAGAATGAGGGGTAAAATTTATTTACACTTAGATATCACTGTGGTCACCATCATTACCATCATCATCATTTTCTGAGAACATGCCAAACATCTACACATTTCATTAACAGCCAGCTGCTGGCCTTTGGGTATTAACAAATTAGAATAATCCACACTGACAAATAAATAAAGAATATGTAGACAACTGAAAAACATCAACTACAAGCTCAAAATAAAGAACATATCTCGATTTCATGTATGAGTAGAGCATTAACAAAAGAGAGAGTTGAGCGATTTGCTTAATCTGACAGGTTCAGATCACCCACAAACATTTTTTCTTTTCTAAGTAGAAATTTTTAAAAAATTTCTCAGTAATCCTTCAAAATGAAAGAGTATTCAAATGTCATTTTAATGGTTAAGAAACCCTCCATGTAATACCATTTAATTAGGGCACACAGAGCAAGAAGCTATATAAGTGCTTTTAAAAAGAGCTATTCTTTGGGGACAGCAATAGTTTGACTAGAAGCCTCAGCACATAGTAATACTGCTCCATAATTTACTTAAAGAAGGAGAATTAGTTTCTGAAATGGAATAAGAAAAGGTCAGAAACAAAAATAATCTATTTTCTTAAGAGAATGGTTAGAAGTGGCACTTTACTTAAAAACTATTGTGTCTTGCCAAGAAAACATTAGAACAACAACAACAACAACAACAACAAAAACAGCACTTTTTAGCTTTGGGGAGAAAAACTCCCAGGATCAATAAAATGTGAAAGTAAGTAACTGCGGATAGAATCGTCAGGATGAGGATAGACCTACAGTTGTCCTAGTGATCTTAAAAGCTAGGAAGATGAAATGAACAATATCACTGCCCTTTCAGGCTTGGTGGCCAAAGCCAGAACTTTCTGGAAGAACTGGTAACTTTTAGTAATGATAACATACCATCATCAGTAACTTGTATTAAATGTTTCATGCACAAGGCTCTGTGCCCAGGGTTATACATACCTTATCTCATATTATCATACCACCAATCTGATGCAGCCAAATGATAAGCATTACAATCCCCCTTTTAAGTATGGGAACACTGAGGTTAAAGACGTCATGCAGCTTGACCTTGATATGTCCTAAGCACTAGAGCCCAAATTTGAACTCACCTTTGTCTGACTCTAAAGCACTTAGATCCACTCTACATAGCACCTTCTTAAGGTTTCACATTCTATGAGCCATCTACTTTCTTAAAAGTGAACTCTTAAGAAGCAGTGCAAGAAGAAAGCACAAGTTGCCTAGTAGTCAGTCTCAAGGGAAAAGTAATCTCTACAGAGCCGATGCAGCAGCAAACAGCAAAGTAGATCAGATGAAAAGAAGGATCTTCATTATGAAGTCTTTGACTCTGTTAATATAAGTGAACACAGGAAAGAGTACAAATGAGACAAACCAAAATGGATGAAAGACAGCAGTGTAGGCAAAGCAAAACGACAATAGCAGCCATTCATAAAGAAAAGATGTATTAACATGAATTTCAAGTGCTAGGTAACTCAAAGTGATGGTAGCCTACCTAATCAGAGAGGGTACCACTGGAAAAGATCACTGGACTGGCAGGAAAATGTATGGGACCCCAAAATCAAACAACATGAACAAGCTGCAGGACAAAGCCTGAGGTCAGCTCTGGCCATTCATGGCTACTGCTCAAAGAGAAATTCCTGAACCCTCATAGACCCAAAGGAATATGATTTAGTGCCATTTTGAGGATTACTTGTATGGGATTCTGCCAGGCTTCCAAGTCCTGATACCACTGCCCTCGGTTCCCTATGGAAACTCAGGCATATTATTTGCTCCTTTGAAAGATGCTGAGATCATGGAGGAAAGAAGTTAGGAAATGAGGAGGAGGGGCAAGATGGCAGAGAAGTAGGAGACCCTGTTTCAACAGGTCCTATAAAGTGAGCTAAATATCTACCAGAACACTCTGAACACCCATGAAATCAGCCTGAGATGTAGGATTATACATTTCTGGATCTCTACAGAATAAGAAGACACCAGTAGAAACGTAAAGCTGAGTGGAAATGCTCGGACTGATATCGGAGGATAAACAAAAGGGGAGGGAGCCACCAGAGGCAACCCATTGGAAAGTAATACCCCAATACAAAAGTGCCCCTTGCACCATCACTCAGCTGGGCACACTCCTGCCCGGCATGAGGGAGTCTGGTGGGTACTCTCTAGAACCACAAACTTTTGCGCTCTGCATGCACTGTGTGACCAGGGCCCAAACCCTACTGCCTGCCTGTGCCTGAGAGAGCTCCACATGGGCGCTGGCCAGTGGTCTCTAGGACCAGCTGAGGGTCTGGACTCCCCCAGCCTAGGCCTGAAGGATCTCAGCGTGATCTCTGGTCAGGACCCCTTGGTGGCAACCTGCACAACCGTGAGGTCTGGACCCCAGACCACAGTCCCAGCAAAGGCAGCCACCGGAAGTGGGCTCCCTGGACAATTTTAGTGGCACGGGGGGTGCAGAGACAAACGGGCACTTCAGGTGACCCCTGTGATGGTGGCTGGGGACGTGCACTGCCTGTGGAAGGTTGCACAGTTCAGCAGAGTTTGCAGAGGGGGAGTGTGTGTGTTCTAGACCACCCAGAGGGGGACAGATTTCTCTCTGAGGCAGAGGTCTGGGTTCAGTCTGCTTTCCACTAAACTAAAAGCCTCCGAAGAACAAAAATCTCAGAGAACAAAAGCCTGAAAAACTGGTTTCCACAGAGCTCAGCCCCTGAATAGGGGGCAGGAGGACTCAACCTGAGCAAGACTAACTGAAAAACAGCGTGGTAGGCCCCTCCTCCAGAAAGCCAACCAAAAGAATGAGAGGACAACCACTACAGGGTTCCCAAAAAACTGTAAAACCCCAATATCAGAGGAAAACAATATATTACCCTAAAGCCTATATATTTCATAGATATAACTTTTTAAAAAATCTTTTTCTTTTAAGATTCTTTATTTTTTATTTTTATTTTTTAAAGATTTTATTTATTTATTTGACAGAGAGAGACACAGTAAGAGAGGGAACACAAGTAGAGGGAGAGGGAGAAGCAGGCCTCCTGCCAAGCAGAGAGCCAGATGCGGGGCTCCATCCCAGGACCCCGGGATCATGACCCCGGCCAAAGGCAGATGCCTAATGACTGAGCCACCCAGGTGCCCCTTAAGATTCTTTATTATTATTTATTTATTTGCAAGACAGAGATCACAAGTAGGCAGAGAGGCAGGCAGAGAGAGAGGGAGAAGCAGACTTCCCGCTGAGCAGAGAGCCAAACATAGGGCTCCATCCCAGGACTCTTGAGATCACGACCCAAGCTGAAAGCAGAGGCTTAACCCACTAGCCACCCAGGCACTCCTCATAGATACAACTTTAATTTTAATTCGTTCTCACTATTCTTGTTCTTAATAATTTTTCTAACCTACTTACCATTACAACTATAGGTTTAATACAACATATTCCATAATAAACTTTTTTTTAAAAGATTTCATTTATTTATTTATTTGACAGACAAATCACAAGGAAGCAGAGAGGCAGGCAGAGAGAGAGAGAGGGGGAAGCAGGATCCCTGCTGAGCAGATAGCCCAATGTGGGGCTCGATCTCAGGACCCTGAGACCATGACCTGAGCCGAAGGCAGAGGCATTAACCCACTGAGCCACCCAGGCGCCCCCCATAATAAACTTTTAACTTGAACTTTTTTCATACATACACCTTAGTTTTTCTTTTTCTTTTCTATTTTTTAAAAAAGATTTTATTTATTTATTTGACAGACAGAGATCACAAGTAGGTAGAGAGGCAGGCAGAGAGGGAGAGAGGAGGAAGCAGGCTCCCTGCGGAGCAGAGAGCCTGATGTAGGGCTCGATCCCAGGACCCTGAGTTCATGACCTGAGCCTAAGGCAGAGTTTAACCCACTGAGCCACCCAGGTGCCCCTCTTTTCTATTTTTTTAATATACATATAGATATAAGCTTCAAAGTAATCCTCTTTCCCTAATCAATGCTACCCCTATATATATGCCAGTTTTATTTATTTTTATATTTTTGAATTATTTTTTAAAAGATTTTATTTATTTATTTGAGAGAGAGACAGTGAGAGAGAGCATAAGAGGTGAGAAGGTCAGAGGGAGAAGCAAACTCCTCATGCAGCTGGGAGCCCAATGCGGGACTCGATCCTGGGACTCTGGAATCCTGACCTGAGCCAAAGACAGTGGCTTAACCAACTGAGCCACCCAGGCGCCCCTATAAACCAGTTTTAAAATCCCTTCATCTCTGGAAAGTTGAGCCCTTTAACAAAGATATTAAGATACACCCAGGAAGAATCAAAATAAACTTTCTCGCCCACAGAGAGGATTTATAATCACCCTCCCATCTTTTTCTCCTGTCAGTGTTTCTGTGTATTTGTTTTTGTTCTGGTATTATATAAATTCTTATCCTTGGTGTTCATTTTGTTCATTTTGGGTTTTTTCTTTTTCTTGTTATTTACTTTTGTCAGACTTTTGGTTTGTCTGTTTTTGTTTGTGTACCTTATAAATCTTACTTTTGGGGCTCATTCTAGTGGGGTCTTCTCTTTTTTCTCTCTTTTTCTTTTTTCTTTCTCTTTGGTGGTGACTTCCAATTGCTTTGAAGCCTTCCAGGGTGCACCTTGCCTGGATTGTGGTTGATATATTCAGCTATACAGCCCCTCAACAAATTCTGAATGAAAATTTTCCCAGTCTGGGGAATGGAACCAGCGCTCATGTCCTAGAGGGAGAAAAAATATCCCCCAAGATCAATGAATCTAGAAAGACCTCAGGACACTTGATTGTGAGACTGATGAATCATAATGGTAGACAAGAGCTTCTGAGGGCAACTAGGGGGAAGAGATTCCTTATGTACAGAGAAAGATCCATCAGAATAATGTCAGACCTATCCACAGAAACCTGGCAAGCCAGAAAGGGCTGGCAAGACATATTCAGGGCACTAAATGAGAAGAAAATGCAGCCAAGAATATTTTATCCAGCAAGGATAATTCAAAATGGATGACATTCAAAATGGATGGAGAGATAAAGAGCTTCCAAGACCAGCAAGGTTTAAAAGAGTATGTGATCACCAAGCTGGCACTACAAGAAGTATTAAGGGGGGTTCTATGAAAGAAGAAAGAACCCAAGAGTGACATAGAACAGAAATTTATAGAGACAATCTATAGAAACAAGGACTTCACAGGCAACATTATGTCAATAAAAACCTATCTTTCAATAATCGCTCTCAATATGAAGAGCCTAAATGCTCCCATAAAACAGCACAGGGATGCAGATTGGATAAAACGACAGGACCCGTCCATATACTGTCTACAAGAGACCTATTTGGAACCTAAAGATACATCCAGATTGAAAGTGAAAGGAGGGAGAAGCATCTTTCATGCCAATGGGACTCAAAATAAAGCTGGGGTAGTGATTCTCAAAGCAGATAAATTAGATTTTATTTTTTTTAATTTTTTATTTGTTTTGGTTTTTTTTTGTTAAGATTTTATTTATTTGACAGAGAGAGATTACAAGTAGGCAGAGAGGCAGGCAGAGAGAGAGGAGGAAGCAGGCTCCCTGCTGAGCAGAGAGCCCGATGCGGAACTCGATCCCAGGACTCTGAGATCATGACCTGAGCCGAAGGCAGTGGCTTAACCCACTGAGCCACCCAGGCACCCCAGATAAATTAGATTTTAAACTAAAGACTGTAATCAGAGGTAAAGAAGGACACTACATCATTTTTAAAGAATCTATCCACCAAGAAGATCTAACAATTATAAATATTTATGCCCCCAATATGGGAGTAGCCAATACATAAGTCAACTGTTAATCAAGATAAGGAATCATACTGATATGAATACATTAATAGTAGGGTATCTTAACATGTCACTCTCAGTAACAGACAGATCATCCAAGCAGAAAATCAATGAAGAAACAAGAGCATTAAATGATACATTGGACCAGATGGACCTTATAGATACACACAGAACATTCCACCCTAAAGCAACAGAATACTCAATCTTCTCGAGAACACATGGAACTTTCTCCAGAATGGACCACATAGTGGGTAACAAACCAAGGCTCAGCTGATACCAAAAGATTGAGATTATTCCCTGCATATTCTCAGACCACAGTGCTTTGAAACTGGAACTCAACCACAAGTGCTTTGAAACTGGAACTCAACCACAAGAAAAAGTTTGGAAGGAATTCAAATACTTGGAAGCTAAAGACCATCATGTTTAAGAATGTTTGGATCAAATAATTAAAAAAAAAAAAAGAGAGAGAATGTTTGGATCAACCAGGAAATCAAAGAAGAGCTTAAACAATTCATGGAAACCAGGGAGAATGAAGACACTTTGGTCCCAAACCTATGGGATATGGCAAAGGCGGTCCTAAGGGGGAAATACATTAGCCATCCAAGCCTCATTAAAAACAAAACAAAACAAAACAAAAAAACCTGAAAAATTCAGAATACACCAGCTCTCTTTACACCTTAAAGAACTGGAAAATCAACAACAAATTAAGCCAACCCCATGCACAAAAAGGGAAATAACCAAGATTAGAGCAGAGACCAATGAGATAGAAACCAGAGATACAGTAGAACACATCAACAAAACTAGAAGCTGGTTTTTTGAAAGAATCAATAAGATTGATAAACTACTGGCCAAATTAATCCAAAACAGAAGAAAAAGGACACAAATTAATAAAATTATGAATGAAAAGGGAGAGATCATGACTAACACCAAGGAAATAAAGACAACCATCAGAAATTATTATCAACAGTTAAATTATTATCAACAGTTATATGCAATAACTTAAGCAATCTGGATGAAATGGATGCATTCCTGGGTACCTAGAAACTTCCAAAACTGAATCAGGTGGCAACTGACAACCTGAATAGACCAATATCCAGTAATGAGATTGAAGCAGTGATCAAAAACCTCCCAAAAAACAAGAGCCCAGGACATGATGAATTCCCTGGAGAATTCTACCAAACATTCAAAGAGGAAATAATTCCTATTCTCCTGAAGCTATTTAAAAAAATAGAAACAGAAGGAAAACTTCCAGACTCTTTCTATGAAGCTAGCATTACACTGGCACCCAAACCAGGCAAAGACCCCATCACAAAGGAGAATTTCAGACCAATACCCCTGATGAATATGGATGCCAATATTCTCAACAAGATCCTAGCTAATAGGATCCAACAGTACATTAAAAATATTATCTACTATGGGCACTTGGGTGGCTCAGTGGGTTAAAGCCTCTGCCTTCGGCTCAGGTCATGATCCCAGGGTCCTGGGATCGAGCCCCACATAGGGCTCTCTGCTCGGTGGGGAGCTTGCTCCCCCCGCCCCCTGCCAGCCTCTCTGCTTACTTGTGATTTCTGTCTGTCAAATAAATAAAATCTTAAAAAATATATAAAAAATAAAAAAAAATAAAAAGGGGGGCAAAAGTTCCATGCACATATGTACAACAATATGTGTGTGTCTACTCACATAAACATTATTTACATTATATATCTTGAATATATATATCAATATATAAAATAGATATAAACTTATATGTGTATGTAGACATATACCTAAACCTATAAACTATATGTAAATAGTTATATATAGATACTTAATATTTGCAAATAAAAAGAAACATAGGAAGACCAAAAAAAAAAAAAATTATCCACCATGACCAGGTGGGGTTTATCCCTGAGATGCAAGGGTGGCTCAACATTCACAAATCAATGTGATAGAACAAATCCATAAGAGAAGAGAGAAGAACCACATGGTCCTCTCAATTGATGCATAAAAAGCATTTGACAAGATACAGCATCCATTCCTGATTATAACAATTCAAAGCATAGGGCTAGAGGGAACATTCCTCAACTTCATAAAATCTATCTATGAAAAACCCACAGCGAATATCATTCTCAATAGGAAAAAGCTGACAGCCTTCCCTTTGAGATCAGAAACATGACAAGGATGTCCACTCTCGCCACTACTGTTCAACATAGTACTAAAGTCCTAGCAACAGCAATCAGAAAACAAAAAGAAATAAAAAAGGTATTTAAACTGGCAAGAAGTCAAACTCTCTCTCTTCACAGATGACATGGTACTTTATATAGGAAACCCAAAAGACTCCACCCCCAAACTACTAGAACTCATACAGCAATTCAGTAATGTGGCAGGATGCAAAATCAATGTAAAGAAATCAGTTGCTTTCATATACATTAACAATGAAAATATAGAAAAGGAGGGGTGCCTGGGTGGGTCAGTGGGTTAAAGCCTCTGCCTTCAGCTCAGGTCATGATCCCAGGGTCCGGGAAAGAGCCCCACATCAGGTTCTCTGCTCAACAGGGGGCCTGCTTCCCCCTCTCTTTCTCTGCCTGCCTCTCTGCCTACTTGTGATCTCTGCCTGTCAAATAAATAAAATATTTAAAATATATATATATATATATATATATATATATATATATATATATATAAAGGGAAATTAGAGAATCAATTCCATTTACTTTAGCACCAAGAACCATAAGATACCTGGGAATAAATCTAACCAAAGGGGTAACAGATCTGTACTCAAGGAACTACAGAACACTTATGAAAGAAACTGAAGAAGACACAAAAAGATGGAAAAGCATTCCATGCTCATGGATTGGAAGAATAAACATTGTTAAAATGTCTATAATGCCTAGAGCAATCTATACTTTCAATGTTATTCTGATCAAAATTCCACCATCATTTTTCAAAGAGCTGGAAATTAGTATGGAACCAGAAGAGACTCCGAATTACTAAGGAAATGTTGAAATAGAAAAACAAAACTGGGGGCATCACGTTGCCTGATTTCAAGCTTTACGACAAAGCTGTGATCATCAAGACAGCATAGTACTGGCACAAAAACAGACACATAGACCAGTGGGACAGAGTAGAGAGCCCAGATATGGGCCCTCAACTCTATAGTAAAATAATCTTCGACAAAGCAGGAAAAAATATACAGTGGAAAAAAGACAGCCTCTTCAATAAATGGTGTTGGGAAAATTGGACAGCTATGTATAGACCATACACAAAGATAAACTCGAAATGGATAAAAGACCTCAATGTGAGACAGGAATCTATCAAAATCCTAGAGGAAAACATAGGCAATAACCTCTTTCATATTGGCCATGGCAACTTCTTTCAACATGTCTCCAAAGGCAAATGAAACAAAAGCAAAAATGAACTTTTGGGACTTCATCAAGATCAACAGCTTCTGCACAGCAAAGGAAATAGTCAATAAAACAAAGAGGCAAAGCAAGGAATTGGAGAAGATATTCTTAAACAACACTACAGACAAAGTGCTGATATCCAAGATCTATAAAGAACTCCTCAAACTCAACACCAAAAACAAAACAAAACAAAACAAAACAAAAATAACCCAAAACAGATAATCACATAAAAAAAAATGGGCAGGGGCGCCTGGGTGGCTCAGTGGGTTAAAGCCTCTGCCTTTGGCTCAGGTCATGATCCCAGGGTCCTGGGATCAAGCCCCGCATCGGGCTCTCTGCTCAGTGGGGAACCTGCTTCCCTCTCTCTCTCTCCCTGCCTCTCTGCCTACTTGTGATTTCTCTCTCTGTCAAATAAATAAATAAAAATATTTTTTAAAAAAAATGGGCAGAAGACATGAACAGACACTTCTCTAAAGAAGACATACAAATGGCTAACAGACACATGAAAAAATATTCATTATCATTAGCCATTAAGGAGATTCCACTCAAAACCACATTGAGATACCACCTTACACCTGTCAGAATAGCCAAAATCAAGAAGACAGTAAACTACAAGTGTTGGAGAGGATGTGAAGAAAGGGGAACCCTCTTACACTGTTGGTGGGAATGCAAGTTGGTGCAGCCACTTTGGAAAACAGTGTGGAGATTCCTTAAGAAATGAAAAATAGAGCTACTCTATGACCTTGCAATTGCACTACTACCTGGGTATTTACCCCAAAGATACAGATGTAGTGAAAAGAAGGGCCATCTGTACCCCAATTTTCATAGCAGCAATGACCAGGGTTGCCAAACTGTGCCAAGATGACCTTCAAAAGATGAATGGATAAAGAAGATATGGTCCATAAACACTATGGAGTATTATGCCTCCATCAAAAAGGATAAATACCCAACTTTTGTAGCAGCATGAATGGACTGGAGGAGATTATGTTGAGTGAAGTAAGTCAAGCAGAGAGAGTCAATTATCATATGGTTTCACTTACTTGTGGAGCATAAGGAATAACACAGAGGACACTGGTAGAAGGAGAGGAGAAGTGAGCTGGGGGAAATTGGAGAGGGAGACAAACCATGAGAAACTGTGTCTTCTGAGAAAAAAACTGAGGGTTTTGGAGGAGAGGGCAGTATGTGGTTGGGCAAACCTGGTGGTGGGTATTAAGGAGGGCATGTATTGCATGGAGCACTGGGTGTGGCACATAAACAATGAATCTTGGAACACTAAAAAAAAAAATAAAATTAAGTTGAAAAAAGAAATTAGGAAATGAGTCATGATTAAAACACTTAAAAAAAACTTACAACATCAGGATTCAAGAATCAAAAGCATCATAAGTGTCAATAGTTTCAGCCCCCATCTGTAAGATTATATGCCTCAATACTTTCCAGTCAAGAATCCCCACTGCTCCTAGAGAAAATGTATAGACATATCCTACAGTATACATACATACTATATACGTAGGAGATAGATGTATTTATATATAATTAATTAGTTTTTCAACAACTTAGCAATAATTCTAAAATTGACATATTACAAAAACAGACTTGAAATATCAAAAAACTAAAAGTTTATGTAAAGATGGCTTCTTGTCTCATTTTTAATGTTTGATAATTTGTATTTCTGTAAATATAAACCTGACTAGAATCCCAATATACAGAACAGAGAAAAACAGGTCTCATTGCAGCAGAGGTGGGAACCTGAAGGAAAGTAAGGATGAAGTTAATCTGATGAAGGGATCAGTGCATGTCTTGACAAGTAAAGGAGCAGTCTCAGGGTGAAGTGGAATTGTTAAACTGGAAAATGGAAGTGGCTACTCAAGAATGGGCTGTGTGAGCTAGTGATTCTGGAAGTGGAGCAGTTTTGCATTACGATAGTTAAAGCAAAGCTAAGAGTATGTAGGCCACTGTGGAGAGTTAAGGTGCTTTGTGTAAAGGCCTCAGATAACTAACAGTCGGGAGAGTAGAGTGAATGAATTTATAAAGGGAGACTGGCTAATGTGGAAGATTCTAGAAAGGCAGTGAATGAAAGGACAAGAGTGAGAAAGGGCAGTCAGCCCTGCTGACTAAGGAAGAGAGGGAAGAATAATGTTGAAATGACAATGGAGGAGAAAGAGGACACCTACTCAGTCTCCTAACCCTGAAGTGAGTAGGATATGAAAGAGTAAGAGCAGTCACCACAGAAATCTGGAGGGGGACAGGTAGTTTTAGTTGAGCCAAATTCTGAATAAGTTTCAAATGTCAAAGAAGGAAGTTCAGAGAGAATTTTCTGAGAAGCCACTGGGGACATAGGGAGTTGACTCATTTTAAAGAACAAATTTTCTCTGGAATTACTGAACAGTGACAGCATTTCTACTTCAGGCATTATCCAGGGTCAATTTGAGATTAACAGTCAGCTCAGACTCCATCATTCACAAGTCTTTGTCAATATAGACAGGGTGGTGGGGATTATGGTGGTGGTGGTGGTGGTGGTGGTGGTGTGTGTGTGTGTGTGTGTGTGTGTGTGTGTGTGTGTATGGGTGTGCATGGTTGTCAGGGTTGTAAGAGAGGAGGTCAGAAGCAGTCTTCTGGAAAAATCACTTGGAATGATTACAAAAATTACTATATCCAAGCCTTAAACACAGATATCAATATTGTATGTGATAGATATAGGCAATCTTATTCCCTCTTTTATGTGTTAATTGATATGTTAAGTTAATTATTTAAGTCAAAAGAGACAGATGGCAGACCTATAAGGGAGCAAGCATGAAATAACTTTATGTTCGTTCTTAACTGACAAGAAACTAGCAAGTGTTTATAATTGGGGGGGGGGGCAAACAATAAATAGTTGGTCATGACAAAGTTCTATACTGGGGTGCCTGGGTGGCTCAGTTGGTTAAGTATTCGACTCTTGATTTTGGCTCACGTCATAATCTCAGGTTCATGAGATCAACCCCCATATAAGGCCTTAAGATTTTCTCTCTCCCTCTTCCTCTGCCTCTCCCTTTCCCCCCTTCAAATAAAATAAATTAAAAGTTCTATATCAACGTGATCTGGAGACTGTCCTATAGAATTAAATGCTTATAATACCCAATTGCAGTTCTCTGAAATAATCAAATACACATTCAGTCACCCTCTTTGTATAAACAAATACACCCTGTTCTGTGAAAACAAATCCACCTATAACGAAAGGAACCCAAGGAACAAAACTAGACCATAAGAACCCTGAAAATGACAACTTTATCAAATGCCTGTTGTACTTGACTTATTATCAACAGATAATGCTATGTTCCCCATCTCTACTTCCCATCTTACCCTCCAAAAGCAAGAGGCCCTGTAGGAAGGGAGCACGTCCCTGTTGTATACTATTAGAATACATCATCTTCTGGACAGTACTGACATTTTTACATACATAAATTGATAATAACAGCTGCACCAGAACAACCACATTAGTGAAAGCTTAAAAATGAGATCATTTTTCAGGGAACTATTGGGAATGGAATGATTACATTTCAATCTGACATCTGATCATGCAAAGTTGTAAATGGAATTCAGCGGCTGTGTGGACTATTGGGGAAGATCAATGCACCAACCTTGAAACATTATCCTCTGTAATCTTCAAGTTCAAAGGCTAAACATTCATTTGTCATGCTTCATGCTCTCTGATCACACACTTTAAGCAAAGAAAGTGTTGCCTAAGCACTGTTCCCCAGTAAGGTCTGTGAAAATCAAATACATTTGTGAACTGTAAATAAAATTTCATAGGTTAATAGTCACTAATAATAGTTTACAATCAATGAACAGCCTGTTATGTAAACAGGCCCCCTTGAAATTTCAAAAGTGGTGGGGTTCTCCTCACAAATACTTTAAAGGCAGTCATCTTTTGGGCAAAGTTTTTTATACTTTTACCATCTCTCATCTCAAAACACTTTCATTTAACCCTTTCCAGTTTCTAATTAAAACCTGCTTTCAGAAAAAGATATAATAATACTAATCCACACACAGATGGTCCTTGCATTTTAAATGGCACAAGGAGCCATTATCAAGAAATAATATAAGGCAATTTAGTTCAAAGAAGCAGTGCTGTTTTGGGGGATGAGGGTCTTTGGACCCAAACTGGCTGAGGTTTGAGCATTTGCTTTGCTCATTCCTGGATGTGGGTTCTTGAAAAATAACTTAACCTCCTGACCTTTAATTTCTTCATCTGTTAAATGAGGGTAATCATTTCCAGAGCAACACTAACTTAGGTGAGGACGCTTTGCATATTGGAAAAAGACCCCTCTCTGGGTAGGTACATTCCCTGAGATCCTTGGATTGGCGGGAGGAGCAGCTTGGATTTGAGCCCCACTCTCTCTCAGCTACATGCATTTTTTCAGTGCACCAATGGCACTGTGTACATGACAGTTACCTAACTGGGCTGTTAAGATGAATATAGAAATGGTGTTCATGGACATTACTTATCCATGTTCTGGGCATTATAATTTTTTCAAAGCTATTTTCTTGTATTACTCTCAGCTTCTGTTTGATCACTGTATCCATACACATGAACATGTGCATGCATACACACTTAATGAATAAATTGGATAATAAATAATAAACTTATTTTAACAATTAATTAGTAAATGTCTAATTGACTAATTGACTCAAAATCTTGAGAATCTATGGGGCGAGTTATTTCCCACTTAAATCATCAGAGTAATTTTGCACATATGTGATGTGTATCAGACCAGAGAATGCACTGTGTTGCCTACTGTGTTTAGGAATAAACTTGAAGAAAATTTCATGAGGAACAAATAGTGTAGTTTATCTATCACTCTCTGTTTATGAACAAAAAGAAAAGCAATAAACTAAGGTTATATATTTACCAGGCTAGATCCCTCCCCCAGGAATTGTCTGTCTTAGCTATGCTTACAATATAATCAGTCTTGCTACAGTGACTTGGTGTACTGTTCCCTTCACTATGAAGACAGTTCAGTTTGAGGCCACAATGTGAGACAACATTTATCATCAAAAAAAAAAGTGGAACATCCACGGTCCTGCCTATGGGCAGAATGCTGTAGGGTTCGAAAGGGTTTCCAGCTAGAGACCAGCACCTGCTTTATGTTTGACTCATTTTTCCCTGAGTGTGGTGCAGATCTGACAATGAATAGTGTTGGTATGAGAGAAAGAAAGAGAAGGGTGGAGGAAAGAGGGGAAAGAGGAGAGAGGACAGAAGAGAGGGAAGAGTGAAAAATTCTAAATGGCAAACCCGCTTGGATTCTTTGTAGTGCACACACTTTCACATGGCTAAGTGTTCCTTCCTGGGAGAACATGAACACTCTTATTTCACAGTGTACTCCGAAGGAGAAAATAAAATAAGTTTAGCTACCTACTAATAAATGAACACCAACAAACTCACACATACACAATTATAATTAGTTCAGTGACATGGAGACCTGAGGACTTCAAGGTAAAAATCCACCAAGTTTAGGAAATGCAAGATTATTACAATGCCAGGTTTTGAACCGCTGAAAACAATTTCAATACTAATTTGAAGTTGCAGTCTTTCTATCATGTGTATCCTACTAACTCTGAGAGAGAGTTTCTCTGTATTCTTCTCTCAGGGCTTCACAGGATGAAAATTAAGACATGCATGTTATTTTTCTTCCTCGCAACAAGTTTCTCGATACGACTATCAATATTTTTGCAATGTAATTGTAAAAATTACTATTATCAATATTTTTACAATGTAATACCCTATGCCATATAAATCAGATGTAAAAATAAAGTGTTTCTAATGACAAGAAAAATATCAGGTTGAAAAATGATGGCCCTTCATACAATATCGTTGGCATTCAGATCCCATTTACACATGGTAAATGGGAATTTATTATCCCAGTTGGCTCTGTCAGGATTCTGTCAAACAAATGACCAGCTGACTACCCTCAGGATGGAGAGAAAACTCTGGTAAAATTAACCTTGCAGAGGGGAACCATGTCACCATACTCTCTCCTCAGTTCAGCTCATAAAAATAAAATATATTTCAAAAAAGAAGGATTATGGGAGAGGCGTGTTCCTCTAAACTATATTTGTACTATTGTTTCTTCTAGTCATTTGTTTGGATAATTGGCTTTTCTGAATTCAAAAGCTAGAATCACAATGAATGACCCTTTGTTGAAAGCTTTAGCAAATGCATTAGTTACATTTAAATTGCAAACTGTTCCACTTTTCCAAGCTTGATAATGCCCCTCTTTCTCAGTCATGGATCTGAAATGGGGCTCCACTCATTTATCTGAGCTATTTTGTATCTTCAGCATCTCACCTACGACTTTGCAGATATTTACTTTATGTCCATCTCTGTTCCAACTAGCTATGACAAAAGACACAGAATCAAAAAGCGTTGTGTGTGGGGAGAGAAGAAAGTCACCTGGTCTAAAGACCTCCTCTGGTGCTGGCCAGTTCTCTAGAAGTCAATTAGCTCAGCAGGCAATGGCAAACCTGTTTACCACAAAATGTTCCATCTGGTGCTGCACTGAAGCATTCTTATATTTATTTATTTTTTAACAACTGAAGCATTTCATTTTTACCTACCATTTCAGAAAACTACATAACTAACACTCCATAGGATTATGAGTCTAGGTCAATGAATAATTTTTGATAATGTTGAAGACATGTAGAAAGAAGTTTATTCAGTCATTCCTTAACTGATATTATAAGTCACACGTTTATGAATTTTCATTTGTCCCACCATGTCCTGTAATCCTACAAATTAAAAGAGATTCTTTCTCATTGCAAACAATGTGCTTTCTATGCAAAGGCTCCTTAGTCGACTTGCTTTTAAATATACACAGTTCGGGACGCCTGGGTGGCTCAGTTGGTTAAGCAGTTGCCTTCGGCTCAGGTCATGATCCCAGCGTCCTGGGATCGAGTCCCACATCAGGCTCCTTGCTCAGCAGGGAGCCTGCTTCTCCCTCTGCCTCTGCCTGCCATTCTGTCTGCCTGTGCTCGCTCTCTCCCTCTCACTGATAAATAAATAAATTTAAAAAAAAAAAAACACTTTAAAATAAATAAATAAATAAATAAATATACACAGTTCATCAGCCACTTGAAGTCGACAGCCACAGCAAGGACTTAAATGTTACCAAAATACATTCTTCTCCCATCCCTGTTCTGGGCTGTCCTTACCCATCACCCTCTCCTGAGGAACTGTATCCCCCACAGGAAAGGCAGTCTTGGCAGCAAGTACACTCTGCAGCAGTGCCATGGGGCATGGAGCTGGTAACCACCTATCTCAGGGGTGTGGTCACACAAGCAAGTTGCTTATCACTTACTTACGCAAAGGTCCATGGTGATTATCAGCTGGAGTATGTTTATGAGCATTGTGGTTAGGCCCTCCTGCTCAGAGTAAACAGTTGTTTTGCCACCAACTATGTGGATGAGTTATTCTAGAAAGAAATGTAGAAACAATAATAGCGAAGCAAACATATCCATTACCCAAGGCTGCTACAGAGTTGAAATTCAGTAGTACCTGCAAAGTTAGAGTCCTCTCCCTGGGTCATATCACATCTCTACCACTTTCCATTGTGTGATCATGACCAGGTCACCAAACATCTCTGCCTTAGATTCCTCATCTATAAAAATTATGTAAATATGCAAATATAAGTATATAAATGTAAATATGCATATATGCATATATAATAAAAGGGAGGAGGGAATAATAATACCTCTTGGGGTTGTTGTGAAGATTATGAGTAAATACATACAAATGCTTAAAACAGTGCCTTGTACATAGTCCAATCTAAGTATTGGCCACTGCTGTCAACATCATCATCACCATCATTATAACAATCATCAGTGGCTTGCTGTAACACTGAGGACATTATTTTTTATGTGACTGTGTTCTAAATGACACACCTTATATGTGATATTACTGTTTTCCTAACTTATCTGTATCTCCTAATTTTTTTTGCAATGAATACATATTTCTTTGGAGTGAGGAAAAATAATTAGAAAATAATAATTTAAATTATTTTGGAGCTAAGAAATAAACACAGAAAGGTATAATGAATACTCTCTCTCCAGGATGTGAATATGTGGACCAAGAATCAAAGCATATTACAACCAGATTAAGAGGCAGAGTGTAGGGAAACCTGGGTGGTTCAGTTGGTTGGGCGACTGCCTTCAGCTCAGGTCATGATCCTGGAGTCCTGGGATCGAGTCCTGCGTCGGACTCCCTGTTCGGCGGGGAGTCTGCTTCTCCCACGGATCTCTCTCCTCTCATGCTCGCTCACCCTCTCTCTCAATTAAATAAATAAAATCATTTAAAAAAATTTTTTTAAAAAGAGGCAGAGTGTAAACAACTGAATTTTTAATTTTTTTTATTATTATTATTTTTTTTACAACTGAATTTTTTAAAGACTATTTGTTTGAGAGAAATAGAGAGAGAGGGCATGTGCAGGAGCTGGGGGGAGGGGCAGAGGGAGAAGGAGACAGGATCTCAAGCAGACCCCACACTGAGCCCCAGGCAGGGCTGGATCTCACCACATGGAGCTTGATCCCAGGACCCTGAGATTATGACCTGAGTTGAAACCAAGCATCAGTGGTTTAACTAACTGTACCAACCAGGGGTGCTCCAAGGGAATTGGTTTTAAGTCTTATCTCTACCTCTTACCTTGCCTGCATCCACCTTGAAGTTTCACTCAGTACTTTGCCACAGTCCTACCACTTGAGACAGAGAAATGGAGAGAGACAGATGCACCCAAAACAGGGTTGACTAAATAGATTTTGCTAAGTGTTTCATGTTGACCTGGGGAAAAGGAGTGACATCAGGCAGATCTACAGTAAAATTCCCATTGTATATCCTGGTTTCTCTGTAGTTCCTCACCTGCTCACAGGCACCTTGCCTCTCCCACTGATCTTCCCCTTACATAGACTCTCAAGGACTCATCTATCCGCTGTAGTCTCAATTGTTCTCTTCCACCCACAAGGCATTCCAAGAAGCGAACAGGGGTGTCCTCTTTGTCAGGTACACACTCTTGGGAAGGTCAAGAAGATGTTACAAATAAAGACTCTTTTAACTTTTAACTTGATTTCTTTGGTAATTCATCTTTCTGGACATAGTTTCTTTACTTTTTTTTTTTTAATGAGACATAATTTACACATAGTGAAATACACTGGTCTTAAGTATATATATTTTTTTAATTTTTTGAAGATTTTTTTTTAAAGATTTTATTTATTTATCAGAGAGTGAGAGCGGGAGAGAGAACGAGCACAGGCAGACAGAATGGCAGGCAGAAGCAGAGGGAGAAGCAGGCTCCCTGCCGAGCAAGGAGCCCAATGTGGGACTTGATTCCAGGACACTGGGATCATGACCTGAGCTGAAGGCAGCTGCTTAACCAACTGAGCCACCCAGGCGTCCCTAATTTTTTGAAGATTTTTATTTATTTATTTCAGAGAAAAACAGGGACAGTGCAAACATGAGGTGGGGAGAGGCAGAGGGAGAAGCAGACTCCCTGCTGAGCAGGGAGCCTGATGCAAGGCTAAATTCCAGGTCTGTGGGATCATGACCTGAGCTGAGGGCAGATGTGCAAGCAACTGAGCCACCCAGGCACCCACTTAAGTGTACAATTTCATCAATTTTGACAAATGAAGATATAAGTGTAACTCATAACTCTAGTAGGACATAGAACAATTCCATCACTCCAGAAATTCCCTATGTAGGACCCAGGTTCTTAATAAGCAAAATGAGTATTGAACAATGATTTGAACTACCTAGAAGGACTTCTGGGAGAACCAAATGAAATGCTCTTCACATTAAGCACCTTGCTGTCCACTGAGTAAGTATTAGTAAGCACCATAATCAAAAAGGGAGAGATGGCTGGGAGCAAGAAAGCAGGCTGTTAGAGGTATTTTAGAAGAAAAGAAGCAAGGATGGAGGGTAGTGTCAGGAATGCACACAGCCTATTCCTTGAGCAACACATAAAGAAATCGGACTTGAGCAGAATCCAAAAGCCATGTCAAATTTCCAGGGCTATAAAGCAGGGTACCAGCCATGTTCCAGGAAAACTCACTGCTGTCATCAGAGACTTCATTCTCTTTGGGCAACAGAGACCACTGGAAGAACAGGCCATGTCTACATAGCCTGTCCTTGGAAGGCGGCTCTAGGCCAGCTAGATGACAGTGGACAGTGGTGAGCAGAGGAAGCCCTGTCCTAACACAGCACTACCAGATGCATGATTTCTCCTGTACCACCCCACTCTTCTCCCTAGACAGGCAAACATCCTGGTATTTTGTAAATCTGTCTGGTAAAGTGTACAAAGTAGTAGCTAGATGAAACCTAGCAAGATAATTAGAATCCAGAATACCAGAGCTTTAGGCTATACTTAAATTCCCACACTCTACGAACTCTGGAATATCCTTAAGACACTATCTCCCTGTCCCCACATCTGTTAGTGGCACTCCCAGTCTGTTTACTGGATAAATAATTGACCCTTGTTCTACCACACTTCTTAGCATCTATTGTGCAAGATACTGCACCAGGTTGGATGTGGCAAAGAGCAAGTCCGCTGCCGATAAAATAAAGGAGTCTTCAGAGGAAGCTTGCCTCCTGACTTCAAGGTGACTCAGTGACCTCATATATATTCTCAGTGCAGAGTGGGGAGTGGAGAGGCACAGAGACAGTCCCCCTCTCCTCATGTATGCATCTTAGCCTCTCTTTTCCTCTGGGCCTCCGTTAGGCACTCTGCCAAGCACTTAGGGATTCAAAGGCCATTTACATCTCACAAACTCCTACACTTTAAAGTAGATACTATGTTACCATTCTTATCTGATAGATGAAGAGACTGAGTCACTGAGCAGTTAAATAGCTTGCTGAAGGCCACAGGCTATTAGCAGGTGCTCTGGCAATCTGGCCTTCATGGCCTATGAACATCACTGCCATGCTAGATATTCTCTCAGATAAAAAGTAGCTTCGTGCCCCCCAAAACTTGAGACTCCTGCATCATTTCTTCAGATCCTCTCCCTTCTCAGTATACCCTATGTTGAAATATAATTGATTTTTACACCTGACCCTTATTCTACATTCTACCTCCACTAAGCCAAGGCCATCATGTTCTCATGGTATGGGAAATGGTTAAGACAGGCCTCCCTGCCTCCTGAGGCCCTTTCTGCAGCAAACTCTCTTGGGATAGATTCACACTCTTGCTTTTCTGCGTTTTGCTCACCACCCCCACACACATACACACACCTGACTCCAAAACATTTAGCTATAATGCTAGACTTCCTTCACTGAGGGTCATTTAAATCTCCTAAGTTACTCCTTATTACTTTAGTATGTAAGTCCTGGTTTCTTATTTACTGAACACATACTTACTGAGGAACTACTATGTGCTAGGCACTAAGCCACAGTCTATCTAATTCTACTCTGTGTTCAAGGTCTACCCAAGTCCAACTATCTGCTTCTTCTGAAATTACTGTAGCTCTTGGAATCCACACTACCTATTTCAGCCTCTAATTGCTCTAGTGTTGACATTTAATTTTCTCAATTGCACTTGAAGCTTCTCGCAAGAAAGAGATATACCACATGCATCTAAATCTTCAGTCCACCAAGTAGAATGCATGTTAAACTAGGGCTGGATGTGTGTGGTCTGTTTTGCTCATGATGAATCCCGGTGCCCAGAGTCTGCCTCTTACATGGTAGGTATTCAGGAAACATTTGCTGAATGATGAATGAATCTCCCCCTGCACTTGGGAGGATGCTAAACATATGTTCTTTAATCCATACCTAAATAGTTGAGTGTTTAACATTAGCTAATCCTTTCAGAACATCTGAAAAAATGAACAATCCTGGAAGAGTTTAAAAAAAAAAACTAAACAACTTTTGCACTCAAGGATATACTAACAGCTTCTAGAGTTCCCATGTAGTTGTGGCAAGAATAGATAGAACACTACAGCTCCTCACAAATGAAAGTTGATCAATTTTTTGAAAAACAAAAATAATTAACATAATGAGCTCATTATACAATGCATTAGCTATAGCTTATTGATAGTATTCATTTCTCATTGATATTTTCTGCTTGCTAGGATTCAGTTAATTCTATTACTTTGATGCTACTCTCACTGCTTATTAATAGCAACAGTGTTTTAATCTTTAAAGTAGTAATATGCCATTTACATACTTTAATTAGAATGTAAGAATTATAATATTTGAGGGTTGGAAGAAATCACTCAATACTAGAAGTCTACAAGATTTATTTTAAGTATTGGAAGTTTTTTGTTTTGCTTTGTTTTTAACTAGGATCTTACAAAAAATTCAATGTATAAAGAGGTAAAAATAGAATTTTTCTGGTTGACACAGGGAGAAGAACAGGAGAGCTTCTAGAACCTTATCTGCTCACCTTCCTGTTCACACTACCCTACCCCCTGCCAGGTACACCCCCTCTGCTGCTGCAAAACCCGTATGTTATGCAGGACACAGATTGAATTATACCTGACCAAGGCTAGCCCCTTACTTAAGACAGAAGAAAGGAGATTCATAGAGGGTTACAAGACCTGTCAAATACCATTTAGCTGGACAGCAGTGGAGAGATTCCCGACCTCAGATGAAGGGTGCTTCTACCACACTGAACAGCCTCGACACCAAGGTCGTTACTGACAAAAGCTACTCTACTAAATCCTTTCAGGCACTGTCCTACTTCCACAGTGGAGTTCTGCTTCTCTTCTACAAAGTTGGCATTGATGCCTTTTACTAGTTGCCCTTGGTTTGCAAGTCCAGTTTTTAGGAAATATCAGATTATCAGCTTGTTTAGCAATTTTTTTCCATGGCCCCTAATTGCTTCCAGCTGTCTTTCTGAAAATTCTGTCATGAAAGCAGTTAGATTTGCACTTACAGAGGTGGTCTGGTAAACTATTTAGTGCTTATAGAGTGCCTTTTACCTCAGAAGCCACTGTCTACAGGGCGATTTTCATGGCTGAAAGCTGTAGGCAAACATTCACATATGTCGGTCCATTTATAAAGTGGCTTCATTTAAAGATCCATGACTTTAAAACAGCACCTTTACAAATGGGTATCTGTTCTTTTTATTATTACTATACATTTACACAGACACACATCATTAATTCTTTATTGACATCCTGTTTTATTTTTATCTCGTTTTAATGCTAGTTGTGAATGTCATCATAAAACTGTCTTCCAGAATACCTACTGATAGGGAAGAGGAAAGAGATGAAACAAAACTCAGTGCCATATGGGAGAGGAGAGTCCTGAGGAGCCCCGCTGCCTGAGCGACCAAACAGCAGATGCAAGCGTGCAGGGCGAACACTGAGCCAGTGGAAGGACTGCACTCACATGCTGCCTTGGAGAGCATCGATGCTCACAGCTCGGCATTAAAATGGAACACAGGTAGGCACCAGAGCTGTCGGCTCTGAGGCCTGACTCCCACAGTACAGAGAAAAACCCAAGGCTGCTGGAGAAAAGGCAGTTAGGGTTCCCAGAAGGTGGAAAACCAACATTTAATTGGCTCATACTAAGTACCAAGAACTTCTTTTCATCCCCAACTCCTGTGCAGTTGGAGTTATCGGTTACTATAATCTTTTCTGTTTTGAGGGCTTAGACTTCATTTTGTTCTTATCGTTCAGTTTTGCTTTGGGAGGTAAGCTCTCAAGAAATGCATTTGCAGGCCCATTCAGATTATCTTATTTCAATGACTGACTGAATTTCAAACATGTAATTTAGGCTTCCCCAAGCTGGGTTGCTTTGGACCATATATTATTTTTCATATGGTGGAAGTGTGATGTGAATCATTTTAATAACTCCTTGAATCACATCCACCTACTCTCTCCCCTATGCAAGTAATATGCAGGCATGTAAGCAGTGCTCATCAAAAAATGAACAGGAAATATCAGTGAGGCCCAGAAGTATAACATGGCTTCCCAAAAAGTCACATAATGTTGGCCTGCATTAATAGAAAGGCAGCACCCATTATAGAAAGAGGTTATAAATTTGACTTCTCCAGGCAGATGATATATGCCACTATGTGTTCAGTTTTTGTCCAGATACATTTTAAGATGATATTCAAATAAAACCATTTAGAATACAATCTGAATTCTTGCCTTGGCCTCTATGACCTCCATGACGGTTTCCCTCTATACTTTATCAGGCTCATTCCCCCAAACTCTCCTCTGAATGCTTTTTGTTTTCTTTTCTTTTGTTTCTAGAGCAAGCTTGGCTCATTCTTCTAAAAGCCTTTTACTTATAATGCCCACTGCTTTAAAAGCTCCTCTGCCACACACATTATTTCTTGTCATTTAGGTATTGGAAACACCTTCCCCGAATGCAAAATCTATAGGACATGCATGTACACACACATGCACACGTGCACACACACACACTCCCTGTCATTCTATCCATTTCTGTATGCTTTCCTCTTGGCATTAATCACTCTCTGAAACAATCATGTGCGTGTGTGTGTGTGCACGTATGTGTGTGTAGTAGTTTATCATCCACCTCCCTCTACTACTCTTTTGTAAAAAGCTTCATGAAAGAGGCCTTATTTGCTTTATTGTTCTCTGTATCACCAGTCCCCAGAATAGTGCTGGCACATGGCAGAATCTCAGTAAGTGTCAGTTAAATGAATCATAAATAAATGAAGAGAGTGTGTCTGGTGTCAGCTGACCAGGGTAGAGAGAATACAGAAGGAGTTATCTGAAAAAGTATGAAGCAAGTGGAATTTTGGCCTGGGAAAGAGGAGATTTAGAGGAACCATGATAAATTTCATAAACAATCTGAGGGACGGCCACAAGGAAGACAGATTAGTGAGGCCAGTGGCAAGAAATCTGTGTACTGTGCATTTTGTTCAGTCCTTGTCAGGGAGAACACTATGACAAAGAGAGCTCTTGAAAAGGGATGTGTTTCTTCATTACGTAAGGCTTCCTCTAAATGTGAAATATCCAAGAAAGATCAGGACCAACTATCCAGTGTAGAAGATAATTCCACTATGGACAAGAGAATATATGGAAGTTGTAGAAGGAGAGATAGTTGATTCTGGAAGAAACATCACTTATTTCAATTATTTACTCAGAAAAGAAGAAAATAAAGAGAAGGGAAGAGAAATAACGTGGTTTGTCCCAAGGTATAGTCGACACTATTGGCTGACTGATCCCATACCTATTCCCAAACTTACTGTTTCTGATATAGAGATTGGGAATGTTATATACTATTTACCATAGTGCGTGATATAGAGATTGGGAATGTTATACACTATTTACCATAGCTTCTCCTACATTTGGGGTGACAACTTGACATAGTTCTAGCCAATGAGAAGTAAATGAAAGATGATGGATACTTCTAGAACAGCACTGGTTTCCTGACAAAGGAGAGAGAAGTGGCTACTATTGTCTTTCTCTTTATTCTCAAATCAAAGGCAGATGTGATGGCTGGAGCCACAGTAGCCACTTTGTGATGATTAGAGAAAAGCCAAAATAAGCATAGAGATGCTTCCCCTAACACTGCACTGTACCAAAGCCAGTAAAATACTGTGCTCAGACTTCTTTATTTGTTTAAAAAACTGTTATTAGGGTTTTCTGGCAGCCAAAAGCATTTCTAACTGACATGCAGACATTACAATGTCAGAGTTAAGATTAACTTTATTATTTTATTTTATATTGTGTAATTTGATATATATTTATTATATATTATACTAATATACTAATATTATGTACTATATACTAATACTATATACTAAATATTAATATACTAATACTAATATATTGATTTTGTATTTCCTAGTGCTCTAGCAGTTGGGATATTTCATTATATATACTTACTCAATTGTCAACTATTACGAAATGCCTATTTTGTTCTAGACACAGTGCTAAGACCTAGGAAATTCTTCGGTGTCATGGCTGTATAAAAATCTACTCTTTTAGGAAATAAAGACTGGTGAATACATGATTAAAATGTATTGAGATAAGGGCTATGACAGGGGGTGCACAGGATATCAACACAACAGAGAAGCCCCAGTTCCAAGATGCAAAGGGGCAAAGAGCATAACCTCAAGAAGAAGACATCTGCCCAGAACTGAGACTTCAATGAAGAATAGAGGTTAATTAGATAGAGCAAGAGTAGGAGGTTAAGAAATTTCTAGGTGGAAGGAGCCTATAATGCCAAGAGGGAAGCCCATTTAAGAAACTGCAAATAGTTTGGGAAGACTAAAATTCAGGGGTGCATATTGAGACAGGGATTGTAGGGAGATGGCAGTGCCAAA
Organism: Mustela lutreola; assembly: GCF_030435805.1. Lineage (NCBI taxonomy): Eukaryota > Metazoa > Chordata > Mammalia > Carnivora > Mustelidae > Mustela > Mustela lutreola. Next base: position 89,617,139 of record NC_081294.1, read on the forward strand.
AGCTGAATCTGGAGGGATGAATAGGAGCCAGATAAGGAAAGGGTCTTATTTGCCAAGGAGATGTGCTGTGCATGCATTTAAGAACAGGTCCTGGGAAGGTTCTGAAGTTTGAAAAACAGGTGAGTGACCAATAAGATTTACATTTAAGAGAGAGTACCCTGGTTGTAAGGTGAAGCATAAGGTGATGAAAAGAGGTGTAAGGGTGGTTCGAGACTGTGAGTCAGGGAGATGAATTAGGAGGCAAAGATGATGCAGTTGGAATTTAAGAGGATATCTGTAATTGCTCAATAAAGTGGAAAACATGTCCACACAAAACATGCACAGAGATGTTTTAGCAGCTTAATTCATAATTGTCAAAACTTGGAAACAATCAAGATGCCCTTTAGGAAGTGAATGGATAAATATACTGTGATACATCTAGGCAGTATAATATTAATCAGTGCTGAAAAGAAATGAACCTCTAGCCATAAAAGGCCTGGAAAAAACCTTAAATGTATATGATTAAGTGAAAAAAGATAATCTGAAAAGGCTACCTATTATATGAGTGCAGATACATGACATTTTGTAAAAGGTAAAACTACAGAGACAGTAAAAAGATGAGTGGATTTCAGCACCTGGGGAGAGGTAGAGATGAATACGCAGAGCACTGAGGATATTTTAGGGCAATAAAACTAGTTGGTATGATACTGTAATGATGGATACATGTCATTATACACTTGTCCAAACCCACAGAAGGTACAACATCAAGAGTGAACTCTAATGTAAATTATGGACTCTGGGTGCTGAAGTGTCAATTTAGGTTCATCCCTTGCAACAAATAAGCCACTCTGGTCAGGGATGGAGATAATAGGGAGACTATGCACACACAGGGGCAGGAGGATAGGTGGAAAATCTCAGTACATTTTTTCAACTTTGCTATGAACCTAAAACTGCTTGTAAAAATAGTAAAGTTTATGAAGAGAGAGAAAGAATATCTGTGAGACATTGAGAAGGTAGAAGTGAAACGACCTGGGGACAATTAGGAAAAGAGTACAGAGAGGAGTTAAGGATGATGGTCAGGTTTCCGACCTGGGTGACTGGGAGGATGGAAATACCTTTCCAAAGCTAGGTAACATGGATAGGTAGGAGCAGCCTGGGGCAGGGAGATCCAGGGCCAGGTAAGTGTAACAGGAAACACTGAACTTCCTTAAGATACAAATTTATTACATGTATAGAGCCTGTTTCCTACTTCTAAATCTATGGCCCTAAAAACAACAACAACAACAACAAAACCACAAAAACAAACAGTAATGGAATGAAACGTCAAATGACTTGACCACCATGTGGGAAACTCAGAGATTCCTTAGTTGGGACTGTGACTGTCAGACTGTCATTTATTAATAATTTTCTCTATATGTACCAACCCTTCTCTTAAAACTTCCTAGGTGTTTGACAGCAATAATTTTATATTATGCAAAGACATTTGAATTAAAATGGTCCCTGTTTTTAATAATCATAAAAATACATTCATTTTAATTTTTACTGGCCACAAAATAATTTGTCCCATTATCTTACAGTCACAGCTTGTACACATGCAAGAATATTACTAAATGTCAATTAAGGTAATATTTTTCTTATTAAATGTTAAAATAATTCCTTTCAGTTAGTTTAACAAAAGCTTTCTTACCTCAAAAATTTCCCATTTCTGCATATAAAGGACATTTCAATAGTATCTGTGTTTCACTGCTAAACACTTTTTGAATTCCGCCTTTTTTCTTAATGGTGAAACTAACATCACAATGATTGTTTCTAATTTATATTCATAAATGTACATAATGGCTACACCAGCCAAACAGCTAACATAATTTCAATTTCCAGAAATCAATGTTTATAAAATGGCTGCCCCTAAAATTATACTTTTAAATGATTTTATAATGTTTTGTTCACATCTCATTAATTATATAGAAAAACAGAAAAACCTTAAAAAACATGATTTTTTTTTTTTTTTTTTTTGCCTCAGGAAACATATGGCCTAAATGCTTAAGGAAATGTGAGTCATGTCTGATGAGGCAACTACTGAAAACCAGCTCCTTCTGCTGCATTATAAATAGCATGATAAGCCCTATCGAAGGTCAGAAATCTAATTTTAAAATACGTATTTTAAGAGTTTTTATTTTTGCCATCTTGCTATATATTAGCAATGTGGTCTGCTCAGTGACCGACTCAAACATTTTCTAGTACACTTGCTTCTCATTGTTTGAAGGAAAGGAGATGAAATACTTCATTATACTTTGACTCAAAGATCCCTGAGATATTGCAGTGCCACACACACACACACACACACACACACACACACACAATCTCCTCTCCTCATTCTCTGCCCTCCTCCCCTCAGAAAAATCATTTCACCTCCCAAACAACTTCTAAAAATACATTTTTCTTTTCTGTTAACTGCTCTCTTGAAACTTAAAGATGTTGTCTGAAGACTTTGGTTTTCAATGTTACTTATTTCCAAATTCCCTTCTGGCTCTCAAAGTAATCTTCCCTCCTCTTCCTAAATTAATATCTCTGAAAGTTATAATGGGATTTGGCAATATGACACAAGTGATACCATTTATGAAATAACACTTGGCATCTCCCACCATCTCTCCCTAATTGTGAGCTACGTGTCTAGTAGGTGCTTGGTAAATGGAAGTGATTAAATAAATCCCCCAGGAAGAAAGCCCCCAGGGGCTTGACTGATGGGTGAAGTTCAGGCCACTTATGTATATAATCCCTTTCTCTTAAATGTGGGCCAGGCCTGTGAACATGAGATATCACTCCGGTAGATAGGTGATAGTATTTGCGGAAGGTGGAAGGATTTTGAAGACCTAATTAAGGGTCCCAAATCAGTTGACTTTTGGGTAAGTCAAAAGGGGGATTATCTTAAATGGATCTGATTTAATCAGGACAAAGTTCTTAAAAGAGGAAGTGGACCCTTCCTGAAGAGAGGCAGTCTCCTGCTAATCTTGAAGCAGCAGCTGAGCTGCCATGTTGTGGGAGGGCCCGTGGGAAGGGAAGGAACCGCAGATGGCCTCTAGCACCAGGGAGCAGCCCTGGGCTGACAGCCAGCAAGAAAGTGGGAATCTCTAAACTAAAAAGGCAAACAACTAAATACTGCCAACAACCCGATGGCGTTTAGAGAGACCCCAGCCCCAGAAGTGAATACACCTGGTTGCCACCTGACTCCAGGTTTGTGACCTCCTGTACAAAGAACCTGGTTAAAACTGGACCAGACTCCTGAGCCAGAACAACTGTGAGGTCCTAAATGTTGCTTTAAGCTGCTGAGTGTGTGGTATATGATATTCAGCAATAAAACATAAATACATTCCTTTTCTCTCTTCCTTTGGCAATTTCTATTCATCTTTCAGGTCTGAGCTTTGACATCCTTACCTTCGAGGAGCCTCCCAGTACTCTCCTATTGATTGTTCTGGCTCCTTTTTACTTCCTCCTTAATGGCAATCACAGGTGGGATACCAGCTGCTTATTTTCTCACCTGCATATCCCTAACACACTAAACAAGTGTGAATACTGAGGCTCAGACAGGTGAGGATATATTTGTTTGATGGTTAAAATACCTACAGGACATCTGAGGAAAAGCAATATATGTGAACTACAACACACACTTAAATTTTAACAAACAAAGGATATAGCTGAAATTAAACTATTGTGAAATGACCATAATGTATAATATTTAATGTATTATCTGAAACTGGTGACACATTGAGATGACTCAGAAAAACCCACGGAAGCCAGTCTCATTGAATAATTCATATGTGCATTAGCTGTGCAGATACAAAACCCGAATCTAGATGCAATTCGTTACACAGCATTATTAGTTGTTATGTAAAAATCAGAATGAATAGAACTACATATTTATGGTAATTTCTCATTTACTGATTACTTCTGAAGAAAACACACAGTTCTTTCCACTGGGTTTCCAAGCCTGGTTAGTAGACAGACTCTCAGAAGCAGTTCTCTGCTGGGGTTGTGGGATGACTCATCTGTGAGATTACAAGAGGTGAACATGCCCTACATGCTAATTATGTCAGGCTGAAAGTCTTTCAGACATTAGAAATGAAAGCAAATACCTGTCATTTTTTTTTTCTTGTCTGTGGTGTTTTAATTCCACATTAAAGATAGGACTTAAAATAATAATGCACCTAAAATAAACATACAGGTCCAGTACTTCCCTGCCTTTTTACGATGACTAGGAAAAAATAACTCTTTCTGTTATATATAAACCTTTATATTAATTACCTTATCTATTGTCAAAACTTATCTGATCTAATGCTGGACACTTACTGAAAAAGGTCAGCAGAGTTGATTTTTGATAAGGACAAAATTCTGCATCTTCAGTCTTGCTAGACCAGTGAGTTGAGAGTATTTCCTGAGGCCCATCAGCTCCCTCTAACTGAGTTTGTCACAAGGAGCTGTCCGGTCTAGGAAGAATTCAGTAATTCTCAAACTTTCTGATTCAGAAAAATCACCTGGGATGCTTCTTTAATGTTCACATGCCCAGGCTCTTCCCCGAGAAATTGTGATTCCCTTAGGCTTGAGGTGGTGCCCTGGCATGTATGTTTTTTAAAAAGCCCCAGAGATAATTATGATCCAGGTGATTTCACTCTCACACTTTTAAAATGTTGAGCAGATCTCTGAGATATTTGCCATCATTGCTTCTCAAAGGACTGGTTTTAACACCCAGAAAGTGATTGCTTAGTATTCTCTGTTCTGCCTAAGAAAGACCTTTCACAAAGTCCAGTTGTCCCATTTCTGGTAAATCCCCTCATCTAAATGAAGGGGAGAAAACTCAGATGCTTACAGGGTTTAAGCAGGGAGGCCAATGCATAAAGCAGTCAGGTGGGGACTCCCCCAAACTGAAGAAAGTCAGCCCTAAGGAAAAGTCACTATTCAGTGTGCCCCACCGTTGGCAGGTGGAAAACGTGAGCGGAGGATTGGCAGATGGACTATGTTTTTAGGAGAAACAGAAAGTGTGATTTTTTTTCTTAAGTTCTTCTGATTTTCCTAAACACACGAATATAAAAATAAAATCTATAACTGGGCTAAGGAATTCCAGTTTTTAACCTGGCATGATGTGAAAACATGAATGTGAACTTCATAGGTGAGAGATGAGACGGATACCCATCCAGGTGATGCTCCTCAAGGAAGGATAACAAAGAAAGGAGTTGCGTTTTCATATGGAAATCTGCGCTGTGAGCAGATGTTTTTTTAGGGCTCAGAACATGAAAACTCTCAAAATGGGGCTGCTTCTTCTTTCCTCCTCCTCCTCCTCTTCGTCTGCCCTCCTCCCCCAAAAGAAAAAGGTTTTTGGATTTTCATTCCTACAAAATATCCCAGACATCATTACCCACAGTCCTCTGAAGTAAACCCAAGGTTATACCTACACTATATTAAGATGCAATGAAATAAAGCAGATTTTTGCATCTGTCCTGGACTCAACCTCATTTCCTTAGGTGGTCCTGTAGCTGATGTCACTGTGGGCTCATTGAGGAGGTACACAGGGAGGGAAACCACCCGTACCATTCACAAAAGGCTGTGTCAGACTATCAGCTGTCCTCAGGGATAAAAGGAACTGTCTGTTGTTGCCAGCAAAGTTCTTCACTAGCCACAAACTTCTTAGAAATGCTGGAGACCATGGAACCCTCCAAAATATCAAACTTGACTTTTTTCCAGAGGTGTCAGTTTCTTCCAAACATATACTCTATGTCTAGAGAAAATCCTGGAGAGCACTGATGATTCCTAAATTAGGCAAGCAACCAGGAAGACCTCTATAATCTGAGCCCAATAACTCCATATGGCAAATTAGACAGAAGTCTGCTCTGAAAGTCCCTCCTGAAAACAGGGGCTTGTGCCAAGCTATACCCTGCCAGCTCCTCTGCCCCCAAACCACAGAGATCAAATAATATTTTGAGATTTTCAGCACTGCTTCTTCATGTGAATACCAAAATAAAAAAAAAAAATTTTGCTCTATGTGGGGCAGAAAGGTTCAAGTAGTCCATTACAAGCCTGTTATTTCATAATATATAATGGAGATCTTGATAATGATTGCAACAGTTTGTTTTAAGATCCATCGATGAGTATTTTTAAGAGTAGTTCTCCAGAGGAAAGCTAGGCCTAACTAAACTGAAAAGGTTTTCAATGATAAGATCTAGCTGGTTTATACCTTAAAGTTATTTCTTATTTTAAAACCTTTATTTAAAAAATAAGAGACACTGGTCATCTAATTACACAAAGGAAAAAAACAATCTGTTGAGACCTTATTGATTTGAGATGTCTGATAGGTTAAATTACCTAATGCTTGTTCTTAATTTTGTTTATTGTAATTTCAAGTGAATTTAGTGTTTAAATAAGCTACTGTAAAAAACAGAAGGTGTTATGAAAATTCACCTGTTTCCTTCTATCCATAACACATAGATATGTTGTTAAAGCTAGAATCTGCTTTGTATTAAGATTGCCAATTTCCATTAAAATCCATTACTTTAGGTATGCCAGTATTCAATTAAAATGGACACATACATATGTGAAAATATTTCTTTTTTTTAAATTTTTTATTTTTTATAAACATATATTTTTATCCCCAGGGGTACAGGTCTGTGAATCACCAGGTTTACACACTTCACAGCACTCACCAAAGCACATACCCTCCCCAATGTCCATAATCCCACCCCCTGAAAATATTTCTTTATGTAAGTGTACATACCTACCAAAAATGGTGTTCACATAGAATATCCACAAAGGTTTTGAGTTACAATTCAAATATCAGTGGAGACGCATCACCTCATGTCAGTATCCAGAATACACAGATTGTGTTCAGTTCCATTTGAAAATAAGCTCTAACTAGCTGGTGGAGAAACTACAATCATGGAATACTATGACCCTGAACAAAACAAATGGAGACAGACAGCTCCCATGATAGGAAGGAAGATGGAGTGTCATGATGCCATCATGAATGGATGAATTTATGTCACTGGGGAATATTCCTACTTAAAGGGAATAGGTTTTCAGAGCCCTGAGGGAAAAAAATGGCATAATAAAGTACTTCTAAATGCAGATTGCCAAACTTTACACTATGACCCCAATGTAAAAAAAAAAAAAAAAAAAGTATGAATAAAAAAAAAAGAAAATATAACCCAGTGTTAACAATAACACTAAATAAATGAAGAGATTGGGGCACCTGGGTGGCTCAGTGGGTTAAGCCTCTGCTTTCAGCTCGGGTCACAATCCCAGGATCCTGGGATTGAGCCCCACATCGGGCTTTCTGCTCAGTGGGGAGCCTGCTCCCACCCACCTACTTGTGATAGCTGTCTGTCAAATAAATAAATAAAATCCTTTAAAAAAAATAAATGAAGAGATTAAGACTGAATGAAGCAAATCAAAATCATAGAGAAATACCATTTCACATCCATTAGGATGGCTATTGTCAGTATTTTTTTTTGAAGATTTTACTTATTTATATGACACAGAGAGAGATCACAAGTAGGCAGAGAGGCAGGCAGAGGGAGGGGGGAAGGAGGCTCCCCACTGAGCAGTGAGCCCGATGCAGGACTCGATCCCAGGACCCTGAGACCATGACTTGAGCTGAAGGCAGAGGCTTAACTCACTGAGCCACCCAGGCGCCCCTATTGTCAATATTTTTAAAAGAAGATAATGGATAAACACAACTTTTGCTTTAAAAGTCACATAACTATTAAAAATCTAAAATGAATTAAATTTATACCTTTTAACAGAAGGCAAGTGAAAAAAGTAGGATAAGAGGCTCATTATCATAAACCTACTACAGTAAGTGGTCATCTGGAACACTTGAACAATGAAAGTATAGGTTGTATTCTTAAGAAACAGATCTTTATTTAATAGAGATTATCTCTTGATTATTAGTTGGTGTGGTGTTAAAATTATTTTTAAGCTGTATCTAACTGCTTCCTTTAATAGTTTAAACTACAAGAGTATGCTCAATGTTAAAATATAGGAGGCAAGGCAGAAACAGGCAAATACCTAGGGAGAAAGCACACTACATTTCAATCTTTAAAAATATACATATTATATATATGCCTCTGTATTTTCAAAGACGATATGTTATGCATACTGTTGTTCACTTTGTTCTTTTTTTTGTTAGCAAAATAATGAGAATATGTTTCAATGAAAATATTGAACATGATTTAATGGGTGCAATAGCATTTTATCATATGAGCATGACTTACATATTTATGAAGAGTTTCCATTGTGGTGGATTTTTTTTTTTTTTGATGAAATGTTTGAACATACATCTCTTTAAGTCTAGACTATTTCCTTAGGATAAACTCCCAAAAGCATAGTTATTGGGTGAAAATTTTATAAATAAATTTAAAAGTTTTGACATAGTCAAACAGTTTTCAATAAATATTCGAGCTATATTTATAGGTTGACCAAGAGTGAATAGGAGACCCCTTCCACTCCCACTGAGATATCACAGGTTATGAGCACTTCCTCATTGTTAAAACAATCTGGTAAGTGAAAAATGATATCTTGGTGGTTTTCATCTACACTTCTTTTGTGAGCAGTGAAGTGAATTTTTTCATGTATGCTAGGCACCAAACACAGCACTTTTACATGTTCCAATATTTAACTTTCAAAATGGATTTGTGGAAGAGAAAACATACTATTTCAAAGATGAGCAAAGTGGGACTTGGAGAGATAAGGGTACTAGAGATTACAGCGATGAACACATGACAAATTTAACAGGTATGTGAGTTGCTGAGAATGTTAAAATGCAAATTCTTCCTCAGTGCACCTAGGAGAACCTGCGATTTACCCTTCTAGCCAGATCCCAGGTGTCGCTGATACTGATGGTCCATAGAACCTACTCTGAGCAGCAAGAATAAAGATGATAACTGAGAGGAGGCACTTGATATATAGCTGGGTTTCTAGACACCTATCACCTTCCATTCTATCATGCTTCCTCTAGCTTCTATAAGCACACAAGTGTCCTGCTATCCAGGTTCTAGCCAGAAACAGTCAGGTTTCTCAAACCCCACTTTTACTTACAAGGATAAACATGGTAACAAACAAAGTCAAGGGCACCTGGGTGGCTCAGTGGGTTAAGAAGCTGCCTTCGGCTAAGGTCATGATCTCAGGGTCCTGGGATTGAGTCCCGTATCAGGCTCTCTGCTCAGCAGGGATCCTGCTTCCTCCTCTCTCTCTCTGCCTGCCTCTCTGCCTACTTGTGATTTCTCTCTCTGTCAAATAAATAAATAAAATTTTAAAAAAAGTCAAAAGAAATTTAAAAGACAAAAACCCAAACATGTATATTACAGAAAAATTGCAGGTGTGCTTTCCAAGGGAGTTTGTGAATTTCCTTCACCAAAAGTACTTTTTACAGAAGATGAGAAAATTATATTCTGAAGATAAACCTGAAGGGCTAAAATACTGAATTTATACTTCATCATCTACCTATTTGTTAAATAAGGAACACTGGCAATTATTGCAAGGATCTATGTTTATTGCAGATATCTTTGATATGAGAACATTCTACACCTATAATCTTACATCCTCAATATAGACTAAGGAGATAGGAAGAAGGAATTACTGCCATTCAAGAGGAAACTAACATTTTTAAATAGTAAATTTGGAAAGGAGGGGCATTTATTTCACACAAATACAACTTTTAGATTCACATAATTATGGTATCCACAAAAGGCTTAATTTGAACCTGACAACAATAATTATTTTAAACTATGCATTAAGTATTCTAGGCTATTGCCTTTGAATTGAACAAGAGTTCCATATGATTCAGGCAAATTTTTTTCTGTTTTTTTTTTTTTTTTTCCACTAAAATATGACAGCTGTAGGACATTTTTTAACTCAAGACTAAAGGATCACATGGGAATTAGACCCCCTAACATAAGACCACAATCCAGTGATTGAATGGGCTTGAACACAGAGCTCATAATTCTAGTTCAATAGCACCATTTTCTAGTTATATGAATTACAGTATTTTCAGCTGAAAAGCAATCTTAGAGATTTTATTTACCCCTTCTCTTGACAGTGACTTTGCTAATGCTTTTGTCAAATGTGGAAAAGAATTAATGATATTTTTCTCTTGGCATTGGGATTCTACACACAGACATGTCTTTGCTATTCCAGCCTAATAAGCCATTCTAACGTTCATACTCATAATACAGATGAAGAGAGATTATTTTATCTCTGTCTACAGGAGATTATTTTAGTGGAGGAAAAATGAAGTCAGGATAAAATGTCGTGTTAATGTGGAAAAAATGTATTTCTGTAGGAGCAGAATGTTTCTCTCATCAATGAGTGGAACAGTTGAATGCATAAATCTCCCACACATCAATGGGAGAATAAATCTTGTAGTGATGAGTACGTGAAAGATTTTCCTTTGAATAGTGGAAAATACACAGTCTTAGTAGCTTCAAGTAAATTTATAATTACATTATTCTATTACTGATGTAACACCTGCTCAATACACTGAGACCTTTTCCTCTCATCATTGATTTTTGCATTTAATTTGCATAATGTGCCAAAGGAGAAAAATAATGGATCTGGCTAAAATTTCAAATGAACTAAATAATGGAGAAAAATGCAGAAGCAGGCAACTCCCTAAAAATATAATACAATACAGGGGAAGTCAACATGAGTCTCAAAATGTTCATTTCCAAGTATCAAAACTGCTTTATTTCCAGATTTCTATAAGATATCTTGAGTGCTTAGTCCCGTTTTAAAAATATTCTTCAAAAAAAGTAGGTTTCAAAGAAAATGAGTCTTGGTAAGATTTCTTTTTTTCTACAACCACCTACTTGGTAAAAAGCAGGAGGAGTACTTCATTTTACATAATATCTCACAGATCAGAAATACGAAAAACTGCATGATGCTCAGCATTGTTCCCATCACATACAAGGGCTCTTGTTGCCTAGTCAAACCTCTTTGTCACCTGTCCGAGTCTCAATCTTATTCTGGAATTCAGGACCAAGAAATGTCCAGCAAGAGTGCAGAGTCAGTGACGAGCTGAGATTCAAGAGAAACTGGACTGCCTTGGATACGATTATTGAGGGTGCAGACCCACACTTGTCCTTGTGCCCTTGGTCATTCTAGATTTACACATTATGCACATGCCTGGAGCAGGTAATATCCAGACCCAGCCTGACAGGAAGAATGACAATTTGTTGTTACTGTAGTTTTCGTGCTTTCTGGGAAATCACATTTGTCCTTAACTGTTCTGCAGGTGATTTACTGGGACTTTCCTAACTCCAGAGAAGTCATTCTTTATTCTGTTTTAAAAGTTTCTAACTCCTAAAATATATCAAAGACTGTTATATTTTCAAAATATATGAAAAAGAATACTTGAATTTTTCTTCAATTCAAACTTCATCATTGAATATAACATGGGAGGGATTATAAATTATGACTTAAGCTACTAGATTTATTTCCCTGATGGGCAAGTCCATTTCTGAATCAATATTTATTTTTATGAACTACTGACTACTATCTTTAGAACCAGTAATATTTGGAAATATGGAACCCTTGAATTCCCTTCGAATGTATTTAATGCATCAATAAATCTGCCAGATTCTTTTTCTGTTTATGCTAAGGGGCATGGGTGGGGAAGATCTATGAGCATCAAATGAGACCTCATTAACTAGATATCCAAAAGATCAGAATTTTTAACAAATATTTTATTTATTTATCTGACAGAGAGAGAGAATGAGTAGAGGAGGGAGAGGCAGAGGGAGAGGGAGAGAAGCAGAATCTCCGCTGAGCAGGGATCCTGACAAGGAACTGATCCCAGGACCCTGAGATCATGACCTGAGCTGAAGGCAGATGCTTAACCTACTGAGCTACCCAGGCAACCCCCAAAAGATCAGAATTTAAGAAAGATAAGAAAAATAAGAAAGATAGAAAGAAATACAGGAAGAAAAAGAAAAAGGAATAAAACTAAGAAAGAAAGAAAGAAAGAAAGAAGTGGGCAAAGGCAGGAGGGAGGGAGAGAGAGAGGGAGGAGAAAGAGGATTCTTTTGGAAGGATGATGAAGAGGAGAAAGGTGGCTTCTATTTGGAACTCTTTCTCCATACAAAGACAAAATATCTGAGTTTTACTTTAGTCCACCGCACAAAATAGGTACATTTCATAGATACTGGAGAGGCAAATATTGTGCTTACATACTTAAGAAGCTGTGAAGACTGATCTTCACATTCCTTCCTGATGTCCTCATAGTTGAACTCTGAACTGTAACGGATTGTTTAAAGCAAAGGCAGTGAAAAGCCTTGAATCTCCTTTTGTCCCACTTCCCTTACCACCTCTCCTTTGGACTCATTTCCCCACTCCTTGTCTCCATATTCCTTGTCATCTAACTTTGCTTAGCACCACCAAAAAGAGTAAGAGAACCCACCCTTGACTTTGCCCTGTCACAGGATGTTAGTTAAGTGTTAGGTTAAAACTTTGAAAGAATGATCCTGTGTTGGGCTTGTTCCCTTCTACCTTTCTCATTTCTATGAGAAGAATACTCCCAGGCAAATCTAGCTCTGGGAGGAAGGTAAGAGAGAGATAAATGGAAAAGAGCCACTCCCAGCCTGCAAAGATGTTGAGTCTATCTGGACACTCACAGAGCTATCCACAAGTTCAACATGGATCAATGGAACACATTTTACCCTCAGACTGGTCAGAAGTAGTAATTGTTTCAAGCCACAGTAATAGTTACCTTATATATTCTCTTGGTCCCATAATGGGGTAAATCTAACAAAATCAGTTTCTCTATGGGTATCAGTTTCAATGGGAGCTCATAATTCTTTGCCAACTACTCATTTGGGTGAAAAACAAGAAGAAAGAGTGAGCTTTTTAAAAGCTCTATGCCCATGTGGGACTTGAACTCATGATCCCAAGATCAAGAGACACATGTTCTAGCAACTGGACCCAGGAGGCACCCCAGAAGAAAGGGTTATTATTATTATTTTTTTTTTACAAAGGTCTTGCTGAGGGACTTCTAGATGCTGGTTGATACTAAATGGAGACTCATCATGAACATTTTACACATACTAAAACAACGCTGGAATTAATACTGAATTTATGATGATAGACAATCACTGCCACGAATTCATTAGTGTTGTTATCTGTCAAGGCAACTGAAAGTATGTTTCTTTAAATTTATAGCTGTTATAATCTTCAGTAAGTGCTTGCCTTTCCCAAACAGGTGAGAAGTATACATCTTTAATTTCCTGGGGAGAACCAATTCAAGCAAAATTTCAGGCTCATACATAACAAACAAGAACCTATTTGCCAGGAATTGCCACTGAGACATTTTTTATAAAGACATGAGAGGTACCTCTCATTTTCTCAGCCTTTCCTTTTCTGCTTCCCAGAGGACAGTTGTTTGTTTGATGTCAAAGTAGGTAGTGCACAACTAAAGAGGAGACAATTTCTAACAGACAAATTACAAATTACATCCATTCATATTATTTCTATCATCTCCAACCCTTCGGTCTGACAAAGCCTCAGACAGAAATCCCCATTGAAAGGGGTTCAAAAGTAATTCCAAGCACTTCAAATGATAGCAGACATTCTTACTTTAGCAAACTCTCCATAAAGCAAACAACAACAACAACAACAACAAAAAACCCACTAAGAATATTAGTCATTTATCTTTAAAAGGGAAAATTAATCTCTAATTTTTAAAAAATCATGTCTTATGATTTTGGGGGGGAACTTCAAATACAAATATGGATAATAAATGACCAAAGTTTTAGTCAAATTTCCTAAAAATGAACTGAAATCATGCCTTAAGTGTGTGCTAAAAGAAAATAAATTTGTGCTACCACTGCTGGATAATAAAATGGTGTGATTCACAGTACCTGGGTAAGATTCCACCCAAATCAGGCACTCATGGAGAGAGTACACAGAATCCAAGGTAGCCAAGGAAGATGATATCCTTGAGTGCAGATGTAAGGCTTATCAGGTTGGGTGTGGGCTCCTAGAGGACTTCAACTTGGATGAAGTTTTAGGCGTGACCAAATTTACAAATGGGTCTAAAAGTATGATGACCATTGCTAAAGATGGGCATGAAGGGACTGTAGTTGGAAGAAGCTCCCAGAATCCTGAGCCCAACAGCATTTGGGAAGGATTTCAAATTTGACAGGTTGAACTGGGCCTTACTGAGTCATAAGTTGCTCCAAAATCACAGGCATAATGAAAGTAAGAAAAGTAAAGGAGAAACCAGGGAGAGTTAGAGATGGTTTATATGGACCTATGTAGTAAGAGGGGAGCCTACGTGTTTCTAGTGATTTGGGGATTACGGGTTATATTTCCAAAATAATAAAAAAGACCCTGGTGGCTTTTTACTGTGAGAACATAAAGCTTCTGCAGAGGATGCATTAATGATGTTAAGCTTGGGACTCATGGAGTGGGATATCATGAAATAGATGTACAAACTTGAAAACTGAAGGCACTGAAATAATTCACTTTTTCTTGATTTGTCAGGCTTAATTACAAGCACTTCCTCAGAAATTCTACAGTGAAGTAGGCAATCTTCTTCGTGTTCCATGTACACACCCTGCACTGTATTTTTTTACTAAATATATTATATAATTTACTAAATATGTTATATAATAAGGAATGATTGTTTTACTTACTGAAGTTAATAGTTCCAATTGCAGTAATAATTAATAATGAGTTTAGTGACATTTGTGCTAACTGCTGAACAGAGCTCGCTTTTAGTAACAAAGTAAACATAAACAAGTGTAAATTTAATTGCTAATAAAACATAAACTCAGGGCCCTCTAAAGAATCCAAACTGCAATATTCTTTTTCATTCTGAATTCAAACATAAAGCTATCTTTCATTTAGCAACACTTTCAGTGGAAATTTGGGGATCAAGAAGCCCAATTAATTTTTTAACCCCAGCATCAAGTTACTGAATTACTTATTTTTTTTAATATATTTTTTTATTTTTTATAAACATATATTTTTATCCCCAGGGGGTACAGGTGAGTGCTGTGAAGTGTGTAAACCTGGTGATTCACTGAGTTACTTATTTTTAAACAAAACCTTAAGTACCCTTGGCTGTAAGAGTTTCCAAACCAGTTTGTGAGCCAGTTAATAGACAAAAACTCTGAAGGGTAAGTAGACTTCTACTTCTCAGTAAGATTACTGAATCTCCCACATTCCCCAAACCTCCAGTTCAATTCACTACATTAAATCAAGCAACCATTCAAACCAGTGGGAAAGTAATCAATTTGAGGGTTCTTCAATAGCACAGAGATAAACGGATGGGAGGAGTAACTAAATGCTTCATTTTTCACAACATCTGCATTCTTGTTCTTTGGCTAATGTTATTCCTTTTCTCAGCTCTCATCTCATTGAGTTGGGCACTAACCTTACCCTGTGAAGAGGCATGAACCTCCCCCTGTTGCAAAGGACTGTCCTCGCACCTCTGCAATGGGGTTCCCTGGACAAGATCCTTCTTAAAAATGAACATTCTCAATCTTAGGAATTGAAAACAGTAGGTGTGGGGCTCTGAATCTGTAGTTTAAAAAAAAATCTTTTCGGGGCGCCTGGGTGGCTCAGTGGGTTAAGCCGCTGCCTTCAGCTCAGGTCATGATCTCAGGGTCCTGGGATCGAGTCCCGCATTGGGCTCTCTGCTCAGCAGGGAGTCTGCTTCCTCCTCTCTCTCTCTCTCTCTCTGCCTGCCTCCCTGCCTACTTGTGATCTCTCTCTGTCAAATAAATAAATAAAAAATCTAAAAAAAAAAAAATCTGTTCAAGTTTGGTGAAAACAAAGCTATTCTCCTGCCAATCAGGGGTTTACAAGAAGTAAGAGAACACCTGGCAAAGGCCTGACTAGAACTAGCCTTGGGCAAAATTGTCACGTAGCCTAAACTTAGAATTTCTCTCTCAGTTCATCCTTGAGTCCACTTAGCACAACTTGTTTGACCTGTTGTGATCTGGGCAGCCCAGCACTTGCAGTCTCTCTTCTCATTTAAAGAAGACCTCTCAACCCTATAAGCAGCTGGACATCCCTGAATGTGATCCCCACACTCCTGAATGTAGTCCCCACCTGGTCATGCTTTGTCTCTCTAGATGTTTTTAAGACTTTATGCCCTTAAGCCATCAAAATCACTTTCGTCGTGCTGCTTTACTTCAAGACTCTATTCAATAACACTAGCAGTTAAGACCATCTAACCAATTTTAATTTATGAATGGGTTCATTAAATTTTAATAAGATTTAAAATTTTTATACAAAAGTAATACTTAGAATGATTTGGAAACTCAGAATAAAATGAAGGAAAAAGTCATACATAATCTGACAAGTATTGAGCATTGCTACCTTATCCTGACTGCTAAAATATGCATACTAAATATTCATGTGGGGTGTGTGTGTGTGTGTGTGTGTGTGTGTGTGTGTGTGTGTCTACGTATTCTGTGTTGGCTTAGCTCCCACATCTAGAACCAGACTGGCTGAGTTTGAATCCTAGTTCCCTTACCTTGGGCAAAGTTCTTAATCTCTATATACCTCGGTCTCCACACCTGTAGAGTGGGAATACTAGTAAGACCAACCAAATGGGGTAGATCTGAATACAGATGTGGGTGCTCTTAGCCACAGTATGTGCTGTGGTCCAGTCCACTGCCTGGATTTACATCTCAGTTCCAGATTTAATCTATGGGAGAGTTTCTTAACATCACTGTGCCTCTGTTCCTTGTCTATAACGTATGGAGTTTATTTGATAAAAGGTCAAATAATACACTGTTTTACAGCTTCTATATTGCTTGAACTAAAGAAGGCAAAAGGGAAAATTATTAACTATAGTCATTTTAGGTAAATATGGCCTTTCTGTTCTTGAGATCCATGCTTTCCTACACTAACATAAACTTCCATATCAATATTTCACTTAAAGAAAATTTAAAAGTCTATTTGTTCTAGGGAGAGGGCCACTAAATTCTTTTCAGGTTCTCAAAGATACCCATGATCCAAGCAATGCTAACAACTACTGTGGCACAAGATGATCTTCCTGCTGCAACATTCAGGAATTTTAAGTTTTACATTATCTATTTTTCATAATACACTCTCTGTTTTAATTTTTTCTGCCAGAATGACATAAAATACTCCAAATTCATATTTCTAATACTAAATTCCGTGAGATACTGTATTTGGTCAAATGCTCACAAATGGGCCAGTGTTTAGATAGATAATCCCAGAAGTATATTTTCTTTTACCAAAGACAGATGTAATATTGGCTTGCCATTTTTATATCTGGATAATACTGTACCATTTGGTTTTACTAATATTTTGCTGTTTTTCCTAATTTAGGCCTAAAACAATATTCTTAAAGAAATGTTTTCTTTCATTTGTCCACTATGAAAATATTCCTATGGGCTTCGAGGTTTATAAGTCATTACACCAAACACCACTAAATAGCCACTTTGAAGAGCAGTCAACTGTCTTTTGGCTTCAGTCTGGTAAGAATCAACTTGCCTCTACCAAGGCATTGAAACAACCATCAGACTAATTTTTTCATAGTAGGTATTATGTTACTTTTGCATAGTTGTTTATTTTCCATCATTGATCTGAATTTATCTTCTATGTCTGCATCTTATTTTGGGACCCATCTCTATCTAGTGACCTGAGCTCTGATGGGAACTACAGTAGACATTAAATGCCACTGACTTAGCAGAGTACCTAATTTCTTAGCCTGGGATTAATTTCCCCCACCAAATAACATGTTTGTTGGAGGGTTGGCCTTATGACTAGGAGAGGCCTTCTGCCAGTCCTCAAAAATCTACATAGTTTTAAAAATATCCCTTCATGCCATTGATGAAATCCAAAAGAACTTCAAAGATGGAAGGGATGATGCAGTTTCAAAACCTCGAATGGCTCCCTGCAAGGGTGAGTCACTGAGCCGTGCTCCTCGTGCAGCAGTCATGGGAAGAGCATACCGTGCAGCAGCATTCTTTTGAGTTGGCAGGGAGCAGAAAGTAACCAAAATATCCTCCTCCTGGAGGCTCTTCAGAAAAGGATTTGCTTTCTGTTCAATAACCTCAAGGCTCAAGCAGGGCATTCACAGGTTTCAGTGGGATGTGCAAACTGCCATTCTCCTCAGATGTCTTGGACGAAGCCCATGAAGTCCACAGGACACTTAGCAGTGGGTAGCTGCAAGCCTGAAACCTTCCAGAATTAAAAGCTTTAATCGGACCTGGTAGAATCTTTAATATTTTCAAATACCCACACAACTCCCAAAATAGGACTTCTGCAAGTGAAATTGTAAAATGCGTAGGCTATTTTTTTCTCTTCTTTGGCTATAACCTGAATGTGAAAGAGACTTCCTGTGAATTGATTCTGACAAATGCTTTTAAACACCTGTTTGATCAATCAACACTTTGAAGTAGTACCTTTCTAAAAATAAACTAACTCTACTTCCTTTTTCACTTGCCCTTCTACTCTCTAACTGACGACTATTCAGTGCTGGCTAATGATTAATTGTGATGAAAGAAACATTTGTGCCACATAAACATCTGTGCATATGTACAGAACGTGTGCCTATGTCAATGAATGCCTACAGCAGCTTGCCCTTTGGGTTTGAATGTGTTACTTCCGGTGGTGTTATGTCCTGTGTAGCTCTATAGGAATAACAACCCCAACAGAGTGTCAATACTTTTTTCCCTTAGATGCCTGTAGAGCATGCCCTTTGGGTAATGATGACAGCCACACCCTGCAGGGCTTGCTCCTTTGTAAGACTGGAAAGATGTGGGGCTATGGGAAGGATATGCTGGCACAGGGTGACACCTGACCTCACTCCTACTAGGTTCTCCAATGGGCCCTGCTCAGAACAGAGCAGGATGCTCACAGGCTGCTTCAGAGGACTGTGGTGCCCCACACAACTGCAAACGTTGTCTCTGAGTGGCCTGGGAGTTAGCAAGTCCCTCTCCAGGTCACCTCATGCTCTCTCTCTAGGATAGCCTTGGCTTGTACGCAGGAAAAGTCTTTCAATGAAACAGCCCTGTATTCTCTACATGGTTTCCTGGACATGAATTTTTAAGATATATTCAAAATGAAGATAAATGCTCGATACCCAAACTAAGTGGCCTTTAAAACTTAAGGGTGTAATTTATGTGCAAAACATTTATTTAGAATTCTTCAAAAAATAAAAGATAAAAGCAAGCTGAATTTAACTAACTAGAAGATGTTGGGTTGCTTTTCCTTTTTAAAAGCTACCTTTAAATTATTTGTAAATGAGAGATATATTTTGACAATTCTTCTATATGGTGTAAATAATCACAATAAATTAAAGGTTCTAAATGCAATGAAAATTTCTAGTTAATCTCAAATCTGTGAACAGAAAGGCAGAGGTGCCCCTGGGCTTCCTTCATGCAGTTTACTCAGAGCCCTTGCCACAGGCTCTTGTGGAGCCGGGAAATATCTTCCCCCACACCCAGCAGTTAAACACCAAATTCAAGAGAAAATTTACCACAATATTCTGACTAAATGTTACCACAAATCACTCTTTATTTTAATACAGGGTGAATATGTTACACCTAAATCATCAGGTCTTTAAATTCATATATAAATTTAGTAATCTGACTTTTTTATATCTCATTTCAGATGGTGGCCACTTACTACAGTAATGATGATAAACTATGATTTACTGAGTGCTGATCTCTGCACGGGATTCATGTGCATTATCTGCTTTAACCCTCTGATTGCAAGATAAGTTTTGCTATTGTCACAGAGGAGGAAACTGAGATTTAGAGAAGCAAAGACACACTAAAATCATATAATTAGGAAGCGTGTGGTGTAGAAAATCCATTAAGTCATTTGGACCTACAACTGCTGAACCTAAGGGCACTTTGCTTCTAGCATTGTTAGGTCACCTGGATTCCTTTAAGTCCTTATGTCAGATATGCTCTGACATATCATAAAATGTAATCTACTAGTAATTTACTCTAGAGCAAAATCATGATTAAGAAAGGATATTAAATCAACAGTTCTACTTTCCATCTTCACTATTTCCACCTGTTTAGAACAGTTGAGACTTAAGTAATGACAGTTAACTATCATTTTTTGCCAGAAAACCATCCTAAAAATTTGAAGCAGGCAGGACTCATATTTATTAATTTTTTTGTTTGTTTATTGAAGACCTTATTGTCTGAATTCTCCCTGATGATTCTTTAATATTTCACCGAACCTTGTGATACCCAAAGCAACATTTTCACGTTGGTGCTAAGACATAATTGTTGAATCTCAAAACTGCACTCTAGTAAAAGGAATAATGATGTTGCTATCACAGAAGAGAAATGCTTTTTCTTAACTATGCCAAATTCTAAAAATGACTTGGGATAAACAGAACCAGGGGAAAAATTTCTTATTCCTACCCAGAATAAAAGAGGTATCAAACATTTATATAAATTTAAATATGGAAATACAACAAAGCTCTTGTATCAGTAATATCTCTAAAACGTAAATAGCCATTCCTTCTTTTTGAAACTCTGACTTTGAGGAGTCTCTGGAGCACAGATGACAGACAAAACTGAAATTGTCACGATCCACTTAATCAAGTGTCTCTTCAACAGTGTCCTCAAGGAGTACACAATGTCTAATGAGGTTTTAGGATGATTTGTTAGACTAAGGTTTCCATCAGACACAGAATTCTTCATTAATTATGATTCACCCCTGGAGACTGAGAAGTGCTTCCCTATCTTAAAAAAAAAATTCCTCCTAAGTACATATGAATTCATAAAGTAGAAAGGAAAAGCTGTCTTGACTCCTTGAAGACAATTTGCAAACTAAAATCAAACGAGATGACACAGGTCACCTACATCTGGAATTCTAAAGATTCTTCTGCTTTCAGAGGGTGAGAAAGGAAGCTGACTTAATTGAGGCATGGAGAGAGAGAAGGGTCTGAGGTGAGGATTATGAATTGAGATGTTTGAACCTGGGGAAGCTCTTCAAGAGGCACTGTTGTGACCTGTCAATGGTTCTAAGATGTTGTTTGTGAAATGAGTACACATTTGTGGAAAGTGATGGGCTTCACGGAAACAGAAAAGTACATACTATTTTATTTCCCTTCAACTAAAAAAAAAATCAACCTTGTTCATAAAAAGAAAAATTAAAACTACAAGTAAATACTACTTTTCACTTATCTAACTGGCAAATAGTAAAAAGTTTAGTGTACTCTATGATAAAGTGGAAATAGGGGAAAATAGTCATGGAAGGGCAAATCTGGTAGTTTTTTGGAGTATAATTTTTTTTGTTTATTTAAAGATTTTATTTATTTATTTGACTGACAGATATCACAGGTAGGCAGAAAGAGAGGGGGAAGCAGGCTCCCTGCTGAGCAGAGAGCCCGATGCAGGGCTCGATCCCAGGACCCTGAGATCATGACCTGAGCCGAAGGCAGAGGTTTTAGCCCACTGAGCCACCCAGGCACCCCATGGAGTATACTTTGATGATACATATCAACTTTAAAATACATGATTCCTCTGATTTAGAAATTCTATCACCAAATATTAATTCTACAGATACATTTACTTTATATACACAAGTAATTAAGTAAAAGAATAGTCACTCAAACACTGCGTAGTGGCAAAAAATGGAAACAACCTGAACATCCATCAACAGGAGACTGAAGAAATCAATTTTATCTCACTCATGGAATGGACTACACTGCAACTGTTCAAAGTAATGTGGTAGAATCTGGTATCACTCATACATGGAGTTTAAGGGGGAAAAAAAATGAGCAAAGGAAAGAAAAAGAGAGAGTGAGACAAACCAAGATACATACTCTTAACTATAGAGAACAAATTGATGGTTCCCAGAGCAGAGGTTGGGGTAGGGCATAGGTAAATTAGATGATGGAGATTAAGGAGTGCACTTGATATGATGAAAAAATTAATTAAAAAAAAATAAAGTGTAATGTAGATATAACACACTGTTAGGAAGCAATCTCCTTGCTATACCATTAAGCAAGAAATAAAATGAGGTCTATAAGATCCCAGCATTTAGGTCAACATATCAAGGTTCTCCATCAGGAAATGTATGAATAGAAGCTGACACACTGAAAGGGAATTGGAGCCCTGAGAGACTAAGCAGGGAAGGGGATTTATTATTCATGAATATCTTTTAATACACTATCATGTACTTGTATTACTTCTTTAAACAAATTAATCAATCTTTTAGAAAACTTTGAAAGGAAAACCTATCTAAAAACAGGTTGCAAAGTCAGGTG
The DNA here is from genome assembly GCF_030435805.1 of Mustela lutreola. NCBI lineage: Eukaryota > Metazoa > Chordata > Mammalia > Carnivora > Mustelidae > Mustela > Mustela lutreola. The sequence continues at coordinate 89,639,376 of NC_081294.1, forward strand.
AATAGGGGTACAATATGTCATTTAGATGGCACAGAGAAGTGGTTCTCAAACCTCTTGGCCTCAGGATCTTTTCACAATCTTTAAAAACTATGGAAGACACTAAGATTTTTATGTGAAATATTTGCCATATTAAAACCATATATTTTAATAGTTCATTTTCAAAAATAATAATGAACATTTTTATGAAAAATAATTTTTTCAAAAAAATTACTTAAATAAGAGATAGCCTCTTATTTAAGTCACCCAGTTTTGTGGCATTTTGCTGCAGCACTCTTAGCCAATGAATACGCACCTCTGAAAAGCTTGACTAACCTGATTTCCTAATGGGAAATATAGAACTTGTGTAAATCATGATTGTGTGGGGGAAAGCCAGACATGTTGTTATAATAATAAATACCCTTCTATTTTGAAAAAAAAAATTACTGAGAAGAGTGATATTTTCCATCTTTGCAATTCTAGCTTGAGAGATGACAGCTGGATTTTTGTATCTGCTCCTGTGTTGTGACATGACCTAAGTCAGTACTGTGTAGTTTCTGGAGAATACTCCATGGAGACAATGTAAGGTGAAAAGGAAAAACGACATGTTGGTATTATTATGAAAATACTTCTGTTCTCATTGAATGCCTAACAGAGCCCTGAGGACCATGTCTTGAGATCTAGCAGTCAAAATAAAAACAGGACGTTAAATCTGATTTGCCATGATAGGAAAAAAACACTTCCATTAGCAGCAGTGCACTTTACAGAACTCTCCAACTCCATTAGTAATATTTGCCTGTTCTAACACAGGTTTATGAAACTCAAAGAAGGCAACAGTACTTGATAAAAACAATTGTCCAGGAGCAACAGCTTACCTTCCAATGAGGTAATCCTAACAATTTTTTTTTCCCCCTAGGTGCAGCATAGTTTCCAACAGTGGCCAAACAAGATTACCCTTTTAGAAATGAAAATCTATCTCCACCATGTGAATATTTTAATTTGAGAAACAGCAAACCATTTCACCATTGTCCCTAAAAATCACTGTCTTCACATGACACAATCTCTATAAAATGGGAACTGTAGCATCTAAGGGACCTGTAATGGGTTAATCAAAGTTGTAATTAATTTGGCATTAAATAACGGTACTTTATCCTTCAGCTAACTTTTCATTCAATGTACATTATATTCATTTACTGTGTTCTGATGATACAGCAGTGAGCAAAATGAGCATGCACCCCATCTTCACGGAACTGACAGTCTAGCTGATAGGCATTAATCACAAATCTCATAAATTACTAATATTGATGAGTAAAACTAAAGTAAGCTCTGAGAGCACATTACAGGGTCTGCTACCTGCCAAGTTTAGGTACATGTTCTCAGAAGAGATTTCATCTCTTCAGAGAACTGAAGGAAGTGTAAGTGTTAACAGGCACTGAGGGTGGGGTGCGGAGGGACTCTTCCCTGCAGAGGAAACGATATGCAAAAAGATCCAGAAGAAGGAGGCAGTGTAGGAGGTTCCAGGTACTGCAGTTAGGCCTGTGTGGTCGAATCACAGAGAGCAATATCACACATAAGATGGAGCAGACAACATGGGCAGGGAAGCAGTTCATGCAGGTTCTTGAATGCCGTGGTAAGGATTTCCATATTTATATTGAGGGCAACAAGGAGCTCTATTCAGAGTCCAGAGTGCTCACCATTACACTATGGAGGAGCTCTGTTGAATGGTATTAGAGAAGCCTGTCAAAATTTTACTGGTATGTTTACTAGAGATAAAGTAAGGTGGCCTTGTATCCAGCCTAAAGATTAGTTTCCTTGTAATTCCCAGTGGAAAGTGAACCTTATCATCTGCTTATTTGAGGTGCAAAGAATACTCCCTGATCTCAATCAGCAATGTGTGATATAACAAACATTCCAAGTCTTCCCAGAGAGCTTTAGTTGAAATTTTCTTCCCAATTGTTATGAAAAGCTTCAGAGAGAAATTTTTTTTTCAGGATGATTATCTAAGAAACATGTTAATTTTTTTTTCCAATCCTCTGATTCTGAGTTTAGTCCAAGAATCAGTTATTAACCAGAGCTGTCCCTATTTGAGACCACACTAGTTTAGCATCTGAATCACCAACCCTGACGTCAATGTTCCAGTCTCCTAACGAAGGCTGTTGTAAGTAAATATTCTATGATAGTTATATCTTAATTCGTTGCCGACATACTATTATGACAGCTATTATGTTATCAAGAGTTTTCCATGAAGTCCCACATGAAAAACATTGTTGGAATTTAATACCTGAAGACACATTTTCCCTAAGGAATTTATATATATATATATATATATATATATATATATATATATATATTTTTTTTTTTTCTTTTGCATTAATGAGAACAAATTAAATTTCCACATTGACCCAACCATGCCTGTCAGAGTTAAGCTCAATGGCATTAACTATGATGACGTTTTCTTTCTTTGCTTCCTTCCAATTAAATTTTGCTTATATTACACCAACCTAAAATCTACCCTGTGAACAATCTCTAATCCTTTTATCGAGCAGTAAGTGGAACACATATAAACATACACAGTAAACCTATGCCTTCATTTCCAAGAGGTTCACCCAATATATTCAAAGAACTTCAAAACATGAGTTCAGTGTGACCATCTCATTACAGACCCCATTTCTTTTCACCACAAAGAATTAGGTGGAATGAAAAGAGGCTACTATCTGTGTCACTGTCAGAATAACTGAATATAACATAAAATAAAGAATAGTAAAATATGCTTAAGAAGGCACTGTAAATTTACCTAAATGATAAGGTTTCCCTTACAAAAATCAGACTTGTGGCATCAAACATGTGGGCCATGGCCTCACTCCAAATTGCTGAAACTTATTCTGGATCGCTAATGATTTACTGAAGTCTCACTCACCACTGCTGCCAATATAGGAAAAGTATACTGAAATGTAACTGCAGAGCCAAACTGAATGCTTTCTCATCTATGAAAGGGGAAGCCAGGACAATACACTAGAGAGAGCTAACAATGGGAGTAGAAGACCCTGAGAAAGTTCAGGGGAAAAAATCCCAAATAAGAAGGTGAGAGGTATGTAACTGCCCCCTGTTTTTGGATACTTGTAACTTACCTCCACAGAGAAACACATGCTCATACATACTTCATAAACAGAGAACATGATTCTGAGGCAAAATTCCAAGATGGTCCCCAATGACCCATGCCCTTGAACTGCTGTCTCTCCTTGAGAATTACCAAAGTTTGTAACTTGCTTTTAACTAGGGAAATTAGTTATGGCAAAGATGGATTACTTTTCAGAAGTAGTTAAATTCTTTAATCAGTTGACTTTAAGTCATTCCAAAAAGAGATTTTCTAAGGTAGGACTGTCCTAAGCAGGTAAACCCCTCAAATGAGGGCTTAAAAATCAGACATCCTTTCTCCTGTTGGCCTAGAAGAACAAGGTTTTATGAATCTTACAACTCTAAGGAAATAAATTGCTGCTGGTGGCAAAAACTACATGAGTCTAGAAGAGGAGCCTAAGCCTCTGGTGAGATGCCAGTCCTGGTAAACACTTTGACTGAAGCCTTTTGAGACCCTGAGCAGTGGACCCAGCTAAGCCAAGTTCAGACTCCTGGCCATAAAAATTGAGATGGTAAATGTGTGTTGTTTTAAGATGATAAATTTGTGGTAGTTTTAAAAATCTGCAATGGAAAACTAATGAAATGATGTAAAAGGTATCATGCCAAAAACATACATGTTGCTTAATTAGTGCGATTCCAACATCTAAATATAATTGGGTGAAAACTGCATGAATATTCACAAATGCACATGCACCTATGTGTATACACCCATACACACTCAAATTTTTCACCAAGGGAGAAAAACCAAACCTGCTTTCCTTACCTTCACCTCCAAATTTGCTCCACCTTTTGTCCTATGCTTCTTAGTTTAAAAGAAAATACATTAATTTAATACACAAATGGAAGCCTCAGAACCATCATGGACTAGTCACTCTCCCAGACCCTTTCTAAAATACGATAACCAAATGCTACCAGTTCCTTTTCACTATTTTCACTACATTCTTTAACTTGATCTGTCATGCCACTCATGAGCTCTTCCGTGGAATAATCAAGCCTTCTTACTGATCTTCCAGTCCATGGTTTCTTCACCACTCCCCCAAAGCCCACACTCTTACAATAGCAGGTTTTCTTCACAGAGCAGTCAATGGGAAGGATATGACTACAAAGTGATGGAGGAGGAAGGCAAGAGATGAGACATTGGACTGTGCACACAGGAGATTGTGGATACATTTACAAGTTCTGTTACCAACTGAACATTACCCTTAAATCAATGAGAAGCTGTTGAAGGATTTACAAGGGAAGAGTGAAAAGAAAGAAGAAAGAGGAGGAGGAGGAAGAAGATGAAGAAAAAGAAGAAGAAGAAAAAGAAGAAGGAGAAAGAGAAGAAGAAGAAGAAGAAGAAGAAGAAGAAGAAGAAGAAGAAGAAGAAGAAGAAGAAGAAGAAGAAGAAGAAGAAGAAGAAGAAGAAAAGTCTTTCTTTACAGGAAATCATTTCTAATTTGGAAATGAAAGTTCTAGCATGAATCAGCAGCTTTTTTTGAGAGGAAAAGCTGCTTATTAACTCTGTGACCTTGGATAAGTTAGTTAAAAAATCACAATTTTTGGCAAAAAGAATTCGGAAACTGAAGTTACTGTAAGTGCCTGGCATAGTTCAATAAAACTGAGTTCTGGTTCCTTCTCCCATTTTCTCAATGGCAAAACATGAAACAGTATTCATTCTGTCCATTAATACTGAATTAAAGCTTACTGAGAGAGTTTGATCTCAGGAAATGGGCACATCTAAATGGCTGACGAAGTTAACATCTAACTAGCAGGTTGTAAATGAAGTTAGGAAAAATGAAGACCAGGTTGTCAACAGGAAATATTTTTATATTTGTACATAATAGTACATATCAGCAGAAACAAGTTCTGCTGTTTGATAAAACATGACATAAAATCTAGGTCCCCAGTGAAAATACAGGAATTTTTCATGTTACCTCTGTTTCCACCACTCTAGGTTACAAAAACAAAACAAAACAAAACAAGGACACTTAAGAGACTGTGCCTGCCTTCCTCAAATATTCTTGAGAACAAAGCAGTCATGCCTACCCAGCTTCTCTGAAAATGAATTGCCAAAGGTATATTTCTGGGATTGAAACACTAAACTTGGTCCCCTCTTTCACTTCTTATCTCTTTCCATGCCTGCAGATCATATATTCTTCAGGAAAAAACACATTACATGGGCCCAAATCATAAAAAAAAAAAAAAAAGTCTAAGTCCAATTCTCTAGTTTTATGGTTTAGAAGGAAGACTTCAGAGAATTTAAAAAGAGATCAAGAGAACGTTCTTCCCGTTTTCTATACTCAGATGACACAGATTTTTAAGGATGACACAATCAAGGGGATGACTGGGCAGATCGTGAAACAATCTGGTGGTCACATGGGAACAGTCTTTTTTAAGGCCACACTCACATTTTGGGGATGTGGTTGTTGGAGCTGTGTAGAAAAGTGTCAGAGCTACTAACTGCACAGCTCACCAGATGCTGGAGTGGGATCTGCCACTCCAACTATGCTGAAGCCTGGACTGAGCCAACAATCTGGAAAGAGAAAATAGGAAAAGAGTTCTCTTCTCCATGGCCAAAAAGGGCATGAAATTCTCTTATATTAAACCTTGTGAAAGTGGGAATATGTGACAACTTTTACCAATAAAGATGGTTCAATCTTCGCAAGAATAAAAGGTAATAATTAGCTTTAAAATACTGGTTTGAAGATACACATGCATGCATGCACGCACAGACAGACAGACACACACACACACACACAAGTATACATACCAAACTAATTAAAGTACGTAAGCAGAAAAATATATGCTGATAAAATCAAGAGGCTTGGCTTTTACAGTCCTATCAAAGGTTTCTTTGTATATTTAGAAAAATAGTGACTTAAGCCAATACTTTTATTCTAACAAAATGTTCTTAAATAAATCAAAGAGATTCACTGAAATACAAAATGTCAAGTAATCTAATTCTAAACAGACTTGATCCTTTGTTCACACGTGCCTGTGTAAGAAGTGAGATTCAGAGATGATGGTGTCAGTTAAATGTTTGGGTCCAGATAAGGCCCCCTACTCTACCTCTCAGCATTTCCAGTTTCTTTGCACAAACACTTTTATTCCCATTGCTCTACTGGAAATTGTATTGTATCACTTCCTTTCCAACACCTTAGAGAACAATTGAAATATAAAGACTGGAGAAAGAGAATATGTACCAGAAGGAAACCTCAGCTGCCAAAAATGTGTTCTTTACTGCAGAGACAATCTTCACGTAACATTACTGGGAAGACTGTAGATAACAGACTTATAAACCAAGAGTGTTAATATTTATAGAAGAAAGGAGACTTAACTGTTTCTTTTCTTTTTCTATTGGTTATTTCTTTTAAAAGTAAAAGTATTTGGAAAATCCAAGGTAATATTGTATATAAAAATGACCAGCACTACTACTCTCTTTTTTCACACATAGCAATTGTGATGCCAGGTAGGGGCTCTTATCCTGACTATGTCAGCTTTCCTGGTTTATCTCCACGGCCTCCAATCATTCTCAGGACGTTCCAACTTGACTCGGCAGCTCCTCCTCCCTTTCTCATAGAGATAGAACTAATGTAAATCAAATAGCACAATTACCTGACAAGGAAGTGAATAAATTTCAACTTTATTTTTTCTAGCCTGGAGGTATGATTCTTTTCCTTCTTTGGCCAATAAACAATTGGATTCCTTAAAGATCAACTCTATGGGGCAACATTTGAGATCCAATCTAATAAATACACAGGGCATAAAAATTTGTAAGTATCCTTCCTTGCCTGGTAATATAGTAAGCTCTTGGTATCCGGTAATCTCTTTCCTCATATTAATGATTAAGGGTGCCACACACATAACTTGATAAAATGCTCATACATCCTGTGCTCTTCTTATACACAATCATGACAGAAGACTCATTTTCTTAAACATCCAAGATGACAAACAGTCCTTTGTCTAGAGTTCATGTTTCAAATAAACACAATGAGAAACTATGAAAAAGCATAAGGCTAGGATTCCTCCTCAGGTTCCATCATTGTCTTCTCTTCTACTTTTACTTTAAATGTTGGTGCTACCCTGGTTTCTATCCTTGAGCCTCTTCTCTATGGATACCACTTCCTTGGGTGTTCTTATTAATGGCTTATATACTTTACTAATAATTCCCAAATGAAACTATACCATTCTTCCACTTTTCTGACCTCTAAACATAAAGTATCTGAACCTGGAGTCAGAGGGTTCTGGCTTTGAGTGAGATGAATCTACAAGTTCTATAACCTTGCTAAGTATCATTTTCCATGTTTGCATACAAAGATAACAGTATTTATGCCATGGACTTCTATAAGGATTACATGATATGTGATGTCTGTGAAGCTCCCAGGAGTACCAGGCCAAGAGAATTCATCAACAAATGGTTATCACTGAGGAGATGATGAGAAGGATAAAGATGACAATTATCTACTAGACATTTCTATGTGTACATGCACAGGCAAACTCAAACTGCATTTATCAACTTTCTTCACCTGACCTGGTCAGTAGAACCATCATCCACCAGATGACCAACTTCATAGCCTAAGATTTCCATTTTTGCTTTATTTCTCATCCACCCACCTTTCTTCCAGGTGACTGTTAAGAATGAACAAACCTAGACTATTAATATTATCCTCATTTCTTCTGCAGTTCTAGTTTATGTCTTTTTCAATTTTCCTCCCAGATTTTTGTCATAATGTCTCAACCAGCCTCCTCATCTTGCTTTCCTATTCTCCTTCTTCTTCTTTGATACCACCAAAGGAATCTTCTTTTAGAAAATGCTGTTTCTCTTCAGCTTAAAAACCCTTCTATATGACAGTCAATTGGGAAAGTATATATTAAAACTACTTAAAACACTATGAAAAAGTCTTTTAAACTTCATACATAGCTGATTTTACTATTATCTTAGAAGTACTGGGGTGCCTGGATGGCTCAGTTGGTTAACTGTCCAACTCTTGATTTCAGCTCAGGTCACGATCTCAGAGTAATGAGATCTAACCCTGAGTCAGGCTTCGTACTCAGTGGGGAGTCTGTCTCTCTCCCTTTGTCTCTCCCTCTGCCCACCCCTTACCCCACACTCACACTCTCTATAAAACAAATCTTAAAAAAAAAAAAAAAAAAGGACAAGTTCTTTGTATCTTGTAAAGGGAAAATAATTTTTAAGTACTTACCTAACACTAAGTGACAGGATAAGGGGAAAAAGAAATATAAGATAACAAAGAAAGAAACAAATATATTCTAATTGTTCTATACATTAATGGTGCTATGAAAATACATACCAGACCAAATATACATATAGAGAATGGAAATATGTGAAAACATGATGAAAAAAATATTTGGAAACAAATTTCTTTGTTTACACCCTATTTACAACTCCACAGAGAAAAAAAGTTATGTAAATTCTAAGAAAATGAAGAGGTAAGGAATTATTCTTTTCACGAATTATATTATAGATAAAGGGCTGATACCTAAGATCTATAAAGAACTTCTCAAACTCAATCCTCAAAAAGCAAATAAGCCAGTCAAAAAACGGGTAGAAGACATGAACAGACACTTCTCCAAAGAAGACATACGAATGACTAAGAGACACATGAAAAAATGTTCAACACCATTAGCCATCAGGGAAATACAAATCAAAACCACAATGAGATACCACCTTACACCAATTAGAGTGGCAAAAATGAACAAAACAGGAAAACAACAAATGTTGGCGAGGATGTGGAGAAAGGGGAACCCTCTTACACTGTTGGTGGGAAAGCAAGCTGGTACGGCCACTCTGGAAAACAGTATGGAGATTCCACAAGATGTTAAAAACAGAGCTACCCTATGACCCAGCAATTGCACAAATGGTTTATAAGAATAAAGAAATAGTTTATAAGAATAGAGAAATAGAAATGAACTTTCAGAAAGACAAACAAGATGGGGAGGAAGGGTGTTTACCACTCTTGCTGTTTGGCTTGTTTGTGAGATGTGTATCAAATGTGAACAATGTGAGTTAGCAGCCTGCAGGAAAATAGACCTAACCAGAGACAAGAACCCATGGTACATATTAAAAAGAAATACAGTTGAATAAAAATAAGAAAAAGCATAGGCAAGTTTTCAAAAGATTTTAAACACAAAGCAATAAAAGTAATTTTGCAGTAACACACAAGCACAATGTTTAAAGAATTTCCTGGAATGGATGGATAAAGAAATAATTGATGTTAGAAAACCAAAGCTGGAAAGACCACTGTACCAAATTCCTAGTTAAGATTTATTTATTTGAGAGAGAGAGAGAGAGAGAGAGAGTGTGTGTGTGTGTGTGTGTGTGTGCAGGAGCAGGAGAGGCAGAAAGAGAGGAGGAGAGAATCTCAACCTGACTCCACCCTGAGTGCGGAGCCCTACTTGGAGCTGGGTCCCATGACCCTGAGGGTTAATTAGGTTTTTCAGAAATACAATTCCTTTACCTAACAGCATTAAGTAAGTCAAATCACATCATATTCACTTATAAAATCTCTCTCATACACATCTCTTCCTTTCCATTCTTACTGTTAGGCCTTAGTTCCAGACTATCATGACTTATTCCTCTATCTGGTTTGGTGCAATAAACACCTAAATCACACCTCCAATTTCTTCCCACTCTATGTTCCAAGTATCTGCCAGTATGAAGTTTAAAAAATCCAAAGCTGAACGTATAATTTCCCTGCCGAAAATCTGTCTCTAACATCTAGAGAAAAGTTGAAAAACTTTTAGCGGAGCCTTATTTCCTTTTTCTCCCAATCTCCCTGCCAGCTCTACCTCCCACAACCTGAACTCCGTGTGTACTGAATTACTCTCATGCGGGTGCCTCAGAAAATACTGAGAGATAACACTAGCCATTAGCTACCCACCTAACAAGTCCCATTATTTAATAAAAATAAGATGACAGCCATGTTCTGGTAAACAAATTGGTGGTGATCATCTGAGGAGACAACTACTGTATTTCAGTTTGGTCTTCTCTCATTTGTGACTTGTTTGCACTTATTTTTTTATAAGTAGATTTTTATAATAGAGAAGATTCAAAATACTCATCAATTAACTACATCAAATATTTAAAGCAAATGCTTAGACACAAGCAGCATCCAATATGCAATAAACAGCCTGCTGGACTGACTGGGTGAGGACCAATGCTAGCTATATTATTGTTTTCCTAGAGACTCTCACTATGTCCTCAGGAACCTTTATGGGTTTGAACATGTCCAAAAATTTTCATGAGTTCCAACAGACATTGTGACAAACATACAAAGGAGTACCTGACCCAGTATTGTTGATATGATAATCCAATTTGGTCAAAGCAGTTAAAAAGAAGTCTCTAGGGGAACATTACATTAAATTTGCATTTATCAACCAGGTCAGTGGTCTAGTTACGTCAATTACTCATGTATAGTTCTGTCTTAGAGGTAGCTAAGGAAGTACAATTTTTAAAGTGATTTTAATATATGATATACCAAAAAGCATACTATTTTTTTCTCCATTTGTGTTTAATGAATGAGATACATAATCATTTTATTTGAACTCACTGAAAATTGAATAGCACTCCACCAGAGAGTAAATGGTTTACTAATAGTAAACCATTAAACAGTTTAGTCTAGGGTCCATGTCATGGCTGCATTAAAAGCAAATACAAAATTGTTTTCCCTAAGTAGATTCTTTTTCTGAAGTATGGAAATAGTATGATGATTATGTGTCTATGTAACTTCTTATTAATGATTTTCATTACACTCCTTTGTGACTTTGGTTTATAAAATATTTCAAGTCAACAGAAATAATGACTCATTTAACAGATTCCATGCCTTGCTATTCCAAAAAATGAAATTAATATAGGATATAAAAGGACAACATTTATGAAATTAAAGTGACATTTTGTCAGAATAATGTTGTATGCTCTTACTTTCTCCTGTAATTGTTAAAGTTCTTAGATCATTTTCAAATAGCTGTCGCATTCTTAGGCAAAAAACTCACTTATTTTTAATCCCAGGCTTTACTGTCACAAAGAACTACCAGATGCTGAGTAATTATAAACACTTTATATTTACTTGAACAGGAGTAACAGAAACATAATGAACTTCAAGAAGGATGCATCAATGTTAAATAAGTTAAATAGCTATGAAAACAATTCACAATGCATTAAAGTTACTAGTAATGCCTTCATTTTCATTTTTCCTCGCTAGTCCCTTAAATATAACTCTTCTATAATATCATCACCTTGACAATTCATGAAGCTAATTCTTCGAGCCCAGCTAGAACCTTGAGAATTGTCATTCTGAACTCTAGATCTGACATATTACCAATGTCTGTATTGATTAGGTCCCTAGCCTTCGGCACTGCCTCTTGTTCTTTTTTTTGTGTTGAATTTTTTCGTCTTGTCATTTTGTCCAGATAAGAGTATATGAAGGGGCAAGTAAAATACTAAAAGGGTGGCAACAACCCCAGGAAAATGTGCTTTAACCAAATTAGAAGAGATCCAAAATCGTGAGGGGGGAGTAAGGGGATAAAAAGAGGTTCAAAAAGGAAGAAAGAAAAAATAAATAAGAAAGAAAAAAAAAAGAAAAGAAAAGAATTTAAAAAAAGAGAACACCTAAGAAAAATGTAAAAAAGAAAAAATATATATATTAGATAAACTAGTAAAAAATCATTAAAAAAGAAAAAGGTAACAGTTAAAAAAAAATTTTACCCGAAGGCGAGAAAAAAAAAACAAAAAATGAAAAAGAAAAAATTAAATTAACTGCAAGACTAAAAAAAATCACAGGGAAAAAGCCATGAGTTCCCTGCTTGGCTTTCTCCTCCTCTGGAATTCTGCTGCTCTCCTTGGTATTGAAACCTCACTCCTTGGTAGGTGAACTTGGTCTTGGCTGGATTTCTTGTTGATCTTCTGGGGGAGGGGCCTGTTGTAGTGATTCTCAAGTGTCTTTGCCCCAGGCGGAATTACACCGCCCTTACCCGGGGCCGGGGTGAGTAATCCGCTTGGGTTTGCTTTTGGAACTCTATGGAAAGCGCTCATGGAACAAAAGCTCCTGAAAGCTAATTCTTTACTGACTTCCTGTTCTGCAGACTTCTTCCCAGAAATGATACTTAAACCTATTAACACTTGGGGCACCTGGGTGGCTCAGTCCGTTAAGGGTCTACCTTCAGCTTAGGTCATGATTTCAGAGTCCTGGGGTCGACATCCACATTCGCGTGTGTGGGCTCTCTCTCTCTCAAATAAAATAAATTAAAAAACCTACTAACACTCAAGTGTCTTTTACATCAAATTAAAAAAATAGTAATTAACTATTGAAGACTCTGCATTGGAACTGTTTTTGCTCTCTTTAAATAGTGGGTTCCTAGTTTTATAAATTTGATAACCTATTAACAGTTAAAGTTCATTTATTTAGTGAATCTTCTTTTTCAAGATTTTATTTATTTGAGACACAGTGCATGCAGACAAGCAGGGGCGGAGGCAGAGGAAGGAGAGGCAGAGAATCTTGAGCAGACTGATGCTGAGTGCAGAGCCCCTCACGGGGTTTGATCTCACAATCCTGAGATCATAACCTGAGTCAAAATCAACAGTCAGACACTACTGATTGAGCCACGCAGGTGCCCCTACATAATAAACCTTTAAGTGCAAGTACTGTAGATGTGAAAGAAACTGACAGGGTCCTTGCTTTCACTGGGGATACAGTTGATAAGAAGGGATTGGCATTAATCAAAACAATTAAACATGTAATTTTAAAATATGATAGGGGCGCCTGACTGGCTCAGTGGGTTAAAGCTTCTGCCTTCAGCTCAGGTCATGATCTCAGGGTCCTGGGATAGAGACCCGCATCGGGCTCTTTGCTCAGCAAAGGTGGCTTTCAGCTCTGCCTGCCTCTCTGCCTACTTGTGATCTCTCTCTCTCTCTGTCAAAATAAATAAATAAAATCTAAAAAAAAATAAATAAAATAAATAGTGATAAATGCTACAGAAAAGAAATATAAGGTGTTATAACATGTTTGAAATAACTGAAAAGTCTAAATTGAAAAGGCGATGTCTGAGTTATGATCTGAAGTATGAATATTTTTTTAAAGATTTTGTTTATTTATTTGACAGAAAGAGAGACAGTGAGAGCGGGAAGACAAGCATGGGGAGTGGGAGAGGGAGAAGCAGGCTTCCCACTGAGGCTTCCCTGACTCGGTACTCGATCCCAATACCCTGGGATCATGGCCTGAGCCGAAGGCAGCCGCTGAATGACTAAGTCACCCAGGCACCATGAAATATGAATACATGCTATTAAAGCTAGTGAGTGGGGAGGAGAGGGCATCTCAGGCAGAGGAATCAGTATACACAGAACTCCCAGTGTGGGAAGTCATACAGGTAGACACAAAGAGCAGCCTAATCTATTAAAACCATCAAGAACTTTCTATTTTCTACAAACTGTGGATCTGTTGACATATTTCAATTAATGTATATGGCAGATTCTGAGCTGTTAATGTAGGTATTAGTTTCATAGACCCATATTCTACATAATAATCATTCTCATACTCTTTATTATTTCTCAAAAAATCTGATGAAAACAATATAGAGTATTTCTTAGTGTTTGGTGATCTTTCTTCAGTATCTGTAGTAGAAATCCCTACCATGAGCTCTATGATTTTGGTAGAGACCTCTGATTTTCGTCAAGGGAGTCCTCTTGGAACCTGGTCCTCAATAAAACTGAAAGACCCCAGGTGGTGAGGATGATTCTGAGTGGTGATAAAATAAAAATGTGTATAAAGTATTCCAAACTTCTACTTTATATTCTAATGATTTTAACTTGCTTCTAGATGAACAACATCAACAACAACAGGAAACCAGTTTCAGAGAGAAAGGCTGTAAGTAAATTAGACTAAAACACCAACCTCAATTTGGGTACAAAATTTTTAATATTTATTGATCTATATTTAAGTACAACAATCCTTGTATTTACCAGGACTACATTTTGTAACTGGCTTATCTTGGAGCATTCAACTACAAGTGGATATTATGAAAATCTAGAGAATTAGGTGATTATGTCAGGAAATCAGAGAGCTGAGAACCAAGAATGAATTTTATTTCATTGTTCTCATTTTCATGTCACAAATAAGGGGGACCCATATGGAGATGAGGTGTCCCAGAATTCTGAGCCAATCTTAAGGGTTAGTCAAATTGGACTTAATGGAGGGTTGTGATTACAGGAATCAACCAGATCAAAAAGCATATAGGAGATAGAGTCTAGAGGAATTCTTGAAGCTGGAGATGCAGCCACTTTTATTCGAGCACACATAGCATTTGGCACCAAAGGGAAAGCACTGTTAAGAATACTAACTGGGGATCCCATGTTGATAGACTTTCAATAAACTGCACTCTGACAACAAGGCATCAATATGAGGTTTTATAAGAAACACTCACAGTTACAATAAACATTTATACTTATTTCATACCTTACAAAGGTAGGCTAGTTATTAAAAACTCAGGCAACATATTACACAGTAACTTTTTGTAAGAAAACATAGGGAAACATTTCTTTTAATTCTCAGGGCTAAAGAGCAATGCATCATCTGCACCAACTCATTTTTTAAAAACTTATTAATACTACAAATCTTGAACTGATAGTTTTTCCTTCCTTGGATTAGCTGATTGGAAGTTCACAGCCAATTCTGTGACTCATTTCTAGCAATTACTCAGAAATCAGTGGAATGTTTTTTGCTTCCATATTTCATACTATCTTCATGTTGTCATGTTCTCTTCTCTTTGACATCCTCATTTTACCTTGTTGTTCTAAATTGTTTGTGACACAGTCCTTTGCTTTTGAGGGAGAAGAGAAAAATGGGATATAAATAAAATATGTTAACCTAAGTGAATGGAAAATAACAGTTTTTCTTACAGAAGAGGAAAACAAATGATTTTTGCTTATTATAAAACTACATATGCTCATTTTATTTATTTTTAAAGATTTTATTTATTTATTTGAGAAATAGAGATTGAGAGAACGAGTGGAACGAGAGGCAGAGGGAGAAGCAGACTCCCTAAAGAGAAGGGAGTCTAACTCACAACTGGATCCCAGGACCCTGGAATCATGACCTGAGCTAAAGGCAGACACCTAAGCAACTAAGCCACCCAAGTGCCCCATATCCTCATTTCAAAGGAAATCAAATAAGAAAGAAGACCATAGAAGAAAATAGTAAAAACCTCCCTTAAATATCCTCTCTTCTTACACCTATAACTGTTTAGTGCTTTTTCCTCTTCTAAAGAGGATTATATATACACACACACTCATACTCATAATAGGCACACACATCCATATCTCTCTATATAGTCACACACATATAGACAATCTCATATATAAATATAAGTATGCATGAATACACATAAGTAAATAGTATCATGTTCTATGATTCAGTCTCTAAATTTTTTTTTCCCTTAACAACTTGCAGGGTTTGTAATCGCATTTCAGTACATGTACATCTCCCTCTTTCTTTATTTAGTAGTCCTTTGTTGTGGGTATGACCTAATTTACTTTACCAGTTCTCTACTGAGAGACATTTGGGTGGCTTTCAGATCTTTATTATCCTACACAATTTTGCAATATAGTACAGCTTTGCTCACTTGTTCAGTTATATTCTTAGGCTATATTCCTAAACATGGATTTATTGGGTCAAAAGCACTCCCATTTAAAATTTTGGCATACATTATTTGATTATCCACCAAGGTCTTTCTAATTTACACTATCATGAAAAATGTATAGAAGAAATTGCCTACTTCACCACACCTTTTCTAATTCTTTTGAATTATTCATCTTTTACTCTTTTTCTAAAATAATAGGTGAAAAATTAAATAACACTGATGTTTTAATTTTTATTTTTGTCTGTTCGCAAAGTAGAGAATCTTTGCAAATGTATATTGATATTAATCTTTCTTCCATTTTGAATTTCCTCTTTATGTCTTTAGCCTACTTTCATCTTAAATTTTTAATATTATTATTATTGATTTTAAATGCTTCTTATTATGGTGTGAGATAAGGATCTTTTTATTTCAATAAACTTATAAATATCATATTTAAAATATCTTACTCTAGTCTCACTGAATTGGAATGCTGCACTTAGTAAATCCTAAATTTCCACATACACGTGGCTCTCATGTTTGACAGTTCACAGAACCTTTATTCAGTCCACTGAACAACTGATTTGTTCCCAAATTAATATCATGTCATTTGAACTAAAAGACTGTATGTTCTGATTTTTTTTTTTAGATTTTACTTATTTATTTATTTAGAGAGTTCATGAATGGGAGGAGGGGCAGAGGGAGAGACAGAATTTCAAGTAAACTCTGCACTGAGTCTGGAGCCCAACATGGGGATCAATCTCATGACCCTGAGATCATGACCTGAATGAAATCAGGAGTTGGATGCATAAGTGACAGGTGACCCTGTTCTGATATAGGAAAAAAATATATATCTTTTTTCTTTTTCTTTCTTTCCAAGTGTTCTTTACTATTCTTACACATATTTTTTTCTTTTTTAAAAGATTTATTTATTTGACAAACAGAGATCAAAAGCAGGCAGAGAGCCAGGCAGAGAGAGGGGGAGAAGCAAGCTCCCCGCTGAGCAGAGAGCCCGACGCGGGGCTCGATCCCAGGACCCTGGGATCATGACCTGAGCAGAAGGCAGAGGCTTAACACACTGAGCCACCCAGGTGCCCCTCTTACACATATTTTTAATCAAACTTTAAGTCAATTAATTCCCCAAAATTCCACTGGGGATACATTATTTTTAAATAAGCCTGTGACCTTTTCTGTCTAAAGTGTTGGAGTTTTCTAAAATCCATTTCAAATTACTTTCAGCCACTCCAATGAGAATATCATTTGAAGGTATACAATATCTCATATTTGATCCCTTAGGGAATCAGCCAATAACTTAGTTCACTTTAGAACACACAAAGTGTCTTAAATTTTGTGGATCAAGGACTTGTTAAGAATCTGATGAATGTTCTCCCCCAAATGTGCACCTATCCCCAAATCTAATTGATCCTCTTACCCGAAGTTAAGAATTAGTTCTGTAAAATCATCTCTCTATATAAAAGGGGAAACTTTATTCCATCAACATTTCATTCTGATGTTGTTTCCTTACAATCTGGATTGTAATGACTACTCTCTCTCTTTATAATCATTATAATTTCTCTTTGTCTTCATAGTTTTAGTCAAACAATGGGCTTCCTCTTACCCAATACCATTCCATGTTTATCTAACAATTTGATGAAAAGATCACTATACTAGCAGTTTTAAGGTTCATGCCTGAGTTCTTTCTCTAAACATACATGTATCTATTTCTCTAAGAGTTCCCCTTGGTTACTTATAATATAAGCAAAATATCACTAGTTCTGTTTACTTCACCAAGATTATTAAGGAAACCAAATACAAACTGAGTAAGCACTAACTGAGGGGGTAAGGTTTCATTATTATTATTTCCACATTTAAAGGTTCATCATTTATTGAAGACACATATAGACCACATACTGTACGAGATCCTAATTGGTTAATGGTGGACCAGATAAAAAATTGCTATTGGTAACTGCTAGAATAGATATATACAAAATGCAATGTGAAAGCCCTGAAAAGAAAAATACTCCTATGCTCGTAAGACCATACATCCAAGTGGAATGAAATAAGTTTGAAAGGATATTTGTGAGCTTTCCAAATATATAAGGAGGGGATGATGTAGGGTATAGGAAAAGCAGTCTAGAAGGAAAAAACGGGTTGAAAAAGAAAGAAGTGTTAAAAGGCATAAAGAGCTCAGCACATGGCAAAAATGTGAGGTGGTGATTTTATGGGGTTTAAGGAAAAGGATGAATAGGAGACTTTCTCTGAGGAAGATAAACTGGGCTAGCATTTTGAAGAGTCATACTATGACTGGAGTCAGGAGACATTAAAGGCTTAGGGCAGATGATAAGAACTTGATCTAGGGAAGTAGCAATGGAGAAACACAAGAGATATTTCAAGGTGGGAAGTAAGAAGATCTTGGTTGTCTCTAAGATTTGGGAGTTCAGAGGGGTGCCTGAGTGGCTCAGTGGGTTAAAGTCTCTGCCTCTGGCTCAGGTCATGATTTCAGGGTCCTGGGATTGAGCCCCGCATTGGGCTCTCTGCTCAGTGGAGAGCCTGCTTCCTTCCTCTCTCCCTCTCTCTGTTTGCCTCTTCATGTCAAATAAATAAATAAATAAAATCTTTAGTAAAAAAAAAAAAGATTTGGGAGTTCAGAGAAGGAAGAATCTAAGGATACTAGTCACTTGAGACCATTAGATGAATGTGATAACACATACTGACATAAATGGTACTATAATTCTTACTCAGAAGACAAAACATACCTTATTTTTCATTTAATCTCCAAGATGGTGTCATGAAGATCATAGCGATGGTGGTATATGTTTGTATGGGGTCAAGTCAATTCAGCTGATGAGTTTTTAAAATAATGTGAATGCCCTCTTCCTTGGGAAAAATTAGATTTCCTATTTTTAAATGTAGAAAAATGTTCCTTGAGATAAAAATAACCACAACATCTTTTGAAATATAATACAGTGCTATTTGATATAATCCCTTAGCAACATTCCTTCTATGAGCCAGGACTAGCAGCACTGAAGTTACAGACTCACATATCGTATATTTTTAAACATGTAGATGGATAATAAGCTGTGAGAGGGACAAAATTTTACTCATGTTTGACTTCAAGGCTGTGAATAACTAACCAAAGTTGCTAAAAGGATTCAGTCTTTTTAGGTTTTTATTCTTTGTGATGTTTAAGAACCTTCCTCCAATAAAGATCAGAGCAGAAATCAATGAAATAGAAACCAAAAAAACAATAGAACAAATCAACGAAACTAGGAGCTGGTTCTTTGAAAGAATTAATAAAATTGATAAACCCCTAGCCCGACTTATCAAAAAGAAAAGTGAAAGGACCCAAATAAATAAAATCATGAACGAAAGAGGAGAGATCACAACTAACACCAAAGAAATACAAACTATTATAAGAACATACTATGAGCAACTCTACGCCAATAAATTTGACAATCTGGAAGAAATGGATGCATTCCTAGAAACATATAAACTGCCACAACTGAACCAGGAAGAAATAGAAAGCCTGAACAGACCCATAACCAGTAAGGAGATTGAAACAGTCATTAAAAATCTCCAAACAAACAAAAGCCCAGGGCCAGACGGCTTCCCAGGGGAATTCTACCAAACATTTAAAGAAGAACTAATTCCTATTCTCCTGAAACTGTTCCAAAAAATAGAAATGGAAGGAAAACTTCCAAACTCATTTTATGAGGCCAGCATCACCTTGATCCCAAAACCAGACAAGGATCCCATCAAAAAAGAGAGCTATAGACTAATATCCTTGATGAACACAGATGCAAAAATACTCAACAAAATACTAGCCAATAGGATTCAACAGTACATTAAAAGGATTATTCACCACGACCAAGTGGGATTTATTCCAGGGCTGCAAGGTTGGTTCAACATTCGCAAATCAGTCAATGTGATACAACACATCAATAAAAGAAAGAACAAGAACCATCTGATACTCTCAATAGATGCTGAAAAAGCATTTGACAAAGTACAGCATCCCTTCCTGATCAAAACTCTTCAAAGTGTAGGGATAGAGGACACGTACCTCAATATCATCACAGCCATCTATGAAAAACCCACCACAAATATCATTCTCAATGGAGAAAAACTGAAAGCTTTTCCACTAAGGTCAGGAACACAGAGGGATGTCCATTATCACCACTGCTATTCAACATAGTACTAGAGGTCCTAGCCTCAGCAATCAGACAACAAAAGGAAATTAAAGGCATCCAAATCGGCAAAGAAGAAGTCGAATTATCACTCTTTGCAGATGATATGATACTATATGTGGAAAACCCAAAAGACTCCACTCCCAAACTGCTAGAACTTATACAGGAATTCAGTAAAGTGTCAGGATATAAAATCAATGCACAGAAATCAGTTGCATTTCTCTACACCAACAGCAAGACAGAAGAAAGAGAAATTAAGGAGTCAATCCCATTTACAATTGCACCCAAAACCATAAGATACCTAGGAATAAACCTAACCAAAGAGGCACAGAATCTATACTCAGAAAACTATAAAGTACTCATGAAAGAAATTGAGGAAGACACAAAGAAATGGAAAAATGTTCCATGCTCCTGGATTGGAAGAATAAATATTGTGAAAATGTCTATGCTACCTAAAGCAATCTACACATTTAATGCAATTCCTATCAAAGGAACCAGAAAAGACCTCGAATAGCCAAAGGGATATTGAAAAAGAAAGCCAACGTTGGTGGCATCACAATTCCGGACTTCAAGCTCTATTACAAAGCTGTCATCATCAAGACAGCATGGTACTGGCACAAAAACAGACACATAGATCAATGGACAGAATAGAGAGCCCAGAAATAGACCCTCAACTCTACAGTCAACTAATCTTCGACAAAGCAGGAAAGAATGCCCAAAGGAAAAAAGACAGCCTCTTCAATAAATGGTGTTGGGAAAATTGGACAGCCACATGCAGAAAAATGAAATTGGACCATTTCCTTACACCACACACAAAAATAGACTCAAAATGGATGAAGGACCTCAATGTGCGAAAGGAATCCATCAAAATCCTTGAGGAGAACACAGGCAGCAACCTCTTCGACCTCAGCCACAGCAACATCTTCCTAGGAACATCGCCAAAGGCAAGGGAAGCAAGAGCAAAAATGAATTATTGGGATTTCATCAAGATCAAAAGCTTTTGCAAAGCAAAGGAAACAGTTAACAAAATCAAAAGACAACTGACAGAATGGGAGAAGATATTTGCAAACGACATATCAGATAAAGGACTAGTGTCCAGAATCTATAAAGAATTTAGCAAACTCAACACCCAAAGAACAAATAATCCAATCAAGAAATGGGCAGAGGACATGAACAGACATCTCTGCAAAGAAGACATCCAGATGGCCAACAGACACATGAAAAAGTGCTCCATATCACTCGGCATCAGGGAAATACAAATCAAAACCACAATGAGATATCACCTCACACCAGTCAGAATGGCTAAAATCAACAAGTCAGGAAATGACAGATGCTGGCGAGGATGCGGAGAAAGGGGAACCCTCCTACACTGTTGGTGGGAATGCAAGCTGGTGCAGCCACTCTGGAAAACAGCATGGAGGTTCCTCAAAATGTTGAAAATAGAACTTCCCTATGACCCAGCAATTGCACTATTGGGTATTTACCCTAAAGATACAAACATAGTGATCCAAAGGGGCACGTGCACCCGAATGTTTATAGCAGCAATGTCCACAATAGCCAAACTATGGAAAGAACCTAGATGTCCATCAACAGATGAATGGATCAAGAAGAAGTGGTATATATACACAATGGAATACTATGCAGCCATCAAAAGAAATGAAATCTTGCCATTTGCGACAACGTGGATGGAACTAGAGCGTATCATGCTTAGCGAAATAAGTCAAGCAGAGAAAGACAACTATCATATGATCTCCCTGATATGAGGAAGTGGTGATGCAACATGGGGGCTTAAGTGGGTAGGAGAAGAATAAATGAAACAAGATGGGATTGGGAGGGAGACAAACCGTAAGTGACTCTTAATCTCACAAAACAAACTGAGGGTTGCTGGGGGGAGGGGGTTTGGGAGAAGGGGGTGGGATTATGGACATTGGGGAGGGTATGTGCTTTGGTGAGTGCTGTGAAGTGTGTAAACCTGGTGATTCACAGACCTGTACCCCTGGGATAAAAATATATGTTTATAAAAAATAAAAAATTAAAAAAAAAAAGCCAAAAAAATAATTAATGACCAGTTCACCATTATGTGTGTAGGAAAGTATCCAATTTGGAAAGTGAAAAAAAATTGTTTTTTGCAATGGTCTCTCTTGCCAATATTTGGAGATTTCATTAATCTAACACTGTTTTTTAATATTAGGAAATGGGAAATTTTACCATAACTTTTTGCTGATTAAATAAACCAAACATTTTTGCTGATTAAAAATAAATTATTATCTTCACATACTCAAATTTAAAGATGGAAACCTTGTATCAGTCATCCAACATTTAAAAAAAAATTATTGTTTCCTAAAATCCAAAGTCTTAGATTCACTGATATAGTCAGTTTAAAGTGTAGTCAGTTTTCAGCCAGATACTTTTGTGATGTAAAAGTTAAAGTTTGCATGATGAACTTAGATCACTTTTATAA
Organism: Mustela lutreola; assembly: GCF_030435805.1. Lineage (NCBI taxonomy): Eukaryota > Metazoa > Chordata > Mammalia > Carnivora > Mustelidae > Mustela > Mustela lutreola. The sequence goes on from NC_081294.1 coordinate 89,661,741, forward strand.
TGAAGAAAAAACACACAAAAAATGTTAACAAAATTACTAGAGACAACAGAAAAATTTATAATTCAGAATAGAAAAGCAAAAACCTTATTTTTTTAGTATTTCCATATTGCAATATAATTATAATAATTAGTATTTCCTTTTATTTAATATATATTAATGTATTTAAAAAGCTACTGTTAAATATTTTATAGGATACATGGGATTTATATTGATTGCAATGATAGCTTTTATCTTTTTCTTCCAAAATAATTAAATCAAATGTCATCTTCTTGATATTTGTATCTGTCATGTAGAATGTTTTCTTTTTTTTTTTAAAGATTTTATTTATTTATTTGACAGTCAGAGATCACAAGTAGGCAGAGAGGCAGGTAGAGAGAGAGGAAGGGAAGCAGGCCCCCTGCTGAGCAGAGAGCCGGATGCGGAACTCAATCCCAGGACCCCAAGATCACGACCCGAGCCGAAGGCAGCGGCTTAACCCACTGAGCCACCCAGGCGCCCTAGAATGTTTTCTTAATACCCAAGGAAACACCTATGCTATCTGAATTTCCAACTTTGTTTTTCCAATTTATCTAAATACAAAACAAAACAACAGGTCACCCATTTCTGTCATCCCAACCTCATCTCTGACAGCCACCACTTGTTTTTTGCATCTGTGAATTTAGTTTTGTTGTTATTAGTTTTGTTTCAGTTTCCAAATATAAGAGAGATACTATTATATTTATCTTTCTCTCACTTATTTCATTTATCATAATGTCATCAAGTTCTATGCATGTCACAAGCAGCAAGATTTCATTCTTTTTTAAGACTGAATAGTATTCCATCATATCTATATACATCACAATTTTCCTATCCATTCATCTATCAACGGACATTCAGGTTGTTTCCATATTTTAGCTATTATAAATAATGCTGCAATGAACACTGGGATCCATTTATCTTTTTGAAATATTGTTTTCATTTTCTTTGGACAATTACCCAGAAGTAGAATTGCTGATCATATGATAATTCTATTTTTAATGTATTGAGTAACCTCCATACTGTTTTCCATGGTGGCTGCACCAGTTAACATTCCCACTATTGTGCAAGGGTTCCCTTTTTTCCATATCCTCTCTAACACTTGTTATTTCTTCTCTTTTTTTATAATAGCTAATCTGACAGGTATGAGGTAAGATATCGCTTTGTTTTTTGTTTGCATTTCCCCGATGATTAAAGATGTAGACCCTTAATTTGTATTGAGAATATATAGCTCTGCGTGCCTGGGTGGCTAAGTTGGTAAAGCATCTGCAGTCAGTGATCATCCAGGTCTTGATTCAGGGATCCTGGGATCGAACCCTGCATTGGGCTTCTCCCTCTCCTTCTACCCTTCCCCTGATTGTGCTCTCTATCAAATAAATAAAATCTTTTAAAAAAAGGAATATATAGTTCCTGCAGATTTAGAAATGCACATTACTGACAAGGAAAATATTTTGTTATGTAAAAAGAAATCAAAGAAATAATTAGGGGCACCTAGGTGGCTCAGTGGATTAAAGCCTCTGTCTTAGGCTCAGGTCATGATCCCAGTGTCCTGCTCTGCGGAGAGCCTGCTTCCTCCTCTCTCTGCCTGCCTCCCTGCCTGCTTGTGATCTCTCTCTCTGTCAAATAAATAAATAAAATCTTAAAAAAATAATAAATAATTAAATCCTTTATCAGTTCAATTGAACAATTACTACATTTTTAAATTAAATTTTATTTTTTAAAGATGTTATTTATTTATTTCACAGAGAGAGAGAAAGAGAGATCACAAGTAGGCAGGTGGGGGGTGGGGTGGAAGCAGGCTCCCTGCTGAGCAGAGTCCGATGCGGGGCTCCATCCCAGGACTCTGAGATCATGACCTGAGCCCAAGGCAGAGGCCCAACCCACTAGCCACCCAGGCACCCCGAACAATTGCTACATTTTGAAGAACTATTGGTTAAAGTGATTAATTTGACACTAATATCTCAACTGGTTTTCTTGGTAATGTACTCATTCCTTGTAATTTTATTATTTCAAATTACTTTTATGTTAAGATTAAAAAGTGAGTCTACCTTCTTAGATATAACTTAACACAAAATTTATTTCAAATACTTACATCTTCATAGAATCAAAAGACTTGACTACAAAATGTGTGGGAATTGTCTCCTTCCTATTTTACAGATTTCTTCATTAAACCAAGCAAACCTCTTTCCCATTGCTTTACAAACTGTAGTTTTGAAAATTTCAGTCAAGACAATAATATCTGGAAATGCTAGGACACATGCTAAATATAGCATTTTAAAGGAAATATTTTTCTTGGTAGTCCATAGAGAATCATCCATCCATCCATGAGGATTTTTCAGAGACATTAACTTGACAGACAACCTAAGCCCTCCATTTGAATGACAGCACATGCACACAGGAACACATACACATACACAGTTTGCACATGTCTCACACTTCTGTTCCCTTTTAAAAGATCATTGAAGGGGTGCCTGGGTGGCTCAGTGGGTTAAAGCCTCTGCCTTTGGCTCAGGTCATGATCTCAGGGTCCTGGGACTAAGCCCCATATCAGGCTCTCTGCTCGGTGGGGAGCCTGCTTCCCCCTCTCTCTCTCTCTCTGCCTGCTTCTCTGCCGACTTGTGATCTCTGTCTGTAAATAAATAAATACAATCTTTAAAAATAAAATAAAATAAAAGATCATTGAAAACAACATGAAGTGATCTGATTAACTAACTCTCTGAACATTGTTTTATATTTATTATTGTTTTATACACAATGTACAAACTCAACAAATACACTGATTTATTTGCCTCTACTGTGATAATTAACACCAGTATAACAGCCAGGATTTCAAAAATTAAAAATAAAGTTAAAATTTCTCATTGCTTCCAGAGCCTATGCTGTCTTTTTTTTTCTTTAAAGGACTTAAACCATATCTCATTGTTTGTTTATTTGGACTTTAGGTCCTATGGTATCAATCAATATAACATTCATGTTTGGTTTTATATATTTCTTGATGCTGTCAACATGCCCAGGTTCTGCACACATTTATTTTGGGAGCACCTACTGTCTTCACTGAGGCAGGAGACCAGGGTTTCAGTCTTAGCTCTGGCACTCATAGTCACTGTGCTATTGAACAAGTTACTCATAACTTCTAGTGCTCAATGTTCTTATCTATAAAGTGAAGACAATATAATTTCATTTCAATATTGTTAATGGGTTCAAATAAGTTAATAAGTGTGATTTTTTGATAATTTTAAAGCATTCCTAACCATTCTCCTAAAAGAATGAAAGCAATATCCATGCCCTTTTTGCAAAGTACATTTATTTACAAAAGCAATTCTATCAAGGGAAATCTTGACATGTAATGAATGAGTGTTTGGGAAATACATGAGTGATGTAAAGAATTTTAAGTCCAATAATTCTTAAATAGAATAAGAATGATTTATCAGATGAGCTACAGTGGAAGCTATGTGTAAGAATTATACATCTTTAGTTTTCTGTGAACCATTCAATTAACAAATTACAAATGGAATAATTAATTAGTGTAGCGAGCACAGCAAAAAATAAATGTAAATCAATGATGCAATACCTCTACTCCAATTAGCTTATTTTCTCTCTTCACCCTCTCAGACATATTCTGTTTTATTAAAAAATGAATTTAGAGACTCTACACAGTCAACCAACCCACAGATTAATCTAGAACTCTTGTTCTTATTTAATATTTGTTAAAATCTCAGTCTCACAAATGTTTATAGTTCAAACATACAAAGTGCCATGCTTGCCTTTATTCCACCACAGGGGAACCACATACATAGTGCTCTACCCAAGTGGAGGACATTTACTTTTTCAAACAAAATTTAACACAGCATGCGGGCTTTAGCAGTCTGAGGTATAAAAATGAAACTTGCATATTCATTTATAAATGTTTGAAATCACATCAATTTTCAAACCTTAAATTGATCTGAATAGTGACTATTTAAACCACAATTCTCATCCTTTTTATCTAATAGGTATAAGAACATCACCACAAAAAAATGTCCAGTAATTAAGGGTGTGAGGAAGGCAAAGAGTACGAGAAGTATGTGGGCATATCAGGGTTGAGATATTCCACTTGGCTGGATTTCCTTTTGTACACAACACACAGAGAGACTTGCCCATAAAAAAGCAAGAGATAAAGAGAGAGGAGGAGGGAGGGAGGGGAAAAGAGAAAAGGGCAGAGAGAGAGACGGAGCCCAGAAAGGGGGCAGACAGAAAGACATACATTTAAACACTATTAATATTTCTGGATAAACCCAACCTACTATCAATTACAGTTAGACAAACAACTGTCAATCACAACTGAACAAACAGCCCCAAGTTTTCCTGTTTCTGGATGCCCACCTGATTTACAGTTTACCCATCATGCAGATACATGGCTTGGATATGTAGTCCATCAATGGCTGCCCACCTCTAAGATTAGATAATGAAATCTTATTTGTGTGCACTTTGTGGGGGGCAGGGCATTCCTTGCTTAGAGGGCCTGGGACAGGGAAGAAAAGAGCTGTTTGGGGGTTGCAGGGAAAGGGCCCAACTTCCACCTCCATGCCTGAGTTAAGAATTTGAGTTCAGTTCTCAGAGTAGCTGTAATTGGTTCTTTACACTACTCATTTCCTCAGAATAGGAGCAGTTGGCTTCTATTAAAACTCTGGGTGACATGCAGCTTCCTTGCCCTATCTTCCGGAGCACTTTACATTAAGGGGAAATCACTGTAATCAAATCTCTGCATCTTTGCTGCTGCTAAATAAAAGGAGGTACTTTCTGCCTGGGATTTTGCAAAGAAAACTGGATGGATACACATAGAGCAGGCACACATCACATACCAACACAGTGTAACTCCCACAGAGTCTTTGCTCCCTCCTTCCATCCCTCCCTTTTCCCTCTCCTGAGGATTGCTGAACATTTTGCTCCAAACTCTCCAAGTCACCCACGTGTTTGTTCTCCCCTTTAGCTGTTCAATTTACTTTCTGACAAAGAGAAACTGAGTTGTTCTCAGGCTTTGCGCTGCAATCCTGGAACCAAGCTGTCTCACCCATTCCCAGTCACCATCAGATCTGCCCCACCAACCCCCCTCACTCTGGGGAGAGTGGAATGATTACTGGGAGTCTCCCTGGCTCAACAACCCCACCCCTTTCCTTCACTCTTCCTCCTACTGCAACAGAGCAAACTGAATTTGCCTGTTTAGTCCCACTTGCCAGGGTGGGATGGAAGTGGGTGGGAAGGGGATGGTGGGTGGTAGAGACAACTGCAAATCCCTCATTCTCTTTCACACACACACACACACACACCATTTAAACTGTACTTTCAGGGTCTCTTACACACAGGTGAATTCTAACACTCTCAAGCAAGAACAAACACGCCCCTGCTTTCCCTCCCCCAATTCCCAGAATAGAATTTAGTCCTGGGTCCTAGATTGCTAGTGATAAAGAGACCAATGAGGAGAATTTGAGAACTGGGGAGGTGACCCCTTGTCTGAATGGGGGAGGGGGCGCTCTCCACTCACCGCCTGAGTCCCTGGAAGGAGGAGGGCCAGGACATCCTGGATTTCTTTAGGCCGGGCCGGTGGCCGGTCTCCACGGCGTAGGAGGTGCGGTCCATGGCACGGCAGTACAGGTAGCGCTCAGTGTCCGAGTAGCCGCGATGTCGGACCCGGCCGGTGGCCCCGCTAGAGGCGTAGCGGCCGCGAGCAGCCCCGGGAGGCGGCGGGGGCGGTGGCAGAGGGGGTGGCGGTGGCGGCTGCAGCGGACACTGGGGCTGGGGCTGGGGCTGGGGTGAGGACGGCGGTGGCGGGGGCAGGTGGTGATGGGGGTGCAGAAGACGGAACTGGGGCTGCCGGAGCGGGTACTGGTGGTGCTGCTCGTGCCTCCAGAGGTGCTTGGGGGCTTTGAGTGTGGCCCCTCCGGCGCCGTCGCTGCCCTCGTCGCTGCCCGCACGGGCCGGCACGCTGCTGCCCTCTGCCTCCATCCTGGCTCGCACCTCCAAGCCCTGCTATCCAGCCGGTTTCACCGCGCTGGCCCGAGCGCCTCCCGGATGCTGCTGCCGCTGCCGCAGCCGCTTCTGAAGCCGAAACAGAGACTGGGCTCAGCTTCCCACTTGAAGCCACCAGAGGCTCCGGGCGACCGAGAGGGGGCTCTGCCAGCGGGAGGGGTCACAGAATGTGAAAAGGCTCCCTCCACAGTGATTGAGGCAGAGATACACTCCTGGGCTCCCCAGTTCACCAAGACTAGGACGCGCGGTACGCTGCTTCACCAACAGCCGGTCCCTGTTTCCTCCCTTTCTTCTTCCCTTGCTTCCTTTGGGTGCCTGCAGCAAAAGCAGGGACTGTTAGCAGCTCTAGACGCAGAAAAAGCAGCAGCAGTAGTGGTAGCAGCCTCCTCAGTCCAGAGAGCCTGAACCCTGAGACCAGAGCTGCTGAAAAGTTGGACAGCTCCTGACTGGTGAGCCAAGCTGCGACTTTCTCCAAAACCACTCCAGCCAGTCAGAAGTCAGACCTGTCCTCCTGATCCTTCCCCTCCCCGTGCCCCCGCCTCCCTCCCCCCACTGCCCTCCACTGCCCCAGAGCTTTCCTCTGCACCTCCACTTGCTTCAGTCTTCTTCGAGAAATGGAGTTCGGTTGTTTCTGTCGGATTCTCACAGCTTTTTGACGATGAACACCATGTTGGGGCTTCCAAAGATAAGGGATGTAACCTGGCAAAGTTGCTCAGAATGGTTTTTGTGCAGGTTGTTGAAAATTTCGATCTGGGTGAGGACCCAATATTAGGATTATTTCAGCCTCTTTTCCTGACAAAGGTTTAAATACTGTGTGGATCTTTCTCATAGCAGAGGTATTTCCTCTTGAAGATCTTCTTCCAGCTAGTACCTCATGTTGCTGCTGCATCTGTGATTAAGGTCTCCAGGAGTGGTCCTAGCTGGAAATCAAAGTGAATGGTTGTCAAGACTGAGATTTCTGGCTACAGTTAAGGTTGGGGAACCTTTTCCATTACAAACCTCTGTTTATCTTCAGGGATTTCTTCTGTCAGGGCCTGCCTGCAATTTTGTCTTTCTGCCACATCCAGCAGAAGACAGCTCAATTACCAAAGCGTTCAGAAACATGTATCACTATTATTCCACAGAAATCAGAGTCATATATGGCACTAAAATCCAAATTCCTTTATTTATCTTCCTTTATTTAGTATTTTCCTGCAATACTGGCCATTTTTGAGAAACTACAAGGTTTCAGAGTAATATATGTTCATATAATATAGAATAATCTATGTACATATGTACATAAATCTTCTTGTACCTTTATTATTATTATTATTAAAGGTTTTCTTTATTTATTTGACAGAGAGAGAGAGAGAGAGATCACAAGTAGGCAGAGAAGCAGGCAGAGAGAGAGGGGAAAGCTGAGCAGAGAGCCCGATGCGGGCTTGAGCCCAGGACCCTGAGATCATGACCTAAGCCGAAGGCAGAGGCTTAACCCACTGAGCCACCCAGGTCCTCTCTTCTTGTACCTTTTTATATTTTAAATTATATTTAATTTTAGAATTAGACTTTATGGAAACTAGCACTGTAACATCCATTATTTGAAATACAGTTTTATTGATGGCTTACAATAGTTTGTTGGCAGTCTAATTAATCTATTTATCAGACAGTCAATTTTGACACACTTGAATATATATATTTTATGCATATCATATAATGAATACTAAAGTACCAGAATCAAGAACCATTTCTCACACTCTGCAGAGTGCTGGAAATCCAAAGTCCTCTATATAGTGAATGCTCAGTGTACAAGAAATTGATGAAATACCATCAGTGAAAATAAGTGCTCACTTTGCTCACTGTTCCCTTCTCTAAGTGACAGCAATTAAATTTAATGCTTTGCAAAAATGACACTTGGCATTTCTACATGGGTATCTTTCTTTTTCCTCCTTCTCTCATTCTCTTCCTTGTCCTCCTTCTCCTTCCTCTTCTTCTAAGTGAGAAATGTCTCCTCCAGCATTTCAGTATTGGCATTTTTCCCATAGGGCCCATGTATAAAGCCTGAGAAAGGTTAGGTCTTGAGAGGAACAAGGCATTCCCCTAAGTATCACTTCCCTCTATGTAGCACTGAAAACATACTTGACTAAGGCATTCTTTCTCCCCTTTACAGACACAAGTGTGACTAATGGCAGTGGCCAAACTATTTTCTATGCCTAGGAAGGCACTGAGCTGGTATCTTTCCAAAAAAGAAAGGAGAGAAAAGGAAGTGTTTACAGTATAAATCATTTTTCAAATTCATCGCAGTATTAGTACCTGGAACTATTCCAAAGAAGTATACAAATTTCCTTTTCCCTCTGAAATTCTTGCCACCTTTCTCCTTGGTTGAGTCATGGCAGAATATCTATCTGAAACTTATAATCTTGCTTTTCAAACACTAACAGTATAAACAAGTAGTTTTTGATCTTCTTCTTTCCAAAATAAATAGAATTATCCAAACCTACCCTGCTTCTCACTGTCACTTTTCTTCTTTTTTTTAATTAATGAACAATTTCTTTTTCTTATAGTCTTCATTTACTTTTTGTAAATGATTCTTTCATTTTTACTATATAATTACAAGTCAGGTATATTTTTAAAGATAAAGGTAAGAAAGTCATTTACCAAACTAAAAAGCTTTTGCACAATAAAAGAAATCATCAACAACATGATGAGGCAATCCACTGAATGAAAGAAGATATTTATAAATCATACATCTGATAAGGGGATTAATATCCAAAATATATAAAGAACTTACATAATTTAATGTCAAAATAACATACAACCCAATTTAAAAATGGGCAGAGAACTTGAATAGACATTTTTCCAAGGAAGACATTCAGATGGCCTGTAGGCACATGAAAAAGTGTTCAACATCAATAATCATCAGCAAAATGCAAATCAAAACCACAATGAGATATCACCTCACACAAACTGGTTATTATCAAAAAGCCAAAAAATAGAAAATGCTGGTGAGGCTTTGGAGAAAAAGAACCCTTCTATACTGTTGGTGGGAATATATATTAGTGCAGCAATCATGGAAAACAGTATAGAGATTACTCAAAAAAATTTTCAGAATAGAACTGCCATGTGGTCTATCAATTCCACTTCTGAATAGTTCAGTGAAAATGAAAACACGAATCCCAATAAATACATGCACTCTTATGTTTATCACAGCATTAGTTACAAAAGTCAAGATATGGAAACAACACAATTTTCTATGGATAGATGTACATACACACAATGTATATGTGTATGTACACACACACACACACACACACACACATACACAGTAAACTATTACTCAGTCAAGAAAGAAGGAGATCCTGACATTTGCAAAAACACACGTGGACCTTGAGGGCATTATGCTAAATGAAATAAATCAGAGAAAGACAAATATCATATGATTTCTTATATGTGAATCAAAACAAAAAAACAGAAACACACTCACACATATAGGAAACAAATTGTTGGTTACAAGAGTGGGGAGGGATTGGGGGGATGGGTGAAATAGGTGGAGGGGATTAAGAGGTACAAATTACCAATTATAAAAAAATAATTCATGGGGATGTTATATACAGCATAGGGAATATAGTGAACTATACTGCAATAATTGTGTATGGTGATAGATGGTATCTAGACTCAAGGTGGGAATCATTTTACAACATACAAAAATATCAAATCACTATGAAGTATACTTGAAACTAAAAAGATATTGTATGTGAATTTATACTTCAATAAAAAAATCAAAAGAAAATCATGTAAGTACCCGTGTCCCCAGTTTGAGAGTTTGCAACTTCTCCTATAATTCCAGGAGATTACTTACAGTAGTAGTTTATTGTGTGACCTTTGAGGTAAGACAGCTTAGGTTCAAATCCTCCACTTCTTAGTCATGTGAACTAGCTCTAAATTACTTACCCACCATGTCTCTTATATGCAAAGTAGTATTATTATCCATCTCACAGGTCTTGTGATTATTTAATACTTAGCACAATGCCTTATGCACAGTAAGTACCTAATAAAAGCTACCAATTTGGATCATTCCTGATAGAGCTGGAAGAATCCTAAATTTGATTTTACTCAGTGGTTTCTAAGCACAGTTGAACCTAAGGAGTATCACCTTGGAGACCATTAAAAACTTCTGATGTTAAACCCCAGACCAGTGATTTCAAACCGTGATGTTATCAGAATCACCAAGAGACAAGTTAAGAACACAAAAGCCCAAGCTCCTTAAAGCAGTTAGAGTTTGGGACTTTGTACTTTTACCAAGTTGGCCAGGTGATTCTGAATCCAACTAAAATTTGAAAACCATTGCCACACCTAAACAAATGAAATCAATATTTCTGGGGGAAGAACCCAGATGACTGCATTTTTAAAAACTCCTTAGCTGACTTCAATATTTCAGTAACTACCGATCCAGAACTATTCCCTTACTATACAGTTGCAAAATTACTTTAGGTTCTCTTAGTTTACTTGCCCACATGACTCAAATACTTTTTGGCAAACCTAGTTCAAGAGTCTAGAGCTCATGAAAATATATACTTTCTCTATGACTCTTGTCTCTATGTTACAAGAAAATCTTACATAGTTAAAAATTGAGACTTCTAGTCTTCCTCTTCAAAACTCTTTTCATTAATCTAAGGGTTGAGCACTCATAGTTAAAATAACCAAAAATGGAAATAATCAATGGGGACATCAGTTTTCCATTCTTAAACATCAAATAAATGATCTATTTTCCCCACTGATTGACCGTAAATGCTGTTTTATAGGTACAATCTGAGAAAGTATTCAAACACTAATGGGTTCATATGGGGCCTCCTTGAAAGCTTTCACCACTCATTATCAGCACATCTGTATAAAAAGTAAAAAATTCTAGTAAATGATCAGTGCATTTTTCCTGACAAACATAAATAAGTTAGTTGGTGCCATTACCATGGTACAGAGATTGTACACCAGCACCACCACCCTTTTTTGCCAATGCATTTCAAATCTGCCCTAGCAATCTAATCAATCACTCAATGTTCTGCTGGACAATTAACAAAGAAGAGCATTCCTGTTAATAATGATAGAGAGTTCTGGCAGAAAAGATGTCAATAAAAAAGCTAAGAGTGAGCAAGGATCATTTCAATTCAGAACACAGAATTAAATATAAGTTATGATAACTAAGGGTCCTCTGTTATCTTCATGATGAGAGGAAGATTTAAATGAAACTTTCTTTTTGCATATATCCTAGATATATTGGAATGCACATGCTATGTTATTTGTTAGTATGTATCAATCTAATGACAGTCATCATAGAGTTGGAAATTTTCATCATCAGATACTGTTTTTCACAAAGCCAAACTATTGCCTAGTTAGAAATATCCAAAGGATGCATCCAGAGTCTTAGCTTTCACCCAAGTGAAATGTTTTTCAGAAACAGAGTTTAGGCCTTTCTTGTGGATATATTAAGGACTTTTAGAATAGTAACCATTTATACATATATTAAATATTGTTAATATTACCACTTTAAGTACTAGTACTAAAGTCCCTATCCCATTGTTTCCATATTTTAGATCATTTTTAGTAATTTTTTTCTCTAATATGAAACAAAGAGCAATATGTGATAAATGTTGAACTAAGAAACGCTACGTTTGAGCACATTTTTCTTTGATTAGCGCACTGATAGAAATTCAGCAGTAACTGCTTGGCTGGCCCTACAGGTTTCAGTACTACCAGAAACTAATCTTGTAACTTTCTAACAACACGACTCCACTTGTCAATTCAATAAAAATACTGGTTATGTGTCAGTTCCCATGCAGACTTCAGTATTTAATTGATGAGCATGAAAAAATACTTGTCCTCAAGGAGCTTTGTGTCTTTAAGGGAAGGAAACAAATAGACAAGTATAACTCAGGAAGAGAGACAGAGTGTGTGAGATATAGGTGTGAGACATAAATGGGGATATGTAATGTCTGGTACACAAGAGGAACATTCAATTTGTAAGGGTCAGTGGGCCTTCACAATAAGGAAGCTAATGCCAAGACCTCAAGAACAAGGTGAAATCAGTTAATTGTACCTTGTATGACCATGTATGTATGACTGTATATTTGTCTTGGGGAGCATCAAAGGTAAATGCATAATGGGAAGAAATTAGTACTGGTAAAATCTCAGAGATGAGAGGAATTCTGGGGCACTGGAAATTCAAGAAATGCCAAGCAATTTTATGAATCCCTAAGAAAGACAAGTAGTTAAGTAGGCAAATATCTCATAACAAATCACCTTTTTGAAAGGGCACCCTAAAGGCAATATATTTACGATGTGTGAATCTGGTAAGTTGACGAATAGGAAGCAAACAGAGAAGAAATCAAGGATATGAGAGGAATATGGAGAATAACAGATAATAGGCTGCCCCTGAGAAGTAGATTGAACTCTAAGATGCAAATGGAAGGACTTTCCTTAAACCAGAACAAAGCCAACATTTCCACTGTGACAGCAGAGAAATAGAAAATGATGAATTCTGATGGAAGTTAATTGCATTTCTCAAATATTTAACTTTTGGCATTCTTCCAAATAATTTTCATACCCCATTTTATTTAATCCTTACAACAATGTACTTCTTCATATTTTAACAATTTTGTTTCATACCCCATTTTATTTAATCCTTACAACAATGTACTTCTTCATATTTTAACAATTTTGAAAATCACAAGGAGTCTTTCTAAAGAGACTAACAGGACTGTGCGAGTCTCCTGCAGATGTTGAGTGTGACCCATGTGATCTTAACTCTACATAGAAAACATCTGTTGTTCATTGTCTCAACATTAATTTATTCATTCAACCAATGCTTATTGAACACATAGTATGTGCCAAACATAGGATCTGGAGGAAAAGAACGGAATAAAACAGTACAGTTTTGGCTCTCCTGTTCTAATTGGAAGAAAGAGAATAAAAACTCAAACAAATATGTAAAAATGCCAGATGAGGCTAATTGCTATAAGGCAAAGAGAAGCAAATTGAGAAGTTAGCATATGATGTTTGGGAGTGAAGTAAGTAAGGGTGTCAGCCAGCATCCAAGGCTATGAAAAATGCAAGTGCCAAGTTATTGCCATAGCAGCAGCTTGCCATATTGGGGAGTACCAAGCCAACCAGTGGCCTGGGGTAAAGTAAAGGGGAAGCTATTTGGAAATGAATTCAAATCAAGGAGGGCCATGTTGGAATAGTAAAGATTTCTGATTCATTATTTGTATTCAAAGAACATCACCTAGTTGAGTTTTAGACTTAATTACGTGAGATTTAGACACCTAATATTTATTTAAAATTTCTTCAAAAGACTATACTATATTGCCTCACTGAAGAGATAACTAACTAGATATGTAGAAATAATAAAAAATATGCCTGGGAGATAAACATCTATTGTAAGTAAAGAAAATATTTCTTCCAGGAAGAAAAACTGCACTTCCATACTTTATTATAAAGCAAAAGATATTCATAATACTTGAAGCTGTTTAATCACTGAATTAACTACATTGTTTAATCACTGAAGTAACTACAAAATAATTTCTGATCATTCACTAAGAATACACTTAAAAAGACTAGATATTCCCTAATTCTGTGGAAGAACTTTCAAAGTGACTTATTCATGAGACCTGAAGGATGATTACTCAGGTGCTAAATGTCCATCTGTCAAAAGCTTCTAGCTGAGTTTTAAAAGAGCATCCTGAGCTTCTAATATTTGACAATTAAATTTTAAAAAGGAATCAACATGCCTTGAAATGTCACTCTCAATATCAAACATGCAAAAGAGATTATGAGAAGTAGCTTGTTACTATGAAATTTGGCCTAACCTGCCAAAGGCCAAAAGCAGTTAGGACTTTTTCAATTATTTTTTTAAAAAGATTTATTTTATTTGAGAGAGAGAGAGCACATGAGGGAGAGCATGAGTGTTGTGAGTATGGGTGGGGGAGAATATCCAAGCTGAGTGCTGAGCCTCAGCGGGGCTCTAACTTGGGACACTGAGCTCATGACCTGAGCAGAAAGCAAGAGTCAGACACTTAACCAAATGTGCCACCCAGGCACCCTAAGAATCTTTAAATTCTTAATGTGAAGAAGATTTAATCTTAGACTTTAAGGTGCTGAAAAGTCGGATGCCTGGGTGGCTCAGTGGGTTAAGCCTCTGCCTTCGGCTCAGGTCATGATCTCAGGGTTTGGGGATTGAGCCCCACATCCCTCTGCTCAGCGGGGAGCATGCTTCCCCCACTCTCTATGCCTGCCTCTCTGCCTACTTGTGATCTCTCTCTGTCAAATAAATAAATAAGATCTTTAAAAAAAAAAGGATGCTGAAAAGTAACAAGGTAAGCAGGGATACAGCAAAATGTTTTCATTTCCCTTTAGAAAATGTACATTTAAAGTAGTTTTCTTATCTTATAAAACTCCTATTAAATTGACTATTGTCAATTAATGTGTTTCTTAAATAAAAGATTTCCAGCATTAACTCCAGTTTACATCTAGGAAGTGGAGGCTGATAGTAGCAATTATTGGCCTAAGGTCAGATATTTGTTTGGTTTGAAAGTCGTAACTTGAGCCCTTGCCAACCTCATTCTGAAACCTGTGATCTTGCCTAGATGACAAAGGGATAAGATAAATACAGAAGTTTTTAAATTAAAATGTCTATGGATTGGGGTACCTGGGTGGCTCAGTCAGTTAAGTGTCTGCCTCCAGCTCAGTCACTAATCCCAGGACCCTGGGATTGAGCCCTGCATCGGGCTCCTTCCTTGGTGGGAGTCTGCTTCTCCCTCTCCTTTTACCCCTGTTAATGCTCTCTCTCTCTCTTTCAAATAAATAAACAAATAAAATCTTTTAAAATGTCAATGGATAAATTGTTTAATAATATCAGTGGATGGGTGGTTTAATACAAAATTAGAGAACCTAAAAGATATAAGCTGAAATATCAGAAATAGCTTGTGTGAGGGACAAGATACAAATATCCATTATCAATACTTCTAATCAACTAAGAAAAATACACATATAAATATTGAAGATAAATGGATTAAAAAGGAAGAAACAAAACTGTCACTTGCTGATGATAACATTATCTACATACAAAACACAAAGGAATATGGAGACTTTTAGAATGTTAATTAAGTTTAGAGGGCTAACTGATTTATAAGAATCAGTGGCATAAAACCCACATCATCACCAACAGAACAGATATACCTGAGGTGGGTAAGAGTGAGCAATGTGGAGCTGAAAATTCCATCCTTGAAAGACAAATCTGCAAGAGATTCATAAACAATTTGTAATAATAAATGTGTTATTTTTCAGCAGTATCACAATTACTATCCGAAGTAAATAAGACCTCAAATTTGGAGGCTTCTTATATTGAGAGAAGACAAGTTACTACATCTGTCCTCAAGGAATACACATTCCCTCCAAAAAAGGGAATTGGGATCACTACCAGGGACATTCTCACAAACTAATTTTAATTATAGCCCAGTTACTCACTTTCTTTGTGAATGTAAAATTTTTAATAAAATAGTACTTTTTTAAAAAAAGATTTTATTTGTTTATTTGACAGACAGAGATCACAAGTAGACAGAGAGGCAGACAGAGAGAGAGGGAAGCAAGCTCCCTGCTGAGCAGAGAGCCTGATGCGGGACTCGATCCCAGGACCCTGGGATCATGACCTGAGCTGAAGGCAGCGGCTTAACCCACTGAGCCACCCAGGCACCCCAATGAAATAGTACTTTTAAAAAACATTGAGAAAACGTGTTACTTATTTTGATAGAACTTAAAAATTTCCATGTAACTTGATGAGCATAATAGAAATAAGAACCTTGGGAAAGGAAAAAAATATATAGAATTCACAATTCAAGGCAGACTCATTGACATACTAATTTTTAATGTTTCTGCTTGCTTATTCCATCTTCTTACAGACTTCACACCATGATATAAGATTTTATTTATTTTAATCAATGTAGTTTTGACATTGTATTTGGAGGAAGGAGAAGGAAGATATTAACCATTATTCTCCTCAGCATGACACTACCACTTTAAAATAAATGGAAGATCCATGGTCTAATATTACTAAGGCTGAGTAACTTTCCCCCTGGCTCAGCGCATGGAAAATAGCATATTCTCTTCATGCATAAATAATGGAAATCTCATCATTGAATTGTTTAGAATTCTTTGTGGAGTGTGCCAAATGTAGACCTAGATTTATTTGCAATGGCCTCTGTGCAGATTCAAAGATGTGGACTAAGTGGCCAGTTATAAACTACACACTGTGCTTATTAATCCAGTCCCTCTTTGATGTTGATCAAATAACCCACTATTGCTGAAGGTGTTCAGTCAAAATGGTCAAGCCAATAGTCCTACTGAATTTAAAGATTTTTCTAAAAGGTACGTCATTCATCATCCTTATTAAGGGAATGGGTACCACAGCTAGAAAAAGTCCTGATTTTCAGTTCCAGTTCCAAGATGTTCTAGATGTCTGACTACAGGCTACATTAACCACTCTAAATATCAGTTTCTCATCTATAAAATGGGTGTGATAATGGAATCAACTTTACAATGTTATTTTGCAAAGGATTAAATGAAATAACAAATGTAAAATTCTCAGCACAGTACCTGGCATATAAGTAATATATGTATATATACATGTATAAACATGTATAACATATAATTTAGGAAATGATGAAAATGGAAAACCAAACACCCCTACAGTATTACACTGGAGCTCTTGAAAATCCTGAGCAGCCTCCAAGCAGTAATAGGACCATACCTTACAGTTCAGTTAGAAAAAGAGCTACAATACCTTAAATGTGAAACTAGGTCTGCCTTCTACTCTGATTTTTTTCCCCTACTTTTATTTCTATTCCATATGTATTTTCTGGCCTACAGAAAAGAAGTAAGAAAACCAACATTTATAGATGATGCTATAATGAGCATTTCACTTATACTACAGCAATTGATAGCCATGGCCTTTTAATCAGGTAGAAATTATCTTTCCTACTTTACATAACTGGCCCAAATAACTGCCAAAATTTACACAACTAGAGGGGTGCCTGGCTGGTTAAGTCAGTACAGCATGCTGCTCTTGATCTTGGTGGTTACAGTTCAAGCCCCACAGGGGTGTAGAGTTGACCAAAAACAAACGAAACACATCCAGAAAATATTGGAACCCAATTTCTTGCCATACTTTGTGTTACCCCCAAAGCCTTTTACATTTCTTTACACAAGGAATTTACTAGATGTAGTATTAGGTCAGGTTCTAATCTATTTTTAGATTATCGGGAACTTACTGCTTTAGGGAAACTAGGCTGGGAAAGTAGTTGGCTTCCTAACCAGCTAAAGCGGTAGCTTTCTAAACAGCCTGCTATGCTATAATAGAAATACCACATACCAAATACCACAATACTCTGCATTAAAACAAGGGTCAGCAAACTTATGACTATAGGACAAGTACACCTTACCAACTGTTTTTATAAATTGTGTTTTGCTGGGACACAGCCACATCCATTCATTTACTTATTGTCTATGACTGCTTTCACTCTCTGACAGAGACTTTGTAGCCCACAACATCTAAAATATTCACTATCTGGGTCCTCATAGAAATAGTTTGCTGACCGTTAATGAACAAAAATATACTAGATGACTAATGAACCATCATCTATAATATTCTCTCCAATAGGAATTACTCTCTATTGTGTTTGAGCAAAAGTGAGTGTCAAGGTTCCAGAAGACAATTTCAGCAGCTTCCAAGTCAGCTCCAAGAAGACCAGGAGAGAGGAGGCTGTGTAATCTCAAGAGCATAGGTCTGACTTGGGTAGTTTGCCCCAAAGGAAGAGCTCCTCTGTTCATGATACCAAGCTGCCCAGCACAAATGGAGACCTGGTGCCTGCCTTTCTTCTGTGCTGATTCCGTGCTAGTTCTTTTCCCCCTCAACTGAAACTTCTCCCAAGTCCTCACTCTTTACTTGACTTCATAATCCTTTTTTTTTTTTTTTAAGATTTTATTTATTTATTTGACAGACAGAGATCACAAGCAGGCAGAGAGACAGACAGAGAGAAAGGGGGAAGCAGGCTCCCTGCTGAGCAGAGAGCCCAATGCAGGGCTCGATCCCAGCATTCTGGGATCATGACCCAAGCTGAAAGCAGAGGCTTTAACCCACAGAGCCACCCAGGTGCCCCTTCATGACCCTTTTCAAAACATCAAAGCTTTCCTTCTTTCAAACCAATGATCCTTTTGAAGCATGAGAAATATGATTTTTTTTAATTTTTTTAAAGATTTTATTTATTTATTTGACAGAGAGAGATCACAAGTAGGCAGAGAGAGAGAGAGAGAGAAAGAGAGAGAGGAGGAAGCAGGCTCCCTGCTGAGCAGAGAGCCCGATGTGGGACTCGATCCCAAGACCCTGAGATCATGACCTGAGCCAAAGGCAGCGGCTTAACCCACAGAGCCACCCAGGCGCCCAGAAATATGATTTTTAAAAAAAATATTTTATTTATTTGTTTGACAGAGAGAAACAGAGAGAAAGCACAAGCCAGGGGGAGCAACAGGCAGAGGCAGAGGGAGAAGCAGGGATCCTGATGTAGAACCCCGGGATCATGACCTGAGCTTAAGGCAGATGCTTAACCAACTGAGCCATCCAAGCGCCCCTGAGGAATATGATTATTGCGTATTCTTAACTGAAACTGATTTACAAACACCTTTTTCATTCTTTAAGTTACTTTAATTTCTTTATCTTTTTCCTTCTGTTGGTGAACTAAAGATTTTGAAATGTCAGTAATTTTAGGCAATATCCATGCAAAAGAAATATTTCTAGTTCCTAATTTCCCCTTAAAATTTAATTTTTCTTATACCTTTCGTCAGTACCATTCCCTACAACTTAATGTTATAAGCTAGACTATAACAGTAATAACCTTCTTAATATTTTCTTAAGAGTCTGTCCTAACACCTACTGAGAACAAGGTCCCAAATTGCATATTTTACCCACTATCTACTGTAATTTCAGTAACTGTATTATCCAAACCAAGTTTTGGGGTTCATAGTTTGATAGATCTCTGAAAAATATAAACTACTATTTTAGTGAGATATAGTTGATACATAAAATATTAGTTTCACGTATGCAAATAATGATTTGATATATGTATATATTACAAAATGATCGCCACAAAAAAAATATCTCTAGTATTCATCATCATACATAGCTACAATTTTTTTTTTCTTATCAGAAGATCGTTTGACACCTACTTTCTTAGCAGTTTTCAAATAAGCAATACAGTATTATTTATTATAGTCAATGCTATACATTACCTCACTAGGGCTTATTTATTTTAAAACTAAAAATATGGAGGCTCCTGGATGGCTCAGTAAGATACACTGTGGACTTTTATTTCACCTCAGGCATGATCTCAGAGTCTTTGGATCTAACCCTGTGTAAGTCTCTGCACTCAGTGGGGAGTGCTACTGCTACTCTCCCTCTCCCTCTTCCTCTGCCACTCCCTACCCCCACTCACTCTTCTCTCTCTCTCTAATAAATAAATAAATCTTTTTTTTTTTAAACCTGCAAGTTTGTACCTTTTGACCATCTTCACCCATGTTGTTCCTCCTGTCCCCACATCCAACCTCTGGCAACCACCAATCTATTCTATCTATGAGTTCAGGATTTAATTATTTTTAATAAGAATTTTTTCCCAGATGCAGGATGTAGAAAAATCATAATAACAGAGATGCTCTAATATATTCCCTAGAGTTGCACTCTTAGCTAAATGGGGAAGATGTGGATAATTGTGAATTCCACACCCATCTATATCCATCTTCAAAAACTAATGAAAGGCATTCAGAAACTCTAGCTAAGAATCACTTAAATCCACAATGGAGAAAATAATCATTAAATATTCCTGAATAAAATACAAAATGGTGGCTTAGTTTTTTCTGGATTTTTTTATTTACACATGTTACCAAATTCATTATATTGTATTTTCTCTTTAGCTCATACCTAGACATTATCTTTACATGTGCTGTCTCTTTACAGTAAATTAATTGACTAACAAATCCAGTGTAAAAACAAAAATTATCAAATACTTTGAATTAACTACGATAGTGTCATCTTAGACTATTTATTTCTTTCCTTTGATTTTTTTATCTAAACACTTCTAATCTTATCACTTCTTCCATAACCATAATCCTTAGAGTCATCACGTCATCACTTATCTTTCCTACTTCCAAATTACAGTTTCAACTTTCACCACTTCACTCATATATTATTGTGACACTTTCATTTTATTATTATTCAAAATGTGTTCTGAAGACCACTTAAATCAGAATCACATTGATCCTTGTTAAGAAGGAGATTAAGGGCCCTCTCCAGACTTACTCAATCAGAATCTCAGTTAAGCTGAGGAATCTACAACTTTAACAAGCTACCTAGATAGATTCTTAAGCACATGAAAGTTTTTTTTTTCTTTAATTTTTTTTTTCTTTTTCTTTTTCTTTTTAGGACATTAAAGTTTAAGAACCATTGTTCAAAAGGCTTTCTTCCTTTCTCATCTCTCCCTAGTTTGAAGATACTGTGGACATTTCTATAACATAAGTCATTGTGACGGGATGAATTTGCCTTCTACTTCCCTATAGAAAATCTTCCATGAGTCCCCATTATTCTCTGGATTAAGTACAAATATCTTAACCTGGCAACCAAAGATCCATACAATATGGTCAGGCACTAATTTTGCCATTTATCCCCCGCCCCATCCCCCTACTACCCCGGTCTCCCAAGATTACAACCTAATTTTTAATTTCAGGCATCCAACTCTATGTTGAATCCTCTCCTCCAGGTTAGCACACTCTCCATTTATTCAATTCCAACTCATTCATAATCCTCTCAAAAAACAAGGCAATTCCAAGTTTTTCCATAAGGCCTCCCTTGATCCTTCCTTTGTATGAGCTCATAGCATTTATTGTTCATAGTATTCAGATGGCACTTATTCACAGACTGTCTGTGTTTCCTCTTGAATTGTCCCTTAATTTTTATTGTGAGTATGCATGTCTCGTTTTCATACCTCGATAGTGAAATTTCTGAGGGTGAAAACATTGAGAATATAACTGGGCTGCAAGCATAAAGAATGAATACATATTTTTGAAATGACTAAATGAATACAAAATTGAGTAAGTCACCTCTGAATTCGCCATTTATTTATCTGATATAGTTGATTGTTTTGGTACTGCACATACTCTGCACTAAGAGACTCCCTTATTTTATGAGCTTACACTCTTCTCATCTTTATATGCTAAAGAGCTATTCATGACAACTAAATTAACCCCAAACCAGACAAAATGCCAGCAACAAAAGCATCAGCACTTTGGTTCAAATAATGTATGAAGATCTTGCTGGCTGGTCCATCTGGGAGGTAGGGCTTGAAATTCTAAACGTCATTCTGCTCATTCTATACCCAGTTACACAATCACAAAACACTTTATGTCTCAGTTAATAACCCTCTCAATACCCCTAAACGCTGCTGGTAATTTAGTTGTATGACTGACATAATATCACAAGCCTCAGATTACCTGCTGGAAGCACTTACATCCATGATACTTATAATCACAAATACCTCCTTACCTCCAAAGGATTACATGTCCAAATACAAAGTCAGAATTCATAATGCAGTAGAATCCCTGGTTCAGAACTAGGGTCCAAATCACCATCTCCCAGGGACTAGACAGCAAGCTAGGTGAAGGATTAGTATAAGAGTATTGGTTGGCTGAAGATTGGCTTATCTGTGTACCAGAATCTAATGATCACCATATTAAAAACTTCAAAGCATTTAGAGTTATTTTAATGAACACACGTTGGACAACTGATAAACTATACATCTGAATAATTTTTTGATGAGTCTAATTGATACTATGATTTACTTTTTGGACACTTAATGTCATATATTATGGTAATATATATGTACTTATTTTCCATGACCAACACATATAGCCAAATCATCTATTTGAATGGGTAATCTATTTTTTTGTAAAAATTATAATTATTTTAATAATGCCTTATAGGGATCATATTTTTGTTATTGTTAGTATTTAAATTTTCATAGAAAATTCTTTTTCCAAACAGTAAAGTACAATGGGAGTCTTTGGGATAATAAAAATCTATGTTCAAATCCCAACTCTGCAACTAACAGTGTGAATCAAGGATACATTGTCTTATTCCTCTGAGATTAATTTCCCTAAAATGTTAAAAGAAAAAGGAATAATAATTCCTACATCACAGAATTGCAATAAGGGTATAATAACATGTGAATAGATTAAGCATAGCACTTGCCACACAGATAATTGTTTATCATCTGCTTCTCCTCATTAAAAAAAAAAAAAACAAAAAACTCAATGAGAAAAGAACCTGGTACACATTAGATATTCAAAGATCATTTGTTGAACTGATATAATTAACCTGTTTTACTGACAAGAAAAACAATTTCAGGTGATTTTTCCAATTTTAATATAACCTATCTTAAGTATAGAGTAAAATATTTCCTGTAAAGGAAAACATTAAGAAACCAGTCCTATCTTTCCTCTTTCAGATGCAGGAAAACAAGGCTGCACTTGGTAAAGGGAGATGCATATCATCAATAAACTAATTACATACAGTGATTAATATGTTTATCACAGAGTAGTCTACCAATATCAAAAAACACCTGGGCATATTACCCTGATGACCTATGAAGACTGGGTCAATTAATCTGGTGTTTTGTTAATGATGCATGATGAGGCTGGAGGGAGTCCATAACTGTTGAGTTCTATATGCCGATGTCCCTGATAGCTTTTAATCATTTAAACAAATATTACAAGTAATGGAGATTACACCATTCACTTACTAATGAATAATTATGGAGCAACAACTCACTGCCAAGAAATGTACTAGTCACTGGGGATAGAGCAGTGAACACCATAATCAAGGCTGCTATTGTCTGAATTAAACGTAGTGAGAATCACAATAAATACATAATAAATGTAAAAACAAATACTCCAGAGAGAAGATAGGGAGGCATTCTATTCTGAGAGTTAAAATAAGGAATGTATTAGCAGGTTACTAAATGCTGCTTTGGATTGGGTTGCCAAGGAAGACCTCTCCAAGCAAGTGACCTTTAAGCTGAGATCCAAATGAGATGGAGGAAACAAGAATACAACCATCAGAGAAAATCATTATAGAAAGAACAACCAGTCTAGTGCAGTGACCTTGAAGAATGGTTTGGCCAGTTTGAATGAACAGACATCATACTACTGCAACTGAGAGTCAATTAAGCCAGCAATTATTCCAGGACATGAAGAATATTTTAATTTTCCTTATTGTTATATGGAAGGTATTAGATGAGATAATTGTGAAAGACTATTTTCTAAAAAAAATCCAAAATTTTATGATCAAGATGGTTCTGTTCATTCCAAATGAACTCTTCATGAAACACTGAATCTTTCAATTCCTTTAGTAGAAAATTCCTGTAGCAAATCCCCATAGCCTGGGGAGCTGTATCTCTTGACCAATGAAGCTATAGGCATGACAGTTGTTATAATGCTCTGTGTATAGAAAAGCAAAAAAGAATTTCTTTCCTTGTATGTGACAAAGCCAAACATGTCTCAGGTTTTCATTGGTAACTTCTAATGTAGGGAGAAAAAAGGAAGTTATATAAAGTTTAATACATAAACATAAAGAAGGCTATTTTCTTCCTTGTAGTCTGGAACTTTAATTGTAAATATTAGAGCTTTTTAAAAGAGATTCTATTTATTTACTGACAAAGAGAGAGAGACATCGAGAAAGGAACATAAGCAGGGGGAAAGGGAGAAGCAGGCTTCTTGCTGAGCAGGGAGTCCAATGTGGGGAGTCCGACATGGGGAGTGATCCCAGGTCCCTGGGATCATGACCTAAGCCAAAGGCAGCCGCTTCACGACTAAGCCACCCAGGCACCCCATAAGTATTATAGCTTTTGTGGAAAGAAGTCAGGTATTTAATTCCTACAGCATTAAGATACTGAATTTTCAAAGAGTATAGAAAATATAACACACTTATACTACCAGTATAATACATATATCATTGTATAAAAATTCTGAGTTAGAGATGACATATTGACTCCTACTTGTATGAATCACAGGCAAAAGTGACTTATTTAATTAAATAACTTATTTATTTAGTAAATGTGAATGTGTTCTATGTGTTCTATGTACTAGATAGAGTATGACACAAGCATAACAAAACTCTTGACACTCTTGGAATAGACAACAGAAAGTAAATAAACATATATTCTATCAGGTGATGATAAGTTCTATGGAGAAAAATAAAGGCCTGGGGAACAAGAAATATGGGAGAGGAGAGTGAGCAGCTTTATAAGATAGCTCAGGAAAGCCCTTCTATGATAAGGTGATATTTGAGCAGAGACCCAAAGGGAATTAGGAAAAAGCATTACAGGTAGAGTGGATTGTCATTGTAAAGTCACTGAAGCAGGAAAGGACAGCAAGGAGGCTTGTTTGGTTGGAGTGTGTTGACTTCACGAGGCACCAGAGAGAATAAAGTTGAGGTACGAGTAGGTCGGGATGGTGTAGGGTATATGTTTCTGGGAAGAGGTTTTGGCTTTGATTGAGAAGAGAAATGGCATAGTCTGAGTTATAGTCTAAGAGGATCACACTGCGACTGCCATATTGAAAACCTATCATGGAGTGGCAAGTGTGAAGGTAGAGAGACAAAACAGAAAGCTATTTTTCAATAATCAATCTGTGGAGCACATAGTAGTTAAGTCATTTAAGGGTTGTACTTGCTATTTCCTCTCAGGTCCTGATCCAGGGTTGTGGGATATAGCCCCTTGTAGGCTCTGCGCTCAGCGGGGTATCTGTGTGTACCTATCCCTCTGCCCCTCTCCTGACTCACTCTCTTTCTCTCTCTCTCTCTCAAATAAATACATAAATCTTAAAAAAAATCAATCTGCATATTTACCAGGGAGATTGAACATCTACACAATATATTTTACCTCACAGAGGACTACAGTGTTGTATTATGTTAGGATTGTATTGCTTTTTTTCCTCTCACGTTTGTGAGATTATTCTTTTTATTTTTAACTTTTTACCTTTGAACACTATAGACTCACAGGAAATTGCAAAAATTCTACAAGGAGGGAGGTACTATGAGTCTATGACCCATTTTTTCCTTAACAGTAAGATGTGAGACTTATTCTTAATAATAAAGATTAGTAAACCAGATATTTCTCTGAAAATAATTTTCATTTCTTTATAATTCATTTCTTTTTAGTGATAGGGATTATCTGGAATATTACCACTCTAGAATAACAAAATGGGCCATTCTCTTATAACCCTTAAAGATCACACTGATCTAAATCTGAAACATAGAGTATTTACTTTTCTGAAATACTTCCCTGTAAATTACTTCTCCCTACCTTTTCTTCCTTCTTTAATTTTCTGCTCTCCAGAACTATATTTAACCAGATTTTTCTATTCTTTACCTCTGCTCATCACCCCACATTTCTCCCCAAATATGGGGAGTCAACCACAGATTTTTTTTAAAGATTTTATTTATTTATTTGACAGAGATCTCAAGTAGGCTGAGAGGCAGGCAGAGAGAGAGGGAGAAGCAGGCTTCCTGCTGAGCAGAGAGCCAGATGTGGGGCTTGATCCCAGGACCCTGGTTTCATGACCTGAGCTGAAGGCAGAGGCTTAACCCACTGAGCCACCCAGTGCCCCTCAACCACAGATTATAATCATGGAGAGATGTTTTTGAACTTTTATATTTGCAGGAGAAAAAAATAATGGTGAACCCTTTCCTGGAAATCTTGCCTGATATGGCAAGACCAAAAATAATAAAAAATAATCTAGGCAACAAGCTCACATATCAATTGAGAAATACTATTTGGCAACTTGTACAACAAAATGAAGGGATGCCCATATACAACTGAATTAAAACAATGAGCTATTTTGCTTTTATTACACTTTTACTAACAGTTTTCTTAATATGAGAAAAATATACTTCATGTGGCCGAGTTCATGCAAAAAAAATTTAAAGACCCTGGCATAAAGTGAATAAGAAATACACTAACTCTTGTCAAAATAATATGTGTCAACTGCACTTCTCAAAAGGTAAACTGTAGGAAATAAGCATTTTCTCAGTATGAAACCAATTTATTTAATACCCAGAATGACAAGCCAATAGGATAAACATATAATTTAGTTTTAAAACTACTTAAATAGCCATTAATCAAACTGGTGCTTCATCATGAATTGTTACCATTGATACCACATTTGAAATTTTTTTTTTTTAAGGATGGCTCTGGATGTTACTAACATTTAGTTAATACTGTCAAGGATTACTAAAAACAAATTGGGAATATAGTGGGTTTTTTGTTTTTTGTTTTTTGTTTTTTTTTTTTTTTTTGCAAATCTGTGAGATAAAACAGATTGTTTCTTAAAGATGCCTTTCATTACAACTATTAAACAGAAGGGGTGCAGGTCAAAGGACAAGGGGAAAAGGGCAGCATGCAGACTGAACTTGACATTGAAATCTATGACTGGCTAGGATATTTAGGTAGAACATGGTGCTTATGTGGCCAGTCAAAAGACTTGATTTTTTCCCATTCTCTTGGCAGTCTTCTGCAGAGCAGAAGTTTTTAATTTCAATGAAGTCCAGATTTTTAAAAAAATTTTTATCTTTATTAATGTAAAGACCTATTTAGCCAGAGCAACTCCAAATTGTTAAAAAGCCATTTTGTTGTTTGTGCAGTAAAACTTAAACTGACCCTGCTCCTGCTCCACCCCCACTGAGAAACTTAGAAGTAAGTCTGGAAAACCAGTAAAATATGGTTGGCCAGTTCCTAATAACAGAGCCCAGAATACAAGACCAGGTCAGCCAGTTCCTGATAACAGGGCCCAGAATACAAGGACGAGTCAGGCCAGATGGAGACATCCAATCATTAAAAAGCACACATACTATATCCCTAACCACCAAAGAATGTAAACCCTGCCTTTTGGGTGCCAAACTTGAGCGCCAATTCTGACAAGAGTAATAGGTTAGTTCAAACAGCTACTATAAGGTAAACTGTAATTCAATTGGCCACCTGCGTGTGGCCTAACATGACTATACAATGTTACAATCTCATTGGCCACCTATGTATGGCCAGGCTCTATAAAAGTTAGTCTGTGAGGCTGGGAGGGGTTGCTCTCTTTAGAGGCAGCCCTGACTGGTCAGTCAATTTTTGAGCCTGTAAGATGTGGGGAGGGGTGTCACTCTTTTTAGAGGCGGCCCTGACCAGTCAGTCGATTCTTGAGCCTGTAAGCTGGGGGTGGTTGCTCTCTTCGGAGGTGGCCCTGGCTGGTCAGTCTGACTTCTAATGCTTGGCATAGAATAAAGCTTTGCATAACTTTGTTTCAGTCTCGTTCCCCTGGCCGATCAGTCTGACTTCTATTACGTGGCATAAAATAAAGCTTTAAATAGCTTTCACCTTGTCTCAGTCTCGTTCCTTTGATCATGGACCTAACAATTAACATATAATGTATTATTTGCCCCAGGGGTACAGATCTGTGAATCATCAGGCTTACACATTTCACAGCACACATCATAGCACATACCCTCCCCAATGTCCATCACCCAGCCACCCTATCCCTACCTCCTGACTCCCCAGAAACCCTCAATTTGTTTCCTGAGATTAAGAGTCTTTTATGGGGATGCCTGGGTGGCTCAGTTGGTTAAGCAGTTGCCTTCGGCTCAGGTCATGATCCCAGCATCCTGGGATCAAGTCCCGCATCGGGCTCCTTGCTCCACAGGGAGCCTGCTTCTCCCGCTGACTCTGCCTTCCACTCTGTCTGCCTGTGCTCGCTCTCGCTCTCTCTCTGACAAATAAATAAATAAAATATTTAAAAAAAAAAAAAAAGAGTCTCGTATGGTTTGTCTTCCTCCCGATCCCATCTTGTTTCATTTTTTTCTCCCCCACCCCGGCCCTGCCTCTCAAATTCTTCATATCAGAAAGATCATATGATAATTGTTTTTCTCTGATTGACTTATTTCACTTGGCACAATACCCTGTAGTTCCATCCACTTCATTGCAAATGGCAAGATTTCTTTTGATGGCTGCATAGTATTCTATTATTTATAAACACACACACACACACACACACACACACACCATGTCTTCTTTATTCATTCATCTGTTGTGGACATCTAGGTTCTTTCCATAGATTGGCTATTGTGGACTTTGCTGCTATAAACATTTAGGTGCACATGCCCCTTTGGATCCCTACATTTGTATCTTCAGGGTAAAAACCCAGTAAGGCGATTGTTAGGTCATAGGGTAACTCTTATTTTCAACTTTTTGAGGAACCTCCATGCTGTTTTCCAGAGTGGGCTGCACCAGCTTGCATTCCCACCAACAGTGTAGGAGGGTTCCCCTTTCTTTGTATCCTCACCAACATTTGTCAGTCCCTGACTTATTAATTTTAGCGACTCTAACTGTTGTGAGATGGTATCTTACTGTGGTTTTGATATGTATTTCCCTGATGCTGAGTGAGGTGGAGCACTTTTTCATGTGTCTGTTGGCCATCTGGATGTCTTCTTTGCAGAAATGTCTGTTCATAGCTTCTGCCCATTTCTTGATTGGATTATTTGTTCTTTGGCTGTTGAGTTTGATAAGTTCCTTATAGATTTTGGATACTAGTCCTTTATCTGATATGTCATTTGCAAATATCTTCTCCCATTCTGTCAGTTGTCTTTTGGTTTTGTTGATTGTTTGCTATGCAAAAGCTTTTGAACTTGATGAAGTACCAATAGTTCATTTCTGCTCTTGCTTCCCTTGTCTTTGGCGATGTTTCTAGGAAGAAGTGGCTGTGAGTGTTCTCCTCAAGGATTTTGAAGGATTCCTGTGTCACATGGAGGTCTTTCATCCATTTTGAGTGTATTTTTGTATGTGGCATTAGGAAATGGTCCAGTTTCATTCTTCTGCATGTGGCTGCCCAATTTTCCCAACACCATTTGTTGAAGAGACTGTCTTTTTTCCACTGGACATTCTTTCCTGCTTTTTTTGAAGATTAGTTGACCATAGAGTTGGGGGTCTATTTCTGGGCTCTCTATTCTGTTCCATTGATCTAGGCATCTGTTTTTGTGCCAGTACCACACTGTCTTAATGATGACAGCTTTGTAATAGAGCTTGAAGTCTGGAATTGTGATGCCATCAACTTTGGCTTTCTTTTTCAACATTCCTCTGGCTATTCGGGGTCTTTTCTGGTTCCATATAAATTTTATGATTATTTGTTCCATTTCTTTGAAAGAAATTGATAGTATTTTGATAGGGATTTCATTAAATGTGTAGATTGCTTTAGGTAGTATAGGTATTTTCACAATATTTGGTCTTCCAATCTATGAGCAGGGATGTCCATTATCACCACTGTTATTCAACATAGTACTAGAAGTCCTAGCCTTGGCAATCAGACAACAAAAAGAAATAAAAGGCATCTGAATCAGCAAAGAAGTAAAACTCTTAAACTTTGCAGATTATATGATACTTTATGTGGAAAGCTCAAAAGACTCTACTCCCAAACTGCTAGAACTCATACAGGAATTCAGTAAAGTATTAGGATATAAAATCAATACACAGAAATCAGTTGCATTTGTATATACCAACAGCATGACAGAAGAAAGTGAAATTAAGGAGGCAATCCCATTTACAATTGTACCCCAAATCACAAGATACCTAGGAATTAACCTAACCAAAGAGGCAAAGAATCTGTACTCAGAAAACTATAAAGTATTCATGAAAGAAATTGAGGAATACGTATAGAAATGGAAAAGGCTTGATTCTGATGTGTGTCACTTAATTTCATTCAGCTTCTTATTTCCAAACTGAACTCCAGCCACCACCAGCTGACTCACAATTAAGCTGTTCTCCTTGGGAGCCAAGCTAGAGAGTTCGTATGGACCAACACAAATTTAGAACTACTTCTGTGAAAATGATTTTGAAGGGTTCAGCTTCCTTATAACGATTCATTAATTACCTTACCTAAGAAATGAAGGACAATGCATTACTTAGGAGCCACAAAAGGCAATGAAAGGACGTTAAACTTCGATATAGTAGACCTGGGTTTCAGTCCCAATTCCAGGGTCTCTGAATTTGTGACCTGAAGTATATCAATTAACTCTCTGACTTTTAATGTCTTCATTCATTAATTATTCCACATTAATACTCTCCCAGTCTTACCCTGAACATTAAAAGCATCAAGTAAAATGTGACATGGTCATCCTTGTATTGCAAGATTCTAGACTATTGTTAATGCTTGTTTAATAACTATCTGCTAAATAAACTATTAGAATGAATTTGGAGAAATGCTGCACACAATTCGAGGGAAACTTATTTATCCCAAATGACTGTTTGTAAACATTTAATGTAACCTAATCTACTTGCCAATATGTTATAGATCTTCATATAAAAATATATTTTAACATTTATTAGCCTCGTATAGAACAAAACATTATATAAGCACATCTCCTTTTACAACCTGCTCTAAATAATTAATGTAATTAAAATACGCTTATGTAGAAAATAATAGTCTTCTAAATTTAATCACATTCTAAAATGATAATCTAATGATCTATGATTTTATTATATATATATAATCACTTCTACAAAAAGGAAAAAAATACAGGAAAAATTTGGGGAAACACAACATTATATATAATACTGATAAAAATATAATCATCATTTAAAATAAAGTGATTTTCCTACATGTATAGAAAATAAATAACATTAGGAAAACAAACACTCAAATCAATTACAGGCACACTTTACCTTTGCTTTAAAATGTATGTTTATTTGTGTGTGTGTGTGTTTATTATTTTTTAAAAAGGTGCCTGTTTATGCTGCAGTTAAACACCATTCAAACAATGATTTATTTAAAGTTGATTTTCTGCAGTGCCTGGGTGGCTCAGTCAGTTGAATGTCTGCCCTTGGTTCAGGTCATGATCAGGGGTCCTGGGATCAAGCCCTACATCGGGCTTCCTGCTTATTAGCAGGGAGGCTGCTTCTCCCTTTCCCTCTGCCTTCTGCTCCCTCTACTTGTGTTCGCATGCTCTCTCTGTCAAATAAATAAAAATCTTAAAAAAAATAAAGCTGATTTTCTGATTTTCCAGAAATCTTGCAAAAATATCTAACACTGGAATAGATTGTCTTTTTTGGAATGTGGCAGGCAGACATTAAAGTGGCCCCCATGATATTCATAGCTTTGTATAACTCCCTCATCTTCAGTGTGGGCAGGAACTGTGACTTGCTTCTAACAAATAGAACATGGCAAAGATAATGCACTCTCTTGTGCTTGCTTACATTATGTTATATGAGACTCATGATACCAAATGTGCTCTCCTCCTCCTTTGCTTTGAAGAAATGAGTTGCCAAGTTGTAAAGGGTCTATGAAGAGGGCTACCTAGCAACGAACTGAGAAAAATCTCAAGAAGCTGACAGTGACCTCTGTCCAGCAGCCACCAAGAGACCAGGACCCTCGGTCTCACAGCTGCAAGAAAATTTAATTTCGCTAATAACATGAATGAGCTCAGAAGTGGATCCAATCCCACCTGAGCCTCGAGAGGAGATGTGAGCCCAGGATGACACCTTGATGGCAACCTTGCAGAAAGATCCAGCCAGCCATGTCTGGACTTCTGATCCACAGAAACCATAAGATAATAGGTACATATGTCTAAAGCCTCTGAACTTAAGACAATTTGTTACAAAGCAGTAGATATTTAATACTTGGAATACCAGAGGAAGTGAAATTGTTTTGACATGAATATCACAGACAGACTCAAAAAACACATACATATGTGCAAGTGCATCACATAAACATAAGCACACTGTTTTTGTTTTTTGGTTTTTTGGGGGGGATAGCTGAATTAGTAACAACAACAACTTTTTTTGGAAACTAGTTAAAATCAAATGAAAAGGTATTGCTAATTGTTTACAGCTGGATAGATTTCACAAACTACTTCCCAAGCTGGTTAATAACACCAACGATCTCCTAAATTTATATTCAGGAAACTGCCAACTGTCAATCCCATTCTAAGAGCTTCAGCCAGCTTTAGTATGAGTGTTCAGAATAAAGCTGAGCCTTGAGCAGGTCTATATTACTCAATTCCTACCTTCCCTTCACTAATCCTTATCTTATCTTTTCTTTTTTTTTTAAATTAATATACAATATATTGTTTGTTTCAGGGGTACAGGTCTGTGATTCATCAGTCTTACACATTTCACAGCATTCACCATAGCACATACTCTTCCTAATGTCCATCACCCAGCCACCCTATCACTCTCACCCGTTTCCCCTCCAGGAACCCTCAGTTATCCTTATCTTTTCTAAGGACAAATTAAAATCTTCACCAGACAATCCATATGACTTTCTAAGAGATCTTCTCACTTGTTAAAGATACCAGATTCTGATTATCAAACAAACTGGATTAACTATAACTCTGCTTTACTAACAAATGCCTTTCCTCATCTAGCAAACTACTACTCATTCTTAAATTCTGGTCAGATTCACATCATTTGAAAGCCATATGTGGAACTCTTTTATATAGTATTATTTAGGTACTTTTCAGAGTGCTCCATACATATCACTGGACCTGGAATCATGCCACTTACTCCTCATATTCTTCCTTATTGAGAGGCAACCTTGCCCATTTCTCTTCTTTCCTCAGCTCAGTGCTTGGCACATTGTAGACATTTAATGAATATATAGGAGTTATAATTTTCAAAGTGGTCTTACGCGTAAATGCACATACATTTTACATACATTTTTCTGGCAAAAATCAATTTGCAAATATGTTGGTTTCTTTAATGATAAAGCAGATGATTTGTGGTAACATTGCCCCTTTATTAAATGAAGAACATATGTATTTCTTTAATGCACATAATTAACATTCTCTGATAACAAAAGATGCAGGTAATAACTGGATTGAGATTGTACAAAATGAACTTTTATTGTTTAAATGTTAAAAACATGAACTAAATTCATAAATACAATTCATATAAAACCTTAATATTGTGCTAGTGACAATAACCTGTGAAAGGGCATTGATGAGGCTCATTAAAAGACATATGTTTTTTATCTTGGCTCTCATCTAACTGTGACCCTGTCATCAGTTTCAATATCCTATCCCAGCTTAAAACCTACGTAACATTATATGGCCCTAGACAATAACTAATAACAAAATGGATAAGATAATAAAAAACAATTTGCAATTCTTATTTCTGCCATTTCCCAAGCCCATTTTAAAAGAAAAAAAATAGCTATATTTGTATCACGATCACTGATCACTGTTTTTGTTCCTACATACTACTTTACCATCCCAGGAAAATGTTGACATGCTACATGTCTAATTCTCCTTTAATGTAAATGGACCCTCTTGAGCTATTTGGTATTTTCAGCTAAAATGAGGAGTGATTTTTGTTCCCCTGGCGTTGAAGTAGTAATATGCAACATCTAGAGTAAATTTGGAAAAGGACTGCTTTAGGAAATAGTGGTTAAGGGCAAATAACTGGAGTGAGGTGACCCAAGTTTGAATCCAGGCTCAACCAATTATTAGGTGGTGAATTTGGGTGAGCTACTTAACTTCTCTGAGTTTCAGTCTCTTCATCTGTAAGGGGATAAAAAAAAAGTGCCTTCCTTGTAGGGTTGGTGAGAACATTAAATAAGATAGGGAGTAATATAACGCTAAGAAGAATGCCTATATATAAAAAGGTCTCACTAAACATTAGCTACTATTAACAGCCCATCTCATATATAGTCCCCTTTGATATCAGCTTTTCAAAACGGGCAGCACAGCAACTGTAATCAATGAAACACTGTAATTATTAGGGTTATGACAGATATAAAGGTTTAAGATAATTAATGTATCCTACTGATAACCTGAGAAGTAATTTTATTACTAAACATTAGTCTTTAGATAATGTCATTGAAACTATACTGGAAAACCAAAGACAATAAAAATAAAAATGAGCTAAATCAAGACTATAGAGAATGAAGAAATGGTAAGATACAAGGAAAAGACTGATTTCCTGAAGGAGAATGGATAAATTAAAAAATAAGAGAGCCTGCAGAAAACCCACAGAAAATCAACAAGAATATTTTAATTTTGTCTAGCTACATTTTCAAGTAATCCTCCTTAAAGCATTTAGCCAGGTGTTTGAAAGAAAGATTAAAACTGAGATTTCAATAAAAGCTTATTTTATCTTTCAAAAATAGTATATTCTATTTCATGACATGTTATTGGTATTAATAAAAATGCAAACCCTCAAGGACAGTAAGTTATACTAAGTTATACAGAATTGCATTTCCTTTTCCCCCACTATAATCGTAAAATGTATACAATGTACCATCACTCTGAGCTCACAGTAGCATTCATTTTCAGCAGTTTTGAGGTGAAATTAGTGAAGTATATACTGTTAAAAGATGATTAATAATGTTCATTTAAAAGTTTAAGTAGAGTTTACTTATACATTTTTAGTGATTTTTTATACTAAGGATTTTTTAAATTTATTTTTTTATAAGCATATAATGTATTATTAGCCCCAGGGGTACAGGTCTGTGAATTGCCAGATTTACACACTTCACAGCACTCACCATAGCACATACCCTCTCCAGTGTCCATAACCCCACCACCCTCTCCTTACCCCCCCCTTTTTAAAAAAGATTTTATTTATTTGACAGAGAGAGATCACAATAGGCAGAGAGGCAGGCAGAGAGAGAGACAGGGGGGAAAGCAGGCTCCCTGCTGAGCAAAGACCCCCGCCCCAATGTGAAGCTCAATCCCAGGACCCTGGGATCATGACCTGAGCCAAAGGCAGAGGCTTTAACCCACTGAGCCACCCAGGCGCCCCTATACTAAGGATCTTAATTTCAAACATTTATCATGTATTTTTCTCGTACAGAAAACTCTTCCAAGGCCACACACAGTTCAAAGATCTTCTTTATAAAACTATAGACACTATCTCATATATTAAAAACTTCAGAATAATGTAGGCCCTGGGCGCCTTGGTGACTAAACTGTTTTAACATCTGACTCTTGATTTTGGCTCAGGCCATGATTTCAGGGTTGTGAAATTGAGCCCCGCATGATGCCAGCTTAAGATTCTCTTTCTCCCTCTCCCTCTGCTACTCTTCTACAACTTATACTTTCTCTTTCTCTCAAAAAAAAATCATAATTTAGGCCCCCAAATTAATGCATTTTTCAAACATATCATATAAACTTATTTCTCAAAAGGGAAGAAAACAATGACTATTCCTATAATATTAATATCATTAAACATAAAGCCCAACTTTTAAAACCAAAAGTCTAGATTACTGTGAATTTCAACAATAGAAAATGGGATAGATTTGAAGTCTATAGTCTCAAAAATATTATATTAATTCCTACAAGAAGGACATAGATTGTTAACTATCACTGATAGTATTTCAAAGAGTATGCATTAAACACTGGAGATAATACTTGCAATAAACATGTTCAACTAACCTCTTTCCCTTTTTTCATAGAGATTTAATTTGGGGGAAGTTTTAAGATGTATTTACTATAGAACAATCCTAACAGCCTTCTATGACATTCTGATGGATAGAACTGTGAAATGTGACATAAATGACAGATTAATTGCTGGTCAAATACTATATTCAGATAATATTGCTAAATAGCTTCAGATTAACTTGAAAACTTGACTTAAACAAAGTTCAAGATTTTAATTCTTTATATTTATCAATGACCTGGGTGAAAATAAGGAAGGCTGGTTTATTAGTTTTGTGAATAAACAACAGGAAAACACAAGTAATATGAAGATTTTGACATTTTTAATAGAGGAAACCAAAAAATTAAAATTCAACAGGTATACTTGTAAAGGTCTACATTTAGTCAAAAGAAATATTACAAATTTTAATAAGAAAGATTTGGTCTTACACAGTTTTTTTTTTTTTTTTTTTTTTTTAGATTTTATTTATTTGACAGAGAGAGAGAGAGAGAGATCACAAGTAGGCAGAGAGAGAGGGGAAGCAGGCACCCTGCTGAGCAGAGAACCCAATGTGGGGCTCTATCCCAGGACCTGAGATCATGATCTGAGCCGAAGGCAGAGGCTTAACCCACTGAGTGACCCAGGCGCCCCAGCCTTACACAGTTTTTACAGGACAAAAATGTTGACCACTAAGTGATATAAATTTTAGTACACTACAATTGTAAATAGTTAAGCCACCCTGGATGGCATTAAAGGAAAAGAGCACTCAAATTGGGGAAATGGTACAAAGCCATGCTCTGTGTGGGTCAAGTTGTATCTGGACTATCATGGTTATTTCTAACTTATCCTTTAACATTAAAAAAGTAGAAACAGCACAGGTATCAAAGCCCCAAATTTGAAAGGATAATAAGAATTGTGCATACTTGTGTCTGGTGTTTACTAGTTCTAAATGCTTGTTGGTTCCATGGATATTTGATGGATGAATAAAAGGGGAAAAGTTCAGAGAGAAGGAATGGAAAATAGGGAAATGATAAAGAAATTAAAAATGGATACATTGAAAAAGAATAATATCCACAATAGGAATTACAGCTATTCCTTTATGTATCCATGGGACTTGATGAGTAGATGGGATAAAGAGGCCTGTTATTATTCCAGAGAGGAGCACAAGCCCTAACTGTCAAGACATTACCAAGAGGCAGATGAATGGGATATAAGGAAAGACCACATAAAAATCAGTGCCCTCTCCTCGGGGCACCTAGGTGGCTCAGATGGTTAAGTATTGGATTTTTTTTTTTTTTTATAAATATTTTATTTATTTATTTGAGAGAGAGACAGTGAGAGAGAGCATGAGCGAGGAGAAGGTCAGAGAGAGAAGCAGACTCCCCATGGAGCTGGGAGCCTGATGCGGGACTCGATCCCAGGACTCCAGGATCATGACCTGAGCCGAAGGCAGTCGTCCAACCAACTGAGCCACCCAGGCGTCCCAAGTATTGGATTCTTAATTTCAGCTCAGGTCATAATTTCAAAGTTGTGAGATCAAGCTCCATATTCAGTTCCACACTGTGTGTGGACCCTGCCTAAGATTCATTGTCTCCTTCTCCCTCTGCTCCTCTCCACCTCCTCTCTTTAAAAAATAAATAAATAAACAAACAAAACAATAAATAAATAAATAAAATTTTCCCTGTAAAATAATTAGTCATTGGAAGTATTAAAATAGATTTGGACTGGTCTTCATTATAGGAATACCAGAAGATGGGTCAGACTCCAGGGAGGAACATGAAAAACCATGGACTCTGTCTTCAACTGCTCAGCTAGAAGACAGACTGGCCACAATCACAAAATATATAAGCAATTGCCATAATTGAGATATGGCAACATGGAAGATGTAGGTTTCAGTTTACATAAAGTTAGTAACACTTGAAATCAAAGGATGAGTGAATTTTGTTAGTTTGATGACACTGCATTTGAGAGCATTTAAGCTGCCTAAATATAATCTGCTCTCCATGCTCTGCCCCTGTTCCCCAGTACTTTTTCTTCTGCAATTCCTACCTAAGCTTTTCTCTATTTTCTTTCTCTTTTGATCTCCTAAAACATTCTTCAAGATCAAGTTCAAGATCAAGTTCAAATTTTCCTTCCAATTCAGTCTTGCATTACTGCCTAACTCTATCTGCCTGACTCTACTCTAACTTCTTTCTATTCCCATGCCTAGTACATGAAAATAATTCATAAACATATACTGTGATGGTAAATACCAACCTGCTTCTGTTCACCACAATTCCTGAATTAGAATGTAAACTTGCAACCAGATAAAGTTCATTACAGCATAGTATGATACTACAAGTGTGGCTGCATTTGTATATACCACAATAAAGTATACATAAATTCTCATATTTTAAGAAGGCACGTGTATGAGAAGATCAAGAGAATATACTGCCCATATGTGTTAGTGAAAAATCTAGGAACCTGGATTTTTTTTTTTTCCTTTTACAGACAGCTCAACTTAGTTTGATTCAAGCACTGCTTCCTAATTCAAGCGCAGGTGCTAATTAGTATCGAGGCAGTAAATCTAGAAAGGTAAATGGAAAACATACGGAATAGAAATGTCACCAAAACAAAGGTTCTTTTTGATTATATGCATGCTTATAAATGGTTTCAAAATAAGAATGCAAGCCAGTGGATGGAAATGTTTTACATCTCTCATACTAAAATAATGCCACCAGGAAGCAGCATTTATTACTAAAAACTGTGATTGTCTAGTTGTTCACTGCTTGAATATTTATAAAGCTTACATTCTGTGTGTGGCATTTCTATAAACTGCCTTGATTAATGAGTTTAATTGTAAATGTTGCGAGATTATTTCTTAAAATGTATTTCATTTTGTTTATGTGCTTGGTAACAAAGTATATTTTCAGAGTGAATAATGCTAAGTGGATATAAATCAGGTGACAAAGCCGTAATGCTATGCAATGTGAGCAGCGCGTAAGTGAATATGGCTGCATAAGTATAGAGCTTAACCAAAGTAAATGTGCACAGGACCTTGTAGTAGATTCAGTAAGCTGACCTATACCCTGAGTGGACCCAGAAGGTTATCAAGGGGACTCATTAAATAAACACCAAGGCCAAAAATTAATAATGAAAAGACTGATATGAAATTCTTTGGCTATACAGGATTTGATGGAGAGGGAATTTCACAACATTTCAGTTTTTAAACAGTGTGATGGGATAAACAATGCATGATGGAAGCAGCCTATGCACCTTCCCTAGCCCCCTGGGATTTTATTTTGTCCTGCAAAAGAATAAAATAGGACAAGTATGGGATTGATACCAGACGACAAATCTCCCGTCCTATTCCTGGGACTACCTGTCTCTCTCTCCTTAAACTTTGTTATAAGATTTGACACCCCTAAAGGTCTAGACCTTAAAATGTTAAGTTTTTATATGTTAGACTAAATACCCTTGCTCCTTTTTACATTTCTTATCCTCAAATCAGAACAGAGCAGTGAGATAATTTGGTGGACATTAACCATACATTCAGCTATGGTAAAAGAGTTCAAATAAGGATTCTTCTCTGGGTCATGAAAAAAAGAAGTATTAAGATTATATACATAAAATTTGGACTTTTTACCACCTGTAAATGCTCTAGTTTTGTATGTGCTAACATAAAAATTAAACTTTAAAACTCTCACTATGGGACACCCGGGTGGCTAAGTTGGTTAAGTGTCTGCCTTTGGTTCAGGTCATGATCCCAGGATGTTGGGATCACGCCCCTAGTCAGAATTCCTGCTTAGCGGGGAGTCTGCTTCTCCCTCTGCCTCTTCCCACCCCGCTTTTGTTTGTGCTTGTGCTCGCTCTTTCAAATAAATAAATAAAATCTTTTAAAAAGCAAAAACAAAAATAAAACTCTTACTATATGTTATTCATACCAGCTTAGCTTACTACAGGCCACCAAAGTATAATTTTGAATATGTTTAGACATTTTATGGCACTCTCCCCTGTTCTCAGCTATCTTAAAACACATTATCTTCACACCCATTTCATTTTGAATCAACTTTTAAAAACAGTCTTTCCTACAAAACTTTGAATAATTTATGGATAATGTATCTATAATCTTTTCTTTTTCAAAAGTGATGTGCTCCCTACCCCAAAGAATCCTACAAGTTAGACATTCTGTCCTCTTTAATGTCATTTCCCCCAATATATTAAGTGTCTGAAAATGTGCAAGGATTTAGGCAAGCACATGGGCAGTAGGTCAATAAAATTAAAGTGCGTTTGTTTATGAAATATTTCTTATACACATTTATGTCCATCCTATTTGGAGACAATTTCTTTAACATGGCATCTTGAATTGTCAGTGGACCTCTAGGCATAGTCACTATACAAGCCAAGCCTATTTTATAGAACAAGCCACAAAGGGATTGGACACCACTACCCTGGGAAAATGCTTTTCCTCAAAGTCAATGAATAAGTACACTCTAGCTATCTCTCTTAGGAAGTCATATCTCTCTTAGGACTGGGCAATGTAGTCAAACAGTGCTGAAGAAATGTTGGTTTTAGGAAAATACAGCCTTTGCATCCATTACATCTCTGACCAGAGTATAGCCAGCCTTAGTCCCAAGGAGCCACTGGTGGGCTGAAAAGTGACCCCACTGAAGATAGTCCACTTGGAACCTATGAATATGAACTTATTTGAATAAAGGACCTTTTCAGATATAATTAAGGATCTTGGGATATCACCCTGGAAAAGGATGGACCCTAAATCCAATAAAAAGTGTCCTACAAGAGAAGAGAAGTAGAGAAATACACAGAGATAAAGGCCATGTGAGGACAGGAGCAGGGATGGAGGTTAAGCTTCCATAAGCCATAGAAATCCTGGAGCTATTGGAAGTTAGGTAAGAGACAGAAAAGACTCCCCCTAAAGCCTCCAGAAGGACAAATCCTGCTGGTACACTGACTTCAGAGTTCTGGCCTCCAGAACTGTGAGACAGTAAATCTCTGTTGATTTAAGCCATCTGAATTGTAGTAATTGGTTAACAGTTGTGTTAACTGTTACAGAATCAATCTTATCATGGGGTTTGGGCTCCTTCAAAGTTATCTGTGCCAGGACAGGTGGAGATAACCAGGTGGAGTAGAGGTGCCAATGCTCAAAGAGAAGATGCTCCCTATCACTGTATTCAGAAGGAGAAACAGAAATTTTACTGAAAGAAATGATTGTTTAGAACAATGTACAGAAATATGACTAAACACTTTTGTCTTAAAGTTAAAATATTGGCAGTTTTAGGTTTTGGGCAAGAAAAAAACAAATGAAAAGAAAACCAAACTTCATTCAAGAGCACAGTGTTTGCCATAACAAATGTGACAGACTTCTAATATTTCAGGAATTCTTTTTTTTTTTTTTTAAGATTTTATTTATTTGACAGAGAGAGAAAGATCACAAGAGAGGCCAGAGATGGGGGGGAGCAGGCTCCCTACTGAGCAGAGAGCCTGATGCAGAACTCAATCCCAGGACCCTGAGATCATGACCTGAGCCAAAGGCAGAGGTTTAACCCACTGAGCCACCCAGGCATCCCTATTTTAGGAATTCTTAATCTTGTCCTCCTTTTAAAGCTTTCAAAGAAAACAAAAAACTGCACTGAGGTGAAATGTTCCATATTTATTCTACCATTTAAAAATTAAACATTCCTACAGAAATGGATTTTAATCTATTTGACACTTCTTAAGAAAGGAGAATTATACAGAATATTTACTTAATTTTCCCATTTTGCCTATTGACATGCTTGCGTGAAGAAAACTTTATATGTAGAAATTATGAAGTTTAAATTATGCTTATGATAATTTTTATGTTTTTAAAAATGTTTATTGAGCCTTCTTTTGTTATATAAAATAGTATAATAAAAGTTACAAAGATATGTGCACATTATCTGTATCTGTACATTAAGTACATGCTTCTCTGATGCTGCCACATCTTTTAAATTGTTGAATGAAAAGCAATTTTACTTTTAGCAACTATCACATTCACATAAGCCATGCATTAGAAACATAGGCATCATGACTTCCATTACAGTGTAAATAGAAAAAAGGACTTTTTAAGCCAACACTGTCAAAAATGAAGTTCAACAGGAAGTTATTTGCCACTGACCATATCCACAAAAACAAATAAATGTGTTACTATCACCATCATCAAAGAGCTTTCTACCTAATGTGACAGGAGGAGTCTACACAGAATAATAGTGACATTTACCAATAATTTACTGTACACTGTTTAAGAACTTCATGCGCATCATCACATTTAACCCTAACTAAAAATCATGACACAGCTACATTAATATGGGCATTTTATAGATGAGGAAACTGATTGAGAACAGGGTTAAGTAACCTGCTCAGGGTCACACAGCTTGTAAGGGGAAATCTGACTTTCCTGTTTGAGCTTTAAGATACTACACTATACTGATTTTCCATCATCATGAGTAAACAAATACTCCAATAAGTGCTTTTATTTTTTTTTTATTTTTTTTAAATTTTTTTATTTTTTATAAACATATATTTTTATCCCCAGGGGTACAGGTCTGTGAATCACCAGGTTTACACACTTCACAGCACTCACCAAAGCACATACCCTCCCCAATGTCTATAACACAACCCCCTTTCTCCTAGAGCATAAAAATAAGTGCTTTTATTTTTATGCTCTAAGAATATAAAGTAGGAAATGAGGATTTATTACAACTTGGGGCAACCTGGAAAGG
This sequence comes from Mustela lutreola, assembly GCF_030435805.1. Taxonomy (NCBI): domain Eukaryota; kingdom Metazoa; phylum Chordata; class Mammalia; order Carnivora; family Mustelidae; genus Mustela; species Mustela lutreola. Next base: position 89,704,006 of record NC_081294.1, read on the forward strand.
CTGTAGGTAACAAGTTGCTTTTGCATTGGACTTTGAAAGACAGAGATGTTTGGTTTTTTTTTTAATTTTAAATTTTTATAAACATATATTTTTATCCCCAGGGGTACAGGTCTGTGAATCGCCAGGTTTACACACTTCACAGCACTCACCAAAGCACATACCCTCCCCAATGTCTATAACACAACCCCCTTTCTCCTAACCCCCCTCCCCCCAGCAACCCTCAGTTTGTTTTGTGAGATTAAGAGTCACTTATGGTTTGGAAAGACAGAGATGTTTTACACATGGAAGAAAAAGCAGTTCAACTAGAGAGATTAGTCAACAAATTTGGAAACCTCTACTGAGCACTTGCTGCAAAAGGGTTTTGTGCAATTTCAGGGAATAATGGAAATGTCCATACCCCAATTTCTACTACCCATCTCTCACTTTCAGAGAATGGGTATCCCTTCTAGAAACTGAGTTCTCCTCTTTCTGGGGGCAACATCAGTTATGGAGAACACCTCAAACTTCATGGGACTCCGAACTTTGGAGATAGTTATCCGGTCCCCTATACCATTGCTCTTAAACAAGATTCACAGAACTTGTGTCTGGAACATCTTGTATTGCACATTTTATAATGCTCAAAATTCAAGTGATTTTCCTCACATTCAAAGTCCTAACCCTGCTCAGATTAATTCAGTGGTTTTGATTGCTAGCACAAGTGCAGAGGAAAATATGAAAATCTGAAAAGCTACTTCTATAACTACTTATATGTTTCTAAACTAATGTGTCATTTACTCTTAACACTGAAAGTTTTAAAGTCATTATTTCCTGTCTCTTCAATTAAAGATAGAATTCTATGGAACTGATCCCAGAGTAAATATGATGATATTCAGAAAGGAAAATCATAGTATCAAGTAGGCTTTGGGATCCTGCAATAAACACCGCACCCAACTAGAAATTTAATCAAGCTTACCAGAGTAACCTTTTTGCACTCAAACATTTTAAACTGGTACCAAGAACAGGACTCCTACTGTGTGCCAGGACTCTAACAAAATAATTTCACAGAAATTTTCTAAGTCCTCACATTTATATGATGTAGAATTTATTGTACTTATTTTATAGGACAGGAAGCTGAGGTTTCCCAAGGAATCTTAAGTCACAAATCTTATATATGATGGATTAAGGTTGAACTCTGTTTTTTCCCATTTTGTGATGAATAAAATGTTTGGGCTACATAGCCTTTCCTAAATATGTTTGTAACCTAGATGGAAACAAATGAGATGCATATAAAAATGGAAGAATTCACCTATTGCGTAGTGCCATTGTTACAAAAGTTAGTTTACGTTAAGCTGGTTGACCCTAAACAACTTCAGGACTGCAAAATTCTGCTGAGGGACAGAATTGCTCTCAAACTTAGGAAAACACTTAAAAAGGTATTCGATTATGGAAGGTGAGGTTGTATGTTTAATTTAAACAGGCAAGGTTTAAAAAACAACAAAAATAATGAAACACTCTGCATAAGAAGAGCATTTGAACTTTGGCATTTTGTGAGGGCTTATGGTAGAAGAGATGGGAGAGGAAAGGCCTGAAATTGGGGAACCCCAAGGTAATGGAGTTGGTTAGGGAGTGTCTGATAAATATCTACAGACTCTGATTCTAACATTTGAATTGCAGTTGACCTCTGCTTGTATAATTAGCCTGCATTACCCTAAAACTTTCAGTAAAAGTCTACTACTGCAATGGGCTGCTGTTAGTGGTGATTCTGAGTAATCGTAAAGAAGTGGATTCCTGTAGCTCCATATAGTAACCAACAGGAAGAAAGCAGAGGCCCTAGGCAGAAACAGAAGAAGCTACCAGGAGCCAGGTAAGTGAAGAGAAGTGGCTTGTGGAATGAAGTGATTTGCAAATGATGTGTGGTAACTCAACATTCCTCTAAATATACCAGAGGAAAATGAGCCTAAGAGGAAAAGAAGGAAGTCAGATTCTGTCATTCCAAGGGATAGCTTATGAACCATAGTCTTTGATGTGAAAGTAAGCAGTGATGCCAGAAAGCGGGAGGATGTAGAACATCTAGGTGGCAGACATCTGATTCGATATAACATAGACTGTAGTGTGAGGTGCCATCTAAATAGCCAGGAACACATATTAGAGCTGTCCAAAGGAAGAAGAATTCCTTTCAAGGAGGGGAGCAGAGAACATACCACAAAAGATGCAGTCTTGCATGTAGGCCTTGAGAGATATGTAGCATTTTTTTAAAAAAAGATTTTATTTATTTGACAGACAGAGATCACAAGTAGGCAGAGAGGCAAGCAGAGAGAGAGGAGGAAGCAGGCTCCCTGCTGAGCAGAGAGCCACATGCGGGGCTGGATCCCGGGACCCTGGGATCATGACCTGAGCCAAAGGCAGAGGCTTTAACCCACTGAGCCACCCAGGCACCCCAATATGTAGCATTTTGATATGCAGGGATCAGTGTAAGGATTTTTGGCTTAGAGCAAAAGTGGCATGAAGGCAAGGAATGTTCATGCTTGCTCTGGAAATAGGAGGATTCAGACTAACTTAAATCAGCACATACTTCAAAGCAATGGAAGAGACAAGTAGTGGGGGGAAGTTTGACATTAGAGAGAGTAGGGTTTCAATGTCAGAAGGAAAAGTTAGAGATTTAATCTGCAGCAAACAACAAGTCACTGGAAGTTTTTATAAAGGGAGTAAAATAACCTAGTGTGGCTGGCAGATGGCCTGCAGTCTGGAGATAAGAAGTCGAGGACTTGTGTTTTCATCCTGTTGAGCTAGAAGGGCAGGTAGGTCATAAATACTGAATCCATGGAGCATGCATGATTAAAACTTAGGTTAGCCTTCAAGATAAGAGAGCGGTGATCTACAGATAAAATAATTACTTCAGGCCTTGGCAATCACTAGTGATTCCAAATCACACCCTAGTGATTCCCAAGGCCTGAAGTAAGGAGTAAAATCTGTGGCAGTGGGTGGGACTTCCCAAGAACATGATTCAGGCATGATTTAGCAGGTGAGAACTGGAAACTCAAGAAAGAATAGGTCAGAAAACAAGGAGAGTTTTTCAGGAAGGATAAGATGATTAAAGGGTTACAGAGGATAAATACTGAGAACTAAATAAAATCAAAAGAACACCACTTTCTCATTTGATGGAAAAGGGCTAGAAAATAAAACCACTGTGAATGATTAAGGAATACACAACATATAGAGAAAAAAATTAAAGCATTTAAGTTTAAAATGTGTTAAAAATTTCCCCATTGGTATTAAAAAAAGTTTTGTATTCACAGTCCATTTGAGTGAACAAAAACAATGGACTCACAAGCAAAACTAAAACAACAAAAAATCTTCAAAGTCACTATTGCTAAAATTATCTACCTCCTTGCCACTCAAAGAATGGTCTGAAGACCAGCAGTCTCAGAATTGTCTGAGAATTGTCTGGAACTTGTCCAGGTCCCATCCTAGACTTTCTGAGTCAGAACTGCATTTTGACATCCTCCTCAGGTTCATTAAAGTTTGAGAAGCATAATACAATTTTGTGTGTAATGCAATTTTGACTATGCATCAGCTTAGAATATACATGACCACTACTTTCAACAATATATTTATGGATCCTCACTTCACATTGTCAGATAATAACAAGGCTGCAGGCCTGGTTTTTAGTTCTCAAGTCAGCTAGTAACTAGCTGTAAGAAAATCTCCCTCAGCAATCTCCATAGTCATATCCGGTCCTATGACTCTGTTGGCTTAAGTAAGTTGAGTTTAAGGGGCATGGTCCCTGCTCGCATCTGTAATGTAACAGTGCCATCATAAAGGAAAGAGGGACATTAAAGGCCTGTATTACAAAGTAGCAAAAATGTACAAAGCAAATATCTCACAGTGAGAAAATAGAGGTAAGACTGATTTGGGGAAGTAAATTTTTAGAGTTCCAATTTGAGAAGAAATTATTATTTCCTGTTCCTCCATGGAATGTGAGAATTTCTGGAGAGGGCAGTCTCTTACTTAGATAATGCAAAAGAGGAAGCTCTGCAAACCTCTAAAAAGGACAATAAATGGCAGGTATGGAATGCTCACCATGTGCTAGATAGATACGTTACACGTACATATCCTTTCATCCTCACTAAACACTAAGAGGCAGGGAACACTACTATTATCCCCACTTAAAGACATGAAAACTGAAGCTTAGAGAAGTTAGTAAGTTGAACAATGTCATATAGTTTACAAGAGGCCGAGCTGAGATGTATCTGACTTAAAAAGTAGAATTCAAGGTGGAGCTGAGATGTGTCTAACTTGAAACGTAGAATTCTTAAGTATCATACAATCAAATGAGAGGCTGGGGAGGGAGATAATATAAATAGTAACAGCTAATGTCTACTAAGTACCTACTACGTGCCAAGCATCATTTTAAGAGCTCAGCATATGTTAATACATTCAGTTATCACAAACAACTATCAGAAAGGCATGGTAATCATCTTCATTTTATAGGAGAGTACACTAGTCTGCTCAGGTTACCATAACAAACATCATAGACTGGGTGATACAAACAACACAAATTTATTACCTCACAATTTTGGAGGCTGGAAGTCTGAGAGCAGCGTGCCAGTATGGTCAGGTACCAGTGAGGACGCTCTTCTTGACTGCAGAAAGCTGCCACCTTGCTGTGTGCTCACATGATCTTTCCCAGGTAAGTTCACATTAAGGAAAAAGAGAGCTCCCTCTCTTCCTCAACTTATAAGGCCACCAATCCTATCAGATTAGGACCCTACCCTTATGTTTCATTTAACCATAATTACCTCTTCAAAATCCTATCTCCAGGGTGCCTGGGGGGCTCAGTGGGTTAGGCCGCTGCCTTCGGCTCAGGTCATGATCTCAGGGTCCTGGGAATGAGTCCCGCATTGGGCTCTCTGCTTGGCAGGGAGCCTGCTTCCCTCTCTCTCTCTCTGCCTGCCTCTACGTCTACTTGTGATCTCTCTCTGTCAAATAAATAAATAAAATCTTTAAAAAAAAAAATCCTATCTCCAAACACACTCACATTGCAGGTTAGGGCCTCAACATAAGAAATTTTCGACTATACAATTAGTCTTTAGAAGTAAAGAATTGTTATTTGAGCATGACTGAATGACTTTCTCAAGATCACCCAGCAGTGAATGGTGGGGTTTCCATTTAAATCTTGGCAGCTGGTCCTAGTGAACATAATTGGTCACTATATTATGCTCTTTCAGGGATCAGTGAACAGAGGGCATTTTAAGCATGGCATAGCTCACACCATTAATGGCTACTCTGTAGTCAATATTCTACTCTGATTTTTGCTTAACAAATACTTTTATTCAAATATAATTTCCCTCAAATATCTGTTTTTCTATTAGTGGAACTCTGATTATATGGCTTTTTTCTTTTCCAAAGCCAGTACAACTAACAAATGTAAGGTGAGAGAAAATAGATTCATTTGTATTGACTGAGTACTACTAGAGCTTCCAGGGACAGATTTATGGAATGGCATCCTTCAATTGCATTCAGGTTTCCACAAAACCCATTATTCTGCACTATCCTTCACTTTGTATCATTGTTAAGGGTATCTGCAACTCAGTTTAAATCCCTACAAGTGCCAATTAAAGGTGAGATTAAAGACATTCAACTCACAAGCTGGCAGAGTACTGCTCATGAACTGAAGTGAAGGAGGGCTGAAAAGAGGAAACAAGTTATGGTGGGTCAGTTGGTTAAGCATCTAACTCATTATCTCAGCTCAGGTTATGATCTTGTGGTTGTGAGAACGAACCCTGCATTGGGCTCTGCTCTCAGTGCGAAGTCTGCTTCAGATTCTCTCTCCCTCTTCCTCTTCTCTCTTTCTCTCACATAGATAAATAAATTAAAAATAAAAAGAGGGAATAAGTCAGGACTTGGTCTTTCTGGACTGCTGTGCCCACTGAAAAAAAGCCTTGGAGAAATGGAGTTATAAATTTGGAATTCTAGAAATGAAGAAAGTACAACCAAGTAAAGGTGACTGGTACATTTAAAGTCATACTGAATTCCCTATGCTGAGGAGATCTCTATATTAAGACTGAAAACAGTTAAGAGAGGAGTGTGGATATGCTGATGGTCAAATCTGTCACTTCACACTTATCTCCCATGATTCCCCAAACACCTGCTCTCTACTTTAGCAAGGATCACTCTTCACTGTGACCTGGGCACATAGCTTATAGATATTTTCTGGTTATATTCCTGGTATTTCCTCTATTGATGATGCCTTTTCACCTAGACTATCCAAATCTCATCCTTTAGTCCAGTTCAATTACCATATTCTTATGAATTTTTCTATCACTTTTTCAAATTCAATTTGAACTTCAACACACACAACTCCACACTAATACAACAGTTGGGAGAATTCTAATGGTCACATATAACTAATTCTTTCCTTTTCAGTGCATGAGAGAATTACAATTCCCTGCCTCCTTTACAGATGGTCAGGGTCCTAAGATTTGCTCTGGTTAATGGACTGTATATGGAGATGAAGTACCTCACTTCCTTACTTAGGTACTTAATCACCAGCATTAAACTAATCTTTTCTCTCCTTTCCTTGCCACTGAAATAGACAACATTTCAGATAGTAGCCTCTGTCATCCTGGGTCACAGAATAAAGATGAGATGGAGCAGAGTGCCCTGATAAACCACAATGGGAATTCAGCATGAGGGAGATATAAGCCTTTGTTATTATAAGCCTCTAAAATTTGTGAGCATATGTGGGAGGAAGGAATAGGGAGGTAGGGGAGACAGTGTGTTATTATAGCAGAATTCAGTTTATTCTAACTAATATAGCATCTTCTTGCTTTGAGACTATATATATCATATTACTAAGAGCCTTCATATAGTCCATACTCAATAAATATTTATAAGAATATCTTCTATGGGCCAGCCAATGGTTTTGGTGCTGAGATACAATGGTGAACAAAATATGAAGTCACTGACCTCAGGGTGATCATAATCTAATGAAAGAGATAAATGTCCACCAAATAATGACATAAATAAATGTAAAGTTTAAAAGAAAAGCTGTAACATGAAGAAAAAGTACATCTGATCTAGTGTAGTATCATGGAAGGCCTTTGTGATAAAGTGATTTTTCAAGCTAAGTTATACAAATAATTAAGGGTGAGCTAAGAAAGACTGGGAGGAGTGAGGAAGGAGAACTTTTCAGACAGAGGGTACAGCATGTATATGTGTCCTCAGGCACTGGGGAACATGACTAATAAATCAAAGAAACCAATGAGATAGAAACTAAAAGCATACAGAACCTTGTAGGCCAAGCTTATGAATTGTAGGTTTTATCCTACAAGTACATAGAATGGAGACCACGGAAGAATCTAAAGATGGCAGGGACAGGGTGTCACTGCAACCTCACTGTGACATGATGAAGTTCTTTCCTAAGGTTAATGCCCATTGTCAAAACCCATGCTATTAGTCCCTTGGTTTTATCAAAGAAAGATTTATTACTAAAACAGGTGGGGAGTCCCACCAAGCCAAGCTCTCTGGAAGGGGGTCCACAGCAGAGACAGAACAGAGAACAAAGAGGAATTTTATAAAGAAATCCCTCCAGTGGCACGCACCTGGCACAAAATTTGAAAGATGCATTAGGGAGGGTATGTGCTTGAGGGTAGAGGGGGCTGAGATTTAACATAGTGCTGCAGGAAGTGACAGATAGAGACAGAAAATGGACCTAGAGATGGTCAGTACTAAATCAAACTTCATAGGAGGTACAAGTTTCTTTCCCATGGTTTCTATAATTGGGGAGCACACGAGACTATACTGAATTTCAAAGAGTTTTTCTAGCTACAGCAAAGAGAATGGATCGCATACCAGTTAGGAGGATATCCTAATATGGATACCCATTAGAATTTTGCTATAGTGCCCGTAAAAAATGATAAAAGGTTAGACTGGAGCACAGGTGGTAGAGGTACAGAGAGGACATGGAGCCTATACTGCTCTACAAACTAGTATAATCAATTTATATCTCCTTTGAAGGAATCATTTTTGAGGTCAGTGTTGGACATCTGTTCTCTTCCCAGCCGGGGTTCTCTCCTAAAAAGTAACCTACAATTTAGCCTGTATCTTGACTCTCTTCCCTATTGCCTTTCACCACAGCCTCTACTCTTCTTGGGAACATTCTTAGGCTTGAACTTTTTCATGCTCTGTTGCAAATTAAGTCAGTTCCTTCGAGAAGAAATTAAAAACTATTTATTGTGTGTATTGCTTCTCTTCTGAGGCAAAATCTCTAAACTAGGGCTCTGGATATAGGGGTGGAGACAATGGAAAGTTTTCTCTCTGCGTAACTGACACTCCCACTCCTGGCACTGAGCCAGGTAAGTGGTAACTTGAGGTCCTCCAGATTCATCTCTGCTGGTGTGGAACCACTACCTTCGGAGCCCAGGATAGAGTGATGAGGACTTCAACATTCTAGCATGCTATGCCCAGGTAACATCTCTATCCTACAATTAGGGGTAGAATGGAAAAGGGAGCCCCCTATACCTTGATAGCACTTCCTGAGGGCTTAGACAGCAATAGGTCACTGGGGGCAGAACACTGAAACACTGAAGTCCTACCCTTCCCACAAAGAAAGCTCTCTGGCTGGGAGCTGTGGGGAGATGGAGCCCTATGTTCTTGGGTATACCAGCCTGGATAGGAGCCTCCACTAACTGAACTGAGATGGGAGTGAGAAGGAGAGGTATCAATTCAAATGCCACAGACTCCTCCTTTTCTTACTGAATTTTTTAAGTATTCTTAAATAAATGTTTCTTCATTTGCTGTTTGTCCTTAGGACTATTTCCAGTGGCTGTAAAATGTTTGAATAGTTTTCACCAGTTTCACTGTAGAGCAGATCAATGTCATGCCAGAAGTCTCTTGCCTCTCTATGTTTGTTTTGGGTAGGCCCCTCTCACACTACCCCTGGGCACTGGCCAAGATATTGCTCGAAAATGTGATATAAGCAGAAGCTTGAGAAATGTTTGCTCTGTAGGACCTGTCCTCTCTTGATGCTGGGAACCTTCTTACCCCCATTTAAACAAGCCTGAGCTAGTCTCCTGAAGCATGGTGATTCTGCATGGAGCCAGAGTGCCAAACTATCCCAGGTGTCCCAGGCATCACAGATTAGGCTGAGAGTGATGTTAGAAGAGCCCTGAGAAGAGAACATTCCAAAGATGGGATGCCAAAAGCACTGAATTCTGCTGAAAGAATAAGAGGACTGGAAAGTTCATTATATTGAGCTATCAAGGTTACCATTCAACTGAACAAGAACCATTTTATTAATAAAATGGGGACAAGAGATGGAGCAGAATAGGCTCAAGAGTAACAGGGAAGGGACACCGGGGTGGCTCAGTGGGTTAAGCCTCTGCCTTCAGCTCAGGTCATGATCCCAGAGTCCTGGGATTGAGCCCCACATTGGGCTCTCTGCTCAGCAGGGATTTCTGTCAAATAAAGTAAAAAAAAAAAAAAAAAAGGAGTAACAGGGAAGTAAGGTCTACTAGTCTCTAGACTAGTAGAGCTAGTAGGGAAGAGACAAAACTCAGAAGGTGCAGTTTTGCTGAGCATGGGAGATGGATCAGTCGTGAGGGCAGTGGCTCTCAACTGGGGGAGATTTTGCCCCCTAAGGGGTCATTTGGCCATGTCTGAAGATGTTTTTGATTGTCACAAATGCGGGGGAGAGCATTCTTGTGGGTCAAAATCTCAGATGCTGCTAAACATCCTCCAATGCACAGAACAGTCCCTCAGTAATACACTATTCAATCCAAGGCATCAAGAGAAACCCTAACAAAGAAAAAAAAAAAAGTTAGTGAAAGCAAACATTTTGTTTTGGTGTGTTTTTTGTTTGTTTGTTTTCTTTGTTTTAAACACAGATGAAAACAATACATTTTGATTGTCATGGAGAGGATCTGAGAGGAACAGGTTGAGGGTACAGAAAAGAAAGGTGTAATTTCCTTTGGCCAAGAATTATTAATAACCTAAAAAATAAAAAAAAAACAAAAATAAAAATAAAGAATTATTAATAACCTTTTTTACAGAAGAGGGCACTGAGACTCCAGAGGATACGTAGTTTGTCCCAGGTGAGGAAGTCAGTGAGTGGTGGGACCCAGATTCACATTTTGTCCTATTTTGCTCTACACCAAGTGGTTAAAGAAGCTCTTAATCCTGCTACAATGCCAACCAACAACTGCATCAGCAACACAAACCCAAAGAAGCTACTATCAAAGACTTGTCCTTCCTGCCTTCTGAAAGCTTTACTCTTACCACTCACCCATTTTCTCTATTGAAACAAGTTTTAAGCTTATTATAAAGGCTGAGCATGGCATTTAGGGAAGAGGACCTTCACTGGCAGTCCAGGCTCCAATCCTTTTAGTCACATTTGGGGTCACTTGGCCTCTGCCATATGGCAAGCATAATTTCTTCTTTGGAACCCATAAAGGAGTCCACCCCTGCCTCTCCTTTACTGTCCTTGAAATGCTCTGCAGTCCCAGCCATCGCTCAGTGAGCTCTGTTGTATCTGAGAATGACAGCTAGCTCACATGTGCAGCACACACACACACAAAATGATCCAGCCCACATGAAATCTGGACTCTGACACTTCATCAGGTGTTCTGATTGTACTTTACTATGAAGCAGTGATATTGCAGAATTCTAAGCATTATCATTTTATAATAGCCAAATGCCTTAATCATACAGTAAAAACAAATGTGCAGCTAGAGTAGCTAGAAGCACTTACACTGTACCCCAGGGACTATTAGGTAGACTAAGGGAAGTAAGAAGATGAGTGGCAAATGAGGAAATGCAGGGAGGGAAGGCAACTTGGAGCCAAATAATGCATTAATATGCTGACATATCTGCGGAAGAAACTTTTAAACCTGTACTCATGCACATACTCCAGACAGAACCTGAAAGTGTCCAGGGAACATACACCTTTCTCCCAAGAAACCCAGCTGGTCTCAGGGGAAACTAGGGAAGTGTTAAGTTAATGCAATGAGGTATGTAAGATTATGAAGAACTGTATATCCACTTTCTTGTTTTAAGAGATTCCATATCTGAACTATTTTTAAAACTCTTTGCATAGATTTCACAAGCTCCCTCTCCTACTTTTTCCAGTTTCTAATACATTTCAGTTTCAGGAAATTCTTGCATTTGGATTATATTAGGAGTATTTCCTGCTTGAATAAACTTTGAAATTCCCTGCTTACTCAATGGAGATAAAGATACCCTTCAGCACAACTTTCAAGATAACTCTTCATGGATTTGAGGTATTTCTCCCTTCTCCCTGCCATCTACCTTTCTCCTTTACATATCATTCTTCCTCTTTTGCCTCCATCCCTTTTCCTCTCCTTCCTTCCTCCCTCCACCTTACCTGTCTTTTCTCTGTGGTCTTCTTACGACTTGAACCCAGGTGTGGTTGACACAAAATCCCACAAAGTGTAGACTATGTAAAATAGAAATAACCACCCTGGACTATAATCTTATTTTTTGATTTAACATAGGCACTGTGATCTATTAAAATGTTAAAATGCAATTTCCAATGACAAGGATGGAACCAGGGATTATTATGCAAAGCTAAATAAGTCAGTCAGAGAAGGACAGATACCATATGATTTCGCTCAAATGTGAAATTTAAGAAACAAAACAAATGAGCAGAGGAAAAAGAGAAATAGAAACCAAGCAACAGACTCTTCACTATAGAGAACACACTGATGGTTACCAGGGTGGAGGCGGGTGGGAAGATGGGTGAAATAGGGAATAGGGATTATAGAGTGCTCTTGTTGTGGTGAGTACTGGGTATTGTACGCAAGTGTTGAATTTCTATATCGTACACCTGAAACTAATGTAATACTGTGTTAACTAACTGGAATTAAAAACTTAAAAGCAAACAAAAAAGGCCCCAGATTTCTTTTAGGGTAAGAACAGACATGGCAGACATCTACTGAACTAAGGCAAGGAGGGGATTTAGGGCTCTAAATACTCTTAAAATAGATATTCAATTGGTCCTTCTGTTTTTATCTCTATCTTTACACCCATTTTCAGAGATACTATCAATTCTTAAATGTTTGGCATCTTCCCCAGGATAACTAAGCTGCTTCTCATCTTTTCTTATTGTCTGTTCAGAAAGCTACTTTCTCAGATCAAGGGTTAGGGTTAAGGTTAGGTTGTATACTGGTATTTTGTTGGGACCTTTCCAGAGCAGAAAATCCCGACTTCTGCTGGGATGAGGGTTAGGATTAGCATTAGGGTTAGGGGTTACAGGTTAGGGGTCAGAGTATATGCCTGGAAATTCTGGAGTAAAAGAAAATGTCAAAAGTGCAAAATTTTAGGGGCACTTGGGTAGCTCAGTTGGTTGAGCCTTTGCCTTCAGCTCAGGTCATGATCTCAGGGTTCTGGGATCGAGTCCTGCATCAGACTCTCTGCTCAGCAGGGAGCCTGCTTGCCGCCCCCTCCTCTCTACCTGCTTCTCTGCTTACTTGTGATTTCTGTCAAATAAATAAATAAAATCTTTTTTAAAGAAGTGAAAAATTTTAAATCTAGAATATTATCAAATATATCGATCAGCTGAGAAGCAATATAATTTTACTATTACTACTATGGCATGTTTTTCTATGGCTTCCTTTGAAAGTGTACAGAAGTAGTTTAATTTCCCCCATTTTCCATATTTTCAACACAGCATCACTGGAACAGAATAAATGGCTGAAATGGCAATTTGCCACCAATCCTGTACCACTCTGAGAGGAGTATATCAGAAGAGAATATCATTTACTGTTGACTAAAACATTAAAAGATGAAATGATAACATTTGAATCAAGTGCTTTTCATGAAAAATCACTAAATATCTACTAAAAAGTATTGAAAACACTTTGGATCAGAGCCTAGCCTTTTATTACAGAGCTTGAATTACTCTTTGGCATTTCTGCTATTTTCTATAGAAGCCAAGCTTAAGAAAGGCAGGATCCAAGAAGATCTAGGAGATGCTTTAATCTTTGGAGATTCCATTCCTGGACAGTGACTGAGACAAAGATATGAACAATTTTATTCAAATAAAATTGAACAGGGAAAGATCACCTTCCTGTCACTCTTCCCACTCAAGTATCTCTTTACACAATAGTTGCTTTCATTCTCCTTTCTAACATTTGCATACCAAAGTCTGCGATAGTGACTTGGATGACACATAAAAGGGAAGCGTCTTCCATGTGGGAATCCCGTCTAAAAGCCTGATGTCAATAAAGTATGGAGGAGGTCAGGTGATCAAATACCAGTGAGCAGTGCTATAATAAATCATTTCTAGGCATTGGACAGAACTATTCTTGGGCTTCTTTATTAAAAACACATGCCCCTCTTATTCACTTAAAGGAAGGACCCAAAGCTGGTTTGTTGAGACTATCCACTCATGTGAATTCTTTGTGAGCAACTGTATAGCACCAACAGCCCCTGAGCAGTTAGCAAAGAACAGCATTTAGACTACCCACCTAACTATCACAAAATTCACAGCTAAGGTAGATGACTTCACAAAATAGCTTCCTCTCTTTCTCAAATGAAAATGGTGAGGAACAGCTCACAGGTCTTCAGAACAAATTGACAGATGTCTGAGCTGCCTCTCACACTGCAGATGGTCCCAGAATGGGCATGGGGTGGGCAGCATTCTGGTTAACAGGGCTCATTCTGGTTAATTTATCTACCTCCATTACCCCTGCCATTCAAGTGCTGAGGTTCAGACAAGCTGTCCCTTCCATTAATTTCCAGTCACAAATAATGAAACAGCACCATCTTAAGTGAGCTACCTACCACTAACTGTATCAGAATATAATGAATTAGAACTAGAACTCATACCCCACAACTTCTCATATTTACCAATTATTACAGCAATGTTGGGAATTATATTCTTATCTCCCAGAAGCTAAAAGTGTTTACACAACTGTGCCTTAGGTAAACAGGGAACTAGAGAATAGCCAACCAATTATCAAGATTAATTTTGCACAAGTCAGAATGTTGGGCTGACTTTCTGAAGTATCTTGCATTTCTTACATGCTGTGCATTGAAGATAGAAACTGGTTTTCACTAACTTTATTTAAGGAAAATTACTCAAACATGTAAGCTGTTTGCATATAGTTGTGGAATCATCAGCATTTGTCAGATTACTACAATGACAGGCTGATTTTGATCAATGTATTATCAGACGCAGGCTCTCACTTGCCCCAAGTCACCTAATGTGAAAAGGTGGCTCATGGAACCATTCTCTAACTGGTAAAATACTACACACATAGTAGGGGTTCTTATGTAAATTAACAAGTTCTCATGGTATCTGTTCTAATGGGCCCATAACTCACTGCTACGTTGGGTAAACTGGGCTCTTTTCAGTTGTGTTTTACATTCTGGTATTCTGGCTCATGGGAAGTCTCCCCTCTTCAAAGTATTATGTTCTACACATTTATAATACAAAAACTTTCCTTGTATGTTCTTTCTCTCATATCCCTGTTGATATATAAGTAAGTTTTGCCCTAGTTTTCAAACAGAAAAGTTCTGATTCTCAAAATGCCAGACTCCTGGTAAAACTTAGTAGATTCTACTTAAGGCTAATGAGATCGAGCTGGAAACCAAGAATTCCTACAGGAGTGTCACATGCCAGCAAACTTTGAAATTGGTTGTTATGTTATTACAACTGGCTATTTTCAAGTTATCTTAACGTTCTCTTTTTATAATACAATATAAATGTACTTCTCTTAGAAATTTCCTACACTTTACAGTCCTCTGAGTAATTTCCAGCTATATTCCTTAGAAAGCAGGGCTGGGCAAATTTTTTCCCCTCTTGCAACCTGCCATACCTTTCCTGATCCACACTTGAACAGGAGATGAGTTCCTACTTATACAGCTTAGAAGCAGAAAGCTGGGGACTCTTAATGGCCAGATAACAGGCTCCAAGTTTGTAGGTCTACAGAAGGACAAACTTGTCCATCTGGTTCTATAAGTGAGAGTTACTAGTAGCACCCCTGTGTGTGTATTAACTCCATCCTGAGGATAAAGTGAAAACTGAAAATTGTAGAATATGCATACTTCCTGCTGAAAGCTTATGAATTCTTGAAATGTGAGATGCAGATATTGATAAAAAGGAATGTTAACCTTTCAAAGTCGTATTTAAAAGGAAGCTCCATGAGGTGCCTGGGTGGCTTAGTGGGCTAAGCCGCTGCCTTCAGCTCAGGTCATGATCTCAAGGTCCTGGGATAAAGCCCTGCATTGAGCTCTCTGCTCAGCAGGGAGCCTGCTTCCCCCCCTCTCTCTGTCTGCCTCTCTGCCTACTTGTGATCCCTCTCTCTGTGTCAAATAAATACGTAATATCTTTAAAAAAAAAAAAAAAAAGAAGCTCCTTTTGGCAACTGATTTTCAGGGATATGGTTGACTCCTAAGGAGTAAGTTCAAAGGTGCTCAAGGTGGTGATCTGTAATGTTTAGTATGCTAGTACTCTCTAATAGAGATCTATAAAATATACCTCAAATATTAGTTTACTAGTGAGTGTAGTTAATAATGCTACAAATGCATTATGAGTGAAGCTCCTTTATATAAAATTGTTATTCAACTCAAAAAATAATGCCCACTCTTGAGATCTTCTACCAGGTTTTCTCCATGGATACTTGTTATATTCTTGGGATCATACTGTGGCCTGAGTTATACCCAAATTTACATAAAAATATGCCAGATTATAATGGAATTCTTTTGTGCTTGAGTAACACAGTATACAAATTCTATATATGGAGAAACAAAAGCATAGACAAATTATATTACTTTCCTCACGTTGGAGAAATCTAGGAGGAAAGTGCATGTTCTCTGGGGAATTATAGAGGAAGGAGTTGCTTGTGTACTATGCAATTCTAATTTTGTAATGGCTGGCTGTTCTCATATTCTCATATTCCTAAAGAAGAAATGAGAAATATGGAATGAATAAAATAATTTCACTTGGAATATTATGTTAAGAGCTTATCACTGGGGCGTCTGGGTGGCTCAGTTGGTTAAGTTGCTGCCTTCAGCTCAGGTCATGATCCCAGGGTCCTGGGATCAAGCCCCGCATCGGGCTCCTTGCTCAGCAGGGAGCCTGCTACTCTCTCTGCCTTTGCCTGCCACTCTGCCTGCTTGTGTGCTCTCTCTCTGTGTCTCTGTCAAATAAATAAATAAATAAATAAATAAATAAATAAATAAATAAATTTAAAAAGAGCTCATCGCTAACAAATGAACAGTTGGTGTTCATCAGTTAATGAAGAAGTCACAAATAACTCATGCTTCTAGCTTCTAAGACCCTTAAAATTTACTTGGGGAGGCAAGGCACAGAAATATGAAAGATATACATAAGAAAGTAGATTAGCTGCCAATTAATGTGACAGCTCAGTGTAAAGGAAAACAACACTGAGTTGGGAATCACTACACAGATTCTAATTCTGATTAGCCATGAACTACTTTAGTGACATTGAGAATGTCAAAATCTCCCTGGGCCTCAATTTTCTCACCTAGTTATATTTACTGAGTGTTTACTATGTGTGCCAGCCATCTTACAAATATTTTCTCATTTTCTCCTCAAAGCCACTTTAGAAAGTAGATAATATTATTCTATTATTGGGCCCTCCTTTACTGATAAGGAAACTGAAGCAAAACAATATTAAGTAACTTGTCCAGGATTATACTCTTAGTATGTGGCAGAGGATTCAAATTTATATTCTCAAACAGGAGAAGGTTGGTCAGCCTAAGAATGATATGTGTATGCATGTGCGTATGTATGTGTATGAAAGAAAAAGTACAAACGTCGGAGAGGTTTTTTTTAATTTGTATTATATGACATGTGATATCATACATGATAAAGAAATTACCAACTATCTGGATAAGCTATGAAACATGATAAGGTTCTGTCCATATCACATGCCAATAGGGAGCCCATTTCTTGAGGCTGTCTCTATGACTGCATGAGCCTGATTCTCTGGCTCATTTCTTTACAATATGATCATGTCGAGCACACATAAATTACTCTCAACATTGAGACACAACTTCCCCATAGAAAGTAACCTGCTATATTTTATACTTGAGATGACATTAATTACCCTCACACTACTAAATCTAACATACTTATTTCTCTCTAGACATGAGTTACAGGAATTTTCATGGTACCTGATAGTTATTCCTCATTTATTATAGGTATAGCATAAAACATTATTGCTTTTGTTTTGTTTGTTTTCTTGCTTTATATTACTTTAAGGAGAAACATGGAGATATTTAAACTTAAATCCATTTACTTAAATCCATTTTATGATGATAGTACAAAAGTTAGGTGTCTAGGGGTGCCTGGGTGGCTCATGGGTTAAGCCTCTGCCTTCGGCTCAGGTCATGATCTCAGGGTCCTGGGATCGAGGTCCATATCAGGCCCTCTGCTCAGCAGGGAGCCTTCTTCGCCCCTCTCTCTCTGCCTGCCTCTCTGCCTACTTGTGATCTCTCTCTCTCTGTGTCAAATAAATAAATAAAATCTTTTTTTTTTAATTAGGTGTTTATATGTGAATCATAAGCACTCAAACCTGTTTTCTTTCGTACTGGTCACTTCAAATATCAGAGTTATAGCTTCTGTGGGTAGGATTTTTTAAATGATAGAAGAAGAGTACTGTATTGGTTTAATGCTATCTACCTAAACATTACTTGTACTTCGAAATCTTGAAATTTTTTGTGCTTTATTCATGACTCATTTCTTTTCTTTTTTTAAGATTTTATTTATTTATTTATAATTATTTATTTATTTTCAGCAAAACAGTATTCACTAAGATTTTATTTATTTATTTGACATAGAGAGAGCAAACTCAAGCAGGGGAAGCAGCAGTCGAGGCAGAGAGAGAAGCAGGCTCCTAAGCGAGGAGCCTGAAGAGGGGCTCCATCTCAGGACCTCGGATAATCATGACATGAGCTGAAGGTAGACACTTAAATGACTGAGACACCCAGGTGCCCCATTCATGACTCATTTCAAGTTAACACTTTTCTGGGTTTTTTTGCTCTGTATATCTCACAGTGTCTTCAGATAAAAACCATACATCTTTGAGCTACAGCCACCAAGTGACTGTGCACCAAGGTGTATACTTCAGTATCTCTAGCCCTCTAGTGAGGCAGTTAGTTCCATCATTTTTGGAAGGATGGCAGATATATAAGAAATATAAGTGAAACTTCCAACAGCTATCATTATACCTGGTTATATAAACTCATTAAGAAAACTTATATTTCATAAATGACTTAATTTATTTTCAAATTCAGTCCTGAGTAAATATTAATAATGGTTATAAAACTGATGCTAGATGTTCCTAGGCTTATGTATCTTGTATCTCTGCAACACAGATCCTTAATTTCTGTTGAATGGATAAATGAATGAATGGATGAATGAATAGGCAGATGAATATCTAATCATTATAAATGGTATACTATGTGAATAAAGAAGTAAGCCTCAGGATATAATTTACTACCATCTGGGCTGCCCTCTCTCTTAATTGCTTGAGTCTAGACTATGAGGCTGATAAATCCTTCCCTCTCTATCAAGGCCTATATTTAGTTAAGGTTTATTCTGTCATTTCATTTTGGTTTTCCTACATATTGGTTTTACTCAATTACTGATATATTTTTGTTTCTTTTTTCTTTTATTTCTGAGTAATTTGAATCAAATAAGTTTTAAAAAATTGTACCAGTCATTATTCAAGAAACAACAGTTAATCCAGCATAAGTAAGTTTGAATACAGCATTATCAAGGCTGTCTCAAAATATTAAACCAATGGCATAAATTGGGTGGTACCACATAAGGCTATACTTTCAGCAGCATTTACTGAGTCAATGCAATGTTCCAGGCCTAAGTTCTTTACAAATACTCACTTACATAATTCTCATAACAAACCAATATAAGGAAGATAATGTTAGGTTCTTTATATTTTCAAGTAGCCTTAACATTAGTAATAGCTACTGTTAGTACATAGAAGAAAAGAGTAACTAGGGAATAATCTTCTAGCATTATAAGAAGTAAAGAAAATTTTCCATGTATTCAGATAAATTTACATTATCTTTTCTATCCAATATCAATAAAACAATTTCTCCCAAACACAGTGCAATTTAGAGTGGCAGCTAAGTGTTTCAGGAAATAAAGTATGGAGAGTTAAAATTCTAAAACACAAATACCATCTATTGTCTCCATCATTTCATAAGATAAAGGTCATTTCAAACTAAAAATGCTGGAAAGATATAAGCTTATAATAAAGGTCATTCCTTTAATTGAATAAGAATGTGAAAGATTCCTGGTGTTTAATTTCTGACTTCAGAACTGGCTAATGAAAATCTCCCCAATGACTGGCACAAGTCTTTATACAGGTATTTGGGAATCACAAAACATCAGGCCATGGCAGCCACACTTACGAATAAATTTTTCTGAAAGCAGATGTAACCTACATTCAGCAGGCTCTACTTTCCCCCTGTCTTTACACTGTCTTTACACTGGTACCATATTCACCTTAAAGGCTTATTGCACCTTTTCAAAAACCAAATCTAGCACTACAATTCATTGGGATATCATTTTCTCAAGAGGTTATATAACAATATGGAGAAAGTATTTTACCTCAAATACTAGCTTTATAAATATTCCCTTTAAATATCTTCTTTCTTCCCTCAAAGTACATCTCTGAATCCCAGATTCCTCACCCTTCCTCTCTCTGTGCCACTTTCTATCTACAGTTCATAAGTTCCTTACAGCTCCCACTCCCATCCCACCACTTCTGGCTTTTAACTTTTGTCTCCCACTCACTGAAACCCTAACCTGGCTTTAGCTAAACCTATCCCCACCTGCCCAAAACAAATTGTATTATCCAAAGATGAATATATAAATCTTGCATTATGCCATGACTGGCATTCCTCTCACAGGTACGGTCTATGTTCTTTCCCTTTAAATCCTGGAAGAAGCTTGTGAATGACCTGACCAATGAAGTATGGCCAAAGTGATGCTCTATAGTTTCCCAAGTTAGATCACAAAAAAGACACTGTTGCTGGCAGGCTCTCTCACTCTCACTTTCTCTCTCTCCATCTTTCTCTCTCTGTCTGTGTGTCTCACGTTCCATCTCTGCAACTGCCCCCCACCCCCCGACCCTGCTTGTTCTTGGATCCCAACCACTCCATCTTTCTCTCTCTGTGTGTCTCACGTCCCATCTCTGCAACCTGCCCCCCGCAACCCTGCTTGCTCTTGGATCCCAACCACAATGCTGTGAAAAAGCCCAAACTATCCTTAGGGAGAGAATCCTTGGACAGGATCTGTATGCATCATCACAAATATAAGCAAACGGTCTTTCAGATAATTCTAGTCACCAACCTTTAGGGTCTTCCTCTGAGGCCTCAGCCATCGTAGAGACCAGTCATCTACACTCTATCTGGTTCAACTTCTTAGCTCACAGAAACCATGAGAGATAATAAAATATTATTGTTGCCCTGAGTCACTAAGTTTTCGGGTGTTTTCTTATGGAGAAGTAGATAATTAATACATCTCCTTATGAAGGAGCTCCCTGACCATTTATTTTTACTAGTGTATTCCTCTTGGGAAGGTTAAGGAGGGGATGATTAAGGTTTCCCCAACTTCTTTGTTAAACTGCTTTTCTAAATCTTCACCAAATAAGCACTGGTCTAATTCAATCATAGGCACTATTTCTTCTAGCTACTTAAAAAGAAATGCTTTTAAGTCTTTAAAAAAATGGTCTAATAGGGGGCACCTGGGTGGCTCAGTTGTTAAGCATCTGCCTTTGGCTCAGGTCATGATCCCAGGCTCCTGTGATCGAGCCCTCAACTGGGTTCCTTGCTTGGCAGGAAGCCTGCTTCTCCCTCTCCCACACCGCTTCCTTGTGTTCCCTCTCTCACTGTGTCTCCCTCTGTCAAATAAATAAATAAAATCTTTTTTTAAAATGGTCTAATGTTTATATGAGTAAAATGTGAGATTTGGAAACATGTCCTAGTTATGCAGAAGAAAAACACTGCAAATGCAAATATATTTTGATAATTAAATATATCAAAATATTTATTTGTTAAATATTTATATTCTGTAAAACTGAAACAAAAAATTAAATAGACTATTATTTTAAGTTAATTCATATTTCTCACAAAAAAGGAATAATAACCTTTATAGACTCAATGAACTTCTTCATTAATATTCACTTGATAAAGCTGGAAAAAAGCTTAACATTGATTTGATCATAAAAGCAATGCTTAATATTGCAGAATATACTTTTCAGTAAGCTTGGAAATCTGCATTTACTAACATAACTTCATAGTTCTCAATCTATTCTTGGCAAGATATTACAATGGCTGAGCAGTGCCAGTGCTTATCAAATTATTTATATTGCTCACAGTACTATAAGCTACAAGGAATATTGTGAACATTTTTAATATTATATAATACATCTGTTTAAATGATACCTAAAAAGGCAGCAATGTTCTCCAACCTGCCTTACTTACACAATTTAAACTACATAAAGCATGGAAAGAACTAGTAACAAGGCTTTGGGAAAAGGAGAATCATTCAAAAGTCACACTGAATTTGGACCACACTAAAAGCTCAATTCCTTAGAAGGTTTTTATATTCCTTATTTATTTATTTATTTGACAGAGAGAGGTCACAAGTAGGCAGAGGAAGGCAGAGATAGAGGAGGAAGCAGTCTCCCCATGGGGCAGAAAGCCTGATGCGGGGCTCGATCCCAGGACCCTGAGACCATGACCTGAGCTGAAGGCAGAAGCTTAACCCACTGAGCCACCCAGGCGCCCCTATATTCCTTATTTAAAGAGGGAGAGGAATAGCAAGGAGTGATATGACAAGGAATATTACTGCCAGTCTAGAAGAACTGGGCGACTATAAAAGGGACACCTTTCTCAAAATTATTTTAGCATATGAGGCCGATATCCTCATTCAGGATTTACCGACCTAATATTCTGGCAATTATTTCAGTAGCATGAAGGAATGTGTTTAGGTGAGAGGGTTAGACCCAAGGGTAATAAAAGAAAAGCAGAAAAGACTAAAACATCAGAGATGGCTGTTATTATTAGAAATGGCAGATATAGGGGCGCCTGGGTGGCTCAGTTGGTTAAGCGACTGCCTTCAGCTCAGGTCATGATCCTGGAGTGCTGGGATTAAGTCCCATATCAGACTCTCTGCTTGGCAGGGAGTCTGCTTCTCCCACTGACTCTCCTCTTATGATATCTTTCTCTCTCAAATAAATAAATAAAATAATTTTAAAAAAATTTAAAAAAAAAAAGAAACGGCAGATATAAAGCTATTTTAGCCCAAACTGTGGCACAGGCATATTGAGTAAGAACTCCTTTCTGTTCCCAAAGACATGGCTGCAAAATGTTACCACCTTGAAGGTATCCTTCTTTTAAGATTTTACTAGAGTATCAGGTAAGAGATCGTTTTCAGACAGATTTAGAAGAATGACATATAATGAACCCCAAGTCCTTTTTTCTTGTTTCTCATAATGAAGTTTGGTGAATACTTGTGTTAAGTAAGTTCATGTATGTGAATGATAGGCAGAACAATACCTGAAATATAATGGGTGCACAAAAATATTTCTTTACTCTAAACCTCCTATCAAAATTACATAACACATATCTCAAATGCATAACATATAGTTGTACAAACCCTCTAAGAATATATTATTTGAGTCAGTACATCTTCTGTTAGAAATTTGCCCAAAATAATCTACAGATTCAATGCAACATTACCAAAACACCACCAGCAATTTTCATAAAACTAGAACAAATAACACTAAACTTTTGTATGGAACCAAAAAAGACCCTGAATAGCTAAAGAAATCTGGAAAAAGTAGAACAAAGCTGATGGTATCACAATTCTAGATTTCAAGATCTACTACCAGGCTACAGTAATCAAAATAGTATGACACTAGAACAAAAATAGGGACATACATCAATAGAATAGAAAAGAGACCCCAGAAATAAACTGATGATTATATACTCAATTAATCTTTGACAAAGGTGGCAAGATTACACAAAGGTGAAAAGAGAGTATTTTCAATAAATAGTGCCAGGAAAACTGGACAGCCACATGTAAAAGAATGAAACTGGACCACCATTGAACACCATACACAAAAACAAACTCAAAATGGATTAAAAACCTAAATATGAATCCCTAAACTATAAAAATCCTAGAAGAGAGCCCAGGCAGTAATTTCTCTAACACTGGCATTTTCCTAGATATGCTTCCTAAGACTAGGGAAGCAAAAGCAAAAATAAACTATTGGAACTATATAAAAATAAAAAGCTTTTGCAGAGCAAAGGAAGCCATGAACAAAACAAAAAGGAAACCTGCTGAATGTAAGAAGATATTTGCAAATGATATATCCAATAAGGGATTACCATCTAAAATATATCAACAATGTATACAACTCAACACCAAAAAACCAAGCAGTCCAATTAAAAAATAGGCAGAGGATCTGAGTGAACATTTTCTTAGATGGCCAACAGTTAAATGAAAAAATGCTCAGCATTGTTAATCATCAGGGAAATCCAAATCAAAGCACAATGACACAGCACATTTTAGAATGGTTAAAATAAAAAGGAAAAGAAATAACAAGCGTTGGTGAGAATACAGAGAAAAATGAACCCTCATACACTGTTGGTGGACATGTAAATTGGTACAGCTACTGTGAAAACCAGTAAGGAGTTTCCTCAAAAATTAAAAACAGAAATGCCTTATAATCTAATAATTCCACAATTGGTTATTTACCCAAAGAAAATGAAAACACTAATTGAAAAATATTTATGCACTATTATGTTTGTTGCAGCAGTATTTATAATAGCCAACGTAGGAAAGCAACCAAAAGTCCATCAGTAGATGAATGGATAAGGAAGATGTGATTACACATACATACACACACACACACACACACGTATTACACAGCCACAAAAAAAGGATGAGAGCATGGCATGTAAGACATCATGGATGGATGGAAAGGGCATTATGCTAAGTGAAATAAGACTGAGAAATACAAATACCATATTATTTTACTCATAAGAGGAATCTAAAAAAATAAAAATCCAAACAACCAGAAAACATCAACAACAAATTAATTCAAAAAAGCAGAATGACTAATTCATAGAATAACTGGAAGCTTGTCCTCTTTACCAGTCCAGCCAGTCCTCTTTACCTATTTTTCCCATCCTCCCACCCCCATTCCCACTGGCAACCATCAATTCCCTGTATTTATAGGTCTGATTCTGTTCTAAAGAGAACTTGTTGATCTTATTTGGTGGTTAATTAAAACACTATGTATAATAACAGTTGATGCTGGTAAGAGTCCAATCCATCTAGCTAGTAATCCTTTCAATTTTAGCAGTTATTTTCCCCAGGGAATGTCTGCTTGGCAATTCAATTGGCATGTGTAGCCCAAGTAACAAATCAGTTATTCGGTTAACTGGGTGCCTGCCAACTTGCAGGAACATGCTGCCCCATCCAAAGCCATTTCTCTGCTCAAAATAAGAAGGAAGTCCCTGGGGATATCAGAGGAATTGGCTGGAATTGGCTCAAGCGTCCAGCTTTCAGGACGCTACAAGGATTACTCTGCTCCTCTTCGTTGAAGCCTGAGGATTCCACCAGACAGTCTTCCTGTTTAATATTCTGTCCCAGTTATTTAAACCACAACAACTGCCAGCTACAAGGATTGCCTTTCGGTAGCAGGCAGGTATTAGGCTCTATCTCATACCTTCCCCTTTCTATTGTAGCCATCATTTCTGTCCTTCTGGAGGGGAATGTCATCCATTTAAGAGCCACCTCATTCCTTTACCACCATCCCTCCCACCTACCTGAAGTTTCTTTGATTCAGATCTCCCTTCTCCATGTGAGGATTTACCACCAAATAAGATCAACAAGTTCTCTTTATGGGACTGTTGGTGGTAATTAAAAGGAATAATTAAATGTCATTGCATTCTGCTCCCTAAGTCTCTCTTGTGCTACAATCAGAGGAAACTGTGTTTCACTTCCTCATAGACAAAATTATCTGATATTCTTTCTGAAAGAAAAAATAAGACCTCACATATAAGATCCCTTGACTTCTAGAACCCACAGACAAAAGTGGAAAGGGAATGAACTCAATTCTGAATCAGACAATGGTGCAAAAGCAAGAGTTCAAAATTAGGGGGATTAGTCCAGGTCTTAGATGGCAGGAAATCCTGATAATAAAGTAGGAGATCACAAGAACAATAGGATGTTGACCTATAATCAAGAATATGAGCTCTGGGTGGGTCCAAGCAATTACTGTGCCCTTTGATTACATTAACCAACAGTGTTCAGCCTGAAGGACAGTTCTGTACCCCTAGCCCCTTGGAGACATGCCCTGCCCCCTTGCTTGCCCTTCCTCACAAAGACTCCACCTCCCCGATTGCTCTTCCCAGGGTCCATGGGTCCTGTGCCCGAGACTGACTTTGGGCTGGGGTATAACCACAACTACAGCAGAGGCATCATTTTAAAGATTCATGTATTGTAAAATCTTTCAATAACTTTATAGCACCCACAAAGTCAGAGTGAAAAACCAAGAAACATTATGGGTATATGTATACGCATATGTATATGTATATGTGTATGCGTGTGTGTTTTAAAAATTTTATTTATTTATTTGAGAGAGAGAGGGAGAGAGAGTGAGAGACAGCATGAGAGCAGAGAAGGTCAGAAGGAGAAGCAAACTCCCCATGGAGTTGGGAGCCCGATGCAGGAATTGATCCCAGGACTCCAGAACCATGACCTGAGCCAAAGGCAGTGGCTTCACCAACTGAGCCACCCAGGTGCCCCTGTATATGTGTGTTTACAGAAGGTCCTGGAGAGAAAGAGGATGAGCATAGTGGATTTATAGTGAAGATAATGAAGTATAAGGGGCCAAGATTTTTGCTTACCCAAGTACCTTACAAGGCTCTGGGGTGGGGTCCTGGCAATGCGTTTAGTCCTATGCTTTTATAAAATTTCCTGGTGATTCACAGACCTGTACCCCTGGGGATAAAAATATATGTTTATAAAAAATAAAAAAAATTAAAGTCTAAAAAAAAAAAAAAATTTCCAAAAGTAAAATAAAAATTCTTCCAATATCAAGATGTAAATCAAAAAAGATGTTTGACCATCAGTGTAGGAGGGTTCCCCTTTCTCCGCATCCTCGCCAGCATCTGTCATTTCCTGACTTGTTGATTTTAGCCATTCTGACTGGTGTGAGGTGATATCGCATTGTGGTTTTGATTTGTATTTCCCTGATGCCGAGTATATGGAGCACTTTTTCATGTGTCTGTTGGCCATCTGTATGTCTTCTTTGCAGAAATGTCTGTTCATGTCCTCTACCCATTTCTTGATTGGATTATTTGTTCTTTGGGTGTTGACTTTGCTAAGTTCTTTATAGATTTTGGACACTAGTCCTTTATCTGATATGTCATTTGAAAATATCTTCTCCCATTCTGTCAGTTGTCTTTTGATTTTGTTAACTGTTTCCTTTGCTTTGCAAAAGCTTTTGATCTTGAAATACCAATAGTTCATTTTTGCCCTTTCTTCCCTTGCCTTTGGCAATGTTCCTAGGAAGATGTTGCTGTGGCTGAGGTCGAAGAGGTTGCTGCCTATGTTCTCCTCAAGGATTTTGATGGATTCCTTTCGCACATTGAGGTCCTTCATCCATTTTGAGTCTATTTTTGTGTGTGGTGTAAGGAAATGGTCCAATTTCATTTTTCTGCATGTGGCTGTCCAATTTTCCCAACACCATTTATTGAAGAGGTTGTCTTTTTTCCATTGGACATTCTTTCCTGCTTTGTCGAAAATTAGTTGACCATAGAGTTGAGGGTCTATTTCTGGGCTCTCTATTCTGTTCCATTGATCTATGTGTCTGTTTCTGTGCTAGTACCATGCTGTCTGTGCAACCACTCTGGAAAACAGCATGGAGGTTCCTCAAAATGTTGAAAATAGAACTGCCCTATGACCCAGCAATTGCACTACTGGGTATTTACCCTAAAGACACAAACGTAGTGATCCGAAGGGGCACGTGCACCCGAATGTTTATAGCAGCAATGTCCACAATAGCCAAACTATGGAAAGAACCTAGATGTCCATCAACAGATGAATGGATCAAGAAGAGTGGTATATATACACACAATGGAATACTATGCAGCCATCAAAAGAAATGAAATCTTGCCATTTGCGATAACATGGATGGAACTAGAGCGTATCATGCTTAGCGAAATAAGTCAAGCAGAGAAAGACAACTATCATATGATCTCCCTGATATGAGGAAGTGATGATGCAACATGGGGGCTTAAGTGGGTAGGAGAAGAATAAATGAGACAAGATGGGATTGGGAGGGAGACAAACCATAAGTGACTCTTAATCTCACAAAACAGAGTTGCTGGGGGGAGGGGGGTTGGGAGAAGGGTGGTGGGGTTATGGACATTGGGGAGGGTATGTGCTTTGGTGAGTGCTGTGAAATGTGTAAACCTGGTGATTCACAGACCTGTACCCCTGGGGATAAAAATATATGTTTATAAAAAATTAAAAATTAAAAAAAATCTAAAAAAAAAAGATGTTTGAATGTTTCAGTAAGACAGATGAGAAATGACTGACTCCTGATCTTTTCTATATAAAAGATATTTTTTATCCTTAAATTCTTTTTAAAAAATTTATTTATTTATTTATTTGACAACGAGAGAAATCACAAGTAGGCAGAAGTAGGCAGAGAGGCAGGCAGATAGAGAGGGAGCAGCAGGCTTCCAGCTGAGCAGAGAGCCTGATGTGGGGCTTGATTCCAGGACCCTGGGATCATGACCTGAGGCTTAACCCACTGAGCCACCCAGGTGCCCCATCCTTAAATTCTTAATTCAAGAACTAAGGAAGAAATAAATAAGAGAAAATTTCTAAACTAATTATTGGAATTTGAAAAAATGCAATAAGACTAGGTGATTAAATCAACAAATTATTCAGAAATCAAGCAGCAAATTTAATATTTTTGCAGATCATCTCAAACATGGTAATTCACTAAGAAAAAAAATAAGTGACGGGCGCCTGGGTGGCTCAGTGGGTTAAGCTGCTGCCTTGGCTCAGGTCATGATCTCAGGGTCCTGGGATCGAGTCCCGCGTCGGGCTCTCTGCTCAGCAGCGAGCCTGCTTCCTCCTCTCTCTCTCTGCCTGCCTCTCTGCCTACTTGTAAACTCTCTGTCAAATAAATAAATAAAATCTTTAAAAAAAAATAAGTGACAAATTGACAAATGACAAATTGGCTCCTGAGTTGCTTAAAAAGTGAATTAATGAAGAAGAATAAATCAAACTAACACACTGAAAAATTTTTAAATTTTTTACAGATCTGACATAAAATGCTGACATTGATGAAGATGATCTAAAACACATCTAAACCAGTTATGACACTATAGTGAGGATCTCAGTGACAAACTGTTAAGCTAGCTAAATCAGATATTTATAAGATTAGTCACCAAACACGTATAAACCCCAAAATGCCCTAAAATCTTATAGCTCACATATGCAAAAAACATATTAAAGATTTCTTCAGATTTGACCATTTTAACAATTTATATGACAATTATTACCTAACTTTTCTAAATAATTTATAAAAACAACCATCCTAGAGAAAAGTTTTAATTATCTTTCTAATCTTTCCATAGAAAATATTGTTAATTCAGTGTCATTTAAAGAGATAACTCAAATAATACACAACCAAAAGTGTAGGGAAATAGTATTACAGAATTACATTGATAAGTTGGTAATATATTGTGACTTTTAATACCTTGTGATATTTGTGATATAAGCCAACATAAATTTGTAATTTGTCATGGTTTCTTTTCTAATTTTAAATATTCACTTTGTACTTAACTGATAGTATATTGGTAGTATTTAATTTTGTTCTTAAAGTGGACACCATTACTTAACCAGCTTCAGGCCCAAGCTTTAGCCACCCTCTGCACTGCGTCCAACATGCATCTGCTCTGTAGGAGACTAAAAGTTTAGAAGAGGACAGGGGAATATCCACATAACCAGCCGCGGGGATCAAAAAAAGTCAAGGTCTTATAGTAAGAAGCTGAATTAAAGTCACTTTTTTTTCTTCCTTTCTATTTTTGTTTTTAAAGATTTGTTTATTTTAGAGATGAGAGCATGCACGCGCGTGCCCCCCCCCCCCCCCACACACACACAGGGCAAGTTGGGGGAAGGGCTGAGGGAGAGTAAGGTAGATAAATTTCAGGCAGACTCCTTGCCTAGCAGGGAGCCCTGGAGGGGTTAGGAGTGCTAGATACCTAGACCCATAAGATCATAACCTAAGCTGAAACCAAGAGTCACATGCCAACTGACCGAGCCACCCAGGTGCCCCAAGGTCACTTCTATTAATAAGAGGGGAAAAGCATCTAAGAACAGAAAAGAAAGGTGTGGCTCAAAAGGTTGCACATTTTTTCTCTATTTTCTTTTTCTATTAGCATACGATCAGTGGAAACTCTCTATTACACTCTGGATCCAAAATTTATATTCTCATCTCTATCTTGGCCCCAAATCTCAGAGGAATAGGAACTAGATCTAACATCTTTTTTTTTAAATGACATTCTAACTGATTCCCCCAAAGTTTCATCCTTATGAACTTGAAGATTTTAACTAAGACTGTTTTCAGGTGTGAAACTGTCTGAATAAGGACTCTCCCCTCACACCTGTCTACTCAGACCCCTGTGCTTTCAGCTGCATACAAGCCACTCACTCCCTGTTTTGCTCTCCTAACAGTCTATCCATGGAAATGTTTACTAGAACATAATGGCCTCAAGTCATACCAAAAAAAAAAAAAAACAAAAAACAAAACAAAACAAAAAAAAACAGGACACAGAAACAGGCCAGTTTCTGAAGTACAGATTCTCCATCTGAATTCACCTTAGAATCAGGAAGATAAATCTCCCCCTTGCAACCTCTATTGTGAAATCAGATTCTTTAAATTTTCCCATTTGACTTTTCATAATAATCTACACTAATGTACTTTTAATGTTAGATGGGCTTTTAAAGTGGGCTTTTATTAAAAATAAAATGTCTTCTTCCTACTGTTGAGATGAGAAACACAGTCCTATTCAGAGCGGGGTGACGTTCCATTCATTGGGTTTTGGCCTGAAATCACATCTAAGATACCAAATCTCCTAGCCTAATAGGACTAGACTCCCAAGACCAGATTAATTCTTTTCTTCCCATAGCCATTTCTTACCTCCACCTAATAATAACCTCACATAACTTCAAAAGAGAGAGGGTCTCTGTGATGGGCCTAGAACATGACAACTGGAAGTGGCCATTGGCATCATGTCAATCAACAATCTGCCTGTTAGGTTTTGATTCATTCTCCCCTTAAGATTTTGACTGTTGGAGCACCTGTGGTCCAGTGGATTAAGCCTCTGCCTTCACCTCAGGTCATGATCTCAGGGTCCTGGGATCGAGCCCTGCATTGTGCTCTCTGACCAGCAGGAAGCCTGCTTCCCCCTCTCTCTTTGCCTTCTTCTCTGCCCAGTTGTGATCCCTCTCTCTCTCTCTCTGTCAAATTAAAAAAAAAAAAAAAAAAAAAAAAAGATTTTGACCTTTACTTTGGCCTCATTATGAAAATGAAAAGTTCAAGATTTTTTATTTTTTATTTTTAAAGATTTTATTTATTTATTTGACAGACAGAGATCACAAGTAGGCAGAGAGGCAGGTAGAGAGAGAGGAAGAGAAGCAGGCTCCCTGGGGAGCAGAAAGCCCCATGTAGGGCTCTATCCCAGGACCCTAGGATCATGACCTGAGCCGAAGGTAGAGGCTTTAACCCACTGAGCCACCCAAGCACCCCTCAAGATTTTTTTAAAAAGTGAAATTAGTCAGTTTCAGAATTGAAAAAAAAATCAGAAATAATTAACACTTAGGCCCAACCAGACTAATCTAATGGAGAGTGTACCTGCCTTCCACACTATAATTTTGTCGACTGACCTTTTAACTACTTGCCAGTAGTGAGTTTAAATCTCCTCTTTAACAATGCTGAGCTTCCACACTTAGTGCTCTAAACCAAGATCTCCATCCTCTCTTTCAAGTACCCATCTCTACTCATAGGCATTTCTCTATAACTCTTTGTTCTGTAATATAAGACAGGTAAATCTGTCTATTCTGCCTGTAAATGTTTCTCAAAAGTTGGCCATTTTTCTTCTACCTCTTGCCTCCACTCTAAACTACGGTGTTATTTTCTCCTGGTGAATTAACACAATAGTTTTTTTTTTTTTAATTAGTTTCAGAAGTAGAATTTAGTGATTGTATATAGCACTAAGTACTCATTACATTACACGCCCTCCTTAATGCCCAGTTATCCCTTCCCCCAACCACTTCCCTTCCACAACCTTCAGTTTGTTTCCTAGAGTTCAGTGTCTCTAATGGTTTGCCTCCCTCTCAATTTTCATCTTACTTTTTATTTTTCCGTCCCTCACAAGAGTTTTTTATGGGCCTCACCATGGATACTCTGGTTGCACTCTCCCATCTAATCTCTATCATAGCCACAATGATCTTCTGAAAAAGAAAAGCTGGTTTCATCCCATTCCTCACTGGTTTCCCACTG
Organism: Mustela lutreola; assembly: GCF_030435805.1. NCBI lineage: Eukaryota > Metazoa > Chordata > Mammalia > Carnivora > Mustelidae > Mustela > Mustela lutreola. The sequence continues at coordinate 89,735,601 of NC_081294.1, forward strand.
CTATTTTCTTAGTCTGGCTTACATCTGCATCCTGCTTACCTCTTCAGCCTCATCCTACTCCATGCTACTGCTTACTTTATAGTCCAGTTATATTTCCCTCATTTTAATTCCTTGATTACACCATGCTCTATTTTGCCTCAGGGCCTTCACACATGCTAAGAAAAAATACAGCACTTACAAAAGACCTTCTACAATTTTCAGCCACCACATCTATCCACTTACCTGCATCTGTGCCATATATTCTACTTTCTTTATATCATTATGGATAAAGTATCCTGCTCTGATTGCAAAGGCACTCATCCTCTTGTATTTTTAATCTATTCCTTTTATCTACTCTAAGAGATTACCCCAGCAACTATCTGCATCAGGTTTTCCTTCTTACCATAGCATCCTTGCTATGGTCTGAATGCTTGGGTCTGCCTAAAGTTTGTATGTTGGAATCCTAACCACCTAGAAAGTGGTATTAGGAGGCAGGGGGCCTTTGGAAGGAACTTAGGTCATATGGGTATATCCCCCATGAATGGGATTAGTATTCTTATAAGAGGTCAAGAGAGCTCCCTAGCCATTTGCCTCATGTGAGAACACAGGAAGAAGGCTCTCACCAGAACACAAGCATGCTGTCTCCTTGATTTTGGACCTCCCAGCCTCCAGAATCATGTGCAGTAAATTTCCATTGTTCAGGAGCCACCCAGTCTGTAATACTTTGTTTTAGCAGTCCAAATGGACTAAGACAGCTCCCACCAGCATACAAACATGCTATTAACTCAACTTAAAAAAAGGGGAAAACAGCAACAACAACATGGTTCTATGTTGCCCTTCACTTAGGCTGCATCGCTCTTCTATCTTCTAGACAGGAACACAACAAACAGCATAGTTAGCTCCTTCAAGGCCTCAAAACCTTACTCAAAGTCTTACTCTCCCTGAGTTCTCCCCTGGTCACTCTAAGTAAATTCCAACCTCTCCGGACACACCATGCCCCTTTCCCTGCTTTCCTCTGACCCCACCAAAATAGAAGATTCTGGAGAGCTAGGATATTTGTCTGCATCATCCAGTACTTTATCCCAGTGTCCATCTCCATGTGAGCAAGAACTCTGCCCCTTCACCCTCTTGAGTGCCCAGCATCACTCCTGTGGCTCAGACATGGCATTCCATCCTTGTGGAGAACAAAGAAATGCATCCATGTGCCTGATAACAGCTCCATCTCTCTGGCTTCGTCTTTGCTACAGGAAACAGACATTTATAGTTTCTTAATACTTGAAAAGCCTTAATCTCCTGGTAATCCATAACTCAATAACTGCCTACGGTCTACATCAGTGGTCAATAAACATTTTCTCTAAAGGGTCAGACAGTAAACATTTTAGGTTCTACAGGCCAAATGGTCTTCATCTCAACTACTCTGCAGTGGTAGTGTGTGTTCCAAGAAAACTCCATTTATAAGACAGGGGTCAAGCAGGATTTGGCCTGTAGGCCCTTGTGTGCCAACCCCCGGTTTAAGCTGGTCTTCTGGATCTAAACTCATCTTTTAAAGCAGAAGTACATGAGGAAAAAAATTATTTTCAACATTTTGAGGAACCTCCATGCTGTTTTATATCACTCTTCCCTTTCTAGTCATTCAGATTTAGCCCCATCACTGCTTCACAGACTCTTTGATCTTTCATAAGTGAAAATCTCACCCATTATTCCCCAACTCCACTAAATCTCCAGGTCACCACCAGTTTACAACCCAAAATTATTTTAGAAAGACAATTAAAGTCAACAGTGAAAATGAAGAACAGTAAAAGAAATTCTACTTGAGGACATCAAATGATTTTTACCTCAATATGTCTCAAATGGCATCATTGTCCTATGACCCCTCCAGGGGAATTATATTAGAATTTTTCTTTTTCTGAAGCATTATTAGAAAGATAAACTCTAGGAGGTAAAGAATGCAGATCCTCATAATTCCTTTTCAGAGGTGTTTACTAAAACCTGTATTTTTTAATTTTGTAGATGATATATTTCTCTCTCATGTGGATAGGCCTATGTCACTCAAACAATCTTTTGTTTGCTTGTGCTTACAAAATGCTGCCATGGGGATAATTTAAATGTAAATTAGAAGCCATCCAAAGACAACTTTATTTTGTTGTTGTGATGTGAGGCTAATGGAAGCAGTCAGTCATTTTCCAGGATAAAAATGTCCTTTAAATAAGAGAAATGGTACAGACGTTTCAACTGATGGCAATTTTATTTTTTGCAAATGTCACCTGATTTTTTTATCATCAATTAATAGACTCTAATGAGGTATTGCACAAAGTCATTTTTCTTCTTCTTTTTTTTTATTTTTTAAAAGATTTTATTTATTTATTTGGCAGAGATCATAAGTAGGCAGAGAGGCAGGCAGAGGTGGTGGGGGGATGGGAAGCAGGCTCCCTGCTGAACAGAGAGCCTGATGTGGGGCTCAATCCCAGGACCCTGAGATCATGACCTGAGCTGAAGAGAGAGGCTTTAGCCCACTGAGCCACCCAGGCACCCCCAAATTCATTTTTCTAAAAAAAAAAAAAAAAGGCTTTTCAAATTGTTAAAGCAATATTCTGGCAGTTTAATAATAGATCTTAGTATTATACAACAATACTGTTATTTTGAACTAAAGTTTTTATAGTGCTATTTTATAACAGTGAAATTGAAATGGCTTTAGGTGACCATTGCTGAGGCCAATTTTTGCCACGTTTAAGATATTCCTAGGAGAGATCTGTATTTGTTAAAGGTGCATTAACTCTACCACAGCAACAAATCAGAGACCATCTAAGTACTGAAGATATAATTTCCTAATTGGTAAATTGGGTTCCAGGTTTAGGGGATCTTCATGAAGAATCAAGTTGCAGTCTTTTCAGGATGGCTCAGTTGGTTAAGCGTCCAACTCCTGGTTTCAGCTAAGGTGATCTCAGTGTCTTGCGATAGAGCCCCGTCAGGCTCTTTGTTCAGTGCAGAGCCTGTTAGATATTTTCTTCCTCTCCCCCTGCTCCTCCCTCTGTACCTCCCACCATGTGCACTCTCTCTCTCTAGTAAATAAAATCTTTTAAAAGAGAGAGAGAGAGAGAGGGAGGAGAGTAATTTTAGTAAGTTCAGTCAGATATCAGAGAAAGTTCAGATCTTCTGGAAGGAAGACTGCAAATGCCAAAACCTTTCTGAACTATTTCAATTGCATTTTTTGTTAACCTAACCAGATTTTTCTTCACTATAAGAGATAGAGTGGATATGGAATTAATATTCTGAAGAACTAGGGAAATTCAGATATCCACCGTTTTTCCTCATAATTTCACCATTAACATTGGAACAAGCCATTAAGTTAAATGAAATATTTCCATCTCATGGAGAATGGCCTTACATCATCCTTTCTATTTGACTAGAACAGACTCCCTGAAGAATAGATATTCTTCTAGAAGGGAAACATATTCTGATGCATGGAATTATAATTGAGGCTAAAAAGCTGTGGATATAATTAAGATACTCTATTAAGGTAAAAAGAGGGTATCAAGAAGGAAAGGCATTTATGCAAGAGTTTGTGAGAACACTGAGGTTACATGCCTATGTCCTCTCTTCATATTGATGATAAGGTTTGGGAAATCATCTCCCTCTGAAATACATCTTCTGATATAGACCACACTCATATGTATGTACCTGCGTACACACACACACCACACATACAACAAAGATAAATGACTTCTAAAGGACAAGAGCATGTGTAAGGAAGTTTAATTGACAGTTTCTCATCTTTTTCCTCACAATTGCCTTCAAAATTCTACACGCGGAACAAATCTGATTGGTTTAGTACTACATATAAGGAAGAGTTAGAGAGAGGTATGCTCCCATAACCAAAGGGTAGGCTTTCTCAATAAACTCACAACAGAGTTAATTTTCCTTCAGAGAAAACTTTTTTTAAAAAGAGAGAAATTAAAATAAACTAGTACTTATAGAGGAAGAATATTCTCAGAGAGAAAAGATATGCAGTTTGTAATTTCATGCACTTAATTAATGCAGTGCAAACCACTCTCATTAGGAGTCCATTTTTAAGCCTACCAGCTTGAACAGCCAAAAGGGAATAATTACAATGAAACCCTGTCCTTGTCTCCTTACTGAGAGTTTCACAAACTTCACCAGGGACATCTCAGGAGATTCTTCTTTCCAGCACTCTCCTTTTTGTTACTCTTTTATGGAAAAGCAATGTACAGATGTGAAAACTCAATTCTTCCTTTTGGTTCCTCTCTATTAATTTTTATTACTGATTTTACAGTGAAAGTTCTGAAAAACTCAGAGCACTTCCCATACATTATTTTCTAGAGTGGTAAAGCCTCATAATAAATTCATTAATGGTTGTGTACATATCGGGGTTCTGGGTTGCAAACAACAAAAATCAATACTGATGAACTTCAGCAAGGAAAAGAAATTCATCAAAAGAATATAGGATATTTTTTTATAAACATATATTTTTATTCCCAGGGGTACAGGTCTGTGAATCATCAGGTTTACACACTTCACAGCACTCACCAAAGCACATATTCTCCCCAAAGTCCATAATCCCAATTAAAAGTCAAAAAAAAAAAAAAAAGAATTTAGGATAGAAGTCAGAATCAACAGGGAGCGTGAAGAACCTATGTGAGTGGGATCCAGGGGGGCAATGAGCTGCCAGAATGCAACCTGCTGCATGCCAGCTGGACACATAAACTGCTAGTCACACTGTTAGCAGCCAAAACCAGCCAAAACCACTGTTAGGAGCCAAAACCACACTGTTAGCAGAAGTTAGTGGAGAGTACTAACTTCTCCACTTTGTAGTGCCACATGTCATGGGGGTCTTAGCCATGAAGTAACAGATTGACAACACTGAGGTCTAACTGCCAGAGAGTTAAGCACTGGGAATATCTGTCCCCTGCAGCATCCTTGTGGAAGGCTAGGCCCTCTCTCTTACTTACTCTGAGATTCTGTCCAAACAGAAGTGTCCTGGATACTGACCAGCCAAATCAGTTTTCTATTCCAGGATCTTCATTGAGTTCTTATCCCTTTGTCTACCCCCAGGGTTACATTCCCAAGCAACAGAGTGACAGTAATATAAGTTTAAAAACAAACAAACAAACAAAGAAAAAAACCCCAAAGAGGGTACAGAGGTACCCTCTTTACTCTACTCTACAGGGTACAACATCTGTCTTGTTGCAATGTCTGGCTAAATGAGTATAAACCTAATATCTTAGTCCATTCAGGCTGTTATATCAAAATACCATAAACAGGATGACTTATAAAGAACAGAAATTTATTTCCATAATCCTAAAGTCTGGGAAGTCCAAGATCAAAGCTTGGCATACTTGTTGTCTTCCAATGGCCCACTTCCTGGTACACAGATGGCTTTCTCGCTATGTCCAGTTAAAGGGGTGAGGGATCTTTCTGGGGCCTCTTTTATAAAAACATTAATTCTACTTATGAAGGCTCTATCTTCATGATCTAATCACCTCTACAAAGATCCCACATCTAATACCATCCTCTTGGGGATTAGGATTTCAAAATATTAATTTGAGGTGTAGGGTACAAACATTTAGAGCACATTACCTAGGCTCACAAAGGTGAAAGAACTAAAACCAAAATATTCTCCTGCCCCAGTGCTATACAATTTGGGGTCAAAGCTCAAGTGTCTGCTTTAGTGTTAAATTCTGGGATCAGATAAAAATAACTTAGGTCTATGCTCCAGGGAATACTTGTTCCTGGACAGTAAGACTGTAAAACAAAGAAAATAGCCTATTTATAAAAATTAACAGTTAGCTCTTCAGAGCTCACCTTAAGACCCTCACTTTACTTCAAAGACTCCATTAATCCAAAGCTATTAGGTATTTTTTTTTTTTTTAGATTTTATTTATTTGAGAGACAGCATGAATAGGGTAGGGGGTAGAAGGGGAGGGATAGAGGGAGAGAATCTTCAAATAAACTCCCTACTGAGTGCACAGCCCTGGTAAATCAGGGCTCCATCCCACATCCTTGAGATAATGACCAGAGCCAAAACCAAGAGTTGGATACTCAACCAACAGAGCCACCCAGGCACCCCAGCCTATTAGGTGTTTAAAATAGGTGCACTCCCAATCACTTTTCCACCTAGCAATAGCAGGCTCTAAGACTCTACAAACATCCTTTCTTTACTTTACCCTTCTGAAATATTTCTAAGTTTAAAGGTAGTATTCTTTATTCCAGTGAGACTAACTTCAGTTTTGCTTAATCAATAGATTCTGCTGGTGATCTTTTTGGGGACTTGTCTACAAATGGCGACATGGTTACACAAAATGATCAAGAGAACCCTGAAAGGCCCCAGCATTCCTCCTCCACATATTTGCCAAAAATACCCACTGAATTACACGTGAGAAACAAAATGCCAAGAATTTTATTTTTATCTATTCATAAATACTCTCTCAGTGCCTAAAATAGGATCTATTATATATTAAAGACTTGAAAAATATTTGGATGAATGAAATGGCAAATAATCATGAGTGCAATTTTTAATGTAATGTTACTGAATAAACACATATTTTTCAAGAGAAATCAAGATGAGAGAAAAAATAACCACAATCTTGTCGTTCCAAAAAATTTAATTACTTTATATTACTTTCCCATCCTTAGCTACATGCAGGCATCTATTTTGTAGTGGTGTAACTAACACAAGTGTACTCGTGTATTTTGCTTTTCTTTCCAAAAGGCCCAACCACTTCCATGGTACCATACAGTTATCAGAATGATCAACTTAATGACAAGATAATGGTCCAGGAATGTGAATTCTCATTACCATTCATTCACTGTTTTTCCTACTGCAAAGAATGACTTTCACTTACAAAGCAATTTTATAAAAAAACTAAATAAACCAAAAATCATAAGCCCTTATTTCAGGTTTTTCAGTGGACACTGAATAGAATATACCAGAAGTTATAAACCAAAATGACACAATGTGGGTTCCAGTCTTTATTTATTATAGTTAGCCTCTGAAAATCAATTAACTTTTATATTTTTTTCTTAAGACAAATGAAGCCCTCTCTTCTTGGGTCTCTGTGCAGTATAATAACCTTTGCAAAGGCATTTTGTAAGTGTGATACATTCCACAGTTGCTAAATTCTAGTCATAAATACTATTTCAGATGGTGAGGACAAAAACAGAGAAAATGACATTCACAAGGTCATAGGAAAGAACGAAAATAAAAATTGGGTTTGCAGAGGTATCATATCAAGATTTTTAGTCCCAGGTCTTAACCATGCAGCTTTATCAAACAGATTTAATATTAGCATGAACACGGTCCACTAGAAGATAAAGTCTGAAAATAATATGTAACATCCAAGTTGAGGGAAAAAACATACACACGTGTCTTTCTGGTGTTTCATTTTACATTAGTAGTCCAATTTACTAAAGGAAGTTTTCTACAAATAGTATTTGTCCACATCAAATTCAATTTCACTCTAGATTTCACTGCTACAATTAGCAGCATGGTGAACTGGAATAATGCTCGAATCCTAAAGATAGTATTTAAGAATATTTAAGAAAGCAGTATGTTTAAGACAACGATCTTTTCTAATAAAGGAAATTTTCAAAAGAAAAACCCAAATGCTAATTCAAAATACCTAAGTTGTTATTATAACTGGCAAAATAATTAGAGTCAAATATTAAAACACAATTGTTTAAAATAAAATAGAACTCTGATTGAAAAGATAATGCACATAAAAAAAAAATCAAATCCTTCACCTAAATCTAGGACACAGCTGAATAACTTGAAAGACGCAAAATTCCCCAAACACTGCAAGCTGCTGCTGTTTCCAAAAGATGAAAGTCCTGAGAAGCAGAGAATGCCATTGTGAATCTGCTTATTTGGAGCTGACAGCCCTCATGGCCTTTCTAAAAGACTTAGTAACTATGCTACACTCCCTTTCCCCTGAATCTGTCAAAGGACAGTTGGGCTGATTCTTGAAAATGTTCTGGAATTTAGCTATAATAATCATACCTCAGAGAAATACCTGAGATAGAAATTTTTCCTCTCCTCTGTGTTCTTCCAGTTCACTATCCTTATACTATGCTATGATTTCTCACCCCTGTTCAAATCCCCCACTCTTTTTCTTCCCCAATTTTTCTATTTTTCTAGAAATCTCTTTCCATGGTAAACAGACTTCCATTCATTGTCAGCCTCACTACTGAACAGGCAACCTACATACCGCCTTCTTTCAAACCTGGTTCTTCATTGAGAACATCACTTCCCTTGCAGGGAAACCAGAGGGGAGGCTGCTTTTGTTCTTGGTGCCTGTGCCTCTCTCAAGATGAGTTTCGCGCTCTCCTGGTTATTCATGTTAACTTACTGATTGTTATTCCCCTGCTCCACTGTGAAGTCTTCTTTTGACATCGGGTGCCAATCAACTCTGCTTCATCAATGACTTCTGCTAGTCTCCCTTTTTTGAAAAGGGTCCACCATTTTACGCCCTCACATCTTTAGTCTTGCTGTTTGACCTCAGTGTCCATGAGGAAGAGGCACCTCATGGCTAAATCTCTCAGTTCCCCAATTACTTTCCCATTGCAGCACCCTCTTCCCTAGCATCCCCCACATCTTTAAAACATCTTAAACGACCCCAACACTTAAATCTTAACTTCAAACATATCCTCCAAATATAACTTCCTATCCTTTCAGCCTGTTCAGTCATTTTAATCTCACCTGTTTCCCACCATAGAAGCCTCTAAAGACCTTGAAATCTTTCTGTATCTGTACCTTCTTATATTCACTTATTTCCATATACAGCTTAGCTACCATAATTCGTCACTTCTTTTATTGTCTTGCAAATACCTCAATTTCCCTTCCCTACGTTTCTTACACTGCATCCCCACTTTGCAATTTGAATCAAACAACTATTGGCCTTGGTGGTGCGTATGCCTTGGATGCTCAGCACTATGAGAGAATATTCCAAACACTCACATGTTGGTTATAAGAAAAATTAATGGTAACGATTACCAACTATATTTCAAAATGATCAGGTGATCTAACCATGCTAAAGTTTTAGTCATCTAAATGCAAACACTGTTCCCTTTTGTCCCTAAACTATGTCCCTACTGTTCTCCCTGTTGGGTAATATCTCCTTTTAGGTCTCAGCTAAAGTGTCAGTTCCTCACAGGCCTGCATTAGTTTGCTCCCTGTGATATCCCATATTATTCCACATGCCCTTAGTCAAATTTGTCCTTCATATCAAACAAACTGGGTTGCAGTTGCCTATTTTCTTGTTTGATGACCTACTGGTTCTAAAATCCATGAAGGAAGAGACTAGAATGGTCTTGCTGAGTCTTCCTTCTCCAGTTCATTGCTCAGTATTCAGCAAATAAGAGACACTAACTATTTATTGGATAAATGTATTAGTGAATGCATAAATACATGATTAATACATGATTGTGTGGATAAGTATATTCATCAATATAAATTGTAGTTATTCTTTTATTTTTATAAAATTTGATTCTGTAAAATGTGTGGAAAAATAAGACTTCAAGAAATAGTTAATTTGAATTAAATCACATTAGGTGTGTCTATGTATGTGTGTGTGTGTATATATACGTGTTTATTATGATATTTAGCATTAATGTTTTTTGGGTTTTTTAGTTTAGTTTTGTTTTGCTTTTTAGGAATCACATTGGAGCAAGAGTCAGAATACCCTGAGACGAAATCCATCTGGAAATGTGGACAAATGTCTTGCCTTTCCCAGACTCCAAACTATCAACTTTGATTTAAAGGATGCTAATCCATTAAACCCAACACATTATCCAGATAAAGATTACATAAATGGCATCAAACAACATAACAAAATGGCATGCTACTTTGATTGAATTCCACAGATTTGGAATAGATGTAAAAATGCTTCTCTCTATCTATTCTCTTTTAAGTGGATAGAAGATCCTAAATAAACGAGATAAATAAGTATGATAATTGATACCAATGTCCCAAATTGTTAGAAAAAATTCTAACCCAGTAGAGAGGATTTTCAGCAAAACCAAACTAAACCAAAAGAAAATAAACAACAACATCAGAAATACAGGAGATCATATATTTTTCCTATAGTTTCTTTCCTATAGTTTTATTTTCATGAATTCTCTTTGCCCTTTTTTAGTGCTCACTGAAGGGGGGATTTTTATATTTTCATCCTTTCCTAAATTTCAGCTGAAAACATTTTTCTTATTCTGCATTTCTCAAAGTAATGCTCTATAATTAATATTAAGTTTGAATCAGTATATACATTATGAAATATATACATAATAATTAAAAGAAAGCCACTCAAGGTGCTTTTGCCTACTTTCATTTTCATGAACACAATACTGAAAGTCAGAAGAACATGACTTAAAGAATTATAAACTTACTCTAAACACTTCAGTGATGAATAACTTTGGGTTATGTAAGAATGGTCAAGCAGGGGAGTGTTTATGGAAAACGAGCTATGTGAGGAGCTAAAAATTATGATTCCTGGACAAAAATAAAGTGCCTTTATTCAGCTCTGCACTTTGCAGGCTATAGTTCTGTGGTCTTCAATCAACTTTTAATAGCAAAATAAATGCTTCACTGGGCTCATTATTGGGAAATATGGGATTCCCAACCAATCTGTACTATTAAACAGTTGGCATAAGAAAGGTTCGGAAGCAGGGACCACATACTCTGAGGTGGTAAATGCAAAGTCACTAATCTCTTTAGTGTTCTCAAGAACACAAAAGCCTGATGACATAGACACTTTGACTACAAAAGTAAGCCCTCCCCTGGTACACATTACTTAACTGACATAAAGATACAGAGTAAAATACTGTGATGTAGTAACAGTTTATTTGCAGTATCCTTAATTAGAATGCCAGAAAGTTTTACAAGAATGAAAAGGCACTACAGTAGACTGAAAAAGAAATTGGAGTTTGATAATTATCTTATTCTTTTGTAAATTTAGGGCATGACAAATATCATAAAATATTCAGAGATTCTATGATGTAGGAGGAAAATCACCCAGTGTTATTTAGCTGTTTATTTTAGGTTAGATCCAAGAATAGCTACTGATTCTGGAAAAAAAAAAAGATGTTGTTTTTCAAAATACTATATATTAAAGATACAGCGTTCCATCAATCTGTGAGTCTAATTTTAATCTTGGAAATCAACAATTTCTTTTAAGATTCTATTTATTTACTTGACAGGCAGAGAACACAAGTAGGAAGAGAGGTGGGCAGAGAGAGAGAGAGAGAGGTGGAAGCAGGCTCCCTGCTGAGCAGAGAGGGACTCCATCCCAGGACCCTGGGATCTTGAGCTGAGCTGAAGGCACAGGCTTTAACCCACTGAGCTATCCAGGCACCCGAAAATCATGAATTTCAAAGCAAAAATAAAACTAGATTTAAGTAAACAGACTAAACACTTTAGAAACAAAAGGCTTGTGATGCTTAACAGTTTATTTTATGCCAATAAATCACATTTAAATAAGTCAAAGACAAAGGAATACAGTTTCTTTCTCACGGTATCTTCAAGATTGCTGGAAATGTTGCTTTCCAATTTCTTTGTAGTCATTACTTTTAACCCCAAATCCAGCTCAAGAAAACTATATTTCTAAGGAATATTTCACAATCACAATTATGTATGCCCAATTTTCAATTTGGAAAGTTTTGCCTATAGATCTTCCACATAACTGTCAACAAGAATCTACCAAATAAACCTCTCAAAACCTGAACACATATCCAATATGGAGAAGCAAGTCTTTTGGGCACACTGTGAAACACAACCCTTTGGCTTCATAAGTCCTTAGATCCAAAATATTGCAAATATGGAATGCTTTCTTAAGACCAAATATTAAAGATCAGGTGTGTCTGCTTTAACTAAGTTTCTGTTTTTATTGCTTTTACTCTGTTTGGGTTTTGACTCAGTAATGAATCATAGAAATTTACATTTTTTATGTTCTCTCTAATGTACTGTGTGTACTCAAGAGCACTAGATGATAGGCAGTTCATCAGAAAATCAATGTTTAACTGGCATCTGTGACCAGCTCCTCTGTGAATGGCACATAACTCATGGAAATATTTCTGGAAGATCCTTGTAAAATGAAAGCTTATTTGACTAATGTAATCCTTCCCCCCATGTTGGGGAGTTCATTTTATTTTCCAAGAGTAACCATTTCTTCCTTTAACTTCTGTTTATTTTTTCTTTTCTTTCTTTCTCTTTCTTCCTTCCTTCCTTCCTTCCTTCCTTCTTTCCTCCCTTCTTCCCTCCCCCCCCTCCCTTCCCCTCCTTCCTTCCTCCCTCCCTGTTCTCTCTCTCTCTCTCTCTTTCTTTCTTACTTTTGAAACACTAATATAAATGCACACTGTGTACTTCTCCAGACAGGTTATAGGACACTAGTAATGAGAAAGTGTTTCTGACACTCTCCACTCACCCATATCCTCACATATACATCCATCCAGAGGCATGTCAACATATTACAAGGGGACAACTTGCTCTTTGGCTCTCATTTTATTATAGTAGGAGTGAAACACAGTGAGAGAGATTTAGCATGACCTCGCCTCACCCGCTCTCTGCTCCCTCAACTCCCTACCTGTGTGCGGCAAGCTAAACCTCCTCAGAGCATTTGGGGGCACATGGACCAATCAGGAAAAGTAAGTCAAGATCAGAGGTGCAGCCAGAGAAAGCTCTTAATTCCTCTTGAGGATTCTGGCTGGAAAATATGTAGAAGTCAGCAAGAGTTGTTACAGAGACAAAGCAAGGAAGAAGTGGATCTCCACTCTCATCTTAAACATAATTGAACAATACCTGAAACCAGGGCATTTCTGTGGACAAATACCAAGAACAAAATATAGACTTAAAGTTTTCTTATTGCAAACTACAAATTCAACAACAGCAAACATGATTTGTTCTACTATTTTCCAAAAAAAAAAAAAAAGCATAACAATAGTAGTAGGTGATGTTATTATACATTAAGTGCTAACAGTGCTAAGTATTTTATCCTTACAACAGACCCATGAGGTAGGTACTCCAATTATTCCCATTTTGTCCTTGAAAAATTAGAAACTTGGAGTACTTAGATAACTTTTCCAAGGTCACAGCACTAGTAAGTGGTGAGGCAGGATGCAAATTCAACCTGACTGCATTTTAACTACTTACTACTCTGCTGTGGGCCACCACAAACACTGTCATATCATTCTCAACTTTACTTTGTCTGCCCCCTTAGTGCCTAGATGTTCTAGCCAGCATTCAATATTCAAGGGATAACTGTCCTTGTCTTTAAGTAAAACTTCCCTGTAGGTTAAGTGTCATTCTTGTCACCTGTGTTTCCCTTTATCAAGCTGTGTCCATTTCCTCCTTCTATTTTCTTCTCCACCTTATATACTTACCTCTTTTCCTGTTTACTGTTTTTCCCCCTTCGTTTTCTCCTCTTTCCCCCCTTATTCCACTGTCATCTCACTTGTCCTTATTTCTTTGACATCTCACTGTTACATTTTTTCCTACACACACACTGATGCGAATATGTGCACACATTTCAAAGGCCTTTAATGTTACCATAATTATAAGCAAACAGAAGGTAAAAATGGAAGCCATGGTTTGAGAGAAAATATTTATTTTGCAATGCATATACCTAACAAAGGACTTAACATATATGACTAAAATATGTAAAGAGCCCCCAGAAGTCAGTAAGTAAAAGAAAAACTGAATAAATTTTTAAATGGGCATAGCATAAAATAAGATACCCATATGTTCAATAAATATATTAGAAGGTAAATAATATCACTACTTATCAAGATAATATAAATTAAAGCTATAGTAAGGTACCATTACACATTCACCAGAATGAGAAAATGAAAAAGCCTGAGAACAACAAATGTTGGTGAGGATGCAGAGCAAATGGAGTTCTCACACACTGCTACTGGAAGGATAAAATAGTACATCATTTTGGAAAATTGTTGGGTGTTAACAAAAGATAAGCATATATTTACCTATGACTCGGAAATTCCACTCCTAAGCATATAATCAAGAGAAATAATTGCATATACCCACAAAAAGACTTATATACAAAAGTACATATTCATAATAGCTTCATGCAAGAAACATTCCAAATGGCCATCGACAAGAGAACATGGATAAATAAATTAGGGTATACTCATACAGTGGAATAGTTCACTACAACAAAAAAAGAACAAACTACCAATACATACATCAACATGAATAAACCTAAAAAAACATTTTGAATGATAAAAGCCAAACAAAGAGCACATACCATACAATCCCATTTATAAAATATCCAAGAAGGGGCCAAACTAATCTTCAGTGCCAAGAGTTAGGAAACTGCAAGGTTGCTACATGGGTGTATAGATATATATAAAAATTTATCAAGATGTATATACTTAAGATTTGCATATTTTACTGCCTGTAAATTGTCCCTTAATAAAAAGTTTTTAGAAAGTAAATGGAAAAAAAACTAAGAGAAATATGAAAAGCTATGACATTCCAAATTACTTCTTACCAAGTTCACAGCATCTCAAGCCCATTAAAAGATGTCCCTCTTAGTTTAGTAAGAGTCAATATATAGCTATGAAGTCTAAGTGACCATACCCACGTGGGAAGGTAACTGGTAGATACATTCAAGGTTTTCAACATCTCATATCTTACAATTCTGTTTTGTGTCATCTTTGAAAACTTCTAAAGTTTGCTAAATCATAATGCATACAAGCTAACACCTCAGGCATACTCAAAGAAGTTGGTAAATGGCATACATTTGAACATATTCATATAGCCTGCTCAAAACAACAAAAAATCAAAGTTAAATTGTAGAACTGTATATCTAAAAAAGCTCTCTTGAACTCAATCTCTTGACCCAGGCACTTCATGAGGAAGCTAACAGCGCCATTCATAACACTCATCTCACCAGGCCAACATTCTTTTCAAAAACTAGTTACTCTTGGGAATGTATCTTTCTAAAGGGGTGCCATAAGCCTGTAGACTCACTGTGTGATATAAGACTGAGCAAAGGTCTGATATACTGATACATCAGAAGAAAGAGCAAAAAGTATTGATGTTAAGAAAATAAGGAAAATAAATCCAAAAGACATAAAAAGACTTCTTTCCCATCAAAGGTTTATAGTTACCAATATCTCAGCATTGTCAGTTGACAGTGGGGTCTGGGGACATGCTCACCTTTAACAATGGGGTACTGAGACAGCCAAGCTAAAATAGTCTCAATTCCCCCAAAAGCCCTTTCTGTGAAGTAATCTGGGGTTTTGGTTAACTGAAGTGGCTACAGAATGTAGCCCCTAAATTTACCTTCTGCTTCCCTTCCAAAGCTTAGGTATTCCAGAAGAGTATACGTCTGATTTTTATATTTCTCAAATACTCAATTCACAAATAATTTTTGCTTCAGAAGGTAATAACTATCACTTTAATACATTCCTAGTCTTCATTTCTTGTTGGTTACTCTTGTCCATGGAATCTCCATGCTGCTTTCAGGTACAGACAAGTTACCTTGGTTTTATTTCTCTCAAAGACAAATTCTTTCCTCCAAAATCCTGAATATTTTACAAATGGTATTCACTTAAACTTGATTCTTAGATTCTTATTAAGAACAACACAAACTTTGGAACAACAGAAGTACTATCACACAAACAATTCTGAAGCGCCTTAGGCACTTAGGGACTATTTGTTTTGAGCAACACATTCAAATTTAATTAAATGAATTTGGCTTTTACCTGAGGTTTTTAATTATACACATTGCCAACTATATAGAGATATTAGATTTGCTACATCATTTTCTTTTAATAACAGATGATAAAAGGTTTGAATAAGAAGTCATAGTTAGCCACCAATTTTTTTGAGATACCGAAGTTAATTGAATGCATCACAGGCTTAAATTGGTTTGTTTCAATTTTAATTATAAATATAATTTCTTCTTACTCAAATGTAGAAAAAGGAAGATAATGATTCTAAGATAAACCTGCTGTGCAGAAAAGTGTTAACATCAGTCCTGTGACTATTATCTTTAAAAAAGCTTGTTTGAAAGGTTAGCCCTAGAAACTTGGATTTCAGGAAGGTGCCCACAATTCCCTGAATGGTATGAGTCATTCACTGTGCCTAAACTACTTCTACCAAAAAATGTGGCTTGTGCTCAATGACAGCTTTCCTTCTAGGAATCTGAACTTTAGTCACATACTAGCCAGAGGGTGCCTAAGTGATCACCTCCCAGTAAAAATTCTGGGCACTGAGTCAATTTTTTGTTCTGTGGGATTTTTTTTTTCTTTACTGTGCTAAGAATATTTAGCATAAGGTCTACCTTAGTGACAAATTTCAAAGCTCGCAGCACAGTATTGTTCTCTCTAGGCATAATGTTGTACAGTTCATCTCTACAGCTGATTCATTTTGCATAGCTGAAACTATATACCCATTGAATAGCAATTTCCCATTTCTTCTACCCCAGCTCCTAGCAAGTCCCCTTCTACTGTATCTACGAGTTGCACTATTTTAGATTCCTCATAAGTACTGAGTCTCTTCATGGGTTTCTCTGGTAGAAGGCTTCTCTGGTGACACATTTCACATGTGCTGTCACAGCTCATTTTTAGAGGAAATTAAGTGCATCTTGTCTGACTCCCCTGGGACTGGAGAGTCTGGAAGCTTGTCTCTGGTTTCCTCTAGATGTTGCCCTATGTGCCTTTTTCTTTGCTGATTTTGCTTTGTATTCTTTTCCTGCAATAAATCTCAGCCATGAGTATGACTATTTGCTAAGTCCTGGAAGCTCACCTAGCAAACCATGGAAACAGGAGTGGTCTTGGTGACCACTTGACACCCTTGACATCTGGGAATCCTGCCCTCTATACAGATGAACAGAATTGGTATTAATCTCAATGAGAGAGGAAATCAGTTTTTTGAGATAGTATTTTTCAAGGAATGTTCAGATCAAGCTGCCATATACAATTCCCAACTGCTTTAGTGTGTTTGGTGAATAGAAGTACAATCTTTTTTTATATGCATGGTTCATCAAAACCAGTATGAAAAATAACTAAACAAATATTTCCTCTTTCCATTATTTCAAAGAAAGAATTTGATGTATTTTTATTTACTTATCAGTAATTTCTTTTTACCTTTTAATAAGAGAGGCCCTTTGAACTAGTAACAATTCAAACAACTAAATTTAGTATCTTAAAGAACAGTTATTAGCAAAATTTCTCCTGATCACAACTTTTCTAATCACTTTTAAGAAAATCCTGAAGTAACTTCCCTAGAGATGCCTTAAATTTGGCAGAGAATGGGGAAGAATCACATTTGCCACATAACAAATTGCTTTGTTCTTATAATCTTAGCAAACATTCTAGAGTCTTTCCAAGTATGGGCCACTTGGTTTCCTTCTTTCTTTTCTATTGAAGCTTCTTAAAAATGCAGCTGAACAAAAGAGCAAAGAAGGGATGCACCCATTACCCATACTTTCTTTCACAATGTTTTACCTAGTGACATTGCTCTTAAATAGTAACATCTCTATTGGTAAAGAGCAGAGAAAGAAAAAAACACAAATACTTTGTTGGAGATATAAATGTTATTGCATCTTGGAGACAGTGACCATGTGTGATCCTTCTGTATGTATTAATGCTAAATAAAATCACCTCATGCTGGGAACTGAAATAGTATTCTAGTAAATAACACCTCGAAGTGTCATAGGCCAAATTACGAGGCCCGTTAACTGCATATTTCCTTTGATTCTAATTACAGGACAATCTATTCTTGATTCTAAATTTGTTTTGCATCAGTGAACATTGCCTACTATTTCCAGACATGTATGCCTATGTGGTAATTTGTCCATCAGTTCTCATTTGTTAATAAATTTTCATGAAATAACATATGACCAATATTAATTTTCTAAGTCCAAGTCTCCTTTCCAAGATGCTTATGATCATTTACCAATATATTTTCAACTCCTCTGTGTAAAACGGTTTGACTGAAACAGTTTCCCCTACAGAGAGAGGGACATTACCTGAGGAAAATTTACCCTTCTTTCTTTGGACTCTAGAAACCCCATTTTCCTCCCACTTAAATCAAGCAATGAGCCACAAAATCTCTAGATCTAGAATCTAGAAAGACCAAAGATAACAATCACCATCCGAAATACAAAAGGGAAAAACATTGCCAAGAGGCACTCACCCACTGGAGTCTGCAGAAGTGATAGCAATCAATGGTAGAATCTTCAGGGGAAGGCTGGTCGGTCTTGGAATGTTCTCTGATTCACTTTTCAAGTCTGCTTGTTCCAGCTGTCTGAAGGCAAGAGGGGGAAGCTGAACATTGCGACAAGAAAGTCTCCGTACAAGATAGGGTTCCATTCCTCGGAAAGGGTCTTCCTCTTCATTACTGGAATGCAGTGTTTCTTCAGAGGCCTAAGGCAATAGTTAAAGAAAGTACAGTTCTCAATAGAATAGCATTGATCAATACACGATAGCTCTATACTTCTGGGGAAGGAAATTAAGGGAAAAGTATACACAATAAAGCCTAACTATGAAGCAACAACACTAACAGAACAATATTTGGTGATGAGATTAGAATAACTGAAATCTAGATTTATTTTTAAAAAGGTAAATTTGTTCACCAGTATATTAAAATATGGCTCAGTTGTTACAGTTAATTGACATCTCCAATAATTTTAGAATTTATGAGCTTTGTGCATGAATTCTATAAAATCAAGGACAAGTAAGAATATTTTTCCAACTTCTATATAATGACTTACAGAAAATTCATATATATATCTTGATGTATGACATACCTATACCTTCATGCCTATGAATAACGAGGGAGAAAATGAGTCCCATTCTTTTTCTCCATACTTAGGACCACATTTGTAACACATTTTCATATACTATGTGTAACTTGGATGAATATGCTTTGCAAACTTTTACAGTAAGACTTTGTAAGGGGAATTAAAATAAAAAAAGGACATGAAAAGGAAAGCTGAGCACCCAGGAGAATTATGTTAAAATCATAATTGAATTCTTCAAATTAGATCTTTATTATTCACATGCAAGGTAAACCAAGTCTAGAATATAGTAGAAAAATTAATATTTTGATGTTAGTTGGAAAAAAAACATACTGTTACAGCAAAAATTATTATTTCCCAGTGACTGGAAAGTCTAATCTAACAATGTTTATTATCTCCACTCTTCAGAATGATAGACTCACCAAATGTTACCAGGTAATATGCTACGCTTTAGTCTTTATGTTGTCTCTTAGCTGTGTTCTTAAGAGTGCTGCTTTATTTCCCTGAGTTTTCTGTTTCTTTATTAGAAACATAAGAAACTGCATTTCTCATTACCTACAATGTAATAAACAATCATAAGTAACAATTTCATTTCCTTCTGAGTTTTAGAGATAAAGAAACTAGTCCAGAGCGGCAAAGTACTTTTCCCAAAACAAGCCTGTTCATTTTAAGTTAAAAACTGACTTTGGGGGGCGCCTGGGTGGCTCAGTGGGTGAGGCCGCTGCCTTCAGCTCAGGTCATGATCTCAGGCTCCTGGGATCGAGTCCCGCACCGGGCTCTCTGCTCAGCAGGGAGCCTGCTTCCTCCTCTCTCTCTGCCTACTTGTGATCTCTCTCTGTCAAATAAATAAATAAAATCTTTAAAAAAAAAAAAAAACTGACTTTGGGGAGCCTAGCTTAGAATTTCTGCTGAACTCATTACACTACCATCTTTGACAAGTAAGATTGGTTCTCCATTTGAACATTTAGGATAATAATTTTTACCTCTCAAGTTTATTGTCTGGAACAGAGATATGTATTATTTAAAGCACCAATATCTGGCACAGTTTGTATTCAACAAAATGGAAGCTACTACTATTATAATCCAGGTTAATTTCCTTTATATTTTCACAGCACAATGCTGCCTTTGGTACTTCATTCATCTTTATCAATTCCACAGAGAAAATTTGTCTTTTTCTGGTTTATATCTTGAAAAATGTAAAAGGATATGCAGTGGTGTACTCTACTCAGCCTTTCATTTTATTATCCAACTTAATGGACAAATAGAATAAAATAAGGGCACAAAAGGTAAATAACATGTCTAAGCTAAAGTCAAAGTTCATTTATTTCAAATCCTAGATATGAAGATCCAGATTCTAAAAATCTACACTCTGAGAAATCTTCTTGATTTGTAAACATTAGTAATAATAGCTTCAAAAGGAGCCAGTCCAACATGGATAGACCTTGACAGCATTATGCTAAGTTAGATAAGTAAGAAAAAAACAAATTCTGTATGATCTCACTTATATGTAGTATTTAAGAGAGAAAAAAAAAAAAAAACCTCACAGAAAAAAGAGATTCAATTTGTGGTTACCAGAAACAGGAGTACAGGAAGGGGAGACTGAATGAAAGTGGTGAAAAGAACAAAATTCCCATTATAAGATAAATATATACTAGGGATATAATGTACTACATGATAACTTCAGTTACCATTGTTATATGATATATACGAAAATTGTTTAGAGAAAAAATCCTGAGAGTTCTCACCATGAGGAATTTTTTTTTCTTTTTCCATTCAGTATCTATTTGAGATTATGAATATTAACTAAACTTATTGTGGTAGCTATTTCACATGTGTAAGCCAAATCACAGTGTTGTTATACTTTAAACTTACATACTGCCCTATGTCAATTACATCTCAACAAATCTGAGAAAAATTTTAATAATGACTAATATTTGTTGAGTCCTTACTAATTGGTGCTTGTTTTACATATACCAACTCTCGAATTCTACTGAAATCCTCTGAGTTAGGTGCTGTTACTTTTCCCATTTTTACACATAGAGAAAGAGAAACCTATGAAACAGCATGCCTTCATCAGCCACATGATTGGTAGGGTAACCCCTCCAGTTGCCTAGGACTTTCTGATCTTAGCACTGAAATTTCCATGTCTGCGGAAATCACTCAGGCCCAAACTAGGATGGCTGAATACCCTTCAGGTCAAGATTCAAAACCAATTTTCTTTTAGTTAAA
Organism: Mustela lutreola; assembly: GCF_030435805.1. Taxonomy (NCBI): domain Eukaryota; kingdom Metazoa; phylum Chordata; class Mammalia; order Carnivora; family Mustelidae; genus Mustela; species Mustela lutreola. The sequence goes on from NC_081294.1 coordinate 89,756,579, forward strand.
GGTGGAGCTAATAACAACTGTGTTTTACTACCTCTAACAGGTATAGTGTGGTAGGGTGCAGATTACTAGAAGAAAACATGTACTAATTGACCAAAACTTAATAAGCTTCATATTTTCATTAAAATAACAACAGAACTGAAATCAGGACATAAACACTAATAATTAATGATAATCCTTGTTGGTTAAATCAGGAGACTGAGTTTCCAGGATAATTACTTTTATGGTATTAAGAGGTCATTGAACCTTTCTGGGCTTTAGTTTCTTTAGACATAAAATTGAGAGGTTGTACAAAATGAACCTTAAGACCATTTTCAGTTTTGAATACTCTGATTTTATGATAGCCAATGGTAAAATTAATGTATAGAGAGATGGCAAATACAGAAAATGAAAAGGTAATAAATGTAATATTCTTGGCCTTTAGATTGAAAAACTGAGCCTCAGTGTGTTTGTGAAGTTCTATGTCTTCATCTAAGGACTTAAGTCCAAACTGAACCCACATTCTGGGGTTGCTAACAGGTCATAATTTGCCTTACATATTTCTCAAGAGCAGTTAATAACTGAAGTGTATAGATACCCTTCTTCAGTATGAAAATGGAAAAGAAGAACAAAGGATGAGTGGCCAAAGCTAATGTATTTTTATAAGTGTTGAGCTGCCCACTCTGACAATAGCATTGTTACTGCAAAAATGCTTCATATAACCCAAGCAATCTGATGAAAGACTCAATGTTTGTGACATTCTCTTTTAGATAAAACCACTTTGAGAGGTAACCTCTTTTGAGAGAACCTCTATTAAAAATATAGTATTTTTATCTTGACAATAAAAATGACAGAACAGTATATATCTATATCCTAACATTTCCATTAAAAAAAACCAGTATGACAAAGGGATCTTTAAAAATTCCAGATCAGTGTATATCAATGATATTTCAAAGATATATAGAATAACTGGTAGAAGGCAGGAGGTTAAATGGCCTTATTTTGTAAAGAAATGTAAAACTGACCACTAGGACACATGTATCTTATTGCTGGAAAATAGTATTTTTGCAAAGGTTGGAGGGATAAGATATTATTTATGATATATCTAAGCCATCATTTCTCAAAATGTAATGCCCAAACTCCCTGCACAGTAATCACAGATGGTGCTTGCTAAAATTCAGATTCCCAGGCCTTATTCCAGATCTGCCTAATCAGAATCTCTAGAACTAGGATCTAGAAGTCTGAATAAGTCCTCAGGATGATTCCTATGCATACTAAAACTTGGGAACTAGCGTTTTTGACATGTTAGGCGTAGTCCAGTAAGACTGGCAAAGATCCAAGTAAAAAGATGTTTATTCCAGCTTTTTTTTTTTTTTTAAGATTCTATTTATTCTTTAGAAACAGAGAGATACAAAGAGAGAGAGAACATGATATAGAGGAAAGGAGGAGGGGGAGGGAGAAGCAGACTCCCCACTGAGCCGGGAACCCAATATGTGGCTGGATCCCAGGGCCTAGAGATCATGACCTGAGCCGAAGTCAGACACTTATCCATCTGAGCTACCCACGCACCCTGCATTCCAGCTTATTTATAGTAATGAATAACTGGAAGTTATCTAATTGTTGTATTGAGGGATTGGCTTAATAAATTTTGATTTATCATATTATGAAATATTACGAGGATGTTAATGCAGAAAGATATGTGATTATGTTTATGATAAAACATCAACTAAGAAAAACAGATTACAAAATGATCTTACTTTTGTAAAGCTATGCTAAAACAAAACAAAATGAAAAATCAACACATTATAGTTACAGAAAAATTCTGGAAGGATATAGCCCAATTCTCTAAAATGGCTTTCTTTGAGTGATGGCATTGCGATGATGTTCATATTTTTATTAATAATTTCTATATTCTCTATAAAAATATATTACTTGGGGGTTAAAAAGTACAGTGAGAGTCAATAATAAAATGAAACATTCATCTTGATATGAATGGGATTCATAAATATCACTTAATTTGCTTTAAGATATACAATATCAAAGGACAAAAAATACTAAAATGTTTGAATCAGTTAAATGCAAAACTATTAACTTGTAATAAGATGAAATTCCTTTGGGCAACTAAACAATTTGCTTGGAATAGCTGACCAAAAAACAAAACAAAACAAAAAACCCACTTTAGATAATTATTTTCACTGTTAGGACAAATATGTCTCTGAAAGGCATACTTAAGGGAAAAAATTCCATAATAATAACACTTAAAATGAATGAGCATTAAATATGTTGTCACCATTACCATTATTATTACTTTCCTTTCAATTATTTTCAGCTTCTATGCAGGATATTTAATTTCTTTGTTCTCCTTTTTTTTCCATCCCAAAGTAGATTGCAAATCAGTTTACAAGGCCCTAAGAATAGGGACATATGCATAACTGGTGTTAAATAAATTGCCATGGTTGCTGATAATCTCATTGTTTTTCATATTTGTTTCTTATGTGGCATTGTAGGAGAGAATGTTTTTGGACACAGAGCTACATCACATTTCCAGACTCTATTGCAGGTAGTTGTAGACAGTATCAATGCTGTTACATTACATGTAATGGATTACAAGGAAAGGAAACACATCCCACTTTCACACCTGGCCCATAAAAACTGTGAGGGCAAACTTTGTTCCTCTCACCCTCTGTAACCCCTTGCTTTACACTGAAGATCATGGAGACAAAAGATGGAAGGAGTCATGGTACCAAAATCACTCTTCAGAAGAAAACCCCTTGACAATCAAAAACACTTAATCTGGGCTACATGGGCCACAAATAATTTTTCATTCCGGGAAGCCACTAAAATTTGGGGTCTCCTTATTATAGCTAGAGCTATATTACATATAGTCACATCCCTATGAGTTCAAATTATCTTAATCATGACATCATTCTTTCTCAGTTAATTCCTCAATCTAAGAACTGATTAAGTATATACTAACTTCCAAGACTGTGTAGGGTCCTGGAAATACAGATGAATAAGGCATTTCCTTTCCCTCAAATATTTCTAGTCATGTGGGGACAAAGATAAATAGCTGATAGTCATAGAATGAGAGCTGTTAACAGAGGGCTTAGGGCCCTTTGGGAGGACGGATGCAGGGTGACACTTTTCTTTGAGAAAGGGGCTGCTGTCAGAAGTGACATGGCCCACGTAGAAAAGCTGGGCTTTCTGAGGCCAACTAAGATTTATGATTATGTTTACTTGTCCATTCAGTTCTGTTTAGTCTCACACCTGGATCGGCGCTGTCTCTTCCACTTAAGCAAAGCTCTCGGATACTACACTTCCGCCGTCTCTCTCCTCCTCTGACACACTTCTGGTTCAAAACCTCGGGAGCCTCCTGGGTGACTATGAAACTGGCACCTGCACATGGTGGGCAGGGGGGCATGGGCGGGGCAGGCAAGCCTCCCCAGGTGGTTACGAGCCGGTCGGATACAGTCAGGGAACTTGCACAACAGGCGGATTCAGGGCGCTGCCAGCCCTGCGGATCACCACAGATAACACCCCGGTCTGAAGTTGATGTGGATGCCTCTGCTGCACTCAGTCACAGGAACCCCAAAGTCTCCACAGCACACGGCTCTCTTGAGGCGGTGCCTGAAAACCAGCTCCTGCGGCGGAAATGGTGCGAGGAAGGGACATTCATTCCAAGGATAGGGCGTGGCGGAGGGACCTCTTAGTGCCCGGATGCAGCTGGGGGGGGGGGGGGGAGTCAGCCAGAGGCCATGACCTATCAGTGACCTCCTCAAACAGGGCATCCCTGTGGCAGCTTTTACAACCCAGTGCGTCCCCTTCTACAATGAACCTAGAGGAGTCAGCAAGGCTTTCCCCTATCAGGGAGGCTGCTCGTTTGGGGCTGTGGGGTGCGCTGGAGTCAGGTACCACAGCAGCAGTATAGGCGCGTGCCAGGGAAGACCGGCATCAAGATAATGGTTCCCAAAATAAATATTTTCTGCCCCAAGTCCCATGATCCAAACCACTAATTTACTAAGCCCACCAGACTGGGGTGTCCTCATGTGATTTAATAAAGATGATACATTTTAACAGACTCATCAGATATAAACATAATGTTGTTTGGATAATGTCAAAGGTGCCTCCTTGGGAGGCAGTAATAATGTCCATTCTATTTCAGAAGACAAGCTTTTTCATTACAAAGAGTTAAGTGTTCAGTAAAAACAGGCTTTGCCAACCATCACTTAAGGTTTGTGGGGGAATTTAATAAAAACTTCTGTGTGCCCTATAACGTCTTCTAGGCCAAAGGAGGGAACAAATATGGTGGCCAAACGATCATACTGGTGGAAAACAGAATATGCCTGGAGGAAACAGAGGTTGGTAATTTTTGTTACTATGGAGTGGATTCTCTTCTGTGGCTAAAGAAACTCCAGGATGCACAGCCCAACCACTAAGGTAGAAATTACAAAGATTGTGCTATACACCCGCTGGATCCCATTGGAGGCTATCCAAAAATACCTGGACTGTATGACCAGTCAGTGTCAAACCCATTAGTGCCAAACCAGTCACTATCCTTTAATATAACAGTTACTATGCAACTTTGGTAATATCCATCCCATGTCCCTGGTACAATTGGGTTTGTTCTGTTTATAGCGATACCTCTCTTCCCAATAAAGGGGGTGCCTGAGTGCTCAAATGAACCCATCCCAAATTTGAGCACAGCCATCCATGGCTTTTGTTTTTTGTTTTTTTTTAAGATTTATTTATTTGAGAGAGAGAGGTGGGGGATGGGCAGAGGGATAAGGAGAGAGAAACTTAAGCAGACCACTGAGTGCTGTGCCCAACATGGGGCTCAATCCCACCCTGAGATCATGACCTGAGCTAAAACCAAGAGTCGGCCACTAAACTGACTACATCACCCAAAAGCCCCTAGCCATCCATTGCTTTGATAGTGGTATTTTTAGGCCCATCTGGTCAACACTTTGATGGGCTACCTATGCAGTTTGAATGCTTAAAAAAAAAAGAACACCCAGGCCCAGTTATTAATAGTGTGTGTCACAGACCCATTTCTGGATCAGTATTAGTAATATCAGAAGAATTAAGAGCAAGAGTACTGGGTCATTATTCCTTAGTATACTGCTTTAAGGCCTTCCAGTCCCCTTTCTGGAGTGGTGATACCTACGATAGAGAGTGGCAGCTGCCCAGTTACCCCAAAGTTGGACTGATTCTATTGTGAAGCATATCAGTGGACCCACTTTCCATCAAAGTGCCCATCTGTGACCAGACACCAGAACAGTAGAAATCCAAGGTTGAAAAGACAGATATTTACTAGGTAATTATATGGGAAAATATCCACCTTGTATAAGAATTACACCTGTGCCTTGATCATTAGGTGTTAACGTGGTTGCAGCTTCAAGAGTTTGAACTGGTTGTGTTTACCATGCCAGAAGGCAGCACTGCCAGATGAGAAGAGATAGACTAGAAGCAGGTGTACCAACCCAGGATTTCTACCTTTTTCTTTCTTTCAGCAATATGTGTTTCATTCCAATATAGTGTGTTTCAAGAGCTTCAACTTGCAGCAGGACAATAGGGTTTTAGTTGAGCTTACGTAGTTCCTCCTCACCCAAAGGTGCAAAGTAACTCACTCATCCTGGGAGGACATCCCATTAAAAATTCCAATAGAATACATCTTTCCCAAGTGTGATGGGGCTTGTTGTCCTCAGCAACACAGCAAATTGATCCTTGGTGAGAGTCAGGGTAATGGCTATCTCCCAAAACATCTGTAGCATTAGGTGTCTCCATAAGAGTCCACAGTCATGCAGATACGGTAATAAACCATGTAGTTGATCATTCAAATGTTGTAAAGCCTGGGACAGTACTTTAATCCACCCAGCCAAAGTAGTTTTACCTGTTAGTAATTTAATTTCTGCTTTAGTACTCCTTTCTACCAACTCTGCTACTTGGGGGTTGAGCCTCCATTCAATATCACATTCCACATCATGACCTTGGAAATGCGACTCCTGATCACTATTTGGTGAAGGTATCCACTGAGTTTCTCTAATCCCCTAATAGTGGCAACCTGGTTTGAACAGCAATGGGGGAAAGCTTGGATTAGGCTAAACACAGTGTCCTCACAAACCAAGGCATATTTAGAACCATCACTTGGAGGAAGGGGCAAATATAATCAATTTTCCAATACCTCACTGAATGGGAATTTCTATGGAAGGCTCCAGACTCTTTTGGCAGTTGCCTTAAGCATTATTCAGAACATACAGGATGTGCTGTTACTGCATTAACCAAGTTGCTACATTTTAAGAGTAATCTGACATCCATGACAATAGGCAATCCCACTGGATGCTACAGTGGCTGCTCTTTCTCTGAGGCAATCTGCTTTATCTACTAAAGGGTCAGTTGCTAAAGTTCATACCCTAAGCTAGGGCATCAGTTTCCTGATTGCCAGGGGCTATAATTTCCTTGAGCCATAAGGTAATGACCATGAAGACTACATCAGGCTCCTGTAGAAGAGCCCAAATGACTTCTACTTAACCTGATCCTACAAGGGCTTACTCATGATCACCCACTTCTGGGCTTCCAATTGTCCATGCCATAGGATTAATCTCTTTATAATAATCCAGCTGCTTGTGCAAAAGGTTAATGGCTAGGGATCATGAGTGATAACCAGCCAAACTGCTATTCCTTTAGCCCATTGGCTGCTGGGCTTGTTCCTGTTTCCATCCAGATGTTGTCAGTGTTGGGCTGAAGAGTGACTGAAGTCCATGTGGGTGGGTTGTCCATAGGTATACCAGGCATTAGCAGGAACTTTCCCCACTCCCTCTTTATAGACCACCACAAGAATAGGGGTGGAGTAATCTGGAGGATCTATATACTCCACTGGGCCTAGCAGCAACCATATTTCTAGATAGTGGGTAGTCTTCATGGTCATTACCTTATGGCTCTAGGAAATGATAGCCCCTGGCAATCTGAAACTCACCTCTTGAGATGAAGGGGAGTTCTTACCATGATAGGCTTTTCCTTCATAAGAGGCTCAACCTGGAGGAGTACTGTGTATGCTCCTAGGAGCTGTTGCTCTATGGAGGTCTATCTGGTTTCTGTTCCCTTCAGAACTGGGACCAAAATCCTAGGGACACTCTCTCCTCCTGTTATCTCTGCCATAACACCCAACCCATACCTTCTGGAGTCACAGACATTTAATTCAAATGGTAGCCATGCTTGAGAGATGGCCCAGAGCTTCAATCTCTTTAATCATTAATACTTCTGTCTTCTCAAAGGCAGCTTGGTGCTCTGACCCCCAGTCTCATAGGTGCCCTTTCTTTCCCATGCTGTTTAAAGAACAGAAGCACTGTGCCAGGTGGGAAATAAAAGTCTTCCCAAACACCAAAATCCATACAAAATCTTACAACTTTTTCAGGTTCTTAGGAATAGAATAGACTCATATCTTATTAATCACAACCTCTGGGACAATAAGGGACTTATCCCACAATACATATAAAGTTTTCTGAAAAACTTTATAGCAATTCCTGAGCCTTAAATTTTCTGTGGGTTCATCATTCACCAGTCATCCTCTCCTTGAAGATGTTCCAGCAAAATCTGTAGAATTTCCTACATCAAAGGCAAGTTTTCACATCTTAACACGATGTCATCATCCATGGTAATGGATGAATTTTACTAATCCATGGAAGGAGAACAGGGCAGATCTCCAGCAACATCCCATGACATACTGTGGGACCATGCAGATAGATTTGGAAAAGCACTTGAAAAGTCCACTATTGCCCTTCATATGGAGGCAAAATGATTTTGTGACTCAGTGTCCAGGGTTATACTGAAAAAAAGCATTTCCTCAGTCCATTACAGCATGATACATTCCGAGGACTGTAGTACAGGTATCTAAGATAAATGCAATGTTGGGCACAGCACTACCATGTCCAGTTCTCAATGTTCACAAACATCTGCCATGACCTGTCTGGTTTTTTCTGTTTGGTTGTTTGTTTTGTCTGTTTTTTGTTTTTGTTTTTACTCTCCGTACTGGATTTCTGAAAGCACTAGGGGCAACACTTCTTCAATGTAGCCCTTGGATAGTTTGTCCTATGCCCCTACCTCTTAGTGTCCAATCAGGCTGTGCTATAAGCACTCAGACCTTAATTCTCAGCAGCTTGTGCCCCATCTCAGCTTTGTAAAATGGTCTTAAGGTCTTCATCTTATCAACATGCTTTTTCACTTTGTCTGCCAGTCCCGAAGTGGCAGAGTAGTGGACACCTGCATATACTTCTTTAACCTCAGCTCTTCTGCCAACTTTTACTTGAGGTTTGGCCCCTAATTGGGATCAGTGGGCAGCCAGCCTAATTACCCACTGTAGAGGTGAGCTTATTGTGGCAGCCAATCATTTCCCTTCTCTGCCACAGTGTGCTATGTGTGGGTCCGCAAACAAATGTGCCAAACCATACAGCTTTTTCAGGGTATTCCTATATTTATGTGGCAGTCCACAAGCATCTAAGTATGGGCCACTTCTGCCCACACAGAGATGGATAACCAATGCAAAATTTCCCCTAAAGATGCCTTTGTCCCAAGACCCATTTCTTCAGTCTCCTGGCTGCCTTTCCCATTGTTGGTTCAAAACCACAGGAGCTTCCTGATTGAAATTTGAAACTATCCCCTGTACACAGAGGTCAAGGAAAGACCAAAAGAAAGAGGCTACTCCAGATTGGTGGGTGGCAGGTTTAATAAGCAAGGGAACTTACACTCAAGGCTTGTCTTGGGCAGCTGCAAAAAGAAAAGACCTCTTCACCTAGCCACAAGAATCTTAAAAAACTGTGAAGAGGTCTTAGCTGGGTTCACTCAAATATAATGTACTGATGGTCTCAACAACACACTGCTCCCTCAGTGCTTCATCCTTGAAAAGAGCTTCCACTGTGAGGATAGTGGGCAGAACACACATTCCAAGGACAGGAGTGGAAGAGGAGCCTCCAGTTGCCTGGGTCCAGCTTGTGGGTCAGCTGGTGGTCATGTTCTTTCAATGACCTCCTCCTCAACATGTTGAAAATATTATCCAAGACAATGAAAGCAAATAACTGCTGCCTTTTAATTTATGGCCTTAAGTCAGCCTTCAGCCTGCCAACTCTAGTAAGATGATTTGTTTATGTGTCTATTCCTATCCTTAGCTTGGACACATCTGGAAGGAAAAGAATGTGCTATAACAACTTTTTTGCCTCCAGCACTCAGCCAGTGCCTGGGACAAAACATGTGAAATAAACCTTGTTGAAGGAATCAGTGAAGGGAATAGAAACACCTGACTCTATTCCTTCAACTATAAGAAAGTGGGAACTGGGAAAATAGAATTAGACATTGGTATTACTAGTTTGTGTTTGTAGCTATTGATATAAGTTAGATTAACAAATGCAAAGTCCTTTTTGCAATGTAAGAAACATATAAATATGTTGTAAGCTTTTGAACATAGACATCTTTGAGTACCATTATTCTGTCTATGACAGATATATTCTCTTGTAACTTCCTTTTTGGCCAAATTCTGAATAATGAAGTGAGAGTCAGGAATGGCTGTGCTGGTTAGGGTTTCTCCTTTCCTTCTTCTCCCTTCTAATGAAGTCATCATCATCCCCATTTCATTAACTCAAGGACTCCCAAACTTTGTGATTTTTGCTGAAACAGAAATTTGACATCAATTTTACATTCATTTTTCAGTGGCACTTTATATCACTCCTTAATCTGGCTGCTTTGTCTTCCCTATGTATCTACCTCCTTGGTCCTCCTGGGAGTACTATACTTCCCCTGCTCCAACTATGTAGTTCAGCTAGGGTTACCAATCTAAATCCCTCTACCCCATAGCTATACGCATGGACACTGCTCCAACAATGGAGAAAAAATCCTTTTGAAGATGTGTATATTGCTGACTTGGAGACAGGTAAACCCACTCCCAACCACTGACGTTGAAAGGCAAGGGGAACTGAGGAAGAACCTGTGTCATGTCCCCAAACTCAGAAGAAAGGACTGTCGTAGGAAGGAATGAAGCTGAGCCTTGGGGGAGCAAGATTAACAAGATACATACGAGATTCTTTGGGCAATTTGATTCCCTTGATTTATGTGAGCTAAGGACCCACCCCTGTCCATCCTTCTCCTTTATCAAAGTCACACAATCCTTTTTGTTTAAGCTAATTTGAATTAGATTTCAATCATTTTCAGCAGAAATATTCTTTACTGGTATAGTCCTGAGTATAATGCTTATAATATCGCTTTAAATTCTCAAAACAACAACAACTGTGTGTGTGTGTGTATAAATATAAAATATAAAGTGTAAAATTTATAAAATACACATACACACACACACAAGCTTCGTGGTTCCAGGACAAAAAGGAATTTCTTTTAAAATTCCAAGATTTTAATCACTCAAATTGCTTTCATCTACCCCCACATTTGAAACTTCTTTCACATACATATTCATTATGATAAGTATATTTACCTAAGTTTTTAAGTAAGTATTAAAGATTTCAGGCACTCAGTGCTTCCAGAGTACCTGTGTTATGCAGAGCACTATAGAAGTTAGCAGGCTAACTAGTTCCACAGGTTTCAGGGAAAAGAACAGACTAAGCGGATGATAGATTTGTATCACTTCCAATGTTACATTCCTTTCTCCTGTGTAATTAGTTTCCTCCAAAATTAAGCTCTGAAAAAGTAGTTTCCCTGTGTCTGAGTTTGCAGTATAAACAAGACAATTTTTGAAAACTGAGCCAACACTTTAAGGACTAGGATACAATTTAATAGGTTACTATGACAATAAATTGAATATCATACCATTCAAAAGCACTCTATACCAACAGTAGACATTTTCTATATGTATTATACTGCTAAGTCTCCATGAATTTGTTCATGATATATAAAGCAATAATTGAAAATCTGCATGAAGATTCCCTAAGCCTTCTGCCAAATATTTTTCCCGTTATCTCATTCCTCATTACATGTATTTTATCTTAAAATCTAATGCTAAGGTTATCCAAATAATCTTATAAGAAACTCAGAAGTCAAGGCAATAAAGATAAATACCTAAGGTCTTTCAGTATTAAAAAGGTCAGGCATTGCACTGAATTAGCACAATCTGTTTTCAAATGGTTATTTGTATGCTGATATAATGAGTTGCAAAATGAGTTGTGTGTGAAAATGAAAATCTCCACCTCAGGTTAACACAAAGATAGCACAGAGCTCTCAAGCATCTGTAGAATATAATCCAAATACAGACTATGATTTCAAATGGATTAGAGGACACAGAAATCACTGAAGCTTTTGTAAAGCCATCTTCTATAATTCATTCATCAAAACTTCTAAAAAGTTACTAGAAAGAATAGGAAACTTCCCATTCAGCAATATTCTACTATAGATCCTCATCAAAAAGAAAGTCAAATCTATGGGATTCAATCAACTTTCTGTAAATAACACTGTACCTTTCCTGGATGACCTTGGAAAATGAAGCAGATTCTATTTTGTTAGCAGAGGAAGCAAAGAAATTTTAAGGAAAAGTGTGACCTCTATTAATTATTTACTTCACAGTGATATACAGTAATAGAATCACAGCTACAAAAAAGAAACTAACAATTTTTTTTGGATCCATGAAAGTCATCTTCCTGGGTTAAAACTCACCTGGCTTATTATCTAGTGTTTTAAAAAATGTCTTACTTGAGTAATCAGGTGTGAAACCACAACATTAAGAGGCACACAAAGATCTACTGTCTTCACTTTCAAATTTTATTTAAATACCACTATCAGTCAATATCAATCAGAAATGTATCTATAAACATGAATGAGGTGTAGAGAGGAAAGAAGAGACAAAGTAATGCTAAATTCCCTCTTCAAATGTAAGGAGCCAAAAATTATATTTTCAGTATTGGCTTTCATGCTCAGGTAACTAGAAAATATTTCATTGATCTTTAGATCAAAGTAACATTTATGTTGTCTACATTCAACATTATAATTAATGGTGAAAGATAACATTTATTCTTATTAAAATAAAAAAAACGCAGGAATGCTCCCAGCCAGCACTTTTACTTAATATTATTAATAATATTCACTATATTAGATGTTCCGTATAAGTACCTACTTGATCTTTGAGCACTGTATAATGTACAGAATTTCTGAATCACTGTAATGTACACCTGAAACCAATATAACATTATATGTTAATTATACTGGAATAATGAATAAATGAACGAATAAATAAATAAATAATAAATAAAACTTCATCTTAAGAAAAAAAACCTCACATGAAGGACTATTATTATTCCTATTTTATAGATTGGGAAAATGAGGCTTAGGGAGGTTAGTTTGCCACTTAACTTCCACTTTAGGGAGGATTAAGAGAAACTATTAGTAGACAGTAAAGCCAGGGTTTCAGACTAGGTTTAACTTACACTAATGCTCATCATTTTAATACAAATATAGCATTGCCCAACTCCTCAAGTACTTCAGGCGCATCAGGGATATGTTAATAGAAATAAGTCACAAAACGATAGTAAAGATGAAGAAATTATTGTCATTATTTGACTAAAACCTGGTTTAATGTAGAAAACCAAAACATCAATTGAAAAATACTTGAAGAAAGAAGAGTTGGGTGAATTTCTCCAGTTATAAAATAGAATATGGAAAAGACTTTTCTTTATGAAATTAAAGAGCTGTTCTTAAAACTACAATAGAAAAATATGTTATTTACCTTTTTAATTAAAAAAAAAAAATAGCTTAAAGGGGTGCCTGGGTGGCTCAGTGGGTTGAGCCTCTGCCTTCAGCTTGGGTCATGATCTCAGGGTCCTGGGATTGGGCCCTGCATTGGGCTTTCTGCTTGGTGGGGAGCCTGCTTCCCTCTCTCTTTCTGCCTGCCTCTGTGCCTACTTGTGATCTCTCTCTCTCTGTCAAAAAAATAGATATAAATATTTTTCAAAAAAAAGCTTAAAAAGAAATAGTTAAAAACTATATTTAGAGTTCTACATGAATTTCTTAAGACTGATGTAATCAAGCCTGAGATTCCTTGCAATTATTTTCTAGGTTTAATGTCATTGCAAAAAAACAAAAACAAACAAAAAACTCATTTTTTTTTAATGTTAGCAAGGCCTTTTTAAAAAAATTTTTTTTTAAATTTATTTGACAGAGATCACAAATAGAGAGGCAGGCAGAAAGAGAGAGAGAGAGAGGAAGGGAAGCAGGCTCCCCGCTGAGCAGAGAACCCAATGCGGGGCTCCATCCCAGGACCCTGGGATCATGACCTGAGCTGAAGGCAGAAGCTTTTACCCACTGAGTCACCCAGGCACCCCTTTAGCAAGGTCTTTAAAAGAAAAGAAGTGAGAATAAAAATATTTTTAGAATAAAAAATAATGTGAGGATAATCTTTAAAATTATAATACTTAAAATTATACTATGATACTACAGTCACAAAAACAGTTTGGGACTTGGAAATAATTGACAGAAATATCAGTGAAACAATACAGAATTTCCTTTAATCTTTTTTATGCAAGAATTTAAGGTGTGTTGGAGAGCCTGGGTGACTAAGTGGGTTAGGCCTCTGCCCTTGGTTCAGGTCATGATCTTAGGGTCCTGGGATCAAGCCCCGCATCGGGTTCTCTACTCAGCAGGGAACCTGCTTCCCCCTCTCTCTCTGCCTGCCTCTCTGCCTACTTGTGATCTCTCTCTCTGTCAAATAAATAGATAAAATCTTAAAAAAAAAAAGAATTTAGGATGTTAATATGTATTAAAGGTAATACTACGATCTAATGGGGAAGGAGCAGTGTTGTACAGGTGTTGAGGAAAGTAGTTATATTCACCATGCAAGGTGGAACAGGAAGTTCCAGACCTCATTCTCCTACTGAGACACAAACTTAACAAAAATATAAAGTCTGAAGAATATTTATGAGAACTCCAGGAAGCAGTTAATAAGTTGCAGTACTCCAAGCATGTTCAAAGCCAAGAATAGTCACATTGAAATGGGTAAGAAAAGCCATTTTATCTTAACCATGATAACTTTTTCCCAAGACAACACATTCTGGTGCAAAAGGAAAAAAACCCAACTTGTGGGCTTTCTTTTGGAAAGGCAAAAAGAAGACTGCACTGTACATCCAGTGTTCCACACTTTGTGGAGCAGCCCAAAGGACTTGTTTCTGTCTCACCTAACTTGGAGCACTGATAGGGAATAAGAATATTGTAGATGTGTGGGAGCCACCAAACACAGAAGAGAGCTATCAGTGCTACAGAACTTTCAAGGTACTGTGGACAGACACCAGAGCGGGCAAGAAAGTATAAACTCCTGAAAAAGAAACTGACAAATTTCACTAATTGAGAAATTATGTGCACAGATTCGGAGACTGCTTTTCCAGAAAAGGCTTGGGAAGCCTCCAGAATATTTAACCATGTTGGCAGCTGTTCTCTAGAAAGCCAGTCTGTAAAGACTGGGAAGGGTTATGGTTTTTTCGAATACACAAAACACATTTTGCATGGAGCAGTGGCTGTGGTATATAAATAATGAATTTCGGAGCACTGAAAAAATAAGATAAAATTTTTAAAAATACACAAATCATATCAAAATAATAATAAAAATAATGCACATGAAAGCATAGGGAAACATGGCCCATTCAAAGAAAAAAATAAATTTCCAGAAATTGACCCTAAGGGAACAAAAATTTATGAAATTCCTAAAAAAAAATTCAAAAGAATTATCTCAAAGGAGCTCAATGTGCTATAAGAGAACACAGATAGACAAAAATGAAATAAAGAAAATTATGCATGAGCAAAATTAGAGTATCAACAAAGAGGAACTATAAAAGAATTAGACAATATTTCTGGACTTGAAGAATATAGTAACTGTATTGAAAAATTCACTAGAGGAAATCAATAGCAGACTAAAACAGAAGAAAAAAAATCAATGAACCTAAAGACAGGTCATTTGAAATTATAAACAAAACAATTAGAAGAAAAAGTAAAAAAGAATTTTAAGAGTGAGAAATTCTAAGTGGCTTATATATGCATTATGGGAGTCCCAGAAAGAAGAAAGAGAAAAAGGGGAGAAAGTATATTTGATGAAATAATGTCTGAAAATTTCCCAATACCAAGGAAGGAAATGAACATCCAAATTCAAGAACAAAAAGGACTCTGAGATAAACTTAAAAAAAGCCTCCACTAAGACACATTAAATAAACAGTCAGAAGTCAAAGACAAAGAGAAAATCTAGGAAGCAACAACAGAAAAGTGACTCATCACATAAAAAAGAGCCCCTATGAGATTGTCAGTGAATTCTCAGGAGAAATATTACACCCAGAAGAGAGTAGAATATGATATATTCAAAATGCTGAAAGAAAAACACTGCAAACCAAGAATATGATAGCTGGCAAAATTGTCCTTTGAAATGAAGGAGCTATAAAAAATTTCCCAGATAAACAAAATCTGGTGGGGTTGAGAGGTAGGACAGTTCAACAACACTGGATCTACCTTATGAGAATTGTTAAAGGGAGTCCTTCAAGTTGAAACAAGAGGACTTAGATAGCAACACAAAGTTATATGAAGATATAAAACTCTCTTGTAAAATATTTAGGTGAAGGTAAATATCTAGGCAAATACAGAATTCTGTGGTACAAAAGTCATTTTATTTTATTTTTTTTTTCAAGATTTTATTTATTTGACAGATAGAGATCAGAAGCACGCAGAGAGAGAGAGAGGAGGAAGCAGGCTCTCCGCGGAGCGGACAGCCCGATACGGGGCTCGATCCCAGGACCCTGGGATCATGACCTGAGCCGAAGGCAGAGGCTTTAACCCACTGAGCCACCCAGGTGCCCCACAAAAGTCATTTTAAATTCTAGTGTAGAATTTAAAATATAAGACCATAAAAAACTCTAGAACTATGTTAATGGAGACAAAGCATAAAAATCTATAATCTGTAAAATTGATAATGTAAAGTGAGAGGGAATGAAAGGAGTAACATTTTTGTATATGATGGAAATTATCAGTTTAAAATAGATTGCTCTAACTATAAACCATCTTAAGTAATCTTTATGGTAACCACAAAAAAAAGGACCTATAGAAGATGCAGAATGAAAATGAGAATTTCTAAATATTATATTTGATAAGGAGTAAATATCCAAATTATATAAATGTCTAAAGTTCAATAACAAAAGTCAAATAACTCACACTAAAAATGAAAAAAGAACTTGAATAAAGGTTTCTCCAAAGATGATACACAAATGAATACTAAGCATATGAAATGATGTTCAACATCACTAATCATTAGAAAAATGCAAACCAAAGCCACAGTGAGACATAACACACTTACTAGGATACTACCACCACCACCACCACCAAAACAAAATAACATATTTTAGCAAAAATGTAGAGAAAAGCACTTCTGCATTGTTGGTGGGACAGTAAAATGGTGTAACTGTTTTAGAAAATAAAATGGAAGTTCCACAAAACATTAAAAAAGAACTAGCATATTATCTAACAATCCAACTTCAGGGAATATAACCAAAAGAACTGAAACCAAGACCTAAAGAAGATATTTTATACTAATATTCACAATAGCCCTATTTGTAATAGCCAAGAGGTCAAATGTGCATCAACAGATGAATGTACATAGAAAATGTGATGCGCATGCACACACACACACACACACACACACGCACACACAATGGACTATGGCTCAGCCTTAGAAAAGAAGAAAATCCTGTCACATGCTACAGCCCAGGTGAACCTTGAGGATATTACACTAAGTGAAATAATTTAGTCATAAATATGAGTCATAATCTCAAAATAAAATATCAAAATCTCAAAAATAAATTTGAGTCATAATCTCAAATACTAAATGATTCTACTTGTATGATGTATCTTCAGTAGTCAAACTCTTAGTAAAATGGTGGCTTCCAGGAATCGGGGGGAAAAGGGAAGGGGATTTGCTCCACATGGATATAGTTTCAGTTTTGCAACATAAAAATGGTCTAAAAAGCTGTTGCACAATAGTGTGTAGATAGTTAACTTAAAAATTATCATTAAGATAATAAGTTTTGTGAAGTGTTTTTTTAAAAAAGTAAGCCACAAAAATAAAATATAAGTAAACACTTACTTATTCTTGGGATGGGAATCTGTTTACAAGCACAATAACAGTGGAAGAAATGACAAATGAAGTAAATTTTAAAATATTAAAAACTGCCTCAGGTAAATGATAAATAGCAAATACTAGCAATAGGTATGCCAAATGGTTAATATCCTTAATATGTAAAATCTTTACAAATTAGTAAAGAAAACACTCTTCTCTCAATGGAAAAATTAGCTCAGAACATTAACAACAATTCACAGGAAAAAAATGAGTCATCTTTCTAATAATATTGACTGGCTATATTGACAACTTTTTTTTTTTTCAAGATTTTACGTATTTATTTGAGAGAGAGAGACAACATGAGCACAAGTCCAGGGAGAGAGAGGGAGAAGCAGACCCTCTCTGAGCAGGGAGCCTGATGTGGGGCTTGATCCCAGGCCCCTGGGATCACGACTTGAGCCAAAGGCAGATGCTTAACCAGGAACTTCTGTTGACAACTTTTTTACTGATAATAAAACTATGATAATCAAGAGCATGTATAATTAGAGGGAAAAATATGACAGAAACTTTCTAAAAAGTCAGTTTGAAGTCTGCATTAAAAGCATTAAAAGCCATCCATGCCCTTTAACCTCATTTTACCACTTCTTTGGAAATTAATTTTAGAAGGTTGTTAACAATGCAGCTCCAATTTTGAATAAGGATATTATTTGTAACGCGATTAAGGGTAAATACTTCGAGACAACCAAAAATTCCCCAGCTATAAGGAAATTACCTTAAAAATACATCTATATAATATTAAGTAGCTACTAAAAAGAATTTATTGGAGAAATTTAGATAGCATTCTGTCAAATGAAAAAACTTGGAGCTAATACGATAGATAACGCATTGTTCTCAAAACTAGTTATTTCTCCTTTGTTCTCTCTCACACCCAAACTAACAGACTAGAAGGAAATACATCATAATGATTATCTTGGGTTGTTTCCTTAGGGTTGTTTAAAGCACCCACATTCAAAACCAATTACACATAACAGAATTTTTAAAACCAAAGAACCAACTAGCAAAAGATGTGACCATTTCCCTGACTACCAACTCCACACATTCTGTCTCCTGTCATTGTCACTCTACTCCTCTTCTCCCTCTACCTGCAATACTGGCAAGAAACATGGAGGTGAATAAGATGGAAAAGTTTCAAAGAGACAAGGAAGGAAGAAGAAGAGGCACAAAAAAGAATAAAAATTTAAGAAATATAAGGGGGCAAGGGAAGGTTGAGACTAGGGGGGAAAAAAGAATTAGATGTGATAAAACAATGCAGTGAAAGTAGTTATGGTTAGTAACTCATGTCTGTAGGAAATGAAAATATGAGGAAAAAGCTACATTTCAAAATACATTTATGCCCCTCCCAATAATGAAAAGAAAGCCATTTATGAAGCCTTTCTATCTAACTACTAATTATAGAAAGTTAAAGAGACATGTTTATATGTTGAACAACACCATAGGAAAGCAATCAACAAAAACCAATCTGTGAGAAACTCTTTAAGATATATGACCCAGCTTTTTCAATGAAGAACTGCAAAGAGAAAGAGAGAAATTTATAGTCTAAAAGAGAATTAAGATATAATAATTTTGATCTATTAACCTTGTTTAGAACTCATGTTAAACAAACAAAAACAAATTAAAAAATTATTTTTAGTCAGATAAATTTGACATTAAGAAATTACTACAGGGGCGCCTGGGTGGCTCAGTGGTTAAAACCTCTGCTTTCGGCTCAGGGCATGATCCCAGGGTCCTGGGATCGAGCCTCACATCCGGCTCTCTGCTCAGCAAGGAGCTTGCCTCCTCCTCCTCTCTCTCTCTGCCTGCCTCTCTGCTTACTTGTGATCTGTCTGTCAAATAAATAAAAATCTCAAAAAAAAAAAAAAAGAAAGAAAGAAAGAAATTACTACAAAAGTGTAAGGTGTTTTCATATTGATATAATTTTTTAAAAGTCTATGTGCCTAAAAAGGCACATAAGATATTTACAGATGAAGTAATATTATATGTTGGATTTGCTTCAAAATCATCCTAGCAGAGAGAACTGTGGCTAGGGATACAGATGAAACAAGAGTAGACTATGCAGTTAGAATTCCTAAAGCTGGGTGATGAGCACTTTGGGTATATTTTACTCTTCCTTCTACTTTTTCCTATCTTTGAAATTTTCCATTATATATTTTCTAAAATATAAAAACTCATCAGGATTTTCTTTAAATCAAGAAAGGAGAAATAAGATGCTCTACAAAGAAGAGAGGGTTCCCTCAAACAGAAGAGTCACTGAAATAATACAGTGGCTATATCACCATTTTACCTAAGGCTGGCTTTAAAACTGGTGTTAAAGCTGTATGTTCACCATGCTCTATGAGGAAGCTATGAAAACAACTGCATACACTGCTAAGCATTTCTCAGAGACAGTGGCTGTGTACATTCCATACATGATGATGATGGTGGTGGTGGTGATGGGATGATGATGGCCTGATGATGAAAAGAACAACAACATGGGAGTCTAAGGTTATGGGATACCATTCCGTGACTGGAGTTTCTCTATTATTCCTTATGTACTACAAAAACAATTCATAGATCTAGTTAATAGATCCAATCTCACCACCAGGTCTCCACTAACTTTACACAATTAGGTACTGTTTTTCTTTCTTTGTCTTAAAATCAGATACTCAGAGGATAATGTTATCCCTTATAAATAGCATTTAGCAAAAATCAATTACAATATTCCCTTCAAGTTAACTGAAAGTTACCCAGAATTTAATAAGCTATTGCTTTTCATAGTTAGCATACATCCCCCTAAAACTGTATTCCAAATACATGCATCCCTGGCATTTAAAATCAGGACTTCATACTTTTCTTTCCTTCAAGGTTATAAAGTAATTTCTCCTTTCTTGATTTTGAGAATAGTAAAATTGCTAGAGCTTCACAATAAAAGGTGCATAGAATTTTCACAACAAGACATTTAAAAAGTAGACACTTAATTTTGTTCCTTTGGTACATTTTGGCCTCGAAATATTTTCTAGGTTAGTTAAGATGATTTTTCAGAACATTGCCTTCAATAATTGCCCTGAACAATGAAAATTGAAACCAGTTCCCAATGGTTTGATTTATTATCTTGGTTTCCTTGAAGGAGAGAATAACAAATCACTCCAAACCTCAAGGCAACATGGATTTTGTAAGTTAGATTACAAATATGAGGAGATAAAAATGTATTTTCATCACATGGGAATGATTAACAGCTAAAAAGCAGAATAGACACAGACATCAATATGAACATGAAATACAGGCAAGTATCTGAAGAATCTTAAACAATAGATTATTGCAATGTAAAAAATCCAGAAAATCACTTTCTTGCCTATACCATAAATAAATAATTGGCTGTTTTATCTCTCAGGTTTGTTACTACAAATACACATTCTACTTTACTGTTACTATGTTTCATATTTGAAGTAAAATACATAATCTCATTCCACATCACTTGTCTGATAGATTCTCAGGGGTGGAAGTGACTTTAAATGCCATCTATAGCAGTATTCCCCTTAGCAGATGCCCCACGTGTACAGCTAATTGATTTTTCCTACAGTATAGCAAGTATACCATGACTCCTCCTTCAATATTCCATTCATGGAATGTACGAATATTTAGCGAACACCTACCATGCAGTCCTCCTGATTTAGGTACTTAGATATAGCTATAAACAAAATGGACAAAGATCTCTGCTCTCAGAGAGCTTACATTCTAGTAGTTCCTAGAATGGGATTCACCACTTACAACATGTTTGAACCAAAGTATAAAATATAGCAAATCTCAGGTCACTGTGAGAAAGTCATTCTATGTATCAGGTGGGAATGTTCTTCTTCTTATTACCACTAGTATTCTGCTCTCTGGGGTCACACACATAAGGTATAAGTGCTCAGCCCTGTGAAAGTTCTTCAGATATATTTGCATAATTTCCACCTCCAACCTTGTTTTATAGGTTATGCATTCCCGAGCCTTTTCTTTCAGGCACCAAGCACTCAGATTAATATATGGATCAGGAATTAAAAGCAAAAGAGTGAAGTAGGAAGAGAGGAGTATAAAGATAGGATCACACACTTTCATGGTTGGTTTCCATAGAAGAATGTAACGGCACAACCAGAATCCTATATATAATGAAACGTCTTCTCATTTTGAAGCATCTGGTACTGTTTCAAATTTCTAAAAAAACAACAAACAAACAAACAAACAAACAAAAGAACTCCATGTGGGCCATATAAAACATATCTGAAGGCCACAAGTTCAAGACCAGCTTCAGATACACTTCACGTAATACAGTTTTGACTTCTCTCTTCATATTGATGGCAAGTCTTTTAATATACTCCAGCTTTTCTATATCCTCTTTAAAGTGCATTGCCCAGAACTGGCATCCTAGTTCTGGTCTGGGAGAACCAACACAAAGAGACATATAATTACTTGTCCTGTTTTAGATCCAGTTCTATTCATGAAACTCAAGTATGAATAAATGTTTGGGGAAATGGCACTTCTGTCATATTACTGATAGGTGCTTACTTTTAAGCACCTTAATCTCCTGATGTTGTTAAACCAGCTCTCTCCTCTGTCTTTATTGCTTCTCAAACAACATTAATTAGTACTCCTCTCCTTGGTGTTTCAAAGTTTTATACACTTTTTAAAGTTTTTAAAGTTTTGTTTTAGTATATTTACTTTTCCCCTCAAGTCTAATAAATATTTTTTGTATGCTAATTTTGTAAATGCCCATTATTAGCTATGTCTTCCAGTTTTGCCTCCTCTGTGGATTCGCTCTTTTTACCATTAATGCCACTTTCGAAATTAATGATGAAAATGATTAACAGGAGAGACACCTGGCTGGCTCAGTCACTGGAGGATGTCCCTCTTGATCTCAGGGTTGTGAGTTCAAGCCCATCTTGGGCATAGAGACTACTTTAAAAATAAAGTAAAATAATTTTTTTTAAAATGGGGAAATAGGACAGATCTAAACACCAAATCCTCCACTCAGTTAATAGAGGCCTTTCTGTAAATAGACACTAATTTATAAACACAGATACTCAATTATGACTTTGTACATTGGTACCATCAATTCCCTTTCTCCATCTTAGTCCCAATTTTATATGGAAGATTTTATCATGTGCTTGCTGATATCCAAGTGGACAGTGGGCACAGCATTCCTCTGGTGTATTGGTCTTTCAGGAAAAGTAAATTAAATTTAACCTGCCATACTTTATTATTAGTGACCTAAGACAAATTCCATATGATCACCCCTTTTCTTATGATTCACAAAAAGGTTTTTTTAAGACCCATTTTAGAACTGTATTTAAGATTAATCAACTCATTCATGCATTCAATAATTATTTATTGAGTGTCTATGTTAAGCACTAGAAATAAAATACGGACAGACAAAAATTCCTATTTAGAATTTCACTAATGTGGGGGGAATGAAAATAAACAATATAGGGGCACCTGGGTGGCTGTCATTAAGCATCTGCCTTTGGCTCAGGTTATGGTCTCAGAGTCCTGGGATTGAGCCCCGCATCGGGCTCCCTGCCGAGCAGGAAGTCTGCTTCTCCCTCTCCCACTCCCCCTGCTTGTCTTCCCTCTCTTACTGTATCAAATAAATAAATAAAACCTTTAGGAAAATAAGTTAAAAAAACAATATAAGTAAGTGAATTACAGAGAATGCTGGATAGAGTCAAGTATTCAAGAAAAAATTAAAGATGGAAGGTAGGTAGAAAGTCTGAACTGTGGGATTTGGAGTAATTTTATACAGAAATCTATAGAAGCCTTCTGAGAAAGTACTAATGGAAAATTTATGAAAAGATTAACTATAGGAAATAATACTAATGTCCTACTCCCTAAGGATGTAACTGAAGGGAATTCATTTTCCTCCTTTTCCTGAAAATTGGGATTATTCAAGCATCTCTAGTATACTATTATGTATTTTCTCAAAGACTTCAGCAAGTTATTTACTTCTATATGTCTCCTCATTTGTAATGTGGGCTTGAGAATAGTGCCTACATCATGCAGTTATCATTAAGATTCAATGAGACAAAGCATGTAATGAATTTACAACAGTGGCTGAGACATGATAAGTGCAATACATTCTGCTACTTGTTCCTATCTGCAAATAAACTCATAGAGTATTGGTAAATTTGGGATTAATGCCAATATACCATGGACTTTTTTTTTAGTTCAAATAGGAGTTTTTCCCAGCACATTATTTTCTCACAAAGTTAAGAGTAGTCAAATGTTAAAAAACACACACACACACACAAAAAACAAACAAACAAAACACAAGAAAGCTGAACCTGGCACATTGGGGATGAATATGACATTATTCATAAGGTCTATCTACTATAGATCTTCTTGCCTCATTCTGATCGCATGCTTCATCATAGAAAAGCCTACCGCATGGATCACTTGGTTCTTTATGCATTTTGTTCTTGTCTTCTTAGTATTAAGAGGTTTAATAATCACATCTAAAAGTTATTACTAGGTCATTGCATTCACATTAGGTAGGGTCTTTTCGGGGGGTGAGTAGAGGCTCATCTAGTTTAATTTCCCTTCTTTATAATGTTTATTCTACTTTTTCTCATCTGAATATACTATCTTTGGGAAAAGTCCATTTTATTTCCATGTATCCAATTTTAATATGTTCTA
Organism: Mustela lutreola; assembly: GCF_030435805.1. Lineage (NCBI taxonomy): Eukaryota > Metazoa > Chordata > Mammalia > Carnivora > Mustelidae > Mustela > Mustela lutreola. The sequence goes on from NC_081294.1 coordinate 89,780,325, forward strand.
TGAATAAGAAACTTCTTAGACATTATTGAAAAAGTTGTAAATGGTCCTAATTGTGTAAGTGAGGTGACCAATTATATTTTTAGACTTAAATTGTAATAAATAAGAAGGAAACACAGACAAATTGTTACAGTCCGGGGTCCTTACTCTAAGTGTCAAAGACAGAGTCTAGAAATTGAGAGGGGTGTCAGGTTTGAAGTCTTAAATTCACATTTCTAAATGTGTTCAACATTAGATAAATCTCTCATTTTTTTTCTACATAAATATAGACAGCTTTAACAAAAAGCCTAAAATCATCATGTCTTAAGCTGACACTTTATCAGTCATGATAAATACTAATAAGTGATCTCAACTGGAAATAACAAATAGTTGGCAGGGGTCATTAATACTGCAAACCCATACTCACCTATACTATTTTTTTTAACTTTTGAAACTTTATGTCCTCAAAGATAGATTTGATATGATAAAACATTGCCATTTGATAAAATCTCTGTGATCTTCTCACTTGTGTCATCTTCTATAAAGACATGGTGAAATAGTATGATATAGACTGAGTGTTTCCTATAACACAGTGTGGCTAACTAATGTGCAATTTTGAGATTTTTAGTTTTAAATTTTTATTTTCTTTAATTTTAAGATAGTAGGATGTTCCAAACCTTCATAGTAAACACTAGTAGAACATCCAGTTACTGGTATTATCTAAAATAAATTCAAGTTAAAACTTCTTTTTAATTTTTATTTATTTATTTGACAGACAGACATCACAAGTAGGCAGAGAGGCAGGCAGGGAGAGAGGAAGGGAAGCAGGCTCCCCACTGAGCAGAGAGCCCGATGTAGGGCTTAATCCCAGGCCCTATTCGGGACTTAATCCCAGGACCTTGAGATCATGACCTGAGCTGAAGGCAGCGGCTTTAACCCACTGAGCCACCCAGGCGCCCCTCAAGTTAAAACTTCTTAATGCCATCTCATTTATACCAACAACAGCACAAAGTACACTCCATATGACACAAAGGTAAGTGTATAAAGGCAGATACTTCCAGCTGAATTGTATCATTGCACGGGAGAAATTTATCTCGATATGCACTGAGTTTTAGGCATGTACAGTGCAAGCACAGTAATAATGAGGACAAGATCATAATTCTGATTCCCTATGTTAACTTCACTGAGGACAATAGGACTACAAACATAAAAGTTCCAACAATCATTTCACAAAAGATGCAATTTTTAGAGAGAATGCCAAACAAAAGAAGATGGAAGTTCCTCCAATCTGCCAGCCCTATTGGAGGTGAGACTCCATACTGTACATGGTCTGCTGATCTGTGGGGTCAATGACCTACATGAGACTCCTCATTTCAATACCCATATGGCATAAGAAGAAAAGATAAGGCATGAGATTTGGCTGGTGTGTTGTAGCTTGTTGATACCTGTCCTAGAATGTCTCTAAAGATTTTGTTTATTTATTTGAGAGAGGGAGAGAGAGAGAGAGAGAATCAGAGAAGGGGCAGAGGGAGAGGGAGAAGCAGATTATCTACTAAACAGAGGGCCCAATGTGGATCTTGGTCCCAGGGCCCCAGGATCATGGCCTGAGCCTAAGGCAAATATTTAATCAACTGAGCCTCCCAGTACCCCTAAACTGTTTCTATATATGAACAAATCATACTGAGAGAAAAGAGAGGGCCGTGTCTACCAATGGGGTATCATTCATTAGGTCCAGGAAAGGGACCTAATTTTCCAAAAGTTTTCATAATAGTGTTTCCTTTTATAGATGTTTAAAATTTTATGCCAAGGTCCAAAAAAGAAAATGTATAGTAGAAAATAAATGCTTTACTAGACATTAAAAAATTCAACCTATATATTTAAATGCTATAGATCTGGCACTAATGAAGTCATCACTGCGATAATGGTTACATGAAGATAGGACTAACATAAATTTGACTACAGGATAGATATACTTGTGTGCTCATACACTGCTAAGAATTCTAAGAAAACCCATAAAAATAGATATGATGTAAAAATAAATAGCATTGAGTATAGTGCCTATCAAATGCCTAACATACATTCATAATCAAAAAATTTAAAAGAAAATAACAGAATTTTTGTGATGGGTCTAATGGGAAGGAAGTAAAAAAAAAAAAAAAACACCTATTTTTCCTATGACCTGAACTTCATGAACATAAGCAACTTAAAAAAAAAAAAGTATTTTTTTTAATGCCACTCTAAATTTTCCCTTTCTAATTGTGAAACTGTACATGATATTAAATTATTCTATTTCATTCTATTCAGAATATTTAAATGACAAATGAAAGTACAAAATGACTTTATAGGATACATGAGCTTTTAGACTGAAATAATAGTCACAATGAGGAAAGATAAGATGTTCACAATGAATTAGGAAAATCTTGACTTCTTTAACTAAGCCACAGATAGTAGCATTGGGAATTCCAATTTTTCTCTGGCTAAGAACACATTCAAGTAAGAAGACTTCTATAATCAAAAAATGGACTACTCTGCAGTTAGAACAAAAGATGGTAAAGACAGCATAATTCTTTTGAGCCATATGGGTACCACGAATGCCATAGAAAGTTTTACAGTCTACTGATGTCTGCATGGGAGGGCTCTCCTTAGGAAAACATCATTGAATTAGATCACTCATCACTAGATCATTGAATTAGTTGGAGGGATGAGAAGCTCATGAAAATCTAAATGAATTTCAATGTCAGGAGCTACCTAACTAATCTGCCCTATCCAAGATGTCTTTTTGCAACTGTGGGTCTGGATCTGCCCACACATTGAGACCAATCTTTCATTTTGGTTGCCTAATGTTTGGAGTCTTTGACCTCAAAAGCTTTGCAAACTGCCAAATTTCTCTTTTGACTCTCTGACCCATAACTATTTGCCTAAATATATTGTTTGTATTCTGAGTCTTAATTTCCTATATTCCTAGCCTGTGTTCCCAATTTCTACCCAACTCCCTAAGCTTCTATATCTGGTTTGATGCCATAAGAATTTCATGACCCTGCTTTTTTGCACATAGACTCCTGACTTATCAATCTTCATTATCACATATATCCCATGCCACTTTGAGCCCCAGTTTCAAACTCCCATCTCAAAAGGTCAATAGCCTTTGACCAAGAACTTACCATCCTTTATATCTACCTGTCCTTCCTAACATGTACTAACACTTTGTTGAGTACTGTTGTGTGTACTCTGTTCATTCATGTCTATGTCTATGCACAGGCCTCACAAAAATCTAGTGAGGACTATATCATGCTTTTCATTTTATAGACAGCACACATAGTCCAAACATACAGCAATTTGCCCTAATTCATACCACTAATAAAAGGTAGAAGGAGGCGACAGATCTATTTGTGTCTGGCAATAAAATAGTTCTATGTGGGAGACTGTTATATGGGTGCCCCTCAATAACTGCTACCTTCAATCATACCTGTCCTTGTGTTGTCTCTCCCATGCTGATTCTTACTTAGCTATACAAGTGGCTTCAGCTGAAGTGACATTGGCAGACATGATACAAGCAAAAGGTTCATAAGCTCTTGCACATTGGTCAGGATTTGTTCATTTAAAACATCTCCTGCAGCCAGGTACCATATAAAAACCCTGAAAAACTTGAGTCTGGCATGCTGCAAGGAAGCCCAGTCTTATTACATGTAGAAGCCATGTAGATGAGCTTAGAGGTGCCAGGTAGAGGACTGAGGCTTTCTTGGACCTCCCAGGCCAGACTAGCTAGTGACTTAACACCACATAGAGTAGAAGACTTTCTCAGACAAGTCCTGCCCATAAGAAATAATAAATTGTTGTTTTAAGACACAGAGTCCAACCCAGGTCCTTCTGGGTTAGAAAATAAAATTATTGCTCCTTTTCAGCTGTCCAGATAGCAAAAGGTTCTCAGAATAGGAAATAGCCTCTGATCGAATTCTGAGAGCTGCTCTTAAAATGTGGCCCCCAGCTTCCAAGTGTTAGAATTTCCTCCAAAGTTTTTCTTCTGATTGAGTTACAGTTTCAAAGCATTGTGATCTGGGAATATGCAAGGAATAATCTCAATCTTTTGGTACTGGCTGAGACCTGATTTGTGACCCAGTATGTGGTCTATTCTGGAGAAAGTTCCATGTGCACTTGAGAAGAATGAGTATCCTGTTGCTTTAGGGTGGAATGTTCTGTGTATATATATATATATATATATATATATATATATATATATATATTTGTGTCTGGCAATAAAATAGTATATATACACAGAACATTCCACATATATTATATATATATATATATATATATATATATATATATATATATATATATATAAAGTTCATCTGGTCCAGTGTGTCATTCAAAGTTCTTGTTTCTTTGTTTATTTTCTGCTTAGATGATCTGTCTGTTTTTGAGAGTGCAGTGTTGAGACACATAGATCAATGGAATAGAATGAAGAGCCTAGCTATAGACCCTCAAATCTAAGGTCAGCTAATCTTCAACAAAGCAGGAAAAAATATTTAATGGCAAAAATACTATCTCTTCAACAAATGGTTCTGGGGAAATTGGACAGCTGTACACTTACACCATATATAAAGATAAACTCTAAATGGATAAAAGACCTCAATGTGAGAGGAATCCATCAAAGTCCTAAAGAAGAACATAGGCAGTAACCTCTTTGACATTGGCCACAGCAACTTCTTTCAAAGGCAAGGGAAACAAAAGTGAAAATGAACTTTTGGGACTTTATCAAGATGAAAAGCTTCTGCACAGCAAAAGAAAGAGTCAACAAAACAAAGAGGCAACCTGTGGAATAGGAGAAGATATTTGCAAATGACACTATGGATAAAGGACTGATATCAAAGATCTATAAAGAACTCAAACTCAACACCCAAAAAACCAAATAATCAAGTCCAAAAATGGGCAGAAGATGTGAACAGACACTTCTCAAAAGAAGACATACAAGTGGCTAACAGACATGAAAAAATGTTCATCATCATTAGCCATCAGGGAAATTCAAATCAAAACCACATTGAGATACCATCTTATACCAGTTAGAATGGCAAAAATTGGCAAGGCAAGAAACAACAAATGTTGGAGAGGTTGTGGAGAAAGAGGAACCTTCTTACACTGCTGGTAGGAATGCAAGTTGGTAAACAGTGTGGAGGCTCCTCACACACTTCCAAACACACTTTGGAAAACAGTGTGGAGATTCCTCAAAAAGTTCAAAATAGAGCTAACCTATGACCCAGCAATTGTACTACTGGGTATTTACCCTAAAGATATAGATGTAGTGAAAAGATGGGCCATATGCACCCCAATGTACATTGCAGCAATGTCCACAATAGCCAAACTGTGGAAAGAGCCAAGATACCCTTCAGCAGATGAATGGATAAAGAAGATGTGGCCCATATACAAAATAGACTATTACTCAGCCCTCAGAAAGGATGAATACCAAACTCTTAAATCAACATGGATGGAACTGGAGGAGATTATGCTAAGTGAAATAAGTCAAGCAGAGAAAGTAAATTATCATATAGTTTCACTTATCCGCGGAACATCAGAAATAGCATAGAGGACATTATGAGAAGGAAGGGAAAAATGAAGGAAGGGATATCAGGGGGACATGAACCATGAGAGACTATGGACTCTGGGAAACAAACTGAGGGTTTTAGTGGGGAGGGGGAAGGGCTAGACCAGTGATGTGTATTAAGGAGGGCACGTATTTCATGAAGCACTGGGTGTTATACCCAAACAATGAATCATGGAACACTACTTCAAAAACAAATAAGGTACTGTATGGTGACTACACCACATAATTTTAAAAATGTGGCCTCCTGGTAATTATCAATTCAAGAATGTGGCAGAAAGAAATCTCTTAAGACCCTTGTAAGATCCAGTCAGCCAGAAGACAAGAAATTCTAAAATCCATAAGGATTTTGCTCCCTAATATCTTGACTCTCAGCCTAAAGCAGAAAATTGTCTTAAGGAGATATGTGCAAGTATATTTTACTTAATGGACAGAAATGTAATTGACTGCATGGGAAAACCACAAAGCTTTTAAAGGAAATGTATCATCTTGAACTGAAAGGGAAAATTGCTGAAGAAAATGAAGAGGCCTCCAAACTTTCACTGACATAAAAAAGCCTGAGAAAGCTACTTAGCTGCAAACATGGGTTATTTCTTATATAAAAGGAAAGATGACTGAGAGGACAAAGCAAGATCCACTGAGAGCAACTAAATAGAAAATCACATGCAAAGAATTGGGTCTTTATCAAAAAACATTTCTTGTCCCTAGATTTGAGGGAATTGGTAACATATTTCCAGTTGGATTTCACAATTGCTTTGAAACATTAAGTGCTGTGTGCTCCTCATTTCCCTTCTTTTCAGTGCCCAGGTCTATGGCCAGAGAAACTTAATACATCTCTGTATGTTTCAGGGGGAGCGGAATGTACAGAGATTATATTAATCTCTTGAAAGATCAAGTCTCTGGATCAAGAGAAGTTATATCTGAAGAGCCTCAACTTCAAATGTTCATTGCAGCAATGTCCACAATAGCCAAACTGTGGAAAGAGTCAAGATACCCTTCAACAGATGAATGGATAAAGAAGATGTGGTCCATATATACAATAGAATACTACTCTGCCCTCAGAAAGGATGAATACCAAACTTTTGCATCAACATGGATGGAACTGGAGGAGATTATGCTAAGTGTATATTTGTTTTTGATTTATATGATATGATACTGGACCTAGAATCTGGGAACTAAAAGTAATGCAATGAAACTTTCAGGGAAGGACATGAATTGCTTAGTCAGAGGGAAAACTCTATTGCTAGTCGACAATCATTCCTCTCTTCCCTTTGCACATATGCTGCTCCTTACACCATAAAATATCATATTTTTTTTTTCACAGACAATAAGCTAGGGCTGTAAATTGCTTTGACTCAGAGAATGCAATGGAATGATGTCCTAAGAGTTCCAAGCCCAGGCATGACAGATTCAACTTCCTCTACCTGGAAAGATAGCCAGCATGGTATAAATAGAAACTTGGGCTAGACTACTGAGTGATGAGGAACCACATGAAGAGTTGGATTGTGGAATTTATGTGGTAACTTGACTAGGTCACAATACCTAGCTATTTGGTCAAACACATTGGATGTTGCTTTGAAGGTATTATTTAGATGAGATTAACATTTCTTCAGTAGACTTTGAGTAAGGCTGATTATCCTCCATAACTAGATGGGACTCATCCAATCAGCTAAAGGCCTTAAGAAAAAAAAGAAAAAAAAAAAAGACTGAGGTCTCCAAAGGAAGAGAGAATTCTTCCAGCGGTCTGCCTTCATACTTGAGAGGCAATATCAAGTCTTCCTGGGTCTCCAGCCTGCCAGCCTACTCTATAACTTTTGGACTTTCTATCCTCTGTAATCATTTGAGTCGGGTCCTTAAAATCAGTGTGTGTGTGTGTGTACTCATCCCGATCCTGTTAGTTTTGTTTCTCTGGAGAACACTGACTACTATGTAGAGAGATAGAGAGACTAGACAGAAAAGCCATGAAGGAGCATGCATGTGGGTAAAGGGTTCTTGGACTTTTCCAAGAATGGATGCCAAATGGATGCAACTGAGTTGATACCACGTGAAGTAGAAGAATCACCCAACCAATCACTGCCCAAATTTCTGACCTAACAAACTGTGAGGAGAAAGATAAATTATTGTTTTAAGTCACAAGTTTGGGGTTCATCCCATAGCATTAGGTAACTAAAACATCTCCTTTTTTCCCCAGCCACTCTCTCTCCCATCCTGGACATGAGCTTAATCTTTCTCAGAGTTTTAGCTTGAGGGCAGTCCAAGGGCAACCTGTAACTTGGAATTTGCCAACCTCCAATCAGTGAAGCCACAGTTTCATTCAGATCAATTATAAGGGATCATGTTTCATTTTAAATAATGATCATTAGGGGATTTCTCATAGGTAGAACAGTTATTAGGTGATCTTACAGTGTCAGCCTTCATTTAAAGACATACTTTCAAAAATAGTGAAGAGGGCTAAACCCAGACAAAGATACCCTAAGGGAAAAAGGAAGCTCAGTCCTCTTACACAATAAACTATTTTGCCCCTAGAGTCTCCAGTCATGCTGAATTCAGGAATGGAATCATTGGAATGCAAGAAGGGCTGTAGCAAGTGTCACTGAGTCACTCAATGACATGCAACAAGAATAATTGGACACAGCTCTACAGCCCAAGAGAACAGTATTAGTGAATGGGCATAGCCACTGAAGCCTTTGAGAATCTGAGAATAATGAGGTCAATTAAATCCTGCCTATCTGTGTTCTGAGAAAATGTCACGCTGTAGCTACCTTGAGACCCAGGCTCGGGGCACAAGCAGTGTCATAACATGTGGCAAACAAAAGAGTGGATGCTGAGTGCTGTGCAAAGCTGCTCAGAATAAAATTTCACTGTAATTTTGAGCATGTGATCCATCTGTCAAGGCAGAAAAATAACACATTTGAGAGTCTGTTTATTTATGTGAAGAGTACAAATTTTATACTCTCATTAGCACACCAAATGAAAGGCTGAAGTCAACTTCCAAGTCAATTTTCTGGGACTCTGTGATAGATACAAGAGCACTAAATACACCAGGCATACTTGTTACTAACATTTCTGTAAGGTTAGACATTGTCCTTCTGCCACCAACCCCCTCACACCGCCTACCCCCAAAATTAGCTGACTCTGTCTTTAATGTATCCTGGTGGTGGACCATTTCAAGCTCTTCATCTAGAAGCACATACAAGTGGTGAATATTGAATACCTATATATAATTAATATGACCCAATATCCCCTCCCCCGCTTTATCCCTGAAGCTGCATTAACGGCTGCTGTCTGACAGCTGTGGTTTTGTCAAAGATTCCAGTTTAGATATCCAAAGTGCGGATACAACAGCTTGAAAAGTCATTATGGGACTGTATCTGGCAGCTTCATTTTCCCTAAAAAGAGCTCCTTTTCTGAGAATGATTTAACTTAGAAGATGGAATAAAACATTTCTTCAGACAGACTCTTTTGCTGCTATCTCTACCTCACTAGGTTCCCTCCAATCCTCCAAAAGCCAGTAAAGCCACTATGCTTATTGAATTCCTATAACATGAGAAATACTGCAGTAGAAGTGGGAAATTAACTGAAGGTATGGAGAGTGCCTAGGCTCAAGATTTCTACAATCTTTTAGATAAGGTCTTAAAAGTCCTTCTTTAAATGGTAATCTATTACAAAGTTTGCAAATCCACTATAGCTACAACTTTCTGCCGTACATACTCACTCTCTTCTGTTAAAGACAGAGATGCTCCTGAGAGCATTTCAGCTCTCTAAGTCACCCCACCTGTGACACCCCAACACCTTCCTTCTCCTCCACATACAGCTGCAAAGATGACAGCATCCACTACAAGCATGTTCCTCTGCCTACGCTGCCCCCTACCCCCAGTGCTATCTGGTAATTACTAATCTCCTCAAGTGACTCCCTATCACATGTCACACAGTGATTATTATAATTCATTCTATTTTCCTTAGGCTCTTTTGTTTTCTTGGTCCTCTAGCTAGCAAGGTATTTCTTTCTGTCCCAAGTGGAAACCACTAACTTATCACATCCTCCCCTGCTCTATTTCAAAAATACAATGTCCTCACACATCTTCATCTTGTTCCTTCTCTGTTGCTGATTTCTCAGCACACCTGTAATCTCATCCTGACCTGTAACCAGCTCAGATACTCCAATGAATGTCCCTTTCTCTCTAGCACAGAGGGCAATAGGGTGAAGTAGTTAAGAGCAAGTTCCCTGGAGATAATACTTCCGGTTTTAAATCCTGACACCACTGCCTGTTTGTACTACCTTGAACAAGTTATGTAACCTCCTTGTGCCTTAGTCCCTTCACTCCAAATACAGATAATAATAGAAGGACTTCTGTCACAGTTGTGTTATGAAGATTAAATTAGTTAAAGCATTTAGCACACTGTCTGGTACATAGTAAGTACTAAAATATTGTTAGCTATTACTACTTTCCAATTTAAATTCTTTCTCTGCCTCAGCCAGCCATTTTCTTAATTCTTACATGTCCTTAATCATCTGTGCTTTTTATCTTCATTACTTCAATGCCAATCTTCTTTTGAAAGAGTGATTAATATTTACAGCTGAACTTGCTTCCTGACTCATTAACTCCTGGTAAATTCAGCTGTAGCCCCCACACCAATAATAGCTCTAAAGGCCTGTATTTGTTCTTATTTTTCTCCACTGACCACTGATCTTATTTTTTTTTAAGATTTTATTTATTTATTTGACACAGAGAAGAGAGAGTGAGATCTAGAGAGAGCACAAGCAGGGCGGTGCAGCAGGGAAAGGGAGAAGCAGACTCCCTGTTAAGCACGGAGCCAGATGGGATGGGGGCTCCATCTCAGGACCTTGAGATCAGACCTTAGCTGAAGGCAGATGTTTAACCAACTGAGCCACACAGGTGCCCCACTGATCTTATTTTATTTTATTTTTGTTGTTGTTGTTTTGACACAGAGAGAGAGATTACAAGTAGGCAGAGAGGCAGGCAGAGGGTTGGGGAGAAGCAGGCTCAGCAGAGAGCCTGATGTGGGGCTCGAACCCAGGAGCCTGGTCAGGAGTCTCCTGACCCTAAGACTGACTAGTGCGTCTCTAAAAAAGTAGGTCAATTAAAAAAAAAAAAAAGTTGTTGTCATTTTTAAACAAACTAGTATGTTTTCTTAGATTAAACATCCACACACAAAAACACACACAACACCATTGGCTCCCACAAAGTGATTAAACTTCCTACCCACAAATGTGTTTTGGACAAATGTTCTATTTACAAACAGGAAACCATGCGTAGTTAAATATTTCCTTGAAGTTACTCTGAAAATAGCAACAAGTCTAGAGATTCTGACTTTAGAGAACTAATTGCCACTCTCTATTGTTTCCAAAATATATTTATTTAATTATAATTTCAGTTGGAAGTACTGAGAAGTGGTCACGAACAGTAATATTTGGAACAAAAGCTTTTAATTGATAAAAATGTAAAAGATAACAAGGGAAATGCAGAATAATCTTGAAGCAGAGGGTAAATCACAGGGAATTTGATGGCTTAAAACATCATGGCACAGTCCCACCACAACTAGGGAACTCAAAATGACCACTACAGCTGGTCACAAATTTTTAAGGTATATATTGCTATTCATGTAAAATATAGGTCTTTAATCACTGTGGGAATGCAAATGAGCCTGACCTAATGGGCAATGAATGGAAAAATCCTGAGACATAGCTCCATGAAAATATCTCATTGCATATATAATATTTAAGACAATTTTGGAAACACTTTGAAAGTTAAAAATGGAAGAAAGAAATCTTGGCTTTGAGGAATGCTTCAAAAACACAATCAAACAAACAGGAAAATAAAAATGCTTGAAGTATCATCAAAGTTTGCTTCAGAATCACCATGGGAGGCAGAGCTCCTGAGACAAGGGCTTGGTGGAACATGGCATGGCAGGGTAGGTTGAATCTGTTTTAATTCAAAAAGAGGCAATCAAGATGAAAAAGTGTATTTTTACAAGGACAGGTATTGTTGAATAATCAAGAATCTGAAAATAAATTGGATTTTTACCCAATACTATGGTGAAAACAGATATGAATGATAGAACTACTTACTAGTCATCTACACTGATAACACAGTCTCTCAATGTGTGTGGTTTGTTAAAGTACTTGAAGGTAGAACTGGTGATAAAATTTTCAACAAGATATAAGGATCCTAGCATGATATTAACTTGGGAAAAAATGTTGGACTCAAATCTATGTTAGACAAACCTTTGAATCACTAGCGTGCATCAAGCACATGATGGCCCTGACTGCTCCAGAACAGTGATTTTATTCATTCATCAAAAAATACAGGTGCCTGGGTAGTTCACCTGGTTAAGCACCTGCCTTCAGGTCCTGGGATCAAGCCCTGTGTTGGGCTCCCTGCTTCTCTGGCCAACATCGTGCTTCTCCCTCTCCCTTGGCTACTCCCCCTGTTAATGCATTCTCCCTCACTTGTTCTCGTTCAAATAAATAAAATCTTTAAAAAAATTTTTTTTGAGGCCAGTTGGTCCCTGTATTGAGGGGGCCTGAGGTGTCCTCCTGGTCCATCTCTCTCCCAGCACCTCCAAAGGGGGATCATTCATCAAGGATTTTATATCCAAGGCCCAAAATGTGTTGCCCAAGACGATGAATGCCAACATGGATACAGCTGATGCTGAAAATCAACTGGAACTGGAGGACAAAGCACGACTTTAATTAGTCAATTGCTGAAACATCAGCACACACTTAAAGATCTCTCTGAAGAGCAGGTGCAGTTAAGGAAGAAAATCGGAAGCTAAAATCAGAAAACCAAATTCTTGGATAGTATATATAGAACACCTCGTGTCAGCTTCCAGTGGTTTTCAAACAACTTACACAAAAAGCAAGAGAAAGTAAGAGACTGATACCTCTTCCGTTTTATGGAATTGCTGCTGATCTTTCTTTCTTTAAAAGTTGAAAAGATGAAAAAAGTTATAGTAGTTTTGTTTGTGGTTTAATTGAATATTTATGAAGATAATGTCAGATCTAGGCAAAATTAAGAGCATAACAGAAAACTTACATAAGTTTGTGTACTATATCTTAGTCTAGGAAAATGGGCAAATGTATCGTACAAATTTTATAATTAGAAATACATATATTTATGACACTTGAAAATGAATTTTACCAAATTTGATTTGATTTATAGGTTTAGCACTGTATTTTATTATATGCAGAGTAAGATATACAAGAAAACAGCCACTGTGTTGTGAAAAGTGACCAAAATCATGTACTGAACACACAGCTTTATGTGCACCGTCTACCATATTACATATCTTGTCCATTCCTTTCAACCTTTGTATTTCCCTTCCCCTAAGGAAGAATTGGCTTCACATTTGTAAAAAGTAACTTTAATAGTGAATCATCTGTGAGAGTAAGCTGAGCTTGACTTGTTGAAACTTAACCAAAAAAAAGATACTTTCTCAGGTCTTATCATCATTAGTGATAAAATAGGATCATTGGTTTCTCTTTAGTCAACTGAAAACAGGGGCTATAAATATGAAGATTTTTCTTTGCCACTGAATTGTCAAATTGGGAAGGTTTGTTGGTAAAACTTTCCTTTTGCACAAAACAACCTACTTGGTATCTGAAAAGATGAGCTCTAGTTACATATTTGAGGTGCCTAAGTGGCTTACTCGGTTAAGCATCTGCCTTCAGCTCGGGTCAAGATCCCAAGGTCCAGTGATGGAGCCCTGCATTGGGTTCCCTGTTCGGCGGGAAGCCTGCTTCTCCCTCTCCCATTTCTGCTCTTGTGTTCCCTATCTCACTGTGTTTCTCTCTGTTAAATAAATAAAATCTTAAAAAAAAAAAAAAAGAAAATTTTGAGAAAGATAAAAATAAGACGGGAAAAGTACTTGGCATACAGTAGTAACCAACTCTAAATGTTTTTACTCCAGATTTGTGTGATCTCTGGCACAGACTAGATCTTTTGGGGAATATATATATGAAAGTAGATTAAATACGATTAACTTATGTCAATGACATCTAGAAGAGAACAGTTACAAAGACTTTAGTGTCAAGGTTTATTTGTGGTACCAAACAGACCAACTTTTGGAAAACTGCTTTAGAGTGCATTAAGTATCAGAATCATGAATAAAATGGGGGAGCTTTATATGTATACTAACTGGTATTCTCAGTATTTTATCTCACTACTTCTAGAATCTTCTCAAAACCTAACTACTTGGTTTGCAGAGTTTTAGTCACTTTTTGACAATTTCTAAAACTATAGTTTGTTGATTCCATTTGGTAAGAAAATTATTATCACAAGTAATGCTAAAATGTTAAATAGAAAAGGAGATCCACTAATACAGTTTTGGTTATTAGATTTGGGCTAAATTTTTTTAAAGACTTTATTCATTCGTTTGACAGAGAAGACCTAGAGAGCACAAGCAGGGGAACAGCAGAGAGAGAAGAGGCAACTGGCTGAGCAGGGAGCCTGATGCAGAGCTTGATCGCAGGAGCTTGGTATCATGACCTGAGCCGAAGGCAGACACTTAACCAACTGAGGCACCCAGATGCCCAGAATTGTGGCTACTTTTTTTTTTTAAGATTTTATTTATTTATCTGACAGGCACATCACAAGTAGGCAGAGAGGCAGGCAGAGAGAGAGGAAGGGAAGCAGGCTCCCCACTGAGCAGAGAGCCCGACTCGGGGCTTGATCCCAGGACCCTGGGATCATGACCTGGGTTGAAGGCAGAGGCTTAACCCACCGAGCCACCCAGGTGCCCTGAATTGTGGCTACTTTTAATCATAGAATAATCTTATGTTTGTATTGATGTAAGATTTGACCAATGGCTTCAGCTGGATGAATGTAATAATTATGCTGCAAACATTTTTCATCCCTTTTGTGACCTGATTTATAAGCATTTCAAATTATGCTGTAGTTTCACTTTACTGTTTAAAAAAAGCTGTTTCAGAATACACACACACACACACATACATGTGCATATATATATATATATATATATATATGTATATGTATGTATGTATTTGGACTCCTACTGTGCCTACCACCATGCTAGATCCTAAGGATTTCACTTTGGATAAAGCAGACAGTCTTATCCTTTGAGTGTTTACATTTGCCAAGAGATTCCTTCAAAAAAATTTTTTTTTGTCTTATTTTCCTTGACTTTTCTCAGGGTGTTCAACGACTTAGTAAAACTAGATAATTTTGCAAAATGTGATATTTTTAATGTTCCTTATTTTAGATAAATTGTAATATAATGAGAAGAGAATGAGAAAGCTTATAGTACCACCTAGATGCATTCTTGTGCAACCAAAAAATAGTACTCATAGAGTTTTCTAATTCAGCCATAAACTAATTTATTTCCTTGGAAATAAAAAAGTCATCATGAAAAAAAAAAAACCCTAAGTATTATGAGTTAATTTAGTTTTCGTACTTCTAATAAATTGGGTCACAGGGAATTACGTATTTAGCTGATTTCCCCCCAAAGTCTGAACACCCTCATTCAACCATTGTAAGGTAAAATTAAGGTGAGGATTTTCACAGAACGTGACAAATTATAATGTGGTATAGAAGCCTGACAGTTGAATGGAGATGTCAGAATGTAAATAATCTGAGACTCATCTCATTAACATGTGACAAAAATTATAACATCAGTCACCAAATAAAGATTATTATTCCTTAATTGAAAATATCCTTTTTGGCTATTTCCATGGAAATTTAAAAAACACTAACCATTGGATCAGAGACTCTTTTTATCCCCTACTAAGCAAGTAGGCAAGTGAGCCAACTCTTCAGCAAGTAGATGAAGTCATTGAAATCTTTGGCAAGAAAGGCCTGACAACATGGCATCATCTTTCCATTGGTGATTCTGGCTTGCTTCTCCTATGAGATTCCCCGTATACAGCTCCCTATGTCTTCAAAAATTATTTTTTAAGTGTCCACAGGTACTTGTGAATTTGCTTCCTAAGGATCAGGCAACACCATGAAGAAAAAGTACAGATCAGCTGGACTCAGTGGATCTGATTTGCTATCTTTAATCCAGTTCAACATATATGTGAAAGTGATAAATTCAATGAATAACATTTCAGGCCTCATCTTTTGGTTATCACTTTCCCTCAACATTCATATGAATTCGTCAGTCATTCCCTTCAGCTATTCCTCCAGTTTTTATTTCTGGCACCATACAACCCATTTTCCACATAGCAGGCAGAGAAATAATTTAAAAATCTACATCACATCAGAAATCACTGTGTTAAAAGACCTCAATATTTTACTGAGGCATTTAAAACAAAACCCACTGCTTGGCATGGCCTTCCAGACCTCTGCTCACCCTTTCAATTCATTTTGTACCATAACTCCCTAGACCTCTTTTTCTTCTCCGTGGTAGCTTCCTCACATCCAAAGGCTGTATTGTGCTCAGGTCACTTGTTCCCCAACCTCAAGCCAAATAAACTTGTTCCCTATCCTCAAATCAACTTTTATTCAAAAGCTTCTTTGACTATATCTTCTCACTTCCCCATCACTCTAGACTTAATTATGTTTTGCTTCCATCACAGTAGTTATTTTCTGAATTATCCTGTTTATTTATTAAATTAGCTTGTTTATTAAGTTAATAATTATTATTTATTAATTTAATAAATTAAATTAATGTGTCTCCCTCTCACTATACAGTAAGTGATCTGTTTCTCTCTCACTATACCTGTGATCTGTCTCCCTCTCACTATACAGGAAGCTCCAAGACAGGCTTTATTTCAATTATGGGCATATCCCTAGTGTCTAAAACGGTGTCTAGTACATGCTGGGTACTCATCAAAGAATAGTTGATTAAATCAATGAATATAGCAGGATCATGATCATTAATGAATAATGAATCAGGGAGAAATTATATGTGATTAGATCACAGAGTAGAATAAAGAATCTACACATTAAAAAAAAATAAAACAGATAATACTAAGGGAATGTTGCACTTTGAACTATGCTTCCAAATAATCTGGATTAAAACTTTAGTTTCCACCAGCTCTACAGGAAATATTGAAAGGGGTCCTCTAAGCAAAGAGAGAGCCTACAAGTGGTAGATCAGAAAGGAACAGAGACCATATACAGTAACAGTCACCTTACAGGCAATACAATGGCACTAAATTCATATCTCTCAATAGTTACCCTGAATGTTAATGGGCTAAATGCCCCTGTCAAAAGAAACAGGGTATCAGAATGGATAAAAAAACAAAACCCATCTATATGTTGCCTCCAAGAAACTCATTTTAAGCCCGAAGACACCTCCAGATTTAAAGTGAGGGGGTGGAAAAGAATTTACCATGCTAATGGACATCAGAAGAAAGCAGGAGTGGCAATCCTTATATCAGATCAATTAGATTTTAAGCCAAAGACTATAATAAGAGATGAGGAAGGACACTATATCATACTCAAAGGGTCTGTCCAACAAGAAGATCTAACAATTTTAAATATCTATGCCCCCAACGTGGGAGCAGCCAACTATATAAACCAATTAATAACAAAATCAAAGAAACACATCAACAATAATACAATAATAGTAGGGGACTTTAACACTCCCCTCACTGAAATGGACAGATCCTCCAAGCAAAAGATCAGCAAGGAAATAAAGGCCTTAAACGACACACTGGACCAGATGGACATCACAGATATATTCAGAACATTTCATCCCAAAGCAACAGAATACACATTCTTCTCTAGTGCACATGGAACATTCTCCAGAATAGATCACATCCTCGGTCCTAAATCAGGACTCAACCGGTATCAAAAGTTTGGGATCATTCCCTGCATATTTTCAGACCACAATGCTCTAAAGCTAGAACTCAACGACAAAAGGAAGTTTGAAAAGAACCCAAAAACATGGAGACTAAACAGCATCCTTCTAAAGAATGAATGGGTCAACCAGGAAATTAAAGAAGAATTGAAAAAAATCATGGAAACAAATGATAATGAAAATACAACGATTCAAAATCTGTGGGACACAACAAAGGCAGTCCTGAGAGGAAAATATATAGCGGTACAAGCCTTTCTCAAGAAACAAGAAAGGTCTCAGGTACACAACCTAACCCTACACCTAAAGGAGCTGGAGAAAGAACAAGAAAGAAACCCTAAGCCCAGCAGGAGAAGAGAAATCATAAAGATCAGAGCAGAAATCAATGAAATAGAAACCAAAAAAACAATAGAACAAATCAACGAAACTAGGAGCTGGTTCTTTGAAAGAATTAATAAAATTGATAAACCCCTGGCCAGACTTATCAAAAAGAAAAGAGAAAGGACCCAAATACATAAAATCATGAACGAAAGAGGAGAGATCACAACTAACACCAAAGAAATACAAACTATTATAAGAACATACTATGAGCAACTCTACGCCAATAAATTTGACAATCTGGAAGAAATGGATGCATTCCTAGAAACCTATAAACTACCATAACTGAACCAGAAAGAAATAGAAAGCCTGAACAGACCCATAACCAGGAAGGAGATTGAAACAGTCATTAAAAATCTCCAAACAAACAAAAGCCCAGGGCCAGACGGCTTCCCGGGGGAATTCTACCAAACATTTAAAGAAGAACTAATTCCTATTCTCCTGAAACTGTTCCAAAAGATAGAAATGGAAGGAAAACTTCCAAACTCATCTTATGAGGCCAGCATCACCTTGATCCCAAAACCAGACAAGGATCCCATCAAAAAAGAGAGCTATAGACCAATATCCTTGATGAACACAGATGCGAAAATACTCAACAAAATACTAGCCAATAGGATTCAACAGTACATTAAAAGGATTATTCACCACGACCAAGTGGGATTTATTCCAGGGCTGCAAGGTTGGTTCAACATCCGCAAATCAGTCAATGTGATACAACACATCAATAAAAGAAAGAACAAGAACCATATGATACTCTCAATAGATGCTGAAAAAGCATTTGACAAAGTACAGCATCCCTTCCTGATCAAAACTCTTCAAAGTGTAGGGATAGAGGGCACATACCTCAATATCATCACAGCCATCTATGAAAAACCCACCGCAAATATCATTCTCAATGGAGAAAAACTGAAAGCTTTTCTGCTAAGGTCAGGAACACGGCAGGGATGTCCATTATCACCACTGCTATTCAAAATAGTACTAGAGGTCCTAGCCTCAGCAATCAGACAACAAAAAGAAATTAAAGGCATCCAAATCGGCAAAGAAGAAGTCAAATTATCACTCTTTGCAGATGATATGATACTATATATGGAAAACCCAAAAGACTCCACTCCCAAACTGCTAGAACTTATACAGGAATTCAGTAAAGTGTCAGGATATAAAATCAATGCACAGAAATCAGTTGCATTTCTCTACACCAACAGCAAGACAGACGAAAGAGAAATTAAGGAGTCAATCCCATTTACAATTGCACCCAAAACCACAAGATACCTAGGAATAAACCTAACCAAAGAGGCACAGAATCTATACTCAGAAAACTATAAAGTACTCATGAAAGAAATTGAGGAAGACACAAAGAAATGGAATAATGTTCCATGCTCCTGGATTGGAAGAATAAATATTGTGAAAATGTCTATGTTACCTAAAGCAATCTACACATTTAATGCAATTCCTATCATAGTACCATCCATCTTTTTCAAAGAAATGGAACAAATAATTCTAAAATTTACATGGAACCAGAAAAGACCTCGAATAGCCAAAGGAATATTGAAAAAGAAAGCCAATGTTGGGGGCATCACAATTCCGGACTTCAAGCTCTATTACAAAGCTGTCATCATCAAGACAGCATGGTACTGGCACAAAAACAGACACATAGATCAATGGAACAGAATATAGAGCCCAGAAATAGACCCTCAACTCTACGGTCAACTAATCTTCGACAAAGCAGGAAAGAATGTCCAATGGAAAAAAGACAGCCTCTTCAATAAATGGTGCTGGGAAAATTGGACAGCCACATGCAGAAAAATGAAATTGGACCATTTCCTTACACCACACACAAAAATAGACTCAAAATGGATGAAGGACCTCAATGTGCGAAAGGAATCCATCAAAATCCTTGAGGAGAACACAGGCAGCAACCTCTTCGACCTCAGCCGCAGCAACATCTTCCTAGGAACATCGCCAAAGGCAAGGGAAGCAAGGGCAAAAATGAACTATTGGGATTTCATCAAGATCAAAAGCTTTTGCACAGCAAAGGAAACAGTTAACAAAATCAAAAGACAACTGACAGAATGGGAGAAGATATTTGCAAACGACATATCAGATAAAGGACTAGTGTCCAGAATCTATAAAGAACTTAGCAAACTCAACACCCAAAGAACAAATAATCCAATCAAGAAATGGGCAGAAGACATGAACAGACATTTCTGCAAAGAAGACATCCAGATGGCCAACAGACACATGAAAAAGTGCTCCATATCACTTGGCATCAGGGAAATACAAATCAAAACCACAATGAGATATCACCTCACACCAGTCAGAATGGCTAAAATCAACAAGTCAGGAAATGACAGATGCTGGCGAGGATGCGGAGAAAGGGGAACCCTCCTACACTGTTGGTGGGAATGCAAGCTGGTGCAGCCACTCTGGAAAACAGCATGGAGGTTCCTCAAAATGTTGAAAATAGAACTGCCCTATGACCCAGCAATTGCACTATTGGGTATTTACCCTAAAGATACAAATGTAGTGATCCAAAGGGACACATGCACCCGAATGTTTATAGCAGCAATGTCCACAATAGCCAAACTATGGAAAGAACCTAGATGTCCATCAACAGATGAATGGATCAAGAAGATGTGGTATATATACACAATGGAATACTATGCAGCCATCAAAAGAAATGAAATCTTGCCATTTGCAACAACATGGATGGAACTAGAGCGTATCATGCTTAGCGAAATAAGTCAAGCAGAGAAAGACAACTATCATATGATCTCCCTGATATGAGGAAGTGGTGATGCAACATGGAGGCTTAAGTGGGTAGAAGAATAAATGAAACAAGATGGGATTGGGAGGGAGACAAACCATAAGTGACTCTTAATCTCACAAAACAAACTGAGGGTTGCCGGGGGGAGGGGGTTGGGGAGAAGGGGGTGGGATTATGGACATTGGGGAGGGTATGTGATTTGGTGAGTGCTGTGAAGTGTGTAAACCTGGTGATTCACAGACCTGGGGATAAAAATATATGTATATAAAAAATATATGTTTATAAAAAATAAAAAAAAAAAAAAAAAAAAAAAAAAAAAAAAGAAATGGGCAGAGGACATGAACAGACATTTCTGCAAAGAAGACATCCAGATGGCCAACAGACACATGAAAAAGTGCTCCATATCACTCGGCATCAGGGAAATACAAATTAAAACCAAAATGAGATATCACCTCACACCAGTCAGAATGGCTAAAATCAACAAGTCAGGAAATGACAGATGCTGGCGAGGATGCGGAGAAAGGGGAACCCTCCTACACTGTTGGTGGGAATGCAAGCTGGTGCAGCCACTCTGGAAAACAGCATGGAGGTTCCTCAAAATGTTGAAAATAGAACTGCCCTATGACCCAGCAATTGCACTACTGGGTATTTACCCTAAAGATACAAACGTAGTGATCCAAAGGGGCACGTGCACCCGAATGTTTATAGCAGCAATGTCCACAATAGCCAAACTATGGAAAGAACCTAGATGTCCATCAACAGATGAATGGATCAAGAAGAAGTGGTATATATACACAATGGAATACTATGCAGCCATCAAAAGAAATGAAATCTTGCCATTTGCGACAACGTGGATGGAACTAGAGTGTATCATGCTTAGCGAAATAAGTCAAGCAGAGAAAGACAACTATCATATGATCTCCCTGATATGAGGAAGTGGTGATGCAACATGGGGGCTTAAGTGGGTAGGAGAAGAATCAATGAAACAAGATGGGATTGGGAGGGAGACAAAACATAAGTGACTCTTAATCTCACAAAACAAACTGAGGGTTGCTGGGGGGAGGGGGTTTGGGTGAAGGGAGTGGAATTATGGACATTGGGGAGGGTATGTGCTTTGATGAGTGCTGTGAAGTGTGTAAACCTGGTGATTCACAGACCTGTACCCCTGGGGATAAAAATATATGTTTATAAAAAATAAAAAATTTAATTAAAAAAAAACTTTAGTTTCCTCTGTTATTCTAGGTATGTGAATATGTTGGAAAATTCCAAGGATCTGTGCTCCATATTCTATTCCTGATAATATCATTTTCACAACTATTATTCACTTCTAAGCAGAGTACTCTTAAATATTTCTCTCAGTTTTCATGTTCCATCTTCCCCAAAACATCATTATTCCTCAGAGACAGACCCTCTCTCTCTGCTCCTTATCTTAGTTAGGCTGGTAGCCTTCCAGAAATTCCCTTTGCCTCTTTCCTCTATTTACTGTGTTTCTTTCCCTCCTCTCAACACACATCTTGGCAAAATTCTTCACATCTGACCCATTGTTTCAGTATCTACTGCTCTGGGTCTAACATCCTTCATTGCTTGCCTACAACGTTATTAAAATTTTCGAAATGGTCTTCTTACTATAATTGTTTCCTACCTCCAATCCATCTATCCCTAAATCCTAGATCTATTCATTTCCCTCCTCAAATCTAAACCTTCCATGGGGACAAGTAACTACAGAAAGTAATCCCAATCTCTGAACATAAAAATAAGCACACTCCATAAAATGTCCCTGACAGATATTTCTAGTTTATAATCCTAACCTTCCCTTTTCCCTCCACAAATCTTTGCATTAAAAACTCTCATGAATCAACATTCTACAAAAAGCGTCCATGTTTTTGTCACCACTGATCTTTCTCTATATATTATCTCTACCCATTGTGCCCATTCCCTGACCCCTGTGTTCTGGACACTTCACATAGGTTGAATTTGCTGAGTAAATAAACCTCTGTCCTTCTTTCAAGGCCAAGCCTACGACAGTTTCATGAAATCTTCCCCCGTCCCTCTGGTCAGATTACCCTTTCCCTCCCTGAAGTGTATATTATACTTCGTAGCTCTATTTTAGTATTTGAGGCATACTCTGCTTTCCAGTATAACTGGTTGGGTACACATCTGTCCTTCCCAGTAAATTGAAATTTTCATGATGACTAGGACTATGGCTAATCCATAAAGAATGTTTCCATGGCATAGATTAGTTTAACTGAAGGTTAACTAATCAGTCAGGATGAGTGTAGAGTATTTGTGGAGGTGGTGGTCAGAGTCTAAGGTGGTGAGGATGTGGTAGATGAGGTGAGCTGTGTATGGGATAGTAGTGGTGTGAAGTCCCAGCATTATCTTCAGTGGTGTGGAAATTTCTCACACTGTGAATTATATTGCCACTTTCGGCCACCAGAAGCCTAAATCAATCCAAGATGCTCCTACACCACAAAGTAAGGTTATATAATCATTCCAATCATCATCCATTAATATCTAAAGTGCTTGGTGGAAGCACTGGGCAGAAATAAAGAGCAAATGATCTAATTAATTCCCCTATCCTAAAGCCCTAACTGCACAGACTTCCCTTCAATAACCATGACCCAAACTGTGCTCAAAGAGTAGGTTAATATCCAGGATCAGAAGAGCTGAAAACTAAATCTTGCAGCAAAACATTCATTCTCATATTCAGATGAAAAAATGTCTACTCACATTTTGAAGTCTGCATAAACCAAACCTTAAAAAGCTATGTAATTTTCAAGTAAATACAGTCCACAATCATATTTTATTTATAGATGATGTGGCATCTTAAAATTCAAGGCTTTTGTTTTAAATTAGGTAGAAAATAATGTAGAACTTGCAATATAGAAAATGTAATGGACAACTCAGACTCCTTTACATTTTATTTCTGAAAAAGAAAATATTTCCTTATATTCAGAGATATATATCTTCCTTGACATCTATAGAATCTTTTGAGATTTATTTGGTGGAAAGGGGTGGGAAGATTACCACCCATGATTAAAGAAACTCTGACTTATTCCATAGATTCCAGAAGAAATCTTTTAATTTAACAAACATTAATTATAAACAAAAATTTTAAAGGTGCTTCATGTGGCAAATAGATATTAAAGGAAATTCAACATTACAGGGGCTATTTGCCTCCCTCTATTTCTCCACCATATTAGTTCTCCCCATATCCTGATATTGTAAGTAAATAAAAATAAGAGTCATGAAAACAATAGGAGTAAAAAAACCCCAAAAAAACCCAAAAATGGTGCAAGTCAGCAGACCACTCTCAAAAATCAGAACAGCAACATCGAAAAAGCCAGGGATAATTGACATGTACATTCTTCCTCTAAATCTGTGTTTGACTCAAAACTAGACTATATTTCAGTCAGCTAACTCTGCCTCACAAAGAAAAAGAAAATTATATGCACTATTTAAATCTACCTTTTTACCTGCTGCTAAACCACTGAGCTTTTTAACTGAAATTCTACATTTAAAAAGTGTTAGGTATTTATAGTAAGAATAAAATACTAAAATACTCATCCAAATTATGCCAAATCTTGATCCTAATGAGGATAGATAAAAGCAAATAGTGTGTCTTAGAATAACAGGGAGAAACTGTGTATCATTCACTACAGGTTACAATAACTGGAATTATTTAGTTTATAGACAAAATGGTCAAACCTGATATAATTACATGTGAAATAAATGTTATACTGTAGACTAACAGTGATGTTAAAGCAAATTATAAGTAATAATAAAAATCACCTTTATTTTCTATTACTAGGGAAGTATTTTATTATCAGCTGGTTAGTGAAAGACATAAATGCTCTTTTAAATAGAGCTTTGGAAATAAATTTGGTAATTCAGAGAAATACAGTAAAATATTATTATAGATTAAGCTATATTTAAGAAAAAATGATGACTCTGATGAAGATGGTAGCCAACAGACTTATTGGAGAGAATATAAATCTATTCTTTAGACTGTAGTAAGTTGACATTTATCCATTTCATTTGATCAATGTGTACAGTCACACTGCATAATTTAAGCTTTTAACTTTGGTAAAACTTACCACCTGGTTTCTACTTCTCTATCATGTTCTTATCTGTAGAATTAAAGTATTATTTTTAACTTATTCTTGATGACCTCAAAACATTCTATTTTCCAAATAATTTTCCATAACTGACAAGGTTAAGATGGTGTACAGACATTCATTTGTTCTAAATGAAAAAGATGCTCATTCCCATACTATGTTACTTTGGTGTCATACAGAATATACTGTGGGCTTAAGAATAGTACAGACCTGTGTTCAAATCCTCCCCCTTCTAGGGAAGTCATTTAACCTCTCTGAACTGGGTCCTCTAACTGTACAGTGGAGATAATTTACTGGATAAGCTAACTCTGAGATTCAAATGAGATAACCTATGTGAAGCATCTGCCATATAACATTCCTCACAGCAGTTATTTAAAACATATTGTCCCCACCACTCCCAGCTACAAGTCCTTTTAGGTGAACATGTTAAGTGAAAGATGGCACATAAGCTTGTGAAACTTTGTGGTTATTCAGAATTCCTCCAACAGAAAAACTAGGTATGTCTTTGAAATTCACATTGCGTATTTTTAAAAAGTGCAGTTCTTCTTGCAATATCTCTATATCTCTGCAGGTAGGTCAGCAGAAAACTTATTATGACAACATTTTGTAGGTAAGCCATGGCTGTCACCACCACCACCAAATAAAACATTAATTCTGTATCAAGTGTCTGACTTCTATGACAATGCTATTGTGATTAGAAATTATCTCCAGATTTGGCAAAAAAACAAATGTCTATGTTGAGATCTACACAAACTCTCTCCGTCCCAGCATTCTTTTTACTGAGTTTATACCCAGTGAGATCTACATATCACTGGTAAATTATCACCCTTTTCAGCTGTGTTGTTTGGGTGAAGCACCAATTTTCCTTGAGAGACGGGCAACATTTCCTTTCACTGTCAAAATTCTATTTTGGTTATATAATGGGAACAAACCCACAAAATCCTCAGCAATTTATCACCAGTGTTTGATAACTGCCAGTGATCGCTTTGGGTTTTGAAGGGCTCTAGAGTAGGAATTTCAAAGAAAAGGCATTCTCTTCAAAAGTCACGATTGCATCCTCTGGAATTCCGCTGCTCTCCTTGGTATTGAACCTGCACTCCATAAGTGATTCTTAATCTCACAGAACAAACTGAGGGTTGCTGGGGGGAGGGGGGTTGGAAGAAGGGGGTGGGGTTATGGACACTGGGGAGGGTATGTGCTATGGTGAGTGCTATGAAGTGTGTGAACCTGGCGATTCACAGACCTGTACCCCTGGGGATAAAAATATATTATATGTTTATAAAAAATTAAAAAAAAAAAAAAGTCACGATTGATAGCTTCTACATGAAAGAAGTTTCCCTGGTTATCCTACCATTCTTACATTCCAGGAACTCAAAACAGACTCTCAAAAAGAGTGAATAAAAATGGTAAATTTTATGTTGTGCATTTTTTACCACAATCAAGAAAAAAGTAAGTGATACTAGCTAGCTCTAAAGTCTCACTGTTAAAAGTCAAGTAACTGTCCTAACCCTTAAACCTTAATCTCAGTATTCATTAATTTTATGCATCTCACGGGCTGATGTATCCTTCTTTCTTGATAACACCCTAAGAACTTAGAGATCCTGTCCCTTAGCAAGTTGAAAGTTGGGCTTTCTGGAGGGGAGAATTTTCACACCATCTGGATGAGCGAAAGGGTCATGTCACATCGTACTTATCAATGCAACTTCTAGAAGCCATGTGGTGGAAGTACAGTATAGAGAGAAATTTGGCAAAAGACATGTGGGGAAAAGAAAAAGGATTTGCTCCTAATTTTTTTCTTCCACTAAAAATATTTCTAGAGTGTAGTTTTTGAATGAAATAATAATAATATATACTGTTAGTTCAGAGTCCTTTCCATGAGTTATATGTAAAGGACTATAAGTTTTCAGAGAAGTGTTTAGACTATTCTCTTTACTAGAAGACTTTATCTTATAAATTCTGGCCTTCCATTTCAAATGATAAGTTAGAATATTCTAGGTAGAAAAGATGTCAAAAGGGCAATATTGTTGGAGGGGTAGAAGTGGATAAGCAGAGCATATATACAAAACAACCACCATGGGCACCTGAGTGGCTCAGTGGGTTAATCCTCTGCCTTCAGCTCAAGTCATGATCTCAGGGTTATGGGATCGAGTCCCACAATGGGCTCTTTGTTCAGCTGGGAGCCTCCTTCCTCCTCTCTCTCTCTCTCTCTGCTTGCCTCTCTGCCTACTCGTGATCTCTCTCTGTTAAATAAATAAAATCATAAAAAAAAAAAAACAAAAAAACAACCATCATGTAAGTGAAGGAGATTTTTCAGGGGCTGATTAAGAGTTGAAGATTTTTAGGAGTAGGGTTACAGATGGGAAATGTGTGAATGTCCCATTGCCTCTATAACCCATTACCACAACTTAGTAGCATAAAACATCACAGATTTATTCTCTTATAGTTCCGGAGGTGAGAAGTCCAAAATGAGTTTTATAGAGCTAAAAGTAAGATTTTGGCAGGCTTGGTTCTTTCTGGAGATGCTGGGGCGGTGGGGGGGGGGTGATCAATTCTGTTCATCTTCTAGCTTGTAGAGCCACCCACACTCATTGGCTTGTGACCACACCACACCAATTTCTACTTGTGTCATCACAGTGCCTTCTTACCTTTTACCTCCTTGTCTCTCTTATAAAATACCTCTTCTGATTATATTCAGGGCCTAAAATTCAATGACTGAGCATCCTCTCCCATCCCAAAATCATTAAATTAATCATATCTGTGAAGTTCTATCTGCCATGAAAGGTAATATATTTATAGGTTCCAGGGATTAGAATGTGGACATCTTCTGGGGGCCATTATTCAGCCTACCATGGGAGGAACTAAAAATTATGATAATATCCATCATCACTACACATTGTTCATGATGCTAGATACTTCATATGCATTATATCCCATAATCCCCTTTCTTTCTCTGCCTCTCTGCAACATAGTAATGATTAAAGATGATATTTAAAATATTTTAAAACTTGTACATTAGGGCACTGAGCAATAACACTAGATTCCAGACATAGTCCTGGAGCTGTCACAGCTGTGTTACCAAGAGAGTCCTACATAGTCCCAGGAAAGCATTCTGGAAAGCCATAATGTGCAAATGTGAGCCTACTGATTAAATTCTTAGCCTGAGGAGAAGCTTACTAAGCACCTAACGGAGGCAGGTCCTCTGCAAGGTACTCTCCATGGATTAACATAATTTATCCTTACTTAAACTTTCTTGGGAGAGAGGCTGTTATCACTATTTTACAGATGAAGGAAATAAGACTCAGCGAAGTTAAATGACTTGCCCATGTCCACAGTGAACATCACTGGGATCACCAGCAGCCAAACCCT
The DNA here is from genome assembly GCF_030435805.1 of Mustela lutreola. Lineage (NCBI taxonomy): Eukaryota > Metazoa > Chordata > Mammalia > Carnivora > Mustelidae > Mustela > Mustela lutreola. Next base: position 89,808,307 of record NC_081294.1, read on the forward strand.
GTGTGACTGTGACTTCCCTTTTCCTGCCATCAGGTTACACTGAGTCTTATGCAAAAATGTAGTATAATAATATAGTCTAGAGATACTGAAGGATTATCAAAGCAATATGATGGTCCGAATAATGAATTAGAGTTATGAAAATAATGTAGTGAACCCTTCTTCAATGACAAGAGTCCGTGTGGCCACTGATGCTCCTCATGAGAAGGTCTAATCATCATATAAAATGACCCAATCTGTTACTTCTTGGGAGAGGCCCAGAAAGGCTCCTTCCCACAAAAGCATTGCCAAAGGGATCTAAGTGCACATGAGCCTCCCAAGCATGGGGCTCTGCACAAGAAAGTCTTTGGCTGTCTAATATGCCTACCACTGGTTTTTTTACCAGTGCCATGTATCATTCCCAGCATATTCAATCTAATTCTTAAAGTTGTGCAACAGTAAAATCAATTACACTCATCTTGGTTTGCTTAGGCCTACAAAATTTAATAGCCACCAACTATATAAGACATTGACTGATGAGTTTCAAAATAATATTTGGCTGGAAATATCACAGTCATCAACCCTCATCATTATTTGGAAGTATCATATTCATTTTTTGTTTGATATGCAACAAATGTATTTATTTATATGAGCCTGACATATTTTTTGCTGTAATTAAAGGAACCATGAGAAAGCAAGTGCAAATTCATAAGATATTAAAATACTTCAAATCATGGGTTATCACTGGATCCAGGTACAAATGTCCTATTATTCATGTGCACACCCTTGTATAGACACTCAACACATAATTTATAACACATATCAGTGTCTTCAGCGTATCATAAGGAGGAAGTTTTGTTTATTTTCAGCAACATCTAGTCCCTGACATATTTTAATTCCTGTATTTGAAAAAAAGAGTATGAGCTCATGAGCAAACCATATCACAGTAATTCAAACAGTGTGGCTGATGACATAAGGAAAAGTGTTGGTAAAGTTACACAGGCCATTAACATAATCATTTTCTCTGAAAATTCCCATGAATATATCCAAAAAGTAATATATATTCAAACCTTCAAAATCTTGTTAAAAGCACATCGGGGAGTTCAAAAAATTGTTGGAATTCTGGGTGGAAAAAAGTGAACAAATCCTAAGTCTCCTATAACTGACACTGAAGTCAGAATTCTCATCCCACCAAAAAGACCAGGCAAGAACTTTTGTTGCTTAGTTACCCTCATGTCCTCACAGGCCTGAGTGCCTAGCCTATGGAAATGAATTCAATCCACCAAATGATCCCTGACTTGGACACTTCAGGGTCCATTTGTTTACTCAAACCAGACAGTGCTTTGTTTATAAATGGTCTTAGAATTTCATTCATTCCGTGAGGGTGGGGACAAGGGAAGAAGGCAGACAGAGAACATGAAACACATACAAACCCCAAATGCATACTATTTCTAAATATTTTAATTTATGATAAATATTAATGTCATTGCTAGCTGCAAGGGGAATTCACCATGAGATGTTCCAGAGACTGGAAGAATCCAATGTACTTCAATTACCTGCATGTTAGCTTAATTCAGATAGAATATTATTTATGGTTTTCCACCATTGCACAAAACCAAAACAAGAACACAGTCCTGTTAATGCCATTTTGTGGGTAAGGATGGGGAGAGAATGAGCAATTATAAAATCCTAAAGCTTAAGGAATCAAAGAATATTATAAGCCTTATAAGTTAAAATGTTTAATGCTTATAAATTCATTTTTAAAAAATATTTTATTTATTTATTTGACAGAGAGATCACAGGTAGGCAGAGAGGCAGGTAGAGAGAGAAGAGGAGGCAGGCTCCTTGCTGAGCAGAGAGCCCAATTCGGGGCTTGATCCCGGGACCCTGAGATTATGACCTGAGTCAAAGACAGAGGCTTAACCCACTGAGCCACCAGGTGCCTCTTTAAATTCATTTTTAACAGATGTATAAAATGCAGAACTAAAAAGCTTAGTTGGACATTTTTCCAAACCATTCTCATACCATTTCAATGGAGAAAAAAGGATGAGCATTGTTGTTTTCAGTTTGTAGGCATGAGATCTTTACATTAAGTTTTAAGTTTCATAAATTGTCCCTAACTTGTTTTAGCTTAAAATTAGAGATTAGTTTACTAATTTATAGTTGGCTCTCACTTATATCTTCTATTCTGAGCTCCTCTGTTTATGTATTCATTGATTTATTCATCCATTGGTCCTATTAATATTTATGAGTACTGTTGTGTGTCAGTGGCTATGGTACGTCTCAAAAATTTGCACAAACAAGAGAATGTTTTCTGCTCTTATACAGTTTCTAGTGAAGAAGAGAAGACAGATTTTGGACAAATAATTTCAAAAGCAATTAATTAAATAAAATGATTATTATAAAGGAGACATAAAACACATTCTAAAAGCATATAACTCCTTTTCAGCTGAAGAAATAAAAGCTAGTACTGAAATATGAAATATAAGTGGCAAGATTATATTCTAGTTAACATACTGAACACCACATCTTAAGATGACTACTCTTTAGTGTTATGCATATTATCAAACTGATACAAAAACATTAAACAATCAAAATGACATATAAATGGCATATTTAATGCCACCACTTTGAGGATTGGGGAAGAATCAGTGGGTTCCACACTTTTCTTGCAAGTCATACTCATTTTTTAAAAAGTCCATATGCTACAAGCATCATAGTATGTTTGTCTAAGATGTCTCTGGCCCTGAAACCATCTAATCGTGTATCTTTAGCTTCATCTACAACAAAATATTTGTGTATAATTTCTGATTTTAAGACACTTTATAGGCTTATCAAAAACATACAGATGTCCTTTCTTCAGCAATAAAGTTCTACCCTGAGGAATCATACCACTGTATTGAAGTTTCTTCATTCTCTTTTAGATGATGACAAACACAACCAGTCACAGCACGATGGCGGTTCAGGCAGCCACACTTATACTCTAGAACATACTATGTGTTGTAGGAAATAGACTCTGATTATATTGTAAGTGCTATGTTTTATCATTCACATAGAAATAGATTTTTGAATGCCACTCCACTCAATTCACCAAACTGAAACACATTCTCTTTCAAGTTACCCAATTGTCTTTACTTCTTGAGGTGAATTCTTTAAGTTTCACTAAGTACAACAATTGACTCATTTAGCTATCTATAGCTTCCATTAGCCACAAGTTTCATATTTTATTAGGATCTAAGCATAATTCTCTTTTGAGTTTTTCTATATACAATGGAATATTACTCAGCCATCAGAAAGGATGAATACCCAACTTTTGTATCAACATGGATGGGACTAGAGGAGATTATGCTGAGTGAAAGAAGTCACCCAGAGAAAGTCAATTATCATATGGTTTCACTTACTGGTGGAACATTAGGACATTAGGAGAAAGAAAGGAAAAATGAATTGGAGGAAATCAGAGGGGAGAGGAACCACAAGAGATTGTGGACTCGGAGAAACAAACTGAAGGTTTTAGAGAGGAGGGGTGTGGAGGGATGGATGAGCCTGGTGGTGGGTATTAAGGAGGGCACGTATTGCATGAAGCACTGGGTGTGGTGCATAAACAATGAATCTTGGAACACTGAAAAGAAATAAAATTAAATTTAAAAAAAGAAACATAAAAAAAGAGTTTTTCTAATATAAAGACATAGAGCTCACACACACACACACACAAGCCTCAATACCTCTTTTTTTGGTACAAAATATCATTGTATAAAAAGACAAGAGTGCTAATGTCACCAGCAGGACACAAGCCATAGCCTGCTCTCCTCATAGTAAAGTGGGACTTTATGGTCACCTGTCTTTACACTTTCACCCATCTTTCTGTTAATAAAAGGCAAATGCTGATGAGCCTGATGGTTGCAGACTCCACCTTTGGACAGAGGAGGACAATATCCTAATGAAAGTTGTGTATGGCTACAGTCCATGTCATTTATTTTACTATAACTTTGACCCAATGAGTTAATCAGCTTTCATTTTGATTATATCCAACTATTACTCAGAGCCTTATACCTGGTGGACAGTTTATTTATGTTCTTAATCCTTTAAGTTGGCATTGGGTAAGACATAATATTCAAGAAAACAAAATGACCAGTTATATAATATTGTTATAGGTGATATTAGGTCTGTGCTCATTCAAGAATAATATTACCTTATAATGACCTACTTCTCCACAATGTCAGAGGCAGTCCCAAAGTAATAAGTCAGCTAATAAGACACTGGCATTAACTCTCAGTACCCTCAATGTGCTCTCTTGTTTCATTTACTTCAGGATATATTAGGTAATATTTTAAGGCAATAGGGCATTTTTTGCTTAAGATTCCTACTTACAGTGTTTAAACCAAAAAAGTGGTTTAAACCAAAAAAAGTATAAAATCTTTTTAAAAAGTTGGCGGGGGGCACCTGGGTGGCTCAGTGGGTTAAGTTTCTGCCTTTGGCTCAGGTCATGATCTCAGGGTCCTGGGATCAAGTCCCACATCGGGCTCTCTACTCAGCAGGGAGCCTGTTTTCCCCTGTTTGTAGCCTGCCTCTCTGCCTACTTGTGTTCTCTCTCTGTCAAATAAATAAACAAAATCTTAAAAAAAAAAAAAGATTCCTACTTACAATTAGGTGAACCTAGAAGTCTTTCATAACTGTGAAATTTCATAAAGAAAAATGTCTTCTCACTATAAAGTAGAATACTTTCATTATTTTAGCTGATTTAAATAAAAGTTCATGAAAGCCTGACTCTGATTATTAATTTTAGTGTTATAATTCAACTATCATTACTAGCTCTGTTAACAACACCACTCATGGGGCGCCACCACTCAGTGGGTTAAAGCCTCTGCCTTCGGCTCAGGTCATGATCCCAGCCAGGGTCCTGGGATCTAGCCCGGCATCAGGCTCTCTGCTCAGCAGGATGCCTGCTTCCTCCTCTCTCTGCCTGCCTCTCTGCCTACTTGTGATCTCTGTCTGTCAAATAAATAAAATCTTAAAACCAAAACAAAACAAAAAAAAATACCACTCATTAAATAATAAACTGCTCAGAATTTGTATTTTGAGAAGTAATTACTGCATGAGTAAAACTCCAGGGTTATATATATAGAGATATAGATACATAATATAGACAGATACACAAACACACACAGACATACATTCCACTCATGATTTTAAAATAAAATTTTAAAAATATATATTGAAAATAACACAGGGCCAAAATATACATATACACACACACACACGTGTGTGTGTGTATGTGTGTGTGTGTGTGTGTATCTATACCTCACTAGTTGAAAAGTGAAAATGTTGGTTGATGGTCCTGTGTTTGGCTTATTTCTCTAGAGAATTTTGTACCTATAATCACAGTTCTATATAGTACTCTTGGGGTACTGTTGTCCAGAACTTCCTGTTTTCCCGGGAAAAATATGGGTTACTCATTATCACATATTAGTAACCCTCTGAAAAAAAGTTGTACATAGAGGAAAGCATAGTTAATTCTTGCAGCAACCAGAGACCCTTTTGTACCCTGCCAAGGCAATGTTACAAACCTATTACACGGAATACAATTTTAACAATAACATTTGAAAATAACTGAATTCTCAACTGAAGGATTCTCATTAAGAGCCCTAGCTTATTTTCTTCTAAATAAGTATATTTTGTTTATTAAGTATATTTTGCTCTATATCAAATGCTATTCTCTTGCCTGGGTTATTTCTACCTGCAGGAAACACACAACACAAAACAAATTAATACAAAAACTGTGAGGAAAAGGATTAAGATTGAACACTTAACACATTCTTAGGACATTCCAAAGTTTAGCTATGTCCAGAAAGCTACAATACTCACAGATAGCAAGAAGGAGCTAAATAAATACAGAGAGGTAATTATAGTTGTGAAGTCATTATCAAGGAGTAAGAAGGGAAAAAAATGTTCAGTCAGTTAGGACATCACAAAGATCAATGGCATCAACAAATATAGCCATATATTCCAAATTGCATATTATTCAACTTTCCCAAAGACTGACAGCTCCTGGAAGGAAGGGACCATGCACACACCTTCTGATAGAGCAGGATTATTTGACATTGTATTATAGACAGCAAAATGTCTGTTAATGTTTACTATCTTAAGAAAAAAAAAAAAAAAAGCCAGGGGTGCCTGGGTGACTCAGTTGGTAAGAGTCTGCCTCCAGTTCAGGTCATGATCCCAGTATCTTGGGGTCAAGCCCCTGCATGGGGCCCCTGCTCAGTGAGAAGCCTGTTTCTCCCTCTCTCTCTCTCCCCTACTTGTGTTCCTTCTCTCTGTCTCTCTCTCTGTCTCTCTCTGTCAAATCAATCAATCAATCTTTTTTATAAAAGCTGTAGTGTTGGGGCACCTGGGTGGCTCAGTGGGTTAAGCCTCTGCCTTGGGCTCAGGTCATGATCTCAGGGTCCTGGGATCGAGCCCCGCATCGAGCTCTCTGCTTGGCGAGGAGCCTGCTTCCCCCTTTCTTTCTGCCTGCCTTTCTGCCTACTTGTGATCTCTCTATATATCAAATAAATAAATAAAATCTTAAAAAAAAAAAGCTGTAGTGTAAAATTACAAAAAAATAAAAACTCATTAGTTTACAAAGGAAGTTTCTGTTGACACGGGTACTTTCCTCTACTGTTTTCATATAAGCTCCAAACTTTCAGAAACAATGACAAATTTGCACAGGAGTCTGCACAAAGGAGGAGTAAGTGGAAGTTAGTGAGACTAATGTCTCTAAGGTGTGCACACATATCTGTATTTCATTTCATCATACCTTTCCTCAAACCAAAGATAAATGAATTACAAAAACTGATTCAGAACAACCTGGCTTATTCTCTTTTCCAATAACATTAAATAGATAAATAGCATATAGTACATTACACGTGATGTATTATACATGTTAAAATATGCATGTATTTTATCTATAAAAGTAGCTAGGCACTATGTCTTGTTCTAAGCACTTTCATATATTTTTCTCCCGTCATCCACATAATAACTGTAAGAGGTTGAAATGATTATCCATGAGACATAAGAAAGCTGAAAGAGCTTGATGTTAGGTGACTTCCCCAAGGTGAGCCAGTTATTAAGTGGCAAAGCCGGAACTCTAAAGCCAGGCAATCTGACCCCAGAGTCTGGGCTGTGAACCTCCATTCTGTGCTGTCTGCATTGAATACCACAGCATGCAGGACCATGGAGAGACAGTGAGAGCAGAAATAAGCAAAATCACTTATAAGTGGAAAATGAAAAAGTAAAAGCTTAACAATGAAACAGAGGTGGAGTGGAGGTAAGAAAGGGAGGTGAAGAAGGGAAGGGAAGAAGAGGGAAGAAAGATAATACACAGATACTAACAAAAGATTTAAGTACCATGAGCTTCTGTGTCCTCGCTGTACGATTTTCCTAATGATACCAGAGGGTGACGAGAACTCCTTCAGTGACTGTTCATTGTCTTTCAACTCATTTCAGCAGAAAACGTGGGTAACTGCCACATCAAAAAACTCATAAAAGAAAATAGCAATTTACTTATGAATCATATTCCAACTTCTACTCCTGAAAATTGCCTGACTTCTTCATTGTCAGTAAAATACTGAGTGTTCCTTGAATGAAGTCATCATCACAGCATTTTCTAGCTCAATTCAAAATACAAAAGACCATTGGCCTATATTCAACGTCTTTTCCAAATGAGGCTTGTAGGCAATACTGAGAACTAGAAGCATCAACCCCCCTCCCCCAAATAGAAGTTTATACTGAAACTCTGCTGAGATGTCTGTCATATATGAATGATAGAGAAAGAAGAGAAACAGCAATAGTGGTACAATGAATAGAAAAATCATGGCCAACAGCTATGATCTGTGTGTGTACTAAATGAATTTCCCCTGCAAGAGAAACAGCAGAGTGAGGTAGGTGACAGTGCTATAAATGAACTCAGAAGAATCACATATTCTTCTCATTTTATGATTCCATGTATCTATAATTTGACAACACAAAGATATATTCCCAAAGAGAAGTTGAGATGCTCTAATTCTGGACTCTGCTCTCAATGTTGGGCAACTTACCTTATCTTTCTGAGCCTGAGTTTCCATATCTTTATTTATTTTTTATTTTTTTATTGTGTTATGTTAGTCACCATACAGTACATCATTAGTTTTTGATGTAGTCTTCCATGATTCATTGTTTACATATAATACCCAGTGCCCCATGCAATACGTGCCCTCCTTAATAACCATCATTGGGCTAACCCATCCTCCTGCCCCCCCCCCCCAGAAAAACTTCAGTTTGTTTCCCGGAGTCCAGAGTCTCTCATGGTTTGTTCTCCCCCTCTGATCTCCCCCACTTCATTTTTCCCTTCCTTCTCCTAATGTCCTCCATGCTATTCCTTATGTTCCACAAGTAAGTGAAACCACATGATAACTGACTTTCTCTGCTTGACTTATTTCACTTAGCATAATCTCCTCCAGTTCCATCCATGTTGATGCAAAAGTTGGGTATTCATCCTTTCTGATGGCTGAGTAATATCCCATTGTATATATGGGCCACATCTTTTTATCCATTCATCTGTTGAAGGGCATCTTGGCTCTTTCCACAGTTTGGCTATTGTGGACATTGCTGCTAAGAACATTGAGGTGCACATCCCTCTTCTCTTCACTGTATCTTTGGGGTAAATATCCAGTAGTGCAATTGCTGGGTTATAGTGCAGCTCTCTTTTTAACTTTTTGAGAAACCTGCACACTGTTTTCCAAAGTGGCTGTACCAACTTACATCCCACCAACAGCGTAAGAGGGTTCCCCTTACTCCACAATGTCTCCAATATTGGCTATTTCTTACCTTGTCAATTTTTGCCATTCTAACTGGTATAAGGTGGTATCTCAGTTTGGTTTTGATTTGAAATTTCCTGAAGGCTAATGATGATAAACATTCTTTCATGTGTTGTTATCCATTTGTATGTCTTCTTTTGAGAAGTGTCTGTTCATGTCTTCAGCCCATTTTTTGACTTGTTTGTTGTGTGTTGAGTTTGAGAAGTTCTTTATATATCTTGAAATTAATGTACCCTTTTCAGCTTTTAGAATCTATGACTTTTTATTTACAACTGCATTTGGTGATCACCATTCAGCACATACAAGCCAGCATTTGGGCACAGTTTTCTACATGCACGCGAATGCACTCACACACAAATTTCTAGCCTGATATTGTGATTTTCTATGGCCCAGGTAGAACTCACACCCATTTTATTAAAGATGAGTGTTTATCTAACCTAAAGATTTATTTTTTTCTTTTTTTTAAATATTTTTATTTATTTATTTGATAGACAGAGATCACAAGTAGGCAGAGAGGCAGGCAGAGAGAGAGGGGAAGCAGGCTCCCTGCCAAGCAGAGAGACCAATGCGGGGCTCGATCCCAGGACCCTGAGATCATGACCTGAGCTGAAGGCAGAGGCTTAAACCACTGAGCCACCCAGGCGCCCCGAACCTAAAGATTTCTTTGCTAGTGCATTTAACACTTCTTGGGAAAGCATATTCAAAAAAAAGGAAAGAAAAGAAAAGAAAAACGAAAACCTATTCCAATATATCCTAACACCCACTAAAAGGAATTTTCTCACAACTTAAAACAACTGTTTTACTTTTCTCACAACCTAAAATTTAATTTAATTTTCTCACAAGCTAAAACAACTGTTTTAGAATAGAAATTTTAGCCATATATTAAAGTAAATAAAAATAGTGTGTTCTTCTAAGACTGAGGTCATTGAATGCCAGCTTATGTTTGACGAAAGCAGAGTCTTTGCACAGAAGAAATTGGAAACCAAGATACATTTAGAGGATGAAAATAAAAGCTATAAAGGTGTTATGCAAAATGGAAATAAAGACCAGTAATCAGTCTGGTAAATATCCAAAAGTTTAAAACGTGAAAAGTAATAGAAGTATTAGAATGTGCTTATCTTCACATGCAGTCACGTGGGTCATCTGCAATGAGGCACCTGAAGCCTCATACACCTTAGAGGCCTAAAGCGTGCTTGCTGCATTTAGTCATGAAAAAACTTTAAAAGAGTGATATGAAGTCAATAAACATTGGCAAAATAATTTTGTTCAGAATGAATACAAAGCTATAGCTCTTCACCTACCAGGACAGTATTTTCTTGTCTCCTCCACCAGGAATGTTCTACAGGGCTCTTCTTCTGTCACCCACCTATTAAAATTTAGTGTTCTTAGGATTCCAGCCAAACTCACTTTTATGGAATAATCTCATTCTCTCTAACAGGTTTAACAGCAGCTTATATCTAATGAGTTCTAAATATGTATCTCCAGCTGCAATTTGTACACTTCAAAGTCTACCAGTCTTTGCAACCTGTGTGTCTCACAGGAACCTCAAAGGCAGCATGTTCAAATTTAACTCACTCTCTTCCCCTTCAGACTATCTCATTCTCTTCTGTTTTTGTTTTTTGTTTTTTAAGATTTTATTTTTAAGTAATCTCTATACCCAGAGTGGGGTTTGAGCTCAACCTCAAAACCAATAGTCACGTGCTTCACCGAAGGAATGAGCCAGGCACTCCTTGTCCTCCTATTTCCTTCTCCCCTTGCCCCAACAGCATGATGATCCAGCCAAGAAATGAAGCTAGACATACAGACATTATACCTGACTGTCTCTCACTCCTAGCATCCAAACAGACAGCAAGTCATGCTGATCTTTACTTTCTAATTTTTTAGATCTAATTTATCTTACCTCCCTTCTGACTACCTTTAGACAGGTTCTTATGTCTTACTTTGGCTATTAAAATAACATTTTAGTTGCTCTTTTACCTCGAAAATTTATCCTTTGTGCAGCCAAGAGAGTGATCTTCGAAAACCACAATTCCGTCCATTTCCCTCCCTTGCTTAACATACTTCAGTATCTTCTGAGGTCTTTGAGCCTCTCCCACCCTTAGTGTCACAAACAGGATTATACCCTCGGGAGCTGATCCCTCTCAATGAACCTCCAGGTTCATCTCTTATTATTCCGTGACCTATTTGTTTTGTTTTAGCAACACTAAAATACTAGGATTCCTCCATACATCTGGCCTTAGCTAATATGTCTGTGATTTCAATATGCATTCTTTGCCCCAAAACACCATGACATCCTTCTTTAATCTTTTCTATATCAACCTAGACTAATCTCTCACATCTGTTAATACTCAGCTCTGCCAACACCTCCTCTCAGAAGCCTTTCTTCATTCACTTTCTCCTCAATAACCCCTTCCCCCTTGTGCTTCCCAGCCCTGGGTTACTATCTCTACCTTCCACTTAGAACATTGTATTGCTTTATTTCTTATTTCTGTACTGATCTCTCTCACTAGTGAGCTATGAGATCACTGAGGTCAGATTATTCGTCTAACACAATATCTGGCACTCCAAAAATACTGAATTAAATAACTAATAGAAATATGATACTAGATTCCTAACTTCAGTCTTTTGCTCATGTAGAGCATTTAAATGATATCTGGATATAGGTGCTTATAACTAAATATAACTAACACTTAAAGCCATTTTTTCATTTGAAGGAAATAGGTAACATATTCAGGCGGAAGTTAAGTTACCTAATTCCTGTCTCTAGGTTTGGAACACAGTGTTACAACAGACTATTTTGCATTGATATAACATGTTTGTGTGAATATGACTGTTTTGGACAGAAACTTAAGAAAATTCTCCAAAATCTGCTGCTTTATAACTTGTTTGGTTTAGATCCTTTGTTCAAATTGTAGAAAAATTACAAGAAAATATCCTGCAATTGATCCCAGGTTAGCTAAACCCATGGGAAAGCAAGAGGCCAACATTTGATGTTTCGAGGACACTTGAGGGCACCTGGGCAGTGCAGTCAGTTAAGAGACTAACCCTTCATTTAGACTCAGGTCATGATCTCAGGGTCCTAAGATGGAGTCCCACCTCCAAATCCCCACTGAGTCTGCATGAGATTCTCTCTCCTTCTCCCTCTGCTCCTCCTGCCTGTGTGCATGCTCTCTCTAAAATAAATAAATAAATCTTTTTAAAAGATAAAATACAGGACACTTGAGAAAGTGGTGAGATTTTAAAGCCTCCTGAGTATAACTAAAGCTTTGAGCATTTTGAGTGATGGTGACTGCTCTCAGTCCTGGCTTTGAATCATTAAAACTCTACCAGAGTATGGTAAAAATGAGTAGTGTAATAAACTCTGGGCACTCTTGGTTTTATTTTTTCTGCATTTAATCTACTTATTTTACATGGTGTTAAGAGAATACTATTCGATAAGCAGTCTCCCAAACCAAAATAATGAAAAGTGAAAGAAAGCAAGCTTTAGAGTTAAATGATAAATCCCTTTAAGAATTACTTATACTTTGTAAAATATTCCTCTTTTTCCTTTGGATTTGAGCACAGTTATTGTGAAAATTGTCTATCCAGATTTATAAAGATATAAATGAAAGTAATATCCTCAAAAAATGCCATCTGTACTCTTAACTTGTCTCCTGGGGGAAAAGAAGATAAAATAAACAAGGCCTACTAAAAAGTATTTCTATAAGAAGCTCTTTTATGGAATTAAGCTCTTTTATAGAATTTCTTTAAAAGACAGAAAACTGGCAAAAGAAAGATCATAAATGTTAGAGCAGCCCATAATAACATCTGCAAGGTCACTGTTAAAATACAATAAAAGAGTCTATACTGCCAACCTCTTAATCCCCTGTAACATTTTAGAGAAGAAAAGTGCCAGGTAGTATTGCCATTCATAAGATAGATGCCAAATGTTAATACCATAATAGGAAAATCCTCTGTCCAATTTTAAGAGGAAAAATAAATTCCAAATCATAGTTATTTATTGTTATAGAATCCTGAACAGTTACCTTACTCAAAAAAAAAAAAAAAAGTACACACATACACACATATACATTTTATCAAAAGGGGCCTCCCATACTGATACAGTGTTTCTAGCTTCTTTGGGGGAACTAAAAACAACAATGAAATTAGAAATTCTACCTCTCCTGGCTTTATCTAATATTTAGACTCCTTTTTTCAGTAAGAATGTATGTCCTCTTTTCTGTATGATACTGTAATGGCAGGTACATAGCCTTATACATTTAGCAAAAACCTATAAAACACTGAGAAATTTCCCAAGAATTACCCACTTTTGTGTTATGCGCATCCGAGAACGCTGGTGCCAACTGTCTACAGTCTTTACACTTCCTGATTTCTTAAATTCTGGTCACAGGTCTCCTAATTCCCTAACTCTGAGCTCTTGGAACAATAGTGTAATTTTATAATTACTTGTATTATATATTGTCTTGTGTGAAATTCCTAGAATATGGTCATGTATATTTATTACCTCTCCCATCATAGATACCACAAAAGGGAGAAATGTACAAAATCATAATTGTAGTAAGGAACCAGAAGAGTCATCAGAAAACATAATATTTCAACAAAAGAAGGAGCCAAAGTAGATAAAGAAGTGATGTTTAATGAAACAAAGTAAAACAAACCACAGTTTGAAGTGTCCAGAAGGGGTACAAGTGAGGGAGAAAGAAATTGAGATTGCCTTGTCCAACCAAAAAGGTTTAGAAATCTGAAACATCAAGTATAGTAAAGTCAGGAAAGAGCAGAGGAGTGAAAAGAGTAACTAAGAGTAAGAGTTCTAAGGCAAAGTCTCTGAATCTAGAAGTAGCCATTATGTCTCATTGCCAGAGGGAAATGTTGGAAGACCCTTCCCTGAAAACAAAAACTTCACTGATATAAGTAAATAAAGGAAAATACTAATAGCTCTACACAAAAGACCTCTACAATCTGCTATATTCTGATCCTCCATAAAACCATCAATTCAGCCCCATCAACCTCAAGCAAAATGCAAGTCAGAGTTCATTCAGCTTTTCATCCCTTGAAATTGAATAATAAGATGATCATGGCTCATCAGGCATCTGAAGAAAACCTGCCTTGAAGGAAACAAAGGAAGATAAAATGACTCAAATGAAAAAAATAATGTGGAGAAAATCCGTTAATATTATCAACTACTATCCAAACAGAAATGTAAGAAAATATTCCTTCAAAAAAAAAAAAAAGAAAGAAAAATATTCCTTCAAGTATAACAAAATCAACATCAGAGAACAAGAAAGAGCTAATAAAAACAGCATTGCTAAAATAAAAGATTCAACAGAAGAGTTAGAATATAAATATGAGACAGGTTCCTAGAAAGTAGAAATTTCTTTTTTTTTTTTTTTTAAGAATTTATTCATTTATTTGAGGAAGAGAGAGCAAGAGCACAAGTGCGGGGAGAGGTGGGAGGCAGAGGGAAAAGCAGATTCCCTGCTGAACAGGGAGCCCAGTGCCGGGCTGGATCTCAGAACCCTGGTTCTGAGAGCTGAAGGCAGACACTTAACCAAATGAGCCACCCAGGCACCCCTAGAATTTCTTTAAAAGACAAAAAATAAGATAGGAAAGATAAGAGACTGAAATTCATCTAAGAGATTCTAGATCCAACTAATATTCCTGGAATAAGAGTATGGAGAATATTGAAGATGAAAAATTATTACAGAAGTACTGTAAGAGAATTTCACAGAGCTTCTGAATTCAAATCTGAAGATTCAAAAGACCCAGAGCAGTGGGTAGAGGTCACACCAATAAGATAAGGTTGTTTAAGGAATTTGCTAGGGGGCTGCAAGGAAAATTTTATCAACTGCAAGAAGCCATCCCAGGTATGATACTGAAGACTATGGCAGCCACTCCTTTCATTCCACTCTCCTGAAATCATTTCATTCATTCTCACAAGTTTAACTGCAATCTGCATGTGATGCCTCCAAAAATTTTAACTCTGGTTCCAACTTCCATACTTCAAGACCTGCAAGTCTGCTCTACCTGCACATCTTGCAGGAAAGTCAGCTGTACCATATTTCAGTTTGATTTACCATCCTTCCCCACATATTACCTCTTCCTTCTGTTTCTTTATTCCTCCTGTTCTTGTTTTCCCTTCATGTTGTAAGAGCCAAGGGTAGGCTACCCCAAAATGTGCCACTTTGGCAAGCAGATTATTTTAACCTGAAAACAATCAAGACTCAAAGACTCTGGAGGAAACTCTAACTTTCCCCCTAATTGCCTAAAAAGATTTTAGATAGAGGACCTGCTCCAGTATGAGAGCTGTCACCATAGACAACCACATTATCATTTGAACTAGGGGTGGTAAGATAAGGAGGAATTTAGCAGTTTGTTTGTTAAAATTCTAGCCTATATCCCCTTGTCTCTGAACAGCCCAGCAAACATTTGTTTACGAAACATTTACTCTATTGTATCTTCCTGTGAATTGCTTTTCTTCTCTGTGAAGTTCCAGACCCTCGTCTCCCCTTTAATTCAGGATGACATATATCACTCATTTTGCCTCAGGATCTTTGGACTCTTATGTTTATGCAAATTCCCCACACATATGAAATTATATTTGATTTTCTCCTGTTGGTCTGTCTCATACCAGTTTAATTCTGAGTCCAACTATAAGAATCTTACAGAACAGAGGAAAAAAAAATTTTTTTTTCTCTCCAACAAAAGGACAGTCATTCATCAAATAGAAACAACTCCACATTTGGGAGTCACCCTTCATTCTGCTCTCTCACACCATCAGCATACAAACAGCCACAGAGTTCTATCAATTTTACTTGCTTTAAAAAACAACAACAACAAAAAACCTTCCAATCCATCTTCCCTTTTCCATTCTTACTAGCTTTATGTAGAGTCATGTAAGTGTGCAGCAATCAAAAGTACTATTGTCGGGACACCTGGGTGGCTCAGTTGGTTAAGCAGCTGCCTTCGGCTCAGGTCATGATCCCAGCATCCTGGGATCAAGTCCCACATCACGCTCCTTGCTCTGCAGGGAGCCTGCTTCTCCCTCTGACTCTGCCTTCCACCCTGTCTGCTTGTGCTTGCTCTCGCTCTCTCTTTGACAAATAAATAAATAAAATCTTTAAAAAAAGAAGTACTATTGTCAAGGCACAAGACAAATTTATTATGGAACAGAATACAGGTCAAAACCAGATTTTGTATATATGAAAACCTACCACAACAATGTGGAAATCTTACCATAATCAAGGTGGCATTTCAAGTAGATGAGGAAAATAGGGCTATTTAAGTATATGGTAATGGGACCAGGAGTTATCCATTTAGGAAAAAAAAAAAACCCAAAACTTATTATCCTTTATGGCATAAACATAATCACATTTACAGATGGATTTAAAACTTAAATATAAAAAACTATGAAAGTATTAAAAGCAAAAACAGGAGATTATAAGACCTTAAAAGATTAAAGACTTCTTTAACAGAGGAGATAAGGAAAATACAGTACACAAATCATTGAACAAAAAGCAGTAGAGGCTCCTGTCTTCCCCCTGTGGTATAAACAATATTGATGGTGAAAACTATAAGCAAGCTTTTCCCAATGCATGTCTTTTCTTTGCTCCATTTCTCTTCCTATACCCATCCTATTAAACTATTTTATAACCTTGTTCTTTTTCTCTGAACTTCCTCCTCCATATCATCATCATCTTGATTTTCAAGCCTAAATTCTCCAAACTGTGTCAGCTATTGCCCATGGAGCCTCCCTACCTCTTTGTCCATCAAATGCAAAACTCACAAGTGAGTTTGAGTTATTCTATGAGCCTATTCTACAGGCTTTGATCCAATCACCTTACATACCTCATTTTTAATCTTCAAGACAGCTTTCATGGGAGGTTTTGTTACAACAATTTGGGTATAATTGCTTCAACCTCAGTCTCTTTTTCTTAGGGAAACCTTATATATATATGTATATACATATATGTATATACATATATATATATATTTAACCCTTTTGAAAAATTTAAATTCAATTTGTTTGTTTCCTATGATTAAGAGTCTTTTATGGTATATATATATTATATATATATACACATATATATATATTATATATAATATATATATTTAACCCTTTTTAAAAATTTAAATTCCATTCAGTTTGTTTCCTATGATTAAGAGTCTTTTATGGTTTGTCTCCCTCCCTCTTGAAAAACCACTTTTCTAAAAAGCTGACATACACTTACCTTAAATAATTTACATATAAAGCAAAAAACAAGGAAATGAAAACAAATGACTGTACAAATTCACCACCAGACAAGAAAGCATTAACATTAGGTAAACATGATTCCAGACATCTTTCTAAGAATGTGTTATGAGAGATGGTTTGGTGGGCAGAGAGAAAGAGAAATGAGAAAAATATTTTGCTAAAAATGTGAATTATATACTACCGTTATTTTTATTTAAAATTACTAAATTTAATTATAATTGATATCAACAGAAGGAAAATAATTTGAAGATATAATTATTAAACTTTATATAGCCCTAAGATACTATGTGAGAAAAAGCAGGCAACTCACTTTCCTCTATTTTGGAAAAAAAAAAAAAAAAGAAAAAAAAAGTACATCTTAGTGTCTTCACATTCTCTCCTTCTGTCCTCCCTTCCCTTCCTCCCATCTTCCTCTCTCTTTTCCTAATTGTTATTCTTACAATAATCAGGTTTATAATATATATAGCCTCTCTGCAACCATAATTCCTATCATTGTTTATAATTCATCCTATAGATAAGTTTATTATAGAGCAATTACTCTGGAACATTCTTTATAAGATTTACCACTGTTTGTAAGTTGTGTATATGTGAGTTCTGATTAGTACATTTGTTTCTCCCCAAAGGTTTAAGTTCCATCAAGTCAGAGACCACTGCCACACCAGTCCTCATGCCATGTCTGGCACAGAAAAAGTACTGATTATACGTATTTGTTGGATGAAGAAGCAAATGTGTTAAGGGCTCCATGGAATGAGCATATTGTACAAGAATAACGGGGATTCAAAAGAGGGTGAGTTACTCAAGAAAAACTTTAGAGAAGATGCGATATTTGGAGACCACTGGGATGTGCTAGATAACAATGTCACAGGCTAATTTGTATTTTTATTTTAGGTGTGGAATGGAGTAGGAATCAGCAGGAGATTGAGCCAGTGAGATATGTGCATGACATAATTTTATACATTATGTGTGTTTTACACACAGAAAACTATCTTGAAGGATAATACCTAAATGTTAACCGTAGTTATCTGAGGTCAAATTGATTCCAAATAACTTTTTCTCTTCTTTCTATCTCTAAAATCTGTCTTTTAAACAATAAACATGTGTCATATTTATCATCATATTAAAAAAAAAAGCAATTTTCATTGTGGAAAATGCACACCCATAACAATTAACATCTATAGAGGGCTTCCTTTTTACAAAAAAATGCTCTAAATATCTGAACAGTACCAATTCATTTCATATTTGAAATGAAACAGTGAGATGAGATGTATTGTTGCACTTATCTTATAGATGAGGACAGTTAGAACCAAGAGAGGCTAAATACTTTGCTCAAGTTCATACAGATATTAAGGAGAGGAACTACCATTTGAAACCAAGCTGCCTAACCCCGGAGTTTCCGCCACTACCCAAAACTACCCCTCAGAACAGAGCAACATTTTGATAATTTGAGCTCTCTTTGTACTGCTTTCAGTCAGAAAAAATCCAGGCAGCACTACTGACAGGCACAGACAGCTTCCACTGTGCAATCTCATTTCCTGCTCAACCACTTTAAGATAGGAAGACCTTCGAGCTTGTTCATTTGACTCTCCTTACCAACCGCAGGCCACGTGAACAGCTTAGGAACATGCCATTCAAAATCCTTTAAGATGCTGTCTCCTGAACAAGTTGCATAGGAAATCAAGCCCCTTTATTTTTTCTCCATCCTCTTTTCTTAGATTGAGTCAATGGATAATTCATCACCTTTCTTCAACGGGCCATTTCCAATGCCTTCAATTATATTGGCATTTCTTAACCTAATATAAATGTCATGCCTCATCAGGGTCACATAATGAAATGTGATGTGCTCTATTTGCCAGAGTTTTCAAGGGCATTTGGAGACTGCTTCTCTGTACACCGAATGCATCATTCTGCACTGACTTAACTAAAAAAAGAGCAGGAACTGCAGGTAATTCTTACCCTCTAGGCAAAATCCCTGCCTTAATGTAGGATGGAAAACCAAACACACTAGTGAATCAATCCTAATAAATACACATCTTGCATTGTAACTTCTGGGCTTTTTTGGTTTCCGTTTTCCTCAACTCAGAAAGATCCAGAGAAGCAGGCTTTGAGTAAAAGCTTCTTTCTCCCAAGAAGTTCTTTATTCTACTATTAATAAATTGGGTAAGTTAGATAGAATCTATGTTTAATCATGACTTCTTAATAACTAGGCTATTGCAAATATGTGTGTGTAGGACCTAGTCTTTTTTTCATGTATGTAATTTATGTTTTCCATGAACTTTTTAGATTGTATCTAACAGTGCTTACGTATGTGAGGAGATTGCACTACCCTAAAATTTTTTCAATACTTTAAAACATGTCATATGCCCCTGCCCACAGCATATTCTGGCATAATGGTTCTTCTTAGTTTGTGGAGATGTTTTTGAGCCATCTCCTGATAGCATAGTAGAATTTTTACAACCAACTCAGTTCACTGAAACAATGTAGACAGCTGACCTAGGAAAACAGAAGTGAAATATTCAATTTGAGGTCTAGAATCACTTAATTCAGCTAACCATATAATTATTAACTCTTTGTCTCATTCTGTACTGTGTGACTCCTTCTTAATGCATAAAAGCACCTCAGGAGAAGGAACAATAAAATCTAAGGTGACACAACACTTTTTCTCATTTACACTCTTACTAGGTGAGTCATCTCTTTCGTAATCATTACTCTGCCTTGGTCTACATTATTTAAGTTCCTTCTTTTAAACTAACCTCATCTGCTTCCATCTATGCTGATTTGCATTGTTTTCTTCTGAGACACAGTGAAAAGATAATTTGTTGTGCTTTTATCTACTCGTGTGTTCTTTCTCTCATCCAGCAGGGAGCTCAGTACTCAATACAGTGTTTTACTGTCACAGGATTACATTGTCATCCATCACCATCTGTAATTTTTCCAGAGAAACCACTCTGCTTTTCTGTAATTTCTGACACTTTTGCAACGATCATAGACAATAACGAAATAAAAAAGGAAAAAGCAATTTCATAAAGAAGAGCAATAAATGGTGAACATTCTCTGCTCTCTTTTGACACAAATTCAGTCCCCTGATGTCTGATGTATTGACCCATGTATGCCCACATTTCACTTATTCATGTTCCCCAAGTCTCTTGTCTCTGGAAAACCCCCAAAACTTGCTAAGGTGTCTTGCATGCTCTCCTGTGGAGCCCTGCTGCTTGCCTCTGCATTGAGGTATGATGAGTGTTCTTTGAAGTGAATCTGGTGCTCACTTCAGCAGCACATGTACTAAAATTGTAAGGATACAGAGAAGACGACAGGCAAATCCATGAAGCATTCCATATTAAAAAGGAAAAAAGAATAAAGTGAATCTATGTGGCAGACAAGGACAGCAGGAAAACAGATGGATGGGCCCAATTATAGGTCTCTTCACCTGGCTTTGCAAATATAAATTTGGACTGAAAGAGACCAGAAAGAAAGCTCTGTCTATTTTCTTGAACATCAGGAAAGAAGACACACTGGAGCTCTCCTCTATTGTTCTTATCAATTGTTCCATGTCTCAAAAAAATAAATGAACTATTATTATTTGTGTAAATACAAGAATATATCTAAAATTTAGAAAATCTAATTGAGCTTGAGAAGAAAAACTACATTAGAATACCAACGTGTCTTGATGGAAGGAACTTAAATTTACAACATTTGGAGAATTTCAGTACCTCATTGCTAATTTAATTTACCAGCATGGTTTTCTCAACCTTTTGCTTCTAAAAATGCCATCATTGGTTTTGGTAAATGCAAGATCATTTTGATGACTTCAGAGTACCCCTGAAGCAGATTCCTCTTTCTTTTTCAAAGCAATCACATAACAAGTTAGCAAGCCACATTCCAGATATAGTCCTGGGTGTATACTGCATTATTCCCTTTGATTCTCAAAAGTTCTGCAAGGTTGGGCACCTGGGTGGTTCAGTGGGTTAAAGCCTCTGCCTTCAGCTCAGGTCATGGTCTCAGGGTCCTGGGACCGGGGCCCCATTGGGTTCTCTGCTCAGCAGGGAGCCTACTTCCCTGTCTCTCTCTTCGTGCCTCTCTGCCTACTTGTGATTTCTCTGTCAAATAAATAAATAAATCTTTTAAAAAAATGTTCTGCAAGGTTAAGTAGTATTCATTTTCTGCATTTGCTGAAGAATGAAATTCAGTGTTATAGAGGTTACATAGCTCACCATGTCCTGGCAGGTAGTAAATAATACAGCTAGTATTCAGAATCAGGCTGACTGGCCTGAAATTTTATTTGGGGTCTTCATTCTACAACTCCGGGGTGTATCAGTAGGCTTTATCCTAATTGCAGAGGCTTCCCCAGGCAGTAGACAGCTATAGCAGAGAGCTGGTTATAGGCAGGATTTGATAAAGGACACTTTCTTTCTTTCTTTCTTTCTTTGTAATATTTTATTTACTTATTCGACAGAGAGAGACACAGTGAGAGAGGGAACACAGGCAGGGAGAGTGGGAGAGGGAGAAGCAGACTTCCCGCTGAGCAGGGAGCCTTTTGTGGGACTAGATCCCAGACCCCAGGATCATGATCTGAGCCAAAGGCAAACGCTTAATGACTGAGCCACCCCGGCACCCTGATAAAGGGCATTTTCAATATTCAGTGTTTGTGGGTCCTGCTCCTAGACTCACAGGGAAGCTACACTTGAATATTTACCATGATCAGAATGACTTAACCAAACTTCAAAGTATGGGCTCTGTTTCTGCCCTGTGCATACAGTGTACATCTGCTTTGTTAGCAAGTAACCTAAAAGGAACATTTCAAACTACAGAGTAAGTTCCATTCCCATAACTCCAAAGCTTCCAAACGTGCACATAGTAAAAGCGTAAGATAAAGTTTGTAATTTTCTGAGATGTCCTTTATCATGATGATTTGTAATTCCTGATGTAATGAAAACCATACGTAACCCCGTGTTAAACATTCCTTCTCTGGAGCACTTTCTTCTTCCTGAAGATGTGTATCTACTGGGCAGCTATGCTAACTGGGGCTCCAGTACAACTTTCTTCTTCTCCTTTTTTTTTTTTCAGAAATTCTAAAAGGTATGTTCACTTCACTTCAGCAGGTTTTTGAGGCAGGTTAGGGAATATTCCAGGATAAAGTTTAAGTAGTCCATGTCCCAGAAAAGTTATGACTTCTGCAATACAGTTATATACACAGTTGTCCTAAATGTGCCCCAAATGTAATTTGCAAATTTGCTCTTTGGTGTGGCAGCTCTATATGCCTGAGTTGATTAGCACAGACACTTCTACTTTGGAAGGTGAGCTAGGAAGGAGATTTACACATGGATTTGCAGTTGTTGTTTTGTGAGAGGAACAAGAAACAAGAGGATAGTAGATTCTATGGACTTACCTGTGTAACCCCAAATTTATAGGTTGAAACCCTATTCCCCAACAGTACCATAATTTGAGATAAGGCCTTTAGGAGTATATTAAGGTTACTTGTGCTCGTAAGGATCTGGTGCCCTTATTAGAAGAGGAAACAACATCAGAGCTCTGTCTTGTTGCCACATGAGGAGGACACAGCAGCAAGGCAGCTAACTGAAGAAACAGAAAAGAGATCTCACCAAAAACTCAACCATGCTGTCACCATGATCTCAGACTTCCAGACCCCAGAACACTGAGAACATAAATTTCATCATTTAAGCCACCCATTCTATGTGACCATGTTACAGTAGCCTGATCTGACTAATACAGTGGGGCTTTGGGGAATGTCATGGTGTCTGTCATCTTTCCTCCTAAAAAACATTGTATATTCCTGCACACAATATAGTCACAAATGATGAGTTGGTTTTAGCCCAGATGAAGAAAGGGGTTCTAGTCTGATGAAGTAACTATATTCATTAAAAACAAAAGACAACTCAGTACAAACAATTCTGCTTCAGGGTGCAGGTGACAAAATAGAGCACAGAAGTTGTTAAAGGATCAGCTCTGCCACCATCTCACACCTATGGGGATAAGAGACCACAGACACATCATCCGCAGAGAGAGGGACTGGACGCCACCAAAACATGGCCCTGCCTGAAAGGATGGCCATCCCCCTGTGATGAGGAATGACAAAGAGCACAACTGTTTCCAGGACGTGTAAAACACTGGAGACTCCCAGAAATAAAGGGAGGAGACTGGAACAGGAAGAGAAAGAGGGGCAACAGGAGAGACCCAGGTGCTACAGTCACACAAAGAGGGAAGTAGGGCAATGCATACTACAGTTAGGATAGACAACACTGTTAATGGGACCTCATTTGTATTTATTGGTTTTGAGGGATTATGTGACATTCATATTCAAGCAGTGACATTTTACAACATACGTTAATGTTTGCTCTTCATAACATGTTTAGCACAACAGAATTTTTAAAGTTCTGTCTGAAATATAGTAATATAGTAGAGTAGCATTCTTTTTCCTTCAATCTGTTTTTACAGAAAAAGCTGTTTTATTATCCACGTCAGACGCTTCTGCCTGATATTTTCAGGAAAAGCTCTGACATGCTACTTAAAAAGCCCACATTCTTATTTTAACTTCCATAAATGTTTAGGTTTGTCAGATATTGCTCTGCATATATATATATATATATATATATATATATATATATATATATATATATGTAAAATGATTTTCCCAGGAATAAAAAACCGCCAGGAAAACATGCTAAGTGACATGATGCTCACAAGGCTGATACCTCTGAGAAAAGGCCTAGAAAGAATCTGACAAATTACTGTCAGGTAGCCCATTTAAGAAACACTCACTAAAAACAGAATCAAATTGCTTGACACCGCTGGAGTCCATTTTTAAAGTAAGTGATTCAAGCTTTCAGGTCATTTCATATGCATATCCACGCTTTTGCTGAAATTTATTCATCACCACTGAACATTTTAGATAAGAGACCCGAGTAGGACAAGACAATAGTCTCAGTGGTCTATGATACAGCAGCACCTGCAGGGCCCAGGGGAAGAGAACTTCCATTGCCAGAGCAGATCTAGGTATGGGAGCATGAGAAAACACTGTGCTTGGAGAAATGATGTGACTCAAGCTACTGGAAGCTGAGAATGGCTCAGGACCACTAGAAGAGACATTGGCTGTAAAAAAAAAAAAAAAAAAAAAAAAAAAAAGTTGAGAATGATAAACATGCCATCAGTCTTCTTCACCTAAGTGCCCCTTTCTTCTGCACACACTTGGCAACCTACCCTAAGGGTTTCCCCTGCTTTGCTGTGCAGTACACATTCTTGGGACACTGAGCACTAGCCTGGGCTGGGATTCAGATTCTCATTTACTGCAGGGCCACACTGATGGGCACAGTGACGTGAGACCCTGTCTTCGGTAAGGACATCAGAAGCTGGAGAGCACACACCTGCTTCTTTTTGGGGGAGTGAGAAGTAAGGCTCCACTCTGTGTGCAGGCTCTTTTCTTCTCCCCAAACTTCCCTTTGTTAGCTTTCAGAGACAACCAATCCTACCACAGGTCAATGTGGCAACGTAAATGACCTGTATCCTAGAGGTGATGCAAAGCCCCACCTTCCCAGTCCTTCCCAAGCTGCCCTGTCATATCATTACCTGTGTTATCTATGCAGGTATGTCCCTGCTGAATAATCTTTCCAACACAGTGTTGGAATACAGTGTACTGGCTTGCTTGCGGCCAAGCTCAGCAACTCCTCTGCCCCAGCTATTTGCTTTTAAGGAAAGACGGTTAAACTTGTGAGGACTCCCCCATTCTCTGGGGTGCAGGCTACTAGGCCTTAGCGGAAGAAGAGACAGAGGGCCCTTCTCAGCTCACCTAGCACTAAGTCACTATGCTCTGTCTCTGCTCCCCAGCCATCTTTTTCTATCACCCTTTCACCTCCAAGTGTTCATTCCTCAATTTTAAAAGATTTTCAGTTTGATTTTCTTTTTTTACTTCTGTTAGTTCTAAATTCCTTTTTCTTAATCTTCAATTTTCTTTGCGTGTTTATTTTCATGACATAAGCCTACTCTTTTAATACTTTATCTGCTTTAAATTTATCTCTAACCTTTGGCCTCATTTCTCTCTAAATTTTTATCCATTGTTTTAAATCTAATATATTTCATCCTACCATGAATTTTATCTATTTGGTTGTCTTTGTATTAAGATTTTAGTTCTTTTTTCCCCCTTCCTTTCTGTTTGTAAATTGCTTTCAACTTAAAAAGAAAAATTCCTTCCCCTTCTAACCTACTCTTCTCTATCTCTTATTTCTAAATGGGTTATGTTCTTCTCTTGTTTTCTTCTCTTTCTCCAATATGCTTATTCACTCTGACCAGGAAAGTCAAGTCCTTTCTCCCCAATCTTTACCAGTACACAGCCCTCCAGATATCTATACTCCACTTTTGACATCCCTTCAACATTCTAATCCCCAGAAATTCAAAAGACCACAGGTTAATCATTTTCAACAGAGCTATAATTCTCTAGATTATTGTTGCCTGCTAACACTTAATGCTCTCTAATTCATGTTTCTAATTTCTATGTATTTTTAGCATACCTGACATTTGAATTTGGCTTAACTGTGACTATAGTTGGCCACAGTCTACATAAGGATATTTAGAATAGGAAGTCAAACCTGGGAAGAAACCCTCAAGGCCAGTAACTGTCAAACTTCAGCTTTATATTATCTAAAATATTTTTAATAAACTATTTATTTCCTCATATATTTTCAAGTCAAATTTATTTTTTCATCATAAGTTTAAAGATTTGCAAAATAAATAGATAAATAGTTACAAGGAATGTGTTATCCCATTGTAAAATTCACCTTTTAAAATAAAACTATTAAATAATTTTCTGAAACTGAATCCAATGAAATCAAAATGTCATGGCAATTTGGTCTCCATTATCCATTAAAATAATTTATGGAAAAAGCCTTCATTAACTACCAGAAATTTAATATTTACTTAGAAATCATTATCTAACTAATAATGCATTTTAAATTTCAATGCATTTTATCACCCTACCAAATGTCTATACAACAAAAAAGCATATAAATGGATATTTAATTTTTTAAACTGTATTTGACCATAATGCCTTGAGTATTAAAATTTCTCTCCTGAGTAGAGCTATCATTATAATCACATACTTTAGTACATAATTATTCAAAACATTTTATAAGTTTTAATAACTGCTTAATGTAAAACTAAAGTTACATTGGAAATTCATCTTTTAATGAGACAAATGGTCTTGAATTTCTCAATCTGCTCATTTATTTGAGGGTGAACATATTTCACTGTTAGAACAAATTATATTCCTATATTTAAGTTTTATAATAAGTGCTACAACTAAATAGGTATGTGGGAATGGGGAAAGTTTCATTATGGTAATATTATTAGATCCCTTACAATCCAGACACATGGCAAAAACAACAACAACAACAACAAAAAAAAAAAAAAACCCTAAAACTGAGGATGTGATATCAAACATCAGTCTCTAATGTCTATCAGCTGTAGACTTAAAATAAGCCCTCCTTCAATTTTGTTAAAAGAACAGATATGTACTTTTTTTGCACAAGAAGATGTTACTCAATCTTTAGAGTAATTTACTTTTTTAATACCAGTACCAAGATAGTATTTCAAATTGTCTTTTTGATTTCTATTGGAACTGTGTTAGATATTTTTCATAGCAATGCACCATAGTGAAATCTGCGGTGGGAAAGAGGTGAATGTCTCTTCGTCAAGTGGGAGAGGGACAATTATGAAAAGGGAAATTGGAAAAGAGAACTTGTAACTCCATCTGGATTGGTTCTCAGGCAGATCTGTTTCAGAAAAGGGAACACATATTGAGAGTTTGAAATGGTGTTCTTGAAAGTACGTGCAACTAGGTAACCTTTGCAATGCCTTCCCATACTCTAGAACTCACAGACCCAGTTTGAAGACCACAGCTCCATGTAATGTCCATGGTCTGACTTTAGTAGGGCACTATGAAGTGCTGAATCATTTCAAAGAAGTGAATGGGAGAAGGTATTATATCATGTTCCCCAGCAGACTTCAGGCATACTTCTACATCAGGTGGAGTTTAGTAGCTATTGAAATATATGGGGTCACCTGCCTTCTTGACAGGATCATAGGTTCTTGAGTTCTGAATTAGGCAGGACTGTTTAAGTCTACCTCAATGGCCTTGGGCTGCTTTGGAAATTTTCTTGGTGCACAGGGAAGTGACTAAAACTTTATTCTTTATTTCTTTATTCCTATGAAGCATGAGAGTCTGAGAAGGGTAACTTCACCAATGTCACAGGCACTACTTCACATCCTTTTCTTCCTTCTTCACGTGAAGGGAGGGTTCTTTCCACTCACCTGCCTGCCACCCTCTAGTCTAGCAGAACCTACTACAACATTACACAAAATAATTTTACCTCTCAGTTCTGCCTCTGAAAGAGACCTTTCCCTCTGCTTCCCTTTATATAGCACCCAACACACTTTTCCTCTTTGTTCTGAAGATGGCTATGAAGTCCAATGCCAATGCAGAGGTGATCTGTATTACTACTAGACTTAACTTAGGAATTGGTCAGAATATGATATGCATCACTTGTGCTCACAACGCACTGGTTAGCTCTAGCATCATGTCCCTAGACATGGATGCAATGGAGCCAACGGAGCCAGTAGCTTCTGTCTGGCCAGCAGGAGAACACAACATACTTGATGAACAGCACCAGGAGTTCCACGAAGCTCTCTCTTTCTTCATTTAATGCCATGTTCTCTCCCACTCATATAACCCATACTGGCCTTCCTTCAGCTCCTTAGTGGAACTTTGAGCACATTTTTTCTACTTAGCTCTTCCTTCTCCCACAATTCCTAACACCTTCTCATTCTTCAAGACATTGCTAACATATTTCCTTCCAAAAGAAGTTTGTTACAATATCTCCCTTCTCTCCGTTAGAGGAGATGATGAAGAGAAGGGAGATATTGTAACACTTCTACTACTTTTCCAAGCTCTCTGATCTTTTTTTTTCTTTTTCTTTCTTTTCTCTTTTTTTTTTTTTTTCAGTTCTCCTGGAATTATATGGATCTCTATGGTTATTTGTTCACCTAATTAGTTCACATCACTCTCCTCCATTTAAGGAGCTGTATGTCAGGTCCATCTTGCTCACTGCAATGAACATAGCTGATGCCTGCCATACAGATGTATAATAAATACTTGTTGAATATGTGAATTAACCCAGGACCTCTTAGGGATTCATCTCAAGAACCTTTAAAAAGAAATTTCTCCCTCACCTCACACCAAATAAATTGCATAATTCTGGACAGCAAATACAGGATTAGGGCTGCATTTGGTAAGATACATTGAGTAGCCAAAAACCAAAAAACAAAAAAATGAAAAAAAAAAAAAACAAACAAGGTGGGTAAGACGACTAGGCTAAAGTAGAAACATACAAAAGGGAAAAGTAGAAGCCAATCATGAGTTTAATAATGTGAAACTATGAAATTTCATATTCTTTTTAATTTAAATTCAATTAGCAAACATATAGTACATCATTAATTTCAGATGATTTCAGTGATTCATCAGTCTTCTATAACACCTTGTGCTCATATCACATGCCCTCTGTAATCCCCATCACCCAGTTACCCCATCTCCCCGCCCTTCCCTTCAGCAACCCTCAGTTTATTTCTTATAGTTAAGCATTTCTCACGGGTTTTCCCCCTTCTCTGATGACTTCCCATTCAGTTTTCCCTCCATCCCCTATGATCCTCTGCACTATTTCTTGTATTCCACATATGAGTAAAACTATACAATAATTGTCTTTCTCTGATTGACATATTTCACTCAGCATAATCCTCTCCAGTTCCATCCATGCCAATGTAAATGGTAAGTATCCAGCCTTTCTGATGGCAGAATAATATTCCATTGTGTGTGTGTGTATATATATGTATATATATACACCACACCTTCTTTATCCACTCATCTATTGATGGACATCTTGGCTCTTTCCAAAGTTTGGCTACTATAGACATTGCTGCTATAAACATTGGGGCACAGGTGCCCCTTAGGATCAATATGATTGTATCTTTGGGGTAAATACCCAGTGGTGCAATTCCTAGGTCATAGGATAGCTCCATTTTTAACTTCTTGAGGAACCTCCATGCTGTTTTCCAAACTGGCTGTACCAACTTGCATTCCCACCAACAGTGTAAGAGGGCTCCCCTTTCTCCACATCCTCGCCAACAATTATTGTTTCCTGACTTATTAATTTAGTCATATTCTTTTAAAACAAAATCAGTACAATACATTTATATAGGAATACCTGAGTGTGGTCATCAGATATAATAATCATTATTCATTAATAATCATAATTCATTCCTAGATATTCATAACCAGATGTAATACCTGAGAACCTTTCTTAAATTATCAAAATAGAATCATTGGCCCCATTAAGTATAGTACTTCCTTACTTACTGCCTAGTGCTCAGGAATACTTTTTACTACTGTATAGCTTTTCCTAAAAAATTTCAAGATCAATAATGCCTATGTAGAACTGTTTACGGAAGTGCCTCTAGAATTGTTTAAGTTTTGGTCTTAATAATGGGCTTGTTCCTTGACAATTGTTTATCCTTCATAACTCTAAGGGCATAGTCTAGCCTGGATAGGGTCTAAGTTTAGACTTTACCATTTGTAAAAGAGACAGGTCTGACTCCACTTGGTTTTTAACTTCTGGCTTATTAGACATTCCCTCTAAAATTTAGGCTACTTTTCCTCATTATAAATTGCAAACTGAAACTCTTCCAGTTACTGTGCTATAAAAGCAGACAAGCTTTAGGCCCAATTATCTTTGATATGGAGCACTGTTTCATACCTTACCACTTTGTGGAAAAATTCGTAAGGACTAATACAAGAATACTTATAATTTTGACCTGTGAGATCATGTGAACCATAATTGGTAATGAGCTAAGCTAAATGAAAACAAAGTAAACCCCTCATTTGATTATTAATATGACTGTAGAAGTCAGCATAAAAATGGTGTTGTAAGCGTCAGAGAGAAATCTTCAGTAAGAAACCATAGGTATGTGCTATATAAGTTCTCACTCTTTTTTGAATTGTAATTTAGTTATTTTTTTAAAGATTTTATTTATTTGTCAGGGTGAGAGAGAGCAGAGCAGGGGGAGCAGCAGGCAGAGGGAGAAGCAGGCTCCCCACTGAGCAGGGAGCCCAATGCAGAGCTCAATCCCTGAACTCTGAGATCATGACCTAAGCTGAAGGCAGACGCTTAACCAACTGAGCCATCCAGGCATCCTGTAATTTAGTTATTTAACACTTCTCTTATATAAAGTTCTTATGTAAGTATTATTCTTCCCTATTGATGGAAATTATAAACACAACTTTTTACGACAGTGATTTTTGAAACTTCATCTGTGTGTATGTATGTGTGTGTAGGTGTAGAACATGGGCCCATTTGAAAAGCTGGTAAAAGTAACTGGCCTCCCAGAAAAATAAATTATGCATATGTCATTTACCCATCAAAATTTGCATACAATTTTAAAAGGTTCAACGACCCATTTGAAATACGTGTTGGAAAACCAAAATAAAACAAAATCAATGAGAAAACAAGCTACAGAGTAAATATTTTAAAAGCACATCATCTTTGGTCCATGTCTTAAACAATTCTCTTAAAGTCTGTTACTCAGAGTAATTGTCTTATGTAACTGTTAATCCTATACGCATACAAGTAACCCAGGTTGGAAGTTCAGCAATTACATATGATTGTAAAAATATGAGGACAGTATGTGTGTTGGTTAGTAAGTAGTTACCGGTCTAGACTTCTCTGAATCCCCAATGATTAACCTGTTCCAATCCCCAAAATACCTAGGATTCTGCCACAATAAATACCTAGGATCCAGCAATCAGGAAAATAAAGCTTGAGTTAGAGCAGAGGCTTCTAGGGCACAGTCCCAACATGAATATCAACACCAATTCTGACTGTTTAGTTCCATGCCTGACATAGGTTTCATGAAATACTATTAAACAACACCTCAGTTTATTCATTTAGTTTTTCCTAAAAGCAATAATCTACCTGGAAGTACAAAAAGGACAGTATGGACTTTATTTAGCCCATGGAAATTCTAAGTATAACGAAGCTGTTACTTTGCCCTAACTTTTAAGGAGTAGGAGTCTGAAAATATTACTTAAAGATCAATTTTCCACTGGAAAAGCAAGAAATGAGAGGAGAAAAGAGTTTGGGAAGAGCAGGTTGGGGTAGGTTGGAGGAGCAAAAGTTTTAGGATGTGTAGACAGGTATTTGTGATTGGTTAGCTTCCTGTCCTTTGAGAAACCATCACACCCTCATTTTACACGAGTCTGGCAGGGTTCTTTTTCTAATTCCCAGGAATAACCAGTTGCATTATCTAATTTTTCTATTCATAGTTATCTGTCCAGAGAATAAACATATGATCAAGCCAATGAGCTAAGTAGAATCCTTCCCTATACAGATGTATAGATAATGGGAGAAAGAAGCTCTTATCAATGGAAGTTGTGCCACCGTCTTCCTTTTCAGGTGGAGACAGCCTGTGTATGAGTGAAACCAAGAAGAGGTAGGAGACTGACAGAGAAAAAAAGCTCCACAAATGATGAGGTAAGGAGGTTAAGTCTCTACAGTTATTTCTTTTCTTTTCTTTTCTTTCTTTTTTTTTTTTTTCAAGTAGGCCCCCCACACCCAGTGAGCCTCTAATGTAGGGATCAAACTCAGGACCATGAGACTGAGACTTGAGCATATATCCAGAGTCACACACTCAACTGAATGAACCACCCAGCCACCCCTCTACAGTTATTCTTTTTAGTTATAAGTCTTCAAATACCATTCCAGCTATGATAACTCATACCTTGTCATCATTATTTGTACTATTCAAATAGCTTCACCTACCTTGAGTTGTATTTCTGTCACTTACAACCAAAGAGTTCTGATTAATTTAGAGGACTATGTTAGAGGCCACATCGAGGTTAAAAAAGGGATCTGAAAATAATGAATTATTCTAACAAGAAACGAAATTCTAAATAGAAGGGAGAAATTGCCAATATTAACACAGGAGACTTGATAGATGAGATCATTTTTAAAAGCACATGTTCTGATCATTTTTTAATTGCTTAGCAATAAGAGGGCATGAGAGCCACCTATTATACTCATGGAAAATATTCTGCAGTTTAGAAATGCCACTTTTATTCTGGTAGCAAACACACACACACACACACACACACACATACACACACACACACATTTACATGCTGACTAGCTAAATGTCAACTAGAATAAGCACATACTTGTGACAATATATGTTAAGAAAACCTTAAATACTTCAGGTAAAACAATAGAGAGACTGAGGTGGAATTTTCACATACCTTTTCTGATAACAAAGCATATGTGGAAGCTTTATTTTTGAAAGAAGATGTAGGCTTTCTGGTATAAAATCAAATGATTTTTATAATCATTGCTTTGAATATTAACTGATTTGTTACTCCATCTCCAAAGAGCTTTAGAAACAAAAGAACTGTTCAATATAATGACTCTTTAGCCTATAAATTTTTTCACATTCAAGAATCAGTACTCTAGCCTTTCTAATAACTAAATGAGACCATGAGTATATTTTATGAACTAGTGCATAATTATTCCTATTCAGTAAAGAGGGTTATTAAGCTTCATAGCACTTACTGAAAGCTTTAACCATGAGAGGAATTTTCCATAAGAGTAGAAAACTTGTCACAACAATCTGAAAAAGTAGATCATAAGGTAGGATAAGGATACCTGACTATAAAGTGAATGAGTTGCAGTGATTCCATCTGCTGCATAAGGCAGACATATGACTAAGGAGCTCACAGAAGGTACTAGGAACAGTTAGGACCTTTATGCCACAAAACAGCCTTAAATAACATCAGCAGAAACACCACAAAAATCTCACTCATTCTGCAGGGAAGTCCCTTTAACTCTTCCAGTGAGTGTTAAAAGTGAATCACCAATCTCCTATCATTGCCAGCTTAACTAAGGCTGTATTTATCATGTGAATAGGCTCTAAGTCCATTACAAGCCCTGGAGCAAGATCCATGGATCTGGGCCACAAGTGACTAGGACTACCATAAACAACCAAGTCTGCACCGGGAGAATAATAACCAGTTTTGCCACTGTACCAGCGTGAGCCAGACCATCTCCCTCATGGAAGGCAACCTGCTGGTTTCAAGCATTTCATCAGGACTGATGCCACACCAAAACTTTGAGAATCAAACCTCAAACCAACAGATCACAAGTGTTTAAATATCAGGTAGATCTAATGAGTTTAGGAGAAGACAATATTGGGCTAAGCGTATAAGTCACATAATATAAAAAAGCATAATGGTGAAGAATGTGTAAGATCACCCTGGAGAAGCCTTGGAATGACACTGTGATCAAATGAAAGGAGGTACTCATCACAGATCCTGTCCCTTCCCAGATCCTGATATGATTTAGGTTCTACTGATGATCCTCTAAGAAGAATCAATGGGTTCTCTCAATTCTGTAATATCTAGATATGGTTGTCACAGTCCCCATTCTCTTTTTAAATATAAGGGTTTTCTCCTTATATTTAGGAGAGTGGCCAAAGACTTTTCCCTTATTTTTTGCCTCAGATTCTGTGGAGGGGAGGGGGCTCTCCCCTGAGAAATATCCCAGTTTTTACATCATCGGGAGGGAGCAAGAGGGATACTTATTCAAGTACCTTCATGCCTAGGTAGAAGTCTTGGTTTCAAAGATGAAAGTGAGAGTGAAAAAAAGACAAAGTGTTGGCTGTCACCCCCGAAGTCACTCTGTCTTACACCACTCATCCTTTGGGACTTTACAGCAAGGAGAACAGGAAGTTAAATTGTAGGTGCAACTCTATCAGCCTGTGCCATATCCTCTCTAAAATGATCCAACAATGAAAAGAACTCTAATTTCAAAGAATTAAAAAACAATTCTTCAGTAAGATTAGGGTGACCTCTATTTGGGCAAATGATTTAAGATTTGAAAACTTTTTGCAAGGAACTTTTAGTGATACAAATTGCATATGTAGTTCTATAGATATAAATATATAAATGGAATTATAAAAATATTTATACAAGTTTTCCAAAAGCTAATATGTAATGGTTATCTCTGGATGGTATTTACACATGATTTTAATATTCATCTCTATAATTCTGGGAGATTTTTTTCCCCTAACTTTTTCTCACTGAGTACATGCTAAAATTACAATCAGGAAAAGTAGTATTTTTTAATTAAAAAGACAAATAGTAAATGAACATCTTAAAATATGATATCATTGGGGCACCTGGGTGGCTCAGTGGGTTAAGCCTCTGCCTTTGGCTCAGGTCATGATCTCAGGGTCCTGGGTTCAAGCCCTGCATTGGGCTCTCTGCTCAGCGGGGAGCATGCTTCTCCCTCTCTCTCTGCCTGCCTCTTTGTCTACTTGTGATTTCTCTCTCTGCCAAATAAATAAATTAAAAAAAAACTTTAAAATATGATATCATTGACTATATAAATATCATTAACTTTACAGTCAATGAGATAAAGATTTGAATCCCAGCTCTGTCACATACTAACTGTATGACTTTAACAATGCTGAGTTTTCATATATCATGAGTCTCAAAGAACACATTACTGTATCTCAGGGAATGATCTGTCAGTGGTGAAGAGTGAATAATTAAAAGGAGTCCTGATGGGGCATTTTATGAAACCTGAAAAATAAAGTTTCAGATTAATTTGGATGTTAACAAATTGGAAAAATCCTATTTATAGTTTTCTAAGTAGTATAGACCAAGAACACATTGTTTAGCATTATAGAGGGACTCCCAAGTTAAAAGGCAAAGAATGCTCACATTTAAATGGTTATTTATGGGTTGAATTGTTGTCTCTCCAAAATGCATATGTTGAAATCCTCATTTCTAGTACCTTAGAATGTGACCTTATTTGGAGATAGAGTCTTTACAGAGGCAATTAAGTTCAAATGAGGTCACTAGGGTAAGCCCTAATCAAATATGACTGGCATCCTTATAATAAAAGGGGAAAATCGAACACAGATATGCATAAAGGGAAGACAGTGTAAAGAGGTATATTAGATAGCTTTTTACAAACCAAGGAGAAAGGCCCGGAACAAATCCCTCTCTCATAGCCCTTAGAAGGAATCAGCCTAGCCAATACCCTGATTTCAAATTTCTAGTGGGAGACATACATTTCTATTGTTTAAGCTACTCAGTTTGTGGTGCTTTGTTACAGAAGCCCCAGGAAACCAATACAGTTACTTTATTTTGCTAAATACTTAAATTTTTGTATGAGCAGTAGTCATTTGTCTTCACTCTCATGGAAAGCAAAATTCACGAAGGGAAATCTGACACTTATGAAAACAATTGGCATGAAGCAAGAAAAGCAAAAGCTATATAACAGAATTTTTAAAAAAATTATTATTTAATCCAATTCTTCCAGAGGGAAACTGAATAAACTACTCATTTTCTTTCAAAAGGAGAAAACAAAACTTAAAATTTTATATTGTCATATTGTTTGCTCTAGAACTCAACCTTACTGTGCTTAAGAATAAAACTATAGGGGTGCCTGGCTGGTGCATCCAACTCCTGATTTCAGCTCAGGTCGCTATCTCAGGGGTATGAGATCAAGCCCTATATGGGGTTCTGTGCTGAGTGTGGAGCTTGCTTGAGTTATTCTCTCTCCCTCTCTCTTTGCCCTGATCCCCACCTTCTTTCTTTCTCAGATAAATAATAAATAAATAAATAAATAAATAAATAAATAAATAAAATACTTTAAAAACCCCTATACAGAATGAAAAAAAAAAAAAAAAACACCTTTTAAATTATGGTCCTCATGCCATACATTCATTTGGATGTTACAATATAGGCACATAAAACAATCTAGAAGAAAGTTTACTTTCATAAGTCACTGAACACTAACACAGAGTTAGTGAGACCAGAAATATGCTGGTCAAGGCTGACATCCTGAAAGCTAATGACTAAGGCAATCATAATGGTTCAATGAGGAAATAACAGAATTCAGAGCCTTTATGGGATTTAATTACATGGCTTCCAGGCCATTAGTTTATAAGAAAAAATCGAGTTCTTTAATCTCATTCCCAAGTCTTTTTACCAAGTCTCTTCTTTCTTTTCTTTCTCAATTAATGCCTGAGAAAACACCATTAAAAGGTTGTTTCTTCATTTTAGTGAGGATTTTACTGTGCCTGTCAACTGGGTCTTGGACCAACGGTGTACTTCCAGGGCTTCAGAATTGTGAACTTTTATTGGTATTCATTTCAACCAAAGAGGAAGTGATGTGTTTAGGTTAAAAATGATTATAAACCAGTAATGGCCTTATTCTGAAAACTAAGAGAGCCAGAGAATGGAGTTCTGAAGAGTACAGAATTTAAAATGAGAACAGAACAGAACTAGAGCTTCCTAAAGGCCATGTATTAGATGTTGCTTCATTGAATGCTGTGAATTCCTGAGATCTTTATTTACAAATGAGAAAACCAGGTTTTGGAAAGATTAAGTCTTTGGCTGAAGGACAAATAGAGAGTAAGTGAGGAACAGCACCATGAAGCCTTGTCTTTCTGATTCCAAATCCCGTTCACATCCAAAAACTACACACACAGCATACACAATGTAAGTAAAAAGAGATTGTGAACTATTTTTCTGAACTTATTCTCAATAAAATGTCAGATTATACAGAGTTCAAAGTACGGTTATATTTCTAGAGTTAATTGTCTCACCATTTGGGGTTAAGATATTTTATATTTGAGCATTTGAGATGGCACCATCAATGTGTATATAATTTAAGATTGATACTTTACTTGCTTTCAGAGATATAAAAAATTCACAATTGTCAGAACAATAAAGTGATGTTAGAGATAAGTTAGAAACAACAGTCCTATTAATGTATTGTTTTTATTTATTCAATGTATTGTGTGTGTCTGTGTATGTGTGCATGTATGTGTGTGTGTCTGTGTTATATCAGATGCTGTGATGGGCAGGAGGAATCCAGTAATAGAGAAGACAGAAAGGGTCTCTGTTCTGAAGATTACAGAACCCTGATACCCTGATGGAAACCAGATATATACCTGTTTACATGTGTTAATGGAAATAAAAAGAGACTAAAAATTTCTTTCTTACTCAGCAGTATCAACCTCACTGGATGTGAAATGAAATTACTAATATGAATAACACTGCTTACTTATAGGAGTAGAGGCTGTTTCTTACTTAGCTCTCAATCTATATCTAGCACCTAGTACCCAATGTCTATTACCTTTCTCACTGAACCTTTTTATCACAGGTCACGACAAGACAATGTGATTTAAGATTGACTTCCAGGTACTGCTTGCCTAGGGCCAACTCCCGTAAAACTGCCAACACATAGCTTAAACCAAACAAATAGAAGCGAGTATAATTGCTCTTTGAATAATTAATCGAAAGCTGAGTAGACCGTTAATTGCATAAGTAGGTCATGTGAGGTCTGAATTTTTTTCACCAAGGACTTCTGGTTTTTCTCACTAGAGTGGAGCACCACCTTCTTCTCCCTTGCCAGCCAATTCTTCTTCGCCTTTGACAAAGGTAGCCTGTGTGGGAAGGCAACCGGACGATCAAAACTGATATGTTGTAGAGATGCATCATGGACTCACAAAAGCCACAGGTCCCCATCCACTGCCCACCCTCAGTGTGAGAAGATCTCCAGAACAGGGAGGCAGAGGCAGGGCTAGCTTGGCAGAAGAGATAGCAGGATGGAAATGAAAACCAAGAATCTCGCTCTTTCTCCTCTTAACCTTCAGCATTTTATGTCTTTAAGGAAAGGTTGTTAAGTTCCAGTTCTCTCTAAAATTAACAACAAAGAGAGTGAAAACCACTCTTTTACCCCCTCCACAAAATGCACACACACACACACATGCACACACACTACACACAAAACATTTTTAGCAAAATTAGAAGAGAAAAAAACCCACAAATACTAAATTGACTGTAAGCATGTGCTGGGCCCAATACCCCAAACCAGGCAGGCAGTGGGGGCGGGTGGTCCCGAGTGTTCCAGGCATGATGGGTGGAAAAGTGAGGGCTGCTCAGGTCCTGGTGCTAAGGCAGAAGACCATCTGGCTGAAGAGAGCACCACTGAGTCGTGGAAGGGGGAGCCCTT
This sequence comes from Mustela lutreola, assembly GCF_030435805.1. Classification (NCBI taxonomy): domain Eukaryota; kingdom Metazoa; phylum Chordata; class Mammalia; order Carnivora; family Mustelidae; genus Mustela; species Mustela lutreola. Next base: position 89,846,499 of record NC_081294.1, read on the forward strand.
ACACTTTGAAGTTGAGGAAGTTGCTCTAGCACCTTCCATCCTGCCTCATTGGATCCTTATCAAATTGGTGGTACAGGAAGATCAAACACACTCTAATTTAGGGTTTAATCTTAGAGAAAATGTAATAACATTCCTACCAAATCACCACTAAAAAGAAAAAAGGGAAAGAACAGCAACACACCCTGCAGAGGAAATGAATCAGAAAAATGACCCAATAGCACAGAGGAAAAGGATAACCTGATAGCTTTTTTTAATGATTGAAATGATTATAAATCTAAAAGAAGTAAAAATAGAGAATTCACTGGAAGTTTGCCAGACAAAAGGAGGTGAAGCAATATCCAAACAAGAGGAGGATGAGATGCTTCCCCCTGCCCCTGCCTGCTGCTCTGCCTACTTGTGATCTCTCTCTCTCTGTCAAATAAGTGAATAAAATCTTTAAAAAAAAAGATTTTATTCACTTATTTGACAGATCACAAGTAGGCAGAGCGGCAGGCAGAGAGAGAGAGAGAGAGAGAGAGGAGGAGGCAGGTTCCCTGCTGAGCAGAGAGCCCAATGCAGGGCTCAATCCCAGTACCCTGGGATCATGGCCTGAGCAGAAGGCAGAGGCTTTCACCACTGAGCCACCCAGGCGCCCCAGTAAACAAAATCTTAAAAAAAAAGAGGAAGATGAGAAAGAAACTAACAGAACTCAGGAGAGAAACTGAGGCAGAATGAAAAGTCATCTTTAAAAAAAAAAAACCAAGATTCCACTTCAGTGATAACCAGATAAATTAAACACAGTAGAATCCACATCAGACACAGAAAGAAAAAAAAAAAAAAAGTGAAAATTAAAGAAAATCAATAGGACTAAAGAAATAATTTTAAAATATTTGAAGCAATAAGTCCAGAAAACAAAGGAGGTGTAATATATCATAATGAGAATCACTTTAGAAGAAAGCAAAGATGACTTTAAAAACACTTACCTATAACTTGCCAAAACTTCCCTTCCCCAAAACATTTTCCAGAGCATGTTATACACCTAGAAAAATTGATCCAGATGGTAGATACTAAGATATTCTCCTAAAAATGTTAAGTATTAATAATAAAGGAAGAATCCTTGGGGCTGCAAACTAAACTACTAGTCATGAATAAGGAAAACAGAATGAGCTTTGCATCAGACTTCGTAATGGAAAACTTCAACAGCAAAAGACAGTGGAGAGACACCTAACAAGCAATCACGCAATAAAATTTTAAGCCAAATTGTTCTTCAGAGATGAAAATTATAGGCAGGTATTTATGAATATCCATAAACTTAAGAAATATTGTTCCAATGAGCTGTTGCTGAGAAAATAAGAAGAGGATGACTGGGAAACTTTTGGGAGAAGAAATACATGATAGGCACTAGCTGAGTTTAATCACAAAAGGAAGTGAGAATAAGATTGAGAGAATAGCATACAAATGTAATATACCCTGGCAGTATGGAAAGAATGAAAGTAAGAAAACTAGGAGGGGCACCTGGGTGGCTCAGTCTGTTAAGCATTCCACTCGATTTCAGCTCAGGTCTTGATCTCAGGATGCTGAGATTGATCCCCACTTGGGCCTCTGCACTGGGCATGGAGCCTTCTTGATATTCTCTCTCTTCCTCTCTCCCCTGTCCCTCATCTCTCCCTCTCAATCTCTCTCTCTAAAAGAAAAAGAAAACTGGAAGGAAAGGGGAATAGAAGGACAGAGTTACTGATGCTGCAATATTGTGTCTCTCAATTAGCAAAAAAAAATAAAGTGAGAGAAGACTTTAAAATAAATGATAAGGTTAATATTACAGATACCTACATGCACATTAACTTATGTCCTCCAGTAATGAAATACTCCTGCTTTTAAAGAACTTCTAATATCACAAAAATTGATAACATAGTAGGCCCAAAAGAAAACATTATAATTCCAAGTAGCAGATGTAATATAGACCGATTCTATGCCCAATCTGAAAACTGGAAACAATAAAATCAGAGGCCAACAGCAAAAATCTCTTAGACCTGGAAATTCTAAAAACATCTGTTAAATAATTTTTAGATCCAAGCAAAAAAAAAAAAAAAATTTCAATTGAGGACTTTCCAGAAAACAACTATAATGAAAATATTACATATTATAGTCTATGGAAGAGAGGTAATGCCTGCATTCACAGGAAAATACAGTCTTTAGTACTTATGTTGATATATAGAACAGAATGAAAATAAATAAAACATTATTAGTAGAAATAAAAAAGAATAATAAAATAAATAGAAATAAATAAAGGGAAAAATAGTAGGTCTATTTATTAAGCAGAAATAGGAAAGAAGGAAGGAATAAGGGAAGAAGGAAGAAAGGAATAAAGGTAGGAAGAGAGGAAACAACATGAAACAACATGTTCCTTCACAACATGAAAAAGCACCAATGAGTCAACCACACATGTGACACCATTCTGGAAACAACAGCTACAAACATCTGAGACTCCTAGTTCTGTCTTCAAGAGGTACAACCCTTCTCAGGGTTCTCCAATCTCACATTCTTTCTGACAAGAGAATACCTAAATTACAACTAAATTATAAATGCTCTCAAAAAAGGGTGAGATGAGCTTACACATGAAACAGTTTCACCATTTAGCCAGAGTGCCACTGTGAGACAACACACACATAAATAATACCTCTTATGAAACATGTTCACACACGCACACTGAAGCATGAGCTTAAGTCAAAACTGAGGCCTGTGGTGTGTGCCATCTTTGAGGAGTTCATGCCATGAGACCTAAAGTTTTTTTATAAGCTGGTCTGAAACAAACAGACCAAAAAAAAAGAAAAGAACATGTCAGCAGGGCCTATGGTGGTTCCCCATACGCTACGTACGCATGCTCAGGACATGATCAAGCATGCCTTCTTTACTGAGGAACAGAAAATCATTGTGAAATGGTTGAAGGCACCAGCAGAGTAAGAAAATGAATTTTTTTTTTAAATGAAGCTTTTTTGAGTAATAATAAAAAAAATCAAAACAATGAAAAAAGCACATTAACCTTCTAGTTCTCCAACACGGCAACCTGTGAGAAGAGCTTGAATTGTATTTTGCAAAAGGTGATTTGGAATTAACAGCTTTCTGTGATTTGGAGATTGGCAGAGAGAGCACACAGGTACAAACTGTCACAGTGATCATGTTCCTAGGAAAGTAGGATCATTCGCAAGAGCAGTGCCAGTCTAAATAGAGTCTTGCATCGTGGCATTGAGAATGATGTGGTATAAATTAGTCTGCATACTTGTGTGGTCCAGCAGGAAGGGAGAAGGCAGGGAGTCCTCACTCAATGGCATCCTAACAACCTCCAGAGTAGAAGAATCTGTTATGAATCAAAACTGAGCAGAGGGGTGCCTGGATTGTTCAGTGGGTTAAAGCCTCTGCCTTTGGCTCGGGAGGTGATTCCAGGGTCCTGGGATTGAGCCTGGGATCTGATGGGGCTCTCTGCTCAGCAGGGAGCCTGCTTCCCCCCCACCCCCTCTGCCTGCCTTTCTGCCTACTTGTGATCTCTGTCTGTTGAATAAACAAATAAAATCTTAAAAAAAAAAAAAAAACTGAGCAGAGAACGAGGAAGGCAACCTTCCCATGATAAGAGAATAAACCTAGATCTAAGATTCAAAGCCTAGAAAATCTGTCTCAGAAATCTAGTTGTATTTCTGCATTTATTTATTTTCAGATGAACTTACTCAGTAATAATAAAGTGAGAAGAAAAATAGATTTTTATAATTGCTTGCTGCTGATCCTGTTTCTCAGGTTATAAGGTCTTATATTTGTTCACTTAGCTACCAAGAGCAAGGCCTTGTATTCTAGTCTAAAATACCGTTTCTGAATTTTGATCAGCCTCCAGCCAGAAGACAGATTGGTGAGTTTTTACCCCTTTGCTGCCGTAGCCAGGTACGAGACCTTGGCCAGAGTTAGCATTTCCTCAACTACAAAATAAGAGGCTTTGAGCTAGATGCTAAGATGTCCTAAGAAGTCGATGGTATTATTTTACAATGTTCAAAATAAAACGTATCACATGCTTGAGTTGAACCTTGAAGTTAAAGCTGAATCCTGAATCATTTAGTGGAGTAATTGTCTCTGAAAATGCTAATGGAATTTCACAAATGCTTCCTGCCACACCTACTCTTTTTCAGAGAACAGAAGATGAGAGTATGAATTTATGGTAATAGAGCAAACACCCAAACACACTGCAGTTTAATTTTCTTTTATTATTATATTTTTAATTTACCGTGGATGACTAACACTTATTAGTATTCTTTTCTGCTGCTACAGACACTGGAAGCTGCTTTCTGTCTGAGTTTTGCCAAACTATGAAAGTAAATAATTCTTTAAAATATACACAAATCAGGCAAGAAAAATGGGAGAAGATTTTAACTAAGTTTGGAGCCACTGAAGTTCTGATATGTCTTCCATTTATCATATAAACCTGATTCAGATAGGTATCAGAGAACTAAGAAATAATTAATTTTTAGAATTACAATATACTATAAATCATCTAACCAGGCTTTCCAGTCCAGGTGGTTTTTAATTTACCAGCAAAGTGGATCACTGGAACTCTGATTATAAATGGAGCTTTTGAATTTAGTATGTGAAGAAATCCTTCCAACAGCTCAATGCTGGTTAAGAAAGTGGGGGTGGGAAGGGGTGGAAGATATGGGGGAGGTGGAATGGGGGCGTGGGGGAAAATGTTGCTTAATAACATGCTTTCACACACGGTGCTTTTAACTGAATCAATAGGACTGCATTTTAACATGGCTGGCACCCTCCTGAGGAATCTTGGGTTTTTTTTTTTTTTTTTTTAATTTAAAGATTTTATTCATTTATTTGACAGAGAGAGAGAGAGAGATCACAAGTAGGCAGGCAGGCAGAGAGGCGGAAGTAGGCTCCCTGCTGAGCAGAGAGCCAGATGTGGGGCTCAATTCCAGGACCCTGAGATCATGACCGGAGCTGAAGGCAGAGGCTTAACCCACTGAGCCACCCAGGTGTCCCCCTCCTGAGGAATCTTAAGACTCCAGGATGACGTGGCTATGGAACTAGCTTATCAAGAGTCACCATTTTCAGACACATGAATGGAGGCCAGATAGACACCTAAAAACAACAAGATAGAGATGATCACCCAGGAGTTCAAAACAGAACACAAACAGGTCTTCTTCAGCTCTGAGGACTACTAAGAACAGGAATGACTGCTCTGGGGTCATAGTCAATATATTTTACAACCAATATCCTTGGTCACAAACCCATGAGAATCCAGGCCATGACTAACCAGGCACATTCACAGTCCTACCAGAAAGAGACATCCATCCCCACCCTAATTCCATTTGGTCCCATTTCTACTTGTAATCTTTACATCTGTAAGGAACAAACAACAAAGAAAAGAAAACATTACCCACCAGGAGGTAAAGGGGTTTGTAGAATACAAACTTCTCAGAGTGTTTTCATGCCACCAGTCTCATTTATTTATATGCTTCTGGATGGGGAGGGAGGGCCGCACTGTAACTATTACAGCTTCTAGAAGAACACTTTCCAGAAAGAGAATTCAGTCGGTATTGCTATTTCACTGTGCGTAACAGACACACCAGCATATGTCAGAGCTTCTGGAGCTATGTTTCCTGCTGGGTGTTCAGACTTAAAACAAGTGATGATTACTGCCTCCTCTTTGCTTTTAGGTGGACATGAACTGAGAAGGAATATCAGACTTCTGAGCTCATTCAGAAGCACCACTGTATGCTAGGCTAAAGCAGAACAGATGCATACAAGAGGAAGGATATCCCGGGATGTGCCAATTCAAGGAAGAGGGGCAGTGATCCCCATGCCCTCATTCCTCTTACTAACACATGGTGGTGGGATGGGGTTTATTCAACAGGAACAAAGAAAATGAAACCAGGCCCCACGTTGAACAAAACTATCCACTGTCAGAATTCATATTGGTCTGGACACATATGGTGACCCAGTAGGCCTCCAGAAGTTCATTTTGCAGGAGGAAGGAAGAAGTTCCACAGAGAGAAACAGACTTAATTTAGCAAAACAGACAAGCTTTGCAAACCTGACTTAGGAGCAAGCTTTAACTGTTAAAGGAGAAAGGTGATTTGGAGTAGAGCATTCTACCACTGTTGCTGAATTAATAGAAAACATGGTTTATAAAACACCAAAAGGGAAAAAATCAGTTTCACTTAAATCTAGCACTAAGATGAATAATCAAAATGTGAATTTTAAAAACTAAGTAAAAAATCTATTCATTACGGTTGGTTGGTTTTCTAGAAAGGGAGAAGGGAAAGCAAATACCAAAGCTTTATCTGAAGAAAATAAAACTCTCTAACTAGGATATTTTGGGTCTTATTTCAAAAGTCAACAATAATATTAATGATACCGTAAGCAACGAACACAATGATCCCCAGGAAATTAGTTTGGGCATTCATCCAGAAAGCAAAAGTTGTGTGTATTTGTTAAATGCCTTACCTAGAAGTTCTTCCTGGGGAACTGAACAATTTTTCAAAAATATCGGTATTTATTAGTCACCATCATAGAAATGTGTTTTAATTCAATGTTCCAGTCAGAACAAATGTTCCAGACATACACCCCACCCCACCCTTCACCCTCCTCCACCTGCCTAACATTTAACTAACAAGCCAAAGAACTGCAATAGATATTTTAAAGGTTTCACACACATTTTACAATGACATTCTTTCTCTAGACTGACATATCTAAAATTAATTAAACAGTCACCCAAGAATGTTACTAGCTTTTCTATACAGATTATTTTCTATACAGATTATTATACAGATATAATAAAGAAAACTATAACTTGCAAAAAAGCAAATTATAAAAATGGAAATGTTGTTCAGTGTAACTTCAAAAAAACTAAAATTAATAAAATTCTTAGTTTTTTTTCTCCCTTGTTTTTGGAATGATAAATCATTGCTCTTTGTACATACTGTCCTTTTACAAAGATTCTTTAGTAAAAAAGTATAGTATTACGATTTAAATGCTAATTTAACTTAATTGATGATGAAATATTTTTACCCTCCTTTAGTTTTAGGACATCTACATTGATCATATGGCTGCAAAGAAAGTCTAACGTATGAGAAATCTCTGATTCCATAGTCAGTTTCTTCGTGCTTTACAAGGACTATCCAAATAAACCTGGTTGATCCTTTGATCAATCCAGCTGTCTCAAGGAGACTTGGCTAATGAAAAAGGAGAACAGACATTAAATTTCTGTATGTTTTATATCAATACTGATTAATGCTATGGGGGTAAAAAAGCCTGACAATCCAAAGACTGTGTCTCTTTCCATTCTAAAACATTAATTGTTCACTAATAAAAATGAACGTTTATGTGCTCAATTTCAAAAATTATAACCAATAATATGCATTGCTCATTTTACATTTGACATATTCTCCATGGAGTGAATAACCAGTACTGTTTTGAACTCTGTGGAATTATATTTAACAACATTTATGAAAATAATCAATAAACAGCATGACTTACTTCTGACTTGTTATCATGTCATTTATTTACCCCTTATAGGATCACCTTGATCCCATAAGGACCATGTAAACTTTCAGTCACAACTTGAGTGAGTCTTTTTAATGAGATTTCTACTCAGTAAAAATAACATATCCCTGATTCAATTGTTTTGAAAACTACACTTTAGGGCAAACTTAACACTAAACTTGAAGCTAAGAAGTAAACCAAAAAGATTACTCTGATCTTGTCATAAGATGATCTGAATATGTTCTTTTCTCAAAACCATGTTTTCAGAATGGGTGTTTACACCCAGGGAAAACTATGAGTTAACTGAGAATTCTTAATACCTGACTCTGGTCTCCACTACACACGGTAAAGGTAGAGAACACCAGAGAATAGCTCTGGGATTCTTCATGCTAGGAAGTGTAGAAGGGTGACTTGTTTTTCCTTTATTTTATAACACCACATCATATCTCCAGAGAAAGATAGATGTCCTCTTTCTATTTGCTCTGAATTAACTCTAAACATTTTTAGGGGTGTGAGGGTCAAACACCACATCCAAAGAAGTGAGATATAGGTCAACTTCATTGGAAAAGAGTTTCCTATCAATTAGCTTTGAGTTAGTGTATAAAAACTTCCAATCATATATATATATATACATATATATATATATATAAAAATTATATATATATTAAAATATATATATATGTATGTATACATATATATATATTTTAAAGATTTATTTATTTATTTGACAGACAAAGATCACAAATAGGCAGAGAGGCAGGCATAGAGAGAGAGGGGGAAGCAGGCTCCCTGCTGAGCAGAGAGACCAATGAGGGACTCAATCCCAGGACCCTGAGATCATGACCTGAGCCGAAAGCAGAGGTTTAACCCACTGAGCCGCTCAGGCGCCCCCAATCATATATTTTTAATTCCCCATAATTGTGTAAGTTATATGCTCCAACAATTAGTGCCCCTGCAGTTTCCAAATCACACATTAAATAATGGAATTCTGTATCAACCAAAGTAAAATCCTGCCCTAAGCAGGAGAGTAAAGTATGAATTATCACTCCTTTATCCCATTGTCTTCTCTGCTTAACAAACTATGTGCCCATCTTTTGAATACAACAAAATACTTTTTGAATACAACAAAAAGTAGCAACTTTTTCTTAGCACAAACAATAATCAGGAATGGGATGAATGCCACAAAGGTCACAAAGGTGAGCATAAGAAAGACTTGGCCTTGAAGAAGCTTTCAGATAGACATCTCCCATCTAGCCTCATGCCTTACATTGCCATCGTCTTACAGTCTTAGTGCTGCTGCCTGAGAAGGAATCATGGCAGCACCTTATCTAAGAGTCAGATAGAGGCCTAGGTGCTGGACATTCCCTGACACGACTCCCTTTATACCATCATCAATGCACACCATGTCCAGGATCATACATGGCAAGAGCCTCTCTGAGTTTCTACCTTTGCTCCAAGGCAACAAACAAGACATCATTCCCTTGATTCAAGGCCAGTCCCTAAATTTGTTCCCTAGGTTCCATTCACCTCTGCCTACCCAGAGACCTTGCCATAACAATCAGCTCCTCACTCTCTCTTATGTCTTCAAACTCTCCTTTTGCACACCATTTAAGCAAAGAGTACTAAACAACAATAACAACAGTAAAATGATCCCTTGACCCTATTACCTCTAGGGGCCATCTAAAATTTTCCTATGTACTGGTGAACCCTCAGAGTATCAGTAGCACCTCCAAATAGTTGAACTCCAACAATACGCATGACTATCTAAACACTGTTCCGTAATGTGGCAGCCATATTTACTGAATTATGGAAGCATGTAGACAGCCTGCTCTCGTTCCCAAGCACTTAGCTCACATGGGAAATATTTGTTAAAAGCATGCTGAAATGATTTTATACAACTGAACCTATGATGGTAGGAATGGATGATCCATGAGAACAATGGACTTGAAGTTCTATCTGACCCAGGGAATCTCACATCCTCATAGTGACAGGCAGTATGTCATAGACTCAGCAAGTAACAGAAGTTCACAATAGGTCTTAACTGATATTGTTTGTACAGTACAGCCATGTATTTAATTTTACAAGATAGCATCTCAGTTTTTTGAAAGAAAGTTATGTGGCAGGACAGTCATGTTTTAAATGTAAGAAGACTCCTGTGTAGGAGGTTAGAAAACACAAAGCAAAAATGTTGCTGCTGCAGAAAATTCTCTCATTTTTTATTGGCCATTATGTGCTATGTAATGTTTTAATGACTAAGACTATATAATTCAGATTAACCTTATAAAGAACCCTCAGAGCACCAGTCAAAACATCTTCAATTTCCTTGGCCTTGCAGAATTTCACAAAATAAAATCAGTTTCTCTCATAAGATATGTTGTTTCAAAGCTGGAGGACATTATGGACTCAAGACATCATGCTGAGTATAAGCCAGAGGACATAATTAGTGAATCTGGTTCCCAGGGGTTGATAGGGAGCATTGAAGAAAAATAAAGATTAATTCCATAAGCTTATCTCTGATGTTGTCCCAAAATACTTTGTTTTGGATTAAGATAAAATCTCACTTAGCTGCAAAAGAGCTTGTATCTGTTATCAGTTTGCTTGTTAAAATCCTACAAAATAAAACAGAATATCAGAGTGGATCACAAACAGTAAGTAGTGCAATACAGTTACCATTTTCCTAATTCATATTTAAGACTTAAAAAGGTATTGTTTGTGTTTGTGCATGTGTGTACATATATATTTGCATATATAGGGATACATAAATACTTCATATATATATATTTAGATGGATGGATTGATGGACAGAGAAAGAGATAGAGGAAGGAAGGATACTTATCATGGCCTCAGAACAGTTTCTAAGATGCCATTATATAGGAAAAAGGAGAAAGTAGTCACTAGATTGAAATGGCAGATCATATTTTCTAATAACTGAAGTCTATACAGAGATTTTTTGAAGAAACTTTCCCAGTGTACTGATACAATGGGGTCCCACTATTATTGTGTAAACTCCACCTGTTGGCACAAAAACAATTTCCTAGGCCTCTACCTGAGAGTAGCTATCTTTGTACATGCTTATCCCTTGACTGATCTAGTTGATCTAATCACAGAGGTGATTAAGAAACACTGTCATATTCAGAATCACCACCAAAATAAAAGTTGTCACCATGTTCCCTCTTCATCAGAAGGAGGTCTCTGAGTAGCTATCTTTGTACATGCTTATCCCTTGACTGATCTAGTTGATCTAATCACAGAGGTGATTAAGAAACACTGTCATGTTCAGAATCACCACCAAAATAAAAGTTGTCACCATGTTCCCTCTTCATCAGAAGGAGGTCTCTGAGTGAATCTGATGCAGAAGCATCTGATGCAGTGACACCTCAGTGGTGTCACTCATGAAGGAAAGATTAATTAAAGGTAATAATTAACTGTGCAAGAGAATGAATGGAGACACCAAAAAATGATAACATTTTTTAAGTTAATATTTTTGAGCACTTACTATGTCCTAATTACTGGACAAAGAACTTCATATTCATTATCTTATGTAATTAACAATATAACCATATGACAGAAGTAATACTTCCACTCCTCAATAAAGAGCCTGAGTTTATACAACTTCAATAAAATCTACTCCAAAAGCCAGTTAGTGATGGACTTGGGATTTAAACTCCTGGTTCTTTGTATATTTTGTTTCCATGTTTCCACATTGAAGATCTTTAATAACTTAAGATCTGGAAATATAGAGAACAGATATTCATAGTTCCATTATGTCATACTGCCAAAACTTACATGATATTCAGTACTTTTATAAAGTGATCCATTTCTTCTTAAAAAAAGGAGTAAATCACTGATAAGTTTACTGACAAAGTGATGTTAATGGCAGAAAGGGGACCAGGTCAGATCTCATTGGTTCTCTATCCTGTGCTCATGTCTTCTCTCACAGTTCAGTATGGAAGATTTAAACTGGAGGTTATGTTTGGTAGTGAATAACATATTTCTGAACAGGAGATAACATTTAACAAAAGAGCACGTACCATAAGTCTTAGTCTAAATATCTTTAAGCCATTTCCAGCATATGTTCTTCTTCATAGCATAGTCCCTAGCCTAGCTGTTAAAATCCAGGTTTGTGGGAGCACAAGCAATGGATTATAACTAGAACCTGAAGAATGGCAAATTACCCAGAGACTCTCTTATTTGCTCAGCAGCCATTAGCAACAGTGACCAACCCAGATGGGGTTATACATGTGAACTTTTGCCCACAGACAAAATGTTGAGATGCAGAGTTCTAGAAGCATAGCAATAGCATACACAAATTCTATACATTTAATTTTGAGTTTCCAGAGGATATTCATGAGGAAAATTCCCTCCTGCCTATTGGTTCTCCCAAGCCACATGGTACCATAAGCACAACATAACCCTTTAGAAGCCTCCCAATCTTTTCTAAAGCCATGTGTATAGGAATTTGACCACCATGTTGCCTTGGATAAGGAGGAGTGAGGAAAACACATATTTTTAATTCTGTCAGTTTTACAAATATCTAATAATGCAAAAACTATAAATAGTCCGTAATTGGGTTAACTACATGTGGGGAAATAATTGGGCTAATGAAATATTTCTTTATGGAAAATGTTCGCTGATGCTAAATGAATGAATATCAAGGACCTTAAAGATATCAGAAATTAAAGCAGGAAAAAATTAAATTCTTATAATTGGGAAACTGCCAAGTCAGGGCCCAGAGCAAATGACATCTGGAACGAAAAAAATAACTTCTACATTATAATGGACTGAACAGCAGTTTGCATCTATTATGTCGATGAGCAGAGCTACCTCTGCAGAATGGTAGGAAGCAAGCAAGATTTTTGTTAATCCCTTTGCGACCCACTCAAAATATGTGGAACTAATGTTCCTATACTTTTAGGAGTTTTTCCACAAGCAATATTACAGCTGTAACAAAAAAACAATTTAACATTACTCACAATTGCACAGTCTTTACACAACCATATTTCCTTCCAACCCTTACCCATATGCATAAGTGATTTAAATAGTTATAACTATAGAAATGTTATAATTTTATATTACCTTTAACACTATTTTGTTTTACTAATAAATTATTTGAGTGTAATAGACAGAACATTCGTGTCCTCCAAAATTCATGTGTTGAAGCCTTAATCCCCAGAGTGATGATATTTGAAGGTGCAGCCTTTGAGAAGTAATTAGGTTTAATGAGGTCAAAGAACGGGGGGGGGGGTCACCCAATATGGGATTAATATCCCTATAGAAAAAGAAACTCTTCTCCCTTTCTCTCTGCCATGTAAGAACACATATTAATCCCAAAGCTTCTAGATTAGTATTTTTTAAAAAATTTCTTTTCAGCGTTAACAGTATTCATTGTTTTTGTACCACACCCAGTGCTCCATGCAATCCGTGCCCTCTCTAATACCCACCACCTGGTTCCCCCAACCTCCCACCCCCCTTCAAAACCCTCAAATTGTTTTTCAGAGTCGATAGTCTCTCATGGTTCACCTCCCCTTCCAATTTCCCTCAACTCCCTTCTCCTCTCCATCTCCTCTTGTCCTCCATGCTATTTGTTATGCTCCACAAATAAGTGAAACCATATGATAATTGACTCTCTCTGCTTGACTTATTTCACTCAGCATAATCTCTTCCAGTCCCATCCATGTTGCTACAAAAGTTGGGTATTCATCCTTTCTGACGGAGGCATAATACTCCATAGTGTATATGGACCACATCTTCCTTATCCATTTGTCCATTGAAGAGCATCTTGGTTCTTTCCACAGTTTGGCGACCATGGCCATTGCTGCTATAAACACTGGGGTACAGATGGCCCTTCTTTTCACTACATCTGTATCTTTGGGGTAAATACCCAGGAGTGCAATTGCAGGGTCATAGGGAAGCTCTATTTCTAATTTCTTGAGGAATCTCCACACTGTTTTCCAAAGTGGCTGCACCAACTTGCATTCCCACCAACAGCGTAAGAGGGTTCCCCTTTCTCCACATCCTTTCCAACACATGTTTCCTGTCTTGCTAATTTTGGCCATTCTAACTGGTGTAAGGTGGTATCTCAATGTGGTTTTGATTTTAATCTCCCTGATGGCTAGTGATGATGAACTGTACTCGAGGAACTACAGAACACTCATGAAAGAAACTGAAGAAGACATAAAAAGATGGAAGACCATTCCATTCTCCTGGATTGGAAGAATAAACATTGTTAAAATGTCTATACTGCCTAGAGCAATCTATACTTTTAATGCCATTCCGATCAAAATTCCACTGGTATTTTTCAAAGAGCTGGAGCAAATAATCCAAAAATGTGTATGGAATCAGAACAGACCCCGAATTGCTAAGGAAATGTTGAAAAACAAAAATACAACTGGGAGCATCATGTTACCTGATTTCAAGCTTTACTACAAAGCTGTAATCACCAAGACAGCATGGTACTGGCATAAAAAACAGACACATAGACCAGTGGAACAGAGAGCCCAGATATGGACCCTCAACTCTACAGTCAAATAATCTTCGACAAAACAGGAAAAAATATATAGTGGAAAAAAGTCTCTTCAATAAATGGTGCTGGGAAAACTGGACAGCTATATGCAGAAGAATGAAACTCGACCATTCTCTTACACCGTACACAAAGATAAACTCAAAATGGATAAAAAAGACCTCAATGTGAGACAGGAATCCATCAGAATCCTAGAGGAGAACATAGGCAATAACCTCTTCGATATCAGCCACAGCAATTTCTTTAAAGATATGTCTCCAAAGGCAAAGGAAACAAAAGTGAAGATGAACTTTTCGGACTTCATCAAGATCAAAAGCTTCTGCACAGCAAAGGAAACAGTCAACAAAACAAAGAGGCAACCCATGGAATGGGAGAAGATATTTGCAAATGACTGTACAGACAAAAGGCTGATATCCAGGATCTATAAAGAACTCAAACTCAACACACACAAAACAGACAAACATATAAAAAAATGGGCAGAAGATACGAACAGACACTTCTCCCATGAAGACATACAAACGGCTATCAGACACATGAAAAAATGTTCATCATCACTAGATCAGCATTTTTAAAGCCACCTGCATCATAATATTCCAGTGTGTTTATTAAAAAGTAGTTTCCAACATTTAAATCCATTTTTATTGAAACAAAAATCTCAAGAGGTGGGGTTCTAGAATGAAGCTTTTGCAAGAGTTTCCATAGGAGATTTTGACATACACAGAAATTGGAGAACCATAGCACCAGGCTAGAGCGAAGAGCTCTCAAGGTCTGCACAGACCTTTAAGTTCAGAAAGTGTCTGCACATGGTCAACTTATTCTTCCTAAATCATGGTCTGAATCTCATGTCATTCTTTCAATACAATTTTTTTTCCTGCTACCAGCACCAAAATATAGCCCCCAGCCTTATCAGACTGCCATTTAAAGTATTCTGCAATCTGACTCTCATTTACCACTCCAGCTTTGTCATCAGTTACTTGGTGTCATAAACCTTATGTTCAGATGTTTTACCCATGACGTAGAGGCCTTGGTTAACATTCATATGAAAACTATGATGAATGACATTCATATAACGGTTTCCAAAAGGCCAAACACCAAGAAAGTTCTGTAAGATGCAGGAACTCACAAAGAACAATACATAATTGTAAAATAAATTCAAGACTTAGAGAATGCCTTCTCTGTAACAAAAGCCTGTGTATCTTTCCACCCAGTGAATGTACTTGCTTAAATTAAGATTCAAATCAGGAAGTGCAGCCACTGTGGAAAACAGGATGGAGGTACCTCAAAAAATTAAAAATAGAATTGCCATATAATCCAGTAATTCCACTATTGGGTATTTACCCAAAGAAAATGAAAACACTAATTTGGAAAGATGTATGCACCCCTGTGTTTATTGTAAGCATTGTTTACATTAGCCAACATAAAGAAGCAACCCAACTGTCCACAGATGGATGAATGGATAAAGATGTGAAAATATCTATAACTATATGTCTATATCTATATCTATATATATCTCCTCGTATAGATAGATATAGATAGATTGGTAAAACGTTACCAATAAAAGAATGAAATCTTGCCATTTGCAACAATAGGGATGGATCTAGAGGTTATAATGCTAAGTGAAATAAGTCAGTCCAAGAAAGACAAATACCGTATGATTTCACTCATATGTGGAATTCAAGAAACAAAACAAGAAAACAAAGGAAAAAAGAGACTTAAATATAGAAACCAAACTGATGGTTGCCAGAGGGGAGTTGGGGGAGGGGATGGCGGTGAAATGGAATCACTATACTGTACTCCTGAAACTAATATAACACTGTATGTTAACTACACTGGAATTTTTAAATAAATAATTTTTTAAATAGAATTAAAAATTAAACAAATATAAAAAATAAAAAGAACGGAAATAATCCTTATAAGCTTTTGCCTTGCTGAACTGCATGAAGTTTGGAAAAAGCATGTGCTTTAGAATGAGATTGTCTCAATTCAAATCTCACCTTATTAACTGACATTAGAGAAATTACTTAATCTCTTTGCTTCAGTTTCTTCATTGGTAATATGTGCATAGTGAGAGGACCTACCTCATTAGGTTGCTGTGGGGAATTTATGAGTTAATACAGAAAAAGAACAAAGAGCAGTGCCTAACATTCACAGTAAATACATGTCATACATTCATATACATGCATACAAACACACACATATGAGTAGCAGAAATACTTAATTTTACATGTCAGAGGTCTGAAATACTTAGGGTATATTCAGATATAAATCATAATCTGTAAATAAGAAAGGTTTGGTCTTTGGTCATACAGAGATATTTCGGTGTCATCAATATACATATGTAACTCAAAGGCACAGACTTATCTGAGCCGATCCTGAGAGAAGATGTAAAGAAAGACGCAAGAGAAACTTTGAGACAAAAGCTAAAATCAGAACCTTTACGCAGACCCAGAGTTTGATGGCTCTTTTCTTTAGTGGATCTGGCATTTAATTATGACTAAGCATTATTTCTGGGTATAAAAAATAACCTATGAGCACAAAAACCCTTCTTCTTAGACAAAATAACATCGTTATGCATGTCAGTGGGGCTGTGCAGAGACATTAACATTATTTACACTCTCATTTTATAGCTGTTCATCAAATTGTTCCCTAATATATCCATTGGATTAGAACTGATTCATTTTTCAAGACAAACTATGAAACAGAATTGACTGTACTTCAAGAAGACACTAATGCACCAACAGGAAGAGAGGGTGCATCTGACTAACTCCAGGAAGGAGCTGGTGTCTATAAACTTCCGGTATCTATGGAGGATATGGACCCAGGGCTCACAAAGCGAGGTGGCAGGAAGGTGTGACCCATAAGTCATGTCAGCTTCCCAAAAGTACTAGCAGTGCAAGGATGACTCTTCAGAACCACCGAGGTGTGTGGAGATGGGGTGACCTACAGCACCTGACTCACGTGGTACTCACAAGATGGTTCTTTTGAGTTACTCTTTCCCTGGGTGCATGGAGACTAGCCCTGCAGGAGGTTTCCCTCTCATGGGCAGGCTTGTGTCAGGTGGGCACCTAGGTCTGTGACATCTAGGTTGATCCATAAAGTTGTCCAGGTCCTCAGAGAGCACTGGGACCCTGAGCACATATCATGTGTCTGAATTCCTGCCCCCACACCTCCCAACTTAGAGCACTGGTTGTATTTTCTAGTGATTGTTTTTATCCACTTTTTGATGATAAGAAATAATATTCATGTAAAGGTCCAGGAAAGGCTGGAAAATGCTTGACAAGTGTTAATTTGAAAGCATTTCCAACTCACAGAATCACCTCAATATGAAAATGTCAGCTGATGTTCTGTAACCATGGAAAAAATAAAGCAGGCCTAAGACACATAAGGATAATGTCCAGGTTTTCTTAGATAAATACATTAAACAATGGAGAAAAATTTGATTTCCTGGCCCATGTGACCTGATTTTATTCTGAAACCACTCAATTATTTGAATTTGACTGCAAAATAAAATTTGGCTAAGGAAAAGCCCTACAACATTCCAAATAAATTAAATAATGTGGTCACAACAAAGTAATGCTACACTGATATCTTTCACTTAAATAATTAAAAGATAAAAGTAAAACATTATTATTTTACCCCAGTGTAAAAGGTCAGATTCTCAAATTCCCATGGTAATACAACACATCTATTAAAATTTAGAACATAGCACTGAACCATATAATGAGATTATTGGGTCTGATTGGCCCCAATCTCTTTTAAAAACATTCTAACACATGCAATAACTTCTTTAGTTTGTCTTCCCCCCCCCCCCCATCATTTTGTTTTGTTTAAAACTATGAGAAAGCCAATTTGGTATATATTTATTTTTCACTCTTTGGGATTTGTTTGTTTGTTTTGTGTTTGTTTTTTTAATATTTCAGTGGATTTTTAATTTTATTTTATTTTTAATTTTATTTTTTTTCAGTGTTCCAAAATTCATTGTTTATGCATCACACCCAGTGCTCCATGCAATACATGCCCTCCTTAATATCCACCACCAGGCTCACACAAACCCCATCCCCCTCCCCTCCAAAACCCTCAGTCTGTCTCTCAGAGTCCACAGTCTCTCATGGTTTATCTCCCCCTTTGATTTCTCCCAACTCACTTCTCCTCTCTGTCTCCCAATGGGGTTGTTTTAATACATGTTTACTCCCAATCTCAATTTTTTAAGCAGGTCTTCCTGAGATTATTTCAGGCTCTTGGGGCTGCCCAAAAATCTTACTACATTCTCCTAGTTCATTTACTCTTCTATCCACAGATGTTTACTTCATAACTCTCTCCAGATTTTCAACAGTCTCTGTCCTGTCCTCATACTCAGTTGATAATTTGATTCTTATTTCACTGAAAAAAAAAATTACAACAAAATAGAAAATAATTTACCTCTGCTTCCTCAATCACATTTACCAAACCTTCCATTTATGTACCTACTTTCATCCTTTTTTACCTGCTTAAAAATATTTCTCCTGTTATTAACTTCTCTGTCCCACAACACTAATTTTCCCTTCTATTCTGGATTATCCCATCAACATAAAATCCCACTATAATTAATCTCATTTAGGTCTCAAGTTCCACCTGTCTCATTTCTCTGTCTTCTTTAGAGAAAAAGTGTTCCTGAGTTCTCCAGCCTCATAATCTTTACTTCCTACCCCCTGCTAGTTCTTGAATCTATTCCAATCATGCTTTGTCCTCAGCACGCCACTGAAACAGCTCTTTTCAAGGTCATCCAGGCCTCTCCAAAGCTGAATCTGTTAGTCAATTCCCAGTTGTCACTCAAGTAATCAGCAACATTCAGCAATTAATCACTCCTTTCTTTTTGCAATAGTGTCTTCACTTGACTTCCAAGACTACTCTCACCCTAGGTTCTTTCTGCCTCACCAGCTGCTCCTCCTCAATGTCCTTTATGTATCCTTTCATAACCCCATCCCCAATATGTTAGAGTCACCTCTCTGATTTACTTCAAATAACTCCTTAACTTGAAAATCATCAGTACCCAGTTTATGTTTGTAAACCAGACCTGACCATTTACTCATTCTTTCCACTGATATGTCTGAATGCCTACATGAAATACAGCATGGAAATCTTGATCTCCCCACCTTATTATCTCAATCAATAGAAACCCTATTTGTGCAGCATCTTAGGCCAGGATCCATACAATCAGTTCTGACTTCTCTCTGGCAACTGATAGCAACCCGGCAGCAAATCTTGTCAACTCTTATCATCCACATGTATCTAGATCTTATCTGTCTTACCATAAGCACTGCTACCACCCAGTTCCAGCTGTCACCATCAACGCCCACATGGAATAATGCATTTGTTTCTGTATAAATGCAAATGATGCTCTGCCTAGATGCTCTCTATTGGCATTGATCATATTCTAGTGACTACTGACTACTAAAGAGCTAATAGGGCACCCCTCAAGAACTGTCTTTGGAAGACCTGAAGGAAGACCTCCCCAGAACAGCTGTACGATTATCACCTCTACTCACCAAGCAGACCAACAGGCAATGACCTACTAATACAAGGATACAAAAGCTGCTCTCTTCTCTTAAGGTGGCAGTTGTGTGGCATCATTCCTACTTCAGGGTTTCCCTTCTAGACTAGACCCCCATCTGCTTTGGATTAGGTTAAGGCTGGCTTGGGATGAAACTACCTTTTTGCTTAGCTTCTTCCCATGCCTTATCCTGCTGCTCTCATGTCTAGATTTCTTTTGAGAGCATCCCTTAATAAACTACTTGAATAGTAAACTACTTGCTTCTATGAACTCTGATCTAAGATACCTTCTAACTGATCTTTGCATTCGCAGTGCTATTTTCTATTTTCAACATGTTGTACAGGAGTGATCCCAATAAATCTCAGAGGTAGATCACATTCTTCCCCTGTGCAACACCTTCCAATAGTCTTCCATCCCCCTCACAGTAAAAGCCAAATCCCCTGCAGCAGTTTATTCAGACTTACATGATCTTTCTGACCAAATCTCCTATAACTCTTTCTCTCTCTACTTGAGTCTACATGCATATAGAATTTTACAGAATTTTCAGAATTTAAGCTTTGGGAAAGCAGAAGCTATCTTCACTGCACTGATATATTCCTAGTCCCTAAAGAGTTTTTGGCACACAGTGGGAATTGATATATGTTAAATTAATGAATCATAATCATAGTACATATCCTTTGATGCTCCCCTTATCCTGGTTTCTCTGTGAAAGCCCAAATCAGAAAAAGAATTTTATTTAGAACAAAGAAAAGTACTAAAAATTGAATGTCAAAGACCATCCACCTAAATAAGAAAATAAGGACTATGTTTTTTGCCATTTTGAGCTAAAAGTGCCCTTTAGTATCTCAAAGATCCCAGCCTGAAAGAAGCAATGGTTTGAGAAGGGGAAATAGTTGGAGGGATGGTTTTTTTGGAGTGAAAGAGGTCTTTGATTATTATTTCACTTCTATCAGTTTCAGAAGATTAGGTGCCCACGTTAATAAGACATCAAGCACAACCTAAATTATAATACATATTCAATATTTGACTCAGTCAATTTCATCTGTCAGATCATATAAATAGCCTAGAGTTTTCTATTAAAAGTTTATGACTTACTAACTCAAATTCAGTTATCATTGAAAAATACAAACCCAATTTAAGCCTTGGGTCAGTAATATAAGTCATAAATGCCAAAACAACACCCAAAATGCCAAATGGAAAAGATCTACTATTATTCTGTAATATTCTTCATCATATTCACAGGAAGCACTAAAAATTACATAGAATTTTTATTGCAAAAATATTTTGCCTGAGTATTTATTACTCCTTCTACAAATACCTTTTTTTCTTAGAAATAGATGGTTTAAGAAATGAAATGGGAATAAATTAACTTGATATCCTCAATTCAGTCTTAATATATCAGTGAAAGCCCTCCCCTACATGACACCTTCACGTGTCTGCCTGAAACAAAACACCACACTTGCATTTTTTTTTTTCGTTAAAAGTAAACTGGATTGGCCAACAAAGCAATTCTGGGAAGCATGCCATTACAATAAATATATTTAAATGCTACCCATCAATATCCAATTCAATTAAATAATATCTATTATATACTCACTCTGTGCCAGGTGGTAGGATAGGGTTTAGGATTCATAAAGGAGTGGTTATTGAGAAAGAGGTATTAGATACAGACATTGTTCTAGGCATTGTTAGTATAATAAGGAACAAGTTGACATCCCCATTATACTTCAGTAAATAAGAGATATTAACCAGTTAATCACATACTCATGATTAAAACACCAAACGAGTACAGTGAAGAAAATGTACGGGGTGTTATCTAGCAGTTCAAGGAAGGCTTCAAAATGAAGATGACTCTAAGATGAGAGGGACAAAGAAGGGCTCACTAAGTAAAAGGGCAAATGTTCCTAGGAGAGAGGACAGCATGAGCAAAGGCCCTGAGGCATAGGATGGAAAGTCAATATAGATGGAGCTCAGAGAATGAGGCAGAGACTGATTCAGAACAAGGCAGAGAGGAGGCTGGAGACAGGGTGTGATTCTGATTATATAGGACATGGAAGACTACACTGAGAAGATGTTAACAGTGTTAAGAACAATGGGAAACAAAAGATTTTAAGGCAAAGGTGTGTGGCCAGTGACAAGGTAAGATATGTGCTCTGAAGCAATGACTCTGACTGTAATGTGGACAATAGACTGGATGGGGGACAAGAGCAGAATGCCAAGGAACAGATAGAGGCTGATATTAACTGCAGTTCAAAAGAGAGGTAATGTTAGCATAGATAGGTTGGCACTAGTAAACAAGAATGAAGAATTCATCAAATGAGAAAGATGAACCCAACAAATAACTGGCAGGTAAAATTGACAGGTCTTCATGATAGAAAACTTTTAAGCAATTAAGGAAAGGGGATGAACTTAGAGAATTGGATGACTATTGTTATTCATAGCTATAAAATGATGAGGACACAAGAAGGCCATGGTGAAGCTGATAGTGAGATAAGATCATGATTTCAATTTTGAATTTTTTGGATATAAAGTAGGATCCAAACAGGAAATCATGAGAGAACAGTAGGAAACACAGGTATGAACCCTAAAGAGTATATATGTGTTAAATATTTAAACTAATCAGTCTTTGGCATATAAGCAATGGTTGAAATCAAAAGCATGCAAGGCATAAAGAAAAAAACAAGAGGATCTAGAACCAAGCTTAAAGAACTCTCAATACTTCATGGCCAAGTAGAATTAAAAGGAAGATAGAGAAAGAAAGATGGAGATGAAAGAAGAAAACCCAATAGACAGTTACATAATTGACACCAAGAAAGAGGATGTGTGAGAACACAAAGGGAGGAAGAGACTACATCCAAGTACTCACACTCTGAAACTCTTCACTTATTACCTGGCACTTGGAAAAGATCTGAAATAGCATACCTCAAGGTTCTGACTAACTTGCCCAAAACTATAACCCTGAGTCAAAAGACAACCCCAGGATAGATCAATCAAAAAGTCTACTGAATAATAGCGTCCAAAAGAAACAGGTACGTATTGTAAATATAATGTGGATGTAACAAATTCTTTTTTTTAAGATTTTATTTATTTATTTGACAGAGAGATGACAAGCAGGCAGAGAGAGAGGAGGAAGCAGGCTCCCTGCTGAGCAGAGAGCCCGATGTGGGGCTCGATGTGGGGCTCGATCCCAGGACCCTGAGATCATGACCTGAGCCGAAGGCAGCGGCTTAACCCACTGAGCCACCCAGGTGCCCCAGGATGTAACAAATTTTTAAAGGATTATAAAAAGGAATTAATTTGTATACAGCACAGAGAGTGGCGGGGAGTCAGCAAAATCTGTTCCTTCTACCCTGGTACCACATCTAGACCACATTTCCCAAGCACGGATATGTGGGTGTAGAGGAGTACAAGCAAATATACTCCATATCCGGGCCTGCTTATAGAAAACCTCTCTGGTTTCTCCATTCACCTAGTGATAGAAGCGTGACGCTTGAGAAGAGAATGATGCCGTATTTTCATAGGAAGGAATGCAGGTGTTTCAATGATGAGGCGGGAGGCAACCCACCAACCAGGAATACGAACTGACGTTACAGAGATGAATGACGAACTTTGCTTGTTTAAGCTATTGGAATTTAGGGAGTTGTCTCTTGCAGTACTCAGTATTAATTACTCTAATTGAGGCACTGAGGCTGGTGACTTTGAAAGCCATTCAGATAGGGAACATTTATCTCACAACCCACAATTACTTTCCACCCCCTGCTGATTCACTAGAAAATTATATTTCAGAGACTAGGAATAGAATGGTCGCAGCCAAATGACAGACCCTTTGCTACAAAGCATTTCCTTATATCTGAATGGGTCAAAATAATTTAAAGTTTTCTTTTTCTGGCAAACAGTATATGTATTTGAAGTAAATTCAAGTTAAACTACACTCTTACCAGAAGAAGAAAACAAAGTTCCATTTTATTCTCTTGGCTGACAGTTAATTAAAAAGCAAACTCTAATTTTGTCATCAATATTGTATTATAGTAGTTTAAATAGTAATTAAGCAAAATGCAGTTATCTCAAATTGAAAAAGAAAACTCCAGATTTTTAAAACATGTACTCTTTGCTTAAGAAGACACAAAAATTCATTTAAAATATGTGTGTATGTGCTCATATGCAAAATATGCAAATGCTCATATGACAGTTTGGCAAAGATGCTGGAAATCTTTAGAGAAAACCTAATGGATACTGCATATGCTTAATGAAGACTTCTTTTTTAAGCTTTTGGAGGGGAAAGAAAAGGCCAGTAATGGTGTCATGATGGGATCCTAAAAGTTCTGCAGAAAAGGAGAAATGTTGACTGTGTGAGGGAAAGAAATGTTGACTGTGTGAGGGAAAGCTAATATGATGGAAGTGGCTTTTGGGTTCTCAGTATTTTTCAGGCCAAATTTAAGTATGTGATCAGTCTTCCACTATGGTAATTTGATTTTTATCTCTCCTTTATCTAGGATCAGCTACACCATTTACAGAGCCCATGTAAGTGTGGGGCCCCATGTGAATGTGCAGGTTGCAGAACCATGAAGGTGAACCTACCCTTATATCTCACTCTAAAAAAATAAGTCAAAATAAGAAACTTAGGAGCCAAGATTTTTCTTTTTTTATGAGTCAAGATTTTTCAAGTGTAATGGATAAAAATATTTGGTTGTGGTTCTTAGAGTTTTGTATTAACTGTGGCCATTAATCAGTGTTGCCCCATAAAGACTGATACTCGTATAAAATCTTTTGTTTCCTGCCTTTCTTTTTAGTGTGTCATACAGCTAATAAAAATGTTACTAGGAAAAAAAATGTCTCTAAAATAAAACAATGCAATATCCTTCTTTGCCCTATACTCAAATGGCACATAACAGGATCGTGTGCCCTGCTGATTGCAATGGGTTCCTACTTGAGAAATCAGCAAATATTGGCAGACTTACAGCAGAAGAGTACCCTGGGGAAAATAAAGTTAATGTGATTTTGAAAGCAAGTTCTGTGGTTGCAGAGATCAACCCTGGTACAATATGAAAGAGATCCCACAAACGTATGAATATGGGGAGGTGGGATCACTGAATGCCATCCTTGAGGCTGCCTAGAACAGAATGTTTCTCTAGATGCCCACTTCCTGTGATGTTAATGGGGAAGGCTACGCATAAGTGGTAGCAAGAGTTATATAAAAAATCTCTATACCGTCTACTCAGTTATAACATGAAGGAAAAACTGCTCTAAAAAATGTCTACTTTTTCATATATCTTGTAGATTTTTGCTGCTTATTTACTTATATACCATCTTCTTCCAGAATTTACATGATGGATTTTAAACTAATTGAGACAATTCCTTCCCTCATTACAAACAAGTGCTAAATTTAACTAGCATTATTTTCAGTGAAAAAAAAATAGAATCAGTACATTATAAATACTCAATTACCTGGTGAGTTTTCGTGAGAATTTAAGGAAACCAGTAAACCAGACAGTTATTCTCATTTATTCATGCTTTAGGCTTGTACCTGGGGTTCACAATATGCCAGAGATGCCTTCTGATAAAATAAAAGTGACGAGGACATGTTTTTTTGTTGTTGTTTTTTTTAAATGGCACATTTGAGGGCACCTGGGTGGCTCAGTTGGCTAAGTGTCTGCCTTCGGCTCAGGTCATGATCCCAGGGTCCTGGGACTGATTCCCACATTGGGGTCCCTGCTTAGTGGGGAGTGTGCTACTTCTTCTCCCTCTGCCCCTCCCCCAACTCGTGTTCTCTCTCTATAAATAAAACTTATTTAAAAATAAATAAAATGGCACATTTGTATTCATAATATAAGTAATATAAATATACCAAAGGCACAATTTTAGTACTGAACTGTTCACTCTTCATTTCACTTAAAATATTATTCAAGTAATTTTATCTTCATAAGGAATAAGAGTACTGACACAGGTAAAGGCACTTTGAGATACAGCAGTGCTATCTAAATGAAACGGGAAGGGATTATATACTCTGTTTCATACCATAGTGGCTTCCACCTCTTCAAGTTTTGTTTCTCTTCTACCAGATGGTGGACCAAAAGAATAAAAACATATTATGGTTCCACATGAACAAGACATCAGAATCCAAGCTCTGGGAGCACCTAGGAGATTCAGTTGGTTAAGCATCCAATTTCAGCTCAGGTCCTGATCTCAGGGGTGAGACAGAGTCCCTTCTGGGGCTCCATGCTCAGCTGGGAGCTTGCTTAGGATTCTCTTTCCTCTCCCTCCCGCCCCCACAACCCTGCAATGTTCCCTGGCTCTCTCTCTCTTCTTTTAAAACAAAACAAAACAAAACAAAACAACAAAAATCCAAGTTCTGGCTTTCCAAATTGTGTAACCTGACACATTACATAACTTCTTCAGGTTCTTGGGTCTTTCATGTCTATCAAATGAAGGAGATGAACTAGATGACCTCCTCGTCTCTCACTTTGTCAATCAGCCCCTGACATTACCATCAAAATAAGTTTTAATCATGGTCTAGGCCTAGGTTTGCAGTCATACCTGCCACCTACTTGAACTAAATTTCTCACACATCCCTAAACCTGAACTGTCTTATCTCTAAAGAAGAGATAATCTCACAGAACTGTAATGAAGAGTAAAAGAACTGACACATGAATTGCTCCTAATCCAGTGCTTGAAACCTGGTAAGCACTAAAAAGATGTTAGCTAATATGAACTAACATTATACTACAAAATTCTCCATTCTCTTTTTTATTCAGTTGCTAGCCAAGTATTTCCACTGACAAGTAGATCACTACTTGTTGAGAAAGTTCCTTCCATTCTAAGACAACTCAGTTATAAAGTTTTTCTTAATGAACTTAAATCTGGCTGCTTGCAACTCTATATTCTACCATTTATAGCAGTGGTTTTAACCTGGGATTCACAAAGAATTCAGGAAGTCTGTAAATATGGATGAAAACCATTACATCTATATTTTTACTAACTTCTAAATGAAAAGTAACATGTACTTCAATTATGAAACACAGTCACTAAACCAAAATAGTCTGTGTAACTTTGTCATTAATGGAAATCACAGATATTTTCTCACTTCATTAGAGATGTTATAAACATCTCAAAATTAAGTACAGGAGACATACTGGATCTTGTTATTTAATGAACTAATAAATATGCACATATATCACTATACCAAAAATGTATTAGTCTCATAACTGATATTAATATATATTTTTCTTTTTAATCCTATAATTTTTTTTTTAGATTTTATTTATTTATTTGACAGACAGAGGTCACAAGTAGGCAGAGAGGCAGGCAGAAAGAGAGAGAGAGCAGGAAGCAGGCTCCCTGCAGAGCAGATAGCCGGATGTGGGGCTTGATCATGAGATCATGACCTGAGCCAAAGGCAGAGGCTTTAACCCACTGAGCCACCCAGGCACCCCCTAATCCTATAATTTTCTTTTATACTTAAAGACATTATATTGAGAAAGCATTCATAGGCTTACTTAGTCTGCCAAAGGAATCTCGGTCATACACATATACACACAAAAGGACAGTAAACTCTACAGTAGGCTAGAATAATTTTACTCCCTTTCTCATTGATGATACACTCAATCATTGGAAGATAAACACCTGATTTTCAGATGCCTCTTCTACATATTTCTAATTGAGCATACCTCAAGGCATGTCCCATAGAATATTCATTTACAAGATTACGCATGAATAACAAAATAGTCCTTTGGTCAAAAATGGGAGGAAGAAGAGGGAGAAACCTTCACATGTCAAAAGCAGGAAAAGGAAGAAGAAAGAGGGTACCTGGAGGAAGGAGCCAAATTAAAATGTTTTCTATGGAAAATAACACTTCTATATCTGAGGAAAGACACGAAGGAGCCATTAAGGAAGGGAAGAATCAAAATAGTGGTAGATGAAGTGATGATAGGATCATAGTTTCAGAAGAAGGGTCAGGAGATAAGGATAGAATGGAAGTACAGTAATTTGAGGTGAATAGGAATCATTTTGGGACACCAGGGTGTCCAGGCCTCCCTGTGTCCTCTTGCCTTGGACAGCTATAATGCATACTGGCACATTAAAGTCTCAGAAAGTAATTCCAAAAATATACCTGTTGAATTTGTTTTTAACAACTCCTTCCTTCCAAGCTTCTTTGACTCTATACCTTCCCTTCCCATAACACCTATTAACATACTTAGAACCACTGTTCGGCAGACTATGCTCTGGAAAGCTGCTCAGATTTATCAATGAACGCGACACTCTGGAGGTGGCCTATTATTAGAGCACAACGAATGACTGCTGACTTCCTTGTGTGAACAACAATTTTTCAGTTAATGTTGATTCTCTTTTGAGAACAGAAAGATTCCATTCAGAGGATGGGTGGCAAATGTATTACACTCTCAAATGATACAGATCTTCCAATTTACTAAGCTTTTTCATGAGAACGTCCTCCTGATCAGATCTTTCTCATCCTATACTTCAGCTATTTTTTTTTCTTTTATTAAGTCTAAATCAGGACTTACATGTAATTTCTATTAGCTCTGGCCTTGTTACTTCTTGCCCATAAAGTTATTTTGTTGTCAAAATCAAGAATTGTCACCTAGTCCTTTCAATTTTTAATATTATCCACAAAGTTGATTAGCATTGATCTTTGTCGTAAGACATACCCCTCTTTAAAATATTGAGCAGGGCACAGCAAAGGGAAGGATACCATTACAGATCAGGAAACAGTCAATGTGTGGAGCAATATTGGTTCAATCCATCTCATATCTATATAATTTTATTGAACTAGGCCCAAATTTTCCACCGTCTCGATTGCTGGTAGTCCTGTAATCCCATATCGATAGTTTCCATGATGTTTGTTTTTCTCTTTTTTGGAACTCAGAAATGTCTGCTGTTATTCTAAAGAATCATTTTCCTCTCAGGGAGAGTGACACATATGTTAAGTTTAAATCATCGATCATGTTGATCTTTGAACTAAATACTTTCTAACTGAATTTAGGAGAGAGAGAGAGAGAGAGAAAGTGTGTGTGTGTGTGTGTGTGTGTGTGTGTGTGTGTGTGTGTGTGTGTTTGTGTCCTCTGTGGCCAGGATTTCTAGGCATTTCTTCCTTTTTTTTTTTTTTTTTTAAGACTTCGTTTTGAAGTAATCTCTACACCCAAACTCCCCACCCCAAGATCCAGAGTTACATGCTTCACTGACCAAGCCAGCCAGGGGTCCCTAGGCATCTCTGAAATGTCTATAAATGTGAGCCAAACTTTACTAAACTATGCTATGTGCCCTCTGTAGCCAAGACTGAAACCACAATAATTAACATTAGTAAAAGTGGTAAGAAAATGTACTAGTAATAGAAATAATGTGAGTAGCTGCTTCCAATTATTAGTCACCATTATAATGTTGTCATCTACATTCAAACTGTTGTTTCTAATGAATCTAATAAAACTGTGCTCAGGATAGTGAAATTGTGCCACTAAGGACTTTTAATGCTAAATGCAGCATTGTATTCTCACTCAGTAATTCCACTTCTGGAAACTGGCAGTCTCTCTATCTTGGTACACCTCTACTCACTGAAGTACTTGCAATGCTAAGGGCACTGACAGTTCTAGGATCAATGTATTTAATCCTGAAGGTAGACGTTTAAAACTCCAAAATGATGAAGCTGCTGTTCTATGCTGTAGTGATGTCTGGCTCGCCGTGTAGGAAATACCATTCAGTGAAAGGGTTTCCTAAGTAGACCAATTCACTCAGGATAATTGAAGCTCAGGTTGATTACATGAAGGATTGGTCACAAAGAGGAAGGGCTACCACCATCAGGTTTTTCTCAAGGATATGAAAAGAAATAACAAACCAGCGATTAAGGGCAATTTAGAACTCTTTTAGTGCACACGTTCCAAGTTCTTAATAGGAGGCATTATACATTATCATGCATACTAGGTTCAGGGAAAATCCCTTAAAAAGCAAGGCTCTTAAAGGATATAATGTGCTCAGGTACGGTTAAACCTATTCAAAGGCACTGCCGTTGACATCTACAAAATGGCAGTGCCAGGCTTACTGTGCTAAAAGAGATACATAATGTCACAGAATACAAAAGCTCATAAAAGAATAAATCAATATAAGAGCTGTGCACTCAAGCACGTGGGCAATGGAAGGAGGAGAAAGGAAAAATGGGCTATTTATTAGAAACCTATACAGTGTTTTGGTTCAACTATGTCAGTTTTTCTTGAACCGCAAGGTGTTGAATGTTCTAAGAAAAAAATGTTCAATAATATTGTTTCTTCTAAAAGATATTTAACGTACTTAAACAGACTTGTGTAATTATGATTATCCTGCAAGAATCTGCATTCAGGAAATTGCACCAATCAATGATCAACAACATGAGGTAAAACCTAAATATCAGTGTTTTGGTAATATTTATCCACTAACTGCACTGATACACATTGCCCCCCCTTTTTTTAATTTTATTTATTCGACAGAGAGAGACACAGTGAGAGAGGGAACACAACCAGGGGGAGTGGGAGAAGGAGAAGCAGTCTTCCCACCAAGGAAGGAGCCCGATTCAGGGCTTGATCCCAGGATTCTGGGATCTTGACCTGAGCTGAAGGGAGATGCTTAAGGCCTGAGCCACCAGGTGGCTCAGGTGGCAGCCCCACACTGCCTCTTAGTAGTCTTTTTGCTATGAAACCATCTTATTTCAACTATTTCTGTCTTTTTAAATTTCCCCAATAAGAATAAAAATGACTTATTCTATTGAATTTGTATTATTTTGGTCATATAATTGAGTTACAAATGAATTAATTTTTATCATTTCTTGAAGCAATTAATTTGTCATAGACCATTTTTTGCCCTCTTTAGTCCAAGAGCAGATTCTATCCCATGAGCTATTGTTGGTATTCTATGGATACACAATCATGTAAAACGTATTCCGTAGTCAAATAAGTTTGGGAAATGTATATTCTGAACAAACACTACAGCAGTTTCTATCATTATCATTACGTGTTATATTCCTGAATGCAGACATGTCATTGCATCATAAAATCGTCATGCTAGAAGGAACTTGGGCATGGTCTCCTCACTTTACTTAAAGTGAGACCTTGAGAGGTTAGGTGACTGGGCTTAGTTTATTCATAAGTTGGATGAAGAATGCTTCCAATGAATAATTCTGTTCTTCTGTCTGATATCATAGTGAAGGAAGGAAGGAAGGAGAGGGAGGGCAGAGTGAGGGAGGGGGAGAGGAAAGGGAGGAAGGGAGGAGGGAGAGAAGGAAGAAGAAATATGACTGGAACCACTAGAAGAGGTGACCTAGTCCAACTATTGCAGAATTGAAATATGAAATGAAATGTGTTTGCTATGCAACCAAAGTATTTAAAACATCATAAAATTCCATAAATAATCAATTATGTACAAGAGGCATTAAGGACTATAAAATATACCCTAGAGGTCAAGTGTAGATCCTAATAAGGAATGGCATCATGGAGACTCAACACAGATTAGTGACTCATCTTGAGCAAAAGTACCTTAGGTTTGAATTTTGAGAACAGTTTAACAATTAGTTAACTCTCTCAGAGGACTGCTCAGCTGTAACAAACAGAATGCACTCACACTAGCTTAAGCTGAAAGGAGGAAGTTATTAAAAAGTTACAGGATTATTGCATAGAACTCAAAACTGGGGAGGCAGTTAAGCCTCCTGTGGGATTAGCCCCCAACTGGGAAGCTGTCAAAAATCCAGGCAGCTATAACTCTATCTCTTTTTTTGCCCTGAAGTTGATAGTCTCTCATGCATGTGTCGCCAGGCATATCAATTTTATTCTCCTCCATTTCTGAGAATTGGTCCACCCATGTCGAGCCCCAGTAAACACAGAGCAGAATCAATATGTCCCAAATTCAGATTGCTCAGGGACAGAACCTGTTCTTTCATCTTGGGTGATAGGTAGAAGCAAGCAACATGGTGGCAGGACTTCTGTGCCTTCAACACCAGCTATGTAGTTAGGCCCTCTGGAACAATACCATGGGTAGAATCTTTGAGAGTCCTGTAGGTGCAGAAAATTATCACTAGGAGAGGAAGAAGTTAGCTTCTTTATCATGGAACATCCCTGGGGAGGAGGCAACTACTGGCACAGGAAGAATAAGAATGCCCAGCTAAGAAAATGAAAAAGAGAGTAGGAAGAAGGAATCTGCACTGGACTCTTGCAAGGTCACTGACCTGTTCCAATCCTAAGGCTGGCAGCCACAGCAGGCTTTGCTGTAGGACTTTAAGGACTCTAGAATTAACATGAGAAGTGTACATGTAGGGTAATAACCAGTTTGCTAACTCCCTTCATCCTCTGGTCCTGTGTTACCCAGTCCTAGCTCTCTCTTCCAAAGTCCTTCTCACCAACTTACTGCCATGTATGTCTATGGTTTGCCTTCCTGTGGCCTTAGGACAGAGATCATAGTATAAATAAATAAATAAATAAATAAGGATTATCTGCCATGATAGCCCCCAGGCAAACATGATCTTAGAGGTACTTTAACTAATCTAGTTTGCTTAAATACCATCTCCTTTCAAATTGGAGTGGCCTGGGTTTGAACCCACGCTGATTGTTCAGAAGCGGTCTCACCTAAATTAGTTCTCTAACTTGACTCTTGATTTTTCAAGATTATAAAGATTTCCTCAGTGAGCTTTTGGGTAAATAGAATCATTTAAAATGATGATGATAATAATAAGAGTTGTTAGTACCACTATTGTTAGGCCACCAAAACAACTGGATTTCTGATCGATATCCTGACAACTTCTACAAGTCATGGACACCAGGTCCTTCTCTGTACAGCAGGTGTGCGAGTGCCTAGACATGCAACACCTACCGTAAGAACTCTGTGAAACAGGGATGCCTGGGTGGTTTAGTGGGTTAAGCCGCTGCCTTCGGCTCAGGTCATGATCAGAGAGCCCTGGGATCAAGTCCTGCATGGCCTCCTTCCTCAGCAGGGAGCCTGCTTCTCTCTCTGCCTCTGCCTGCCTCTCTGCCTGCTTGTGTGCTCTCTCTCTCCCTCCTTCTCTCTGACAAATAAATAAATGAATTATTTAAAAAAAAAGAACTCTGTGGAACATGGAACTGATGAGTCACAGGACCCTGTCCACAAGGAAATGACAAAGTTACAATGGACAACGAACCAAGGATGTAAATGAAGGATGGAAGGAAGCCAAGGGGGAAAGAAATAAGCAAGTTAAGAAGAAAAGGGAAGGAGGAAAAAGGGAAAGAGAGAGAAGAGGAAAGACTATGTAAAAACTGTCTACTATACACTGGCTCTTTACATCCATTACTGTATTTACTCTTCACAAGACACCTTGCAGGTAGACAATATTATTCTCATTTTATGAATAGTGAACAGAGGAATAAGGGGTCCAGGTAAAGTGTTGTCATGGAATCACAGTAGGAAAATAGTGCTTTTAGCTTGAGGATTAGGGTTTTGTGAAGGAGATGAAGTGTTGAGCCTTTTATACTGGATAGGACTTGGGCAATCGCAGAAACCCCAGCTTTCGAGAGAGTCCTGAGAAGAGGAGAAAACATAGTGATATCTGAGCCACCAAATCAGGTCCACAGAGTCATGCTGAAATAGGAGCAGTCTTCAGAAAAAGGTCTGGAGCCAGATATGCTGTGGTATTTCTGTGGGCAGCAGAGAGCCACAAAAGGTGAGCAAAGAGGTGATATCCTCAGATCTTCAGTCTAAGGGCTGTGTGTAAGAAAAACTAGGTGGGCAGCATATGACAATCAGCAAAGAAAAGGTAGCAAGAGTCCTTTGGTAGTAACCATAAGAATGGAGAAATAAATGAACGTGTAAAAGGAAATTGTAGTTAGATTCAAAAGACCATGCATTCGATTAGACGGTCAAGAGAAGAAACAGCAAAAGATGTGAATTTTGAAAATATGGCATTCTCACAGTAGCTGGAATGAAAAGGAATCAGACTCCTCATTTCTACTCTCTGGGCTTTCGTTTAACAGGAGGCTAATTTTGAAGCTGTTTTTATACTAACAAAAATGAAGCATATTGTTTTCATAAACCTGTAAAATCTGCTGTATTCTCTGGCATGTTTGCAAATAACGCCATGGTCTCCAGACAGTTTATATGCAACATGCTTCACGTTACTAACAGAGACATCACTGAAATAATATTCTATAACAAATTTATGAAGGCCATTTCGTAAAAGACTATTTTTAAGATGGAGATACATTTGTTGAGAACTGCTAATGATTTGATACTTATGTACACATGAGATGCACATAAATTTTCATCCCCTACCAGTTTGGGTTTATTGTTCACCCATGAGACATTTAAAATCCCGGTTGTTAACTCCAGCTGTGCACTGGAATCACGTACAGAGCTTTAAGAATGCTGATGCGGGAGTCCTACTCCCAGGTTCTGGTATAATGCACCTGGGAATTGACTTTTTTTTTTTATTTTTTTAAGCTCTTGGAGTAGGGGCACCTGGGTGGCTCAGTCTTTTAAGCATCTGACTTGATTTCAGCTCAGGTCATGATCTCAGGGTCTTCATACCAAGCCCCAAGTTGGGCTCCTCTGCACTCATCAGGGAGTCTGCTCAAGATTCTGTCTCTCTTCCCCTCCCCCCCATCCCCACCCCATGCACATGTGTGTGTATGTGTGCATGCTCTCTCTCCCTTTCTCTCTCTCAAGTAAATAAGTATATAAATTTTAAGCCGGGGTGGGGGGTGTTCTTAGAACAATTCTAATGTGAAGGCAGGGTTGTGAAGCACCAAACAATAATAAAAAAAAATATGTTAGAGATAATTAAGAAGTTCTTCTTGCCATTGAAATAGACTATCAGCTACATTTATATAATTTTCACACCATGGTCCCAAATCACTTTTTTCCTAACATTAAATTAGGTATGACATAACACTAAATAAGAAAAGTTATATCATGAAAGAAGATTTTGTATGCTGAGCAGTCAGGATAGGGAGGGAAAAAATAATCAAGAAAGAGGTATGTAACACCCAGTCTGACCCTTCCCCCACCCCCTCCCCTCCAAAACCCTCAGTTTGTTTATGATGTACTGTATGGTGACTAACATAACATAATAAAAAAAATTAAAAAGAAAATTTTGTTTAAAAAAAAATAGAGGAGAAATATTCTGATTCTTAAAGCATATTGCTTATTCTTCTGATTCAGCGTCAACCCCGGGGTATATTCCAGCAGTGCAAGCTCTCCTTGGCTCCTCCCTGGATCCTCTGCAAATGTGGGGTCACTGGCATGCTGGCCAAGAAGTAGATTCTAAGTTCCTACGCTCAGCCTCCCAATGCAGTTGCCCTCTTCATGATGCAAAGGTAAAATCAGGCTTTGGGACACACTGAATCTCAAAGGAACTGGGAAAGAGGCTGGCTGTTGACCCTGCTTCTTCATATTTGGAGGAATACTTATTTCCTAATCTATTTTCCCTCTTCTCATACGTTGACTAAAATGCCAATTAACTCCATAGCTTATGGCATTGTCAAGAGAAATCCCATATTAAATCTACCTAATGCCTGCGAGGAGTAAAGCATTTCCTTTCTTTGCCACTTCTAAAGAGAAGAATGCTTCTCTCTCTCTGGCAGGCAGAGCTGTGAGAGAACAGTACAAAATGCAGTGACAGTCGTAGGGAATTTCTAGAGAGCACCACAGCCAGCCTTTGGCTGTGCTCAGTTGCTCACCACTATGCCATTAAAAAGCTTTGTTCTAGCTTAATTCTGGCCAGCATTCACTTTATTACTTTTCCATGAAGGATCCCTACCTCACCACCCCCCCCCCACCCCACCTCCTTGCAATGATAACAACTGGAATTCTGTCCTTTCCTCAAATGCCACTTCAGATACTCACTTACCCATCTGACCATACTGACTTGAATTAACCCTCCTTTGCTCGCCCAGCTTTGGAATTGGGTATCTTTCCCTTGTCATTCTTCTTTACCAGACTTTAGCACTGCAAGTGACAGAATTTTGGCTCTGTCCAAATGTATATGCCATGTTACTTTGTGCATAATAGGGACTCAGTACCTCTGATCAATGAATTTACTGGATCAATTTAAATGTCATCACAGATTTCATGCCCAGGTAGAACTTTCCCAATCTTGAAATAACCAGAAAGTCAGAGGATGACAGTGGTGAAAAGTTCAAGAGCCTCCCCTGGAATGCACCTATAGAGGCATTTAATTATTCCACATAAATAAGGGACTCCTATCTGAAAGCAAACATGAATATTCTCAACTAGCTTTACCTTAGGAGATTACAGTTGTTTTATCACAACTCTTTAATGGTAGCTTGTGTTCTTCCCTGAGATATGATTTTAACAAGCTTGGTTTATGCCAAGTCCTAGTAACTGCTCTATACAACTGTTAATTCTTGGTTTAAAGAAGCTGATATGTTTTGTGACAGGTTGACAAGAGGGGAATCACTTACCTCTGAGCCCTGCATGGAGCTCACTCAAGAATGACTTCTCTATCTTTAGGGACCGGCAAGCTGTATGTTTATATACAAGACCTCAAACAAACCACCCTTGCTTCCTGATTGCTAGGCGACCTACAGGGAAGAGACTCTAATTACCAACATCTTTCCCAGCTGGAATTTACTTAAGGGTCATATCTACATTCCCTCCACTGCAATCTATGGAGTATTAGCATATTTATAATTGCTTTGCTTTTACTTAAGAATCTTGTTTGACCCAAGTCCACCTTGTGCCTATCTGAAAATTTCACAAAATTTGGGAAGGTATTTGGAGAGTTTTAGTGTCTAGACATCCTGCCCCCCAAAGTACATAGCATAGAGCCATTGTAGCTGATACTCAGTATAGCTGGTGAAATAGTAAATGAATGAATGAAGGTGTTTATGTTTTGCCAGGAGTATTTGAGGTCATAATGTGAGGGAGTTTGGCATTTGGCTCAGGAAAATGGCAACATCGTGTGATTTCTGGCTAAAAAAAATCTTATTTAAAACATATCTAAATATCATGTAAATAAGATACTTGCTTGCATTTTATTATTAGATATACTCTGATATTGTCTATCTTTCCACTAGTCTATAAATTATGGAGGAATTATATTTCTCAGCATAAAACTTTGCAGCTAACAGATGTTCTATAATGTGTGTGGTCAGTGAATCTACTTATATGAGACAGAATTTCTCCCTCGGGCCCATGGCCTCACTCCCCACCCTAACCCCCCAGAAATAGTCTGTAGGATTAGACTCTAGTGCCCAAGATCAGTTAGAGCCAGTCACACAAACCTAATGGAATGACCAGGCCCTTGGAAAAATGGCAAAGTGGCAAAGAATATCTTCACTAACCCTTTTCTTCACCATTTTCCCTTCTCCACCAAGTACTCATTGATCCTCTACTCATTTCAGAAAGAATCCTATTCACTCATTGATGCAAAGGTATATTACCAACTTAATATTATCCCTCACATGGGGCAAAATGTTAAAATTCAACATTTCAAAAGAGGTCCCTAGGAAAACATAATGTTCAACCAAAAGGAAAAAGGCTACTGATAACATTATAAGCCCAGAGATTTATTTAAGTTGTGATGATGACTGTGAGGTTGGGCTAACTTTAGAACATGGTCACTTCTATGTATTTCTTTCTCAGCATCAAGTGCTAAGCAAATAATCATCATAGCACTTCTACATTCACATATTTCATAGTCTTCCCCAAGACCCACCTTCTACAGGAGGGGCATCAAGTCCAGAACCTTTATGACAAAGTAGATCACCTCATGTAGCTCTAACATCTACTGCCTGGCAGCCTGCATGAGCTCATTTGCTGGAAAACAGCTTTCCCCTAAGAGGCTCCATCCTGCCTCTTATGACTCACTAGCCAGTTCCGTCTTGGCATTTTCTGGTATTCTGCCTCACGCGGACCCTGGAACATTCCTTCCAGTTCTCTGGCCTTGCTACTTCGGTAAGAATGAACCCCATTCTCTTAACACAATTGCTCGGCTCTGTTCCCAGCACTCTCTGCCCAGATTTATGGAAGGAACACTACTTTCCCCTCTGTGTAAGAGTCAGTCTCAGTTCCTCCTTTCCACTTGCTAGAGGGCTTGAGGTGTGCTTTCTTGGACCTGAAACCTCTGCAGGTACCACACCCTCACTGGCTACCAGCCACGTGAGGCTGGTAGCCAGTAACTGCTGCTTGTTCACGGTCCCTGCTATGTGCCCAGGAACCACATCAGTCCATCCTCTGTTTCAGAGACCAGTCTCAGGTCCTCCAGGCACCAGTGAAAATAAAAAGCCCCTTGCTTCACATACATCACCCTCCTTCAAAATAGGGCAGTCCTTGTAGACAGGGAACTTTCCAGAATAATTGGGAGTGAAATAGGCATTCTCTTCAGGAAGACTGACTCCATATCTGTGTAGTATTGTCACCATTGCCTACCACCTCTCCCCATTAGGAAATAGGCCATCAGTGGCATACTTCCCAAAATCCAGATTTTATTTTCCCATAATCAAGATGCTATAGAAAAGGGACTTTCAAGTATTTTGACTATAAGTCATAGTAAAAAACCAAAACAAAACAAAACAAAAAAACCATTTTAAATCTTACAGAGTACATACAGACATAAAAATAGACATATAAATTTAAAAAAACTAAACCAAAAAATTACTTAATGTATTATGTGTTATACTGTGAATTTTTTATTCTATTTAATTTCAAGGTAAGATTAAACCAAATGATTGGTTGCACATTTCACTAGTGATTCCCTATAGTTTTAAAATGTTACTCTAGAAAAATGCTCCTGTCAGCCCAAGAACTGGATCAACTAGGTTCTTAAAGAAGAAACCAGGGCTGCCTGGGTGGCTCAGTGGGTTAAAGCCTCTGGCTTCGTCTCAGGTCATGATCCCAGGTCCTGGGATCGAGTTCCGCATTGGACTCCCTGCTCAATGAGGGGCCTGCTTCCTCCCCTCTCTCTGCCTGCCTCTCTGCCTTCTTGTGATCTCTGTCAAATAAATAAATAAAATCTTAAAAAAAAAAAAGAAGGAACCACAATGGTAGTAGTAAGAAAAAGGTAACAATTGTTGCTCTTTGGAAAATCCATCCATTTTATTAAGCTACTTTCACTAAAAGCAACAAAGTGCTTATTTTACTGGATATTTAAGTATTTTTTCCTCTATCCATTAATCACAGAATCAAACTGTTTTCTTCCTCTTTCTATTTGAACTTGAAAGTTTTTTTCTTTGCAGATTGCTACCACAAGCAGCATTGCACAAGCAGCATCCAAGTGTCCCATCATTTAAGCAAGTCACTACTTCAGGAAACTAGCAGCTGTGAAACCTACTGGAAAGCTCAAAGAGGACTTACAGCTTGAAAAAAAAAAAAGGATTACATCAGTACCTCCCATGATCACTGGCAAAGCACGAATTCTCTGTTGAATTGATTATGCTCAGAGGAAATAGAAGATTTCCCCAGGACACATTTGAGAGCTGGTGCCTTGTAAAAGGAAATAAAGAAGTCACTTAAAAGAAAACTTGTTTATTTCTGTCCTAGGGTTGCTCCTTACAGCGAGGCTCACAATGGTTACTGGCTGCTGGCTGTGAATGGGCCACACTGCACTCCTCACTGACAGAAGAAAAGGAGTGGTGACTTGCACATTATTTCCAGCTCTAATTTCCCAGGACTAACAGAGAAGATCAGCATTTTACAAACACAACATTTTCTTATAACCACTTTTCTTTTTACCATGATTAGTAAGGCTAATGTGCATTAGGTATCTAAATAGCTACTGCTATGTACTAAATTATCCTAAAATGTAGCAGCTTAAAATGATAAATATCTATCATCTCACATAGTTTGTGAGGATACCAAATTCAGGAGGTGCTTAGCTAGGTCCTTGTAATGAGGGTCTCTCAGGGAGTGGCAATCAAGCTGCCAACCGAGGTAGCAGTCATCTCACGGCTCAGCCAATGCTGGAAAACCCTTCCTAAGTCAATCACATGGTTGCTGGCAGGCATTCGGTCCTTGCTGGCTGTTGGTCAGAAGCCCCCAAACCTCATCACACCAGTTTCCTCACTGGCTGTCTGAAGTCTTCATGACTTGGCAGCCGGCTTCCCCCAGCGTGAGTGATCAGAGGGTGAGTGAGCCAATACCCAAGACAGATGCCATGGTACTTTAATAACCACATCTCAAAAGGGACATACCATTGCTTTTTCTGTGTTCTGCTGGGCACAGACAGCAACGTAGTACAATATGAAAGGGGATCGGTCAGTGAAGCCGATTTGGAGGCTGGCTACAACCTCTGATGTTCAGATGGCTTCTTCATTGCCTCCCACCACCAAACAATAGTTTTGAACTTTTTTTTTTTTTTTTTTTAGTGGAGCGTATGGCGGTAAGGAGCATGGGTCCCTTTAATGAACAAATGCGGTGAATGTACTTCCCAGAATAATGTACAAATGAGTCATTACAATTTTACACACTATTTCTCAGAGTCCAAGGATTCCTTGAAAACTTTCCAAAGATCTCAGGTTCAAAAATATTATCCTCAACAGTTACCTTCTCCATTCAATATTTAAGTGCAAGGGCATGTTTGCTGTTGGGAACTTAGAGCAGGATGTACACGTAAGTATGATGGACACATAGAGCTGAACCCTACCATTTAACTGGAAAGTCAAAGAGCTTTATACAGAACATAGCCATATTCTGAGCCAGTCAGGGAGACACTCCTAGATAGGAAACCCAAATGCTTACATAAGTAGCAGTCCTTGAGAGGTAAGTAAGTGTTAGGGGTACTGATACTTCTAGGGAAGTTAAAGAGAGATGGAGAAGTTTTGTTATGGAGAGGCTTTACGAACAAAAATGTAGTGTTTCGCCACGAGAGTCTGAGGATATCTGAGCACTGTCTATGCTTAAAACCATGGTCAAGAGGTGCCTGGGTGGCTCAGTGGGTTAAAGCTCTGCCTTTGGCTCAGGTCATGATCTCAAGGTCCTGGGATGGAGCCCTGCATTGGGCTCTCTGCTCAGTAGGGAGCCTTCTCCCCTTCCTCTCTCTCTGCCTGCCTCTCTGCCTACTTGTGATCTCTGTCAAATGAATAAGTAAAATCTTTATAAATAAATAAATAAAGCAGTCATGAGGCGCCTGGGTGGCTTATTCGGTTAAGTGTCTGACTTTGGCCCAGGTTACAATCTAGAGTCCTAGGATTGAGATCCACATCACACATCCCTGCTTGGCAGTGAGCCTACTTCTCCCTCTGCCCCTACCCTCAATCGTGCTCTCTCCCTCAAATAAATAAATAAAATCTTTAAAAAACTAAATTATGCACTTGCATCATGATCTAGTTTCCCTTATTGAAAAATGATGCAGGATGGGGTGCCTGGGTGGCTCAGTGGGATAAAGCCTCTGCCTTCAGCTCAGGTCATGATCCCAGAGTCCTGGGATTGAGTCCAGCAGTGGGCTCACTGCTCATTGGGGAGCCTGCTTTCTCCTCTCTCTCTGCCTGCCTCTCTGTCTACTTGGGATCTCAGTCAAATAAATTAATGAAATCTTAAAAAAAAAAAAAAAAAAAAAAAAAAGAAAGAAAGAAAGAGGAAACGTGGTCAATAAAGCCTAATTTGATTTTTGTTGTCATCCCCTGTTCCCTTTCTTTCCTTTTCCAGGTTTACATTTTGAAATCTGGACCCTGAACCATGGCCACTCACCTTCACCCCAAAGGTACTTTAAATAAGTTACAATCCTCCTTTTCACTGAATACAATTATTGTGCATGTTCCTCAAATATTACTTTCCTCTTACAACTGGTCATTTAAGATATCTAGTAGATTCTATTTTCTAGTACCATTTAATAAAAGTCTTCACATGAGTGAAAACCTATATGAGTCCAGAGTCCCATGCCCTTCCTGGGTATTCCCACAACACACTGTGCATATCCTAGGATAGTATAGAGAGGATAAATCCAGGTGCTACTTTCCTATTTCAATAGCTCATCTATTTGTCTGCATTCCTGCCACAAGCTCTGAGCTCCAGAGGTAGTAGGACTCCTTCTGCCTGATTCACCATTGTATCACCAACACCCAATCAATATTTGGTACATCATATGTATTAAGTAAATTAAATAATAAACTAACTCCACAATTCTTATGCCATAGTCCTATATCAAAGATAAATAAAAACATGAAACTCATGAGGGTGGAATAAGATAGAAAGAGCTCTCAACTGATTTGAAAAGCCTGGCTTCAATATGTCTTAACTGTGTTAATAAGGCTCAATCTCTTGAGGCTCCGTTTTCTCATCTACAAAATGGCCTAATATATGAAAAAGACCATTTTGATAGGTTTTTTAAAGAAATCCAATGGGAAAGTTAGTGTGAAAACTATTTTGTAAACCATAAAATACTAAAATGTATCATACCTTACTATCGTTACTATTAAATGACACTGGATAGTTCAAGAAGATGCTATGCAACAGGAAGAATTAGTCAACGTTTTTAAGAAGGGTTTCTCATACAGAAATCTGTACTCTCCGGTCTGATAATGTCAGAAGGAGTGCTGGTAAATACTCAGCCATTTCCATGCTGAAGGCTGAATTCTGAGCTCTCTGTCATTATAAAACCAGTTATTGATCTTGACAAGTACAGAAGGTACTTTGCAGAAAATAGATATGACAAGGTCCCTGACTACTAGGTTTGCATCTAAACAAGGGTGGAAGACTTGGCATTCACTCAAACATAAAGCTCATACATATCTCCTTCTGAGCATGGCCAAGCATTCCTCTCTTCTTCAACTATATCCCTGAGGGCAGGGAAAGCTGTGAATACACAATAAAAAGCAGCTAGGCAACCTTATGAGTTTGTTATCTCTACATACATAGGTCAAAATGTGGGTGTATTCATGCACCATAGGCTCTTATCATAAAGGGGAACCTGGAAATAGCTCATTTAGCTAATTTGCAGGATGTAGTAGCACTGACAAATAAAGACTTTGGTTTCTAATCTTAAAAACAAAATAACCATTTAACATTTTACAATGTAGAGTCATTTGTCAACAGTTCTCAGTCTGGATTATGTGGTAACATACTCCAGTTATTTGATAATGGTGTGACTTTTATTTCCTCTAACAAAAGACAAGTTCCCATACCAGTGTGATTGAGAAGGCTCAGCAAATAATTAAACTCACAGATAGAAAAAAAAATTCAAAATCTCTGTTCAAAGCAAAACCTTTCCCTTTACTTCCAAATCAAAAACAACTTCTCTATTCTTCTGCGCTTTAAACCATCATAAACATTTCAGGCAGAGGTTTTAAAATTTGATGTCTCCCATGCCATCATGAGATCACATCAGGAGACAGTCTGGGGCTACATTCATAAGATCATGGGACAAGCTCAATGTCAGGATTTGGTGAGTTAACTGGAAAAAAAAAGTTAAAATTCTTTTACCTTTTCACTGAAGAATAACATACATACAAAACACACAAATTGTAAGCATACAGCTCAGTAAACTTTTACAGACTACACCACATAACTAGCACCCATATCAAAAAACATAATATTATCAGCACCCCAGAAGCCCCATGTGCTCCCTTACAATCATAAGTGCCCAACCCATTAAGAGTAACTGCTATTCTGGTTGCTAGCAGAACTAGTTTTGCCTATTTTTGCACTTTGTATAAATGAAATCAGACAATATGCATTCTTTGGTGTCTGGGTTCTTAACGTCTGAGAAATTCCTCAATATTTTTATTTACTTTAGTTGTGGTTCATTCATTCTTGTTGCTCATTATTATTGCATTGGGTGAATATATTACAATTTAGTCATTTTTTTTCCCTAATGGGCATTGGGAACTTTCCAACTGTATCTATTACAAATAGTGCTGCTATGAATAT
Organism: Mustela lutreola; assembly: GCF_030435805.1. Classification (NCBI taxonomy): domain Eukaryota; kingdom Metazoa; phylum Chordata; class Mammalia; order Carnivora; family Mustelidae; genus Mustela; species Mustela lutreola. The sequence continues at coordinate 89,889,881 of NC_081294.1, forward strand.
TTTGATAGTCTTTTGATGAACATCTGTATGCCGTTGGGTTGGATGTATACCAAGGAATAGAACTGCTGGGTCTTGGGATATATACATGTTCACCTTTCGTAGATACCAACAAATAGATTTTCTAAAGGAATTGTATACATACACACTCCCACAGACAGTGATTGAAGTGTCTGGCTGTTCCACATTCTTGTCAACACTAGGTATTGTTTGTCTTTTGTATATTACCATTTCTTGTGAATTTGTGGTAGTGCTGAATTGTGATGTTGTTTTTTCTTGATGATTATACTGAGTCTCTTTTCAATGTGTATTGAATATTTAGATATTCTCTTTGATGAGGTATCTCTTCAAGTCTTGTTTATTTTCCTAGTAGAATGTCTGTCTCATTCTCATTGATTTATAGTGATGCCTTACATATTTTGGACTTAAGTCAGGAATGAGTTTTGTATTCTTAAATAATTAGTGTAAAGTGACTGGCTCCATTTCACAAATGAATTAAAGCCAGAAAATGGAGAGTTTAAAAAATCACTTAATAAATATTATCGAGCATCTATTACATGCCAGACATCATGCTAGACTGTGTGGAAAATATTTATAACACTTAGACTGTCGCCTCAACAAATTCGAGGATAGTAGATAATAATAGCAGAGTTCAGGTAGAATGCACTGGCTCACTGCATCTTTCCTCTATGTCAACACACAAGCTCAGTTTCAAAGCCCTTCCACCTCTTAAGGTCTAAAAACCAGACCAAGAATAAGGGTATGTTCTTGAACCAAATTCAAAAGCTCATGTAGCTTTGAATTAATAAATCAAATTATGGGGGCACCTGGGTGGCTCAGTGGGTTAAAGCCTCTGCCTTCAGCTCAGGTCATGATCCCAGGGTCCTGGGATTGAGCCCCGCATTGGGCTCTCTGCTCAGCAGGGAGCCTGCTTCACCTCTCTCTCTGCCTGCCTCTCTGCCTACTTGTGATCTCTGTCTGTCAAATAAATAAAGAAAATCTTTAAAAAAAAATAAATCAAATTATGGGAAAGCCTCCTTATTAGATGTTGTGCTTTGGCCTGCTGCCCTAGGGTGCTGGCTGAGTTTCACAGTCTGGTCAACAGCATAGATCGTGAAAGAATGAGGAGCTTGTATGGTCAAGCTCATCGTTGTAGGTATCAGGGATGCTGAGGGCAGAGTCAGAAATAAAAATGTGTCTAACAATCGAAGAATCAAGGGTATAGTCTTCAAAGCTTCCAAGAAAAAAGGCCAGAGCAAACTTTCTGTCTGGAACCTAGACTAGCCACAGGACAGAATCAGTAATTGTAGTGACTACCACCTCCTGAAAGGTCCTGTTGCCTTCTAAATCCCATGCACTTTAGGCCTCTCGCCCTGGTCTATCAAACACCCTTTGCTAGTCTCTGCCCAAGCTCATTCAACATGTTGCCAACCCCAAATAAAAAGAATATATCTGGTTATTAAATCCAAGTAACTAATTTATTTGTATTGATCAGAAATAAAAACATGTCTGCCTGTTGAAAGGATGTACTAACATTCCTTTAAGTCTAGATCTTCTTACTCCTCTAGTGGGCATTTCTCTGGAAATCCCAGGGATGTGTTAAAATTTCATTTTAGTTAGAAATTCTTTTTTTTCACCTTTTAAAAAAACTTTTTTTTTTAATTAACATATAATGTATCATTAGCCCCAGGGGTACAGGTCTGTGAATCACCAGGTTTACACACTTCACAGCACTCACCATAGCATATACCCTCCCCAATGTCCATAACCCCACCACCCTCTCCCTACCCGCCTCCCCCACCCCCCCAGCAACCCTCAGTTTGTTTTGTGAGATTAATAGTCTCTTATGGTTTGTCTCCCTCCTGATCCCATCTTTTTCATTTATTCTTTTCCTACCCCCAAACCCCCCACGTTGCCTCTCAAATTCCTCAAATCAGGGCAATTATCATATGATAATTGTCTTTCTCTGATTGACTTACTTTGCTCAGCATAATATCCTCTAGTTCCATCCACGTTGTTACAAATGGCAAGATTTCATTTCTTTTGATGTCTGCATAGTATTCCATTGTATACATATACCACATCTTCTTTATCCATTCTGTTGATGGACATCTAGGTTCTTTCCATAGTTTAGCTATTGTGGACATGTGCACTCTTACACAATAAAAGTAATACTGTACTCATTTCTTCATGTGACCCACAGGTACACACTATAAAACATAATCAGGGTGTGCCAGGGTGGCTCAGTCAGTTGAATGTCAGACTCTTGATTTCAGTTAAGGTTATAATCTCAGGGTCATGAGTTTGAGCCCCAGGTTGGTCTCCACGCTGGGTGTGAAGCCTGCTTAAGATTCTCTTTTCCTCCACAACCCCCCAAAGGTACTCTCCCTCTCAATAAGAAAGAAAGAAAGAAAAGAAAAGAATGGAAAAAAATAGAAAACATAATCGTGTCTAGATTATCACCAGTTTCAAATAATCATTTTATAATTTTGAAAATTATTTTTAATTAAAAAATTTTATTCTAGAAAACCTGAAATCTAAAATTATAAATATAAAACAAAATCACCTATAATCCTACCTGTCCCAGCCTCTGTTAATATTTTGGCATAATTTCTACCCACTATTTCTGTTTGCTTTTAAAATAACATCATGTATTCAGACTCTTATATAATTTTAAAAATTAATTCAAATTCATGGCTTCAGCTTTTCCGTGTTTAACAAGCCCTTAGTAAACGTAACCTCTAATGTTTATATACCATGTGAGTAATGCATCCTAATTTATTTAATAATTCCCCTCCCTTTAGGCATTTAGGATTTTAAAAATAATTTCTCTATATAAATAAAGTTGACTTCTGCTAAAAAAAAAAAAGGTACTTTTTAATTTTAGATTTTTTTCATTAATATATTCCTAGAATTAAATGTGGTATAGAAATGTTTTAAAGACACACATATTTCCAAAATGCTTTCCAGCAAAATGTTTCTCAACTCTGTATGAATGTCTATTTTACTCCACTCTCATAACCACTAGGTATACATATTTTCAGACACATTTCATTCATTGATAGATGAAAATACTAATTGTTTTTACTTTCATTGGTTTCTAGTAAATCAGAATATTTTTCAATTTTTAGCCACATGAATTTCCTTATTTCATTTATAGAATTCAATTACCCAAATATTTACTGAGCATCCACTAAATGATAGGCAGTGTTCTAGGCTATTAAGAAACATCAGTGAACAAAGCTGTGAAATTCTCTGGCCTCACAAAGCTAGTAGGAAGAAATACTACATAGACAGACTACCACGAAGTATGTTAGGTAGTGATCAGGACTACAAGAAAAAAATCAAGAAGGTAAAGCATTAGAGAATGAAGGAGGTACTACTATTCTAGACAAGTGGTTAAGGAAGACTTCAAATGAAATAAAATACTCAAGAAAAATCATGTGTGAATTTTCTGTTCATTTCCTCTGCTGGTTCCTTTTTAGGAAAGAGTCTTTTCCTTTAACTTGTGATTCAAAAAAGCATAGTCAACATGTGCAGTCTTTGGCACTAACAAAAATAACTTTTTAAATCTATTAGATCTTATTTCCTTCCTTCTCAGAACACATGATGATACTTAACTACTGGTCATCCAAACCTGTACCAACAGCTTCTTCTTGTAAATAGTAATGTGAGATATTATTATATGTATTCCCAGATAATGTTAGCATGCTAGCTTTGTTATTTATACAAACATATCTGTGAAAAAACTAACTGGTCTTAATTATTTAATCTTGACCATGAAATTCAGTTTTTCTCTAAATATGCAAACCCCAGGTGGTTTGGGAATCAACCCTATGAAGAAAAAAAAAAAAATGATGCTAATTAATAGTACCAAAATCAGGGCTATTGTGAGAATTCCATGAGTTAATTACATGCTTAGTTGGGTACCTGGTACAGACTGTATACTTGAAAAAGATTTCGATATTTTCATTATTAACTTAATAAGTACCATATACTACTCAACCAGAAAAAAGAAGTCCCTCATTCTCATCTTTCCCTTAAACTGGCTTCTTGGAAATTGAGGAACAAGTTCTCAGGAGAAGCTAATTATAATGTTGACTTCCATCTAAAATTACCACAGTGTACAAACCCAGTCTGTTCGTTCCCAAGGTTTTCGAGGCAAATGAGCACCACTGATTTATGTCAAATTTAGCCATTTCCTCTATTTTATAGTCCTTTGAAAGGCTCATGAAATTTGTTGGGAATCTGTTTATCAAAGGTAGAGCTCTGTGAGTTGTAGGGACTTTTAAGTAGTTCACACAAAAATACTAAAAACAAATGTAACATTTTGGGAAAAGTAGGAAAGCATTTTAGCTGGACCATTCCTTTATTCAAGTGTTTACTGAGCTGATTTCCTCATTAATCCTCTTTTCTTAACTACCAAATCTCATTGTTTCATCTCATAAAAATTTTCTTTAATCTGAAATGTAAATTTCCAAATCAGTTTCCCCACCATCTTCAATATTATGACCCTACAGACTCTTATTTAGAAGAAGATCCAGCACTAGTAACTAGCAATACTTCCCTTACCTAGCCCCTTCTTCATATCTCTGACTCTTTGACCTACATGTAGATACTGACAAATCAGAATTTAAAGACACTCCTCTTTAAATGACTGATCTGAAATTTTCCCAAGTCATTTTTTTAAAATCCAATGAAAACATCTTAAATCTAAGAGTGGGTCAATAAAAACACTTCGAAGCCGAGCCCAGGTAACAGCAGCAATCAAAATTCATCATGAAGTGCTTGGCACAAAAGATTTTCTTAATGAATAATCCACTGAGATGTCAGATCAGTTAACTGGTATGGAGTTTTCTAACAGAAAGTAGAAGGAGAGGGAAAAAGTCAAGTATTGTGGATGCTAAAGGAAATCTAAAGGCACTGAGGAGGAGGTTGCTACACTAAGTGCCATGGCTCCTCCATTTTGTGGACTTCCCTAAACTTCTTATTATGTTCGCACAACCACACATACTTTCCTTGCTCTGTGGGAAAAGCATAGATATAAATTGGCTTTGGAGTCAATTTTGGCTTTCAAATCCTAAATGGAAATTTTATGTTAATACCCAAATCTGCAACACCATAGTACATGAACTTCATCATCCATGTGCCCCCTCTTCCTTACTGTACAGGATTAAAGAAGAAACTAATAGTCTGGCCACTGTAAGAGTTTGGACTCTACAAAAAGAAAGTATCTTTTATCACTTACCTACAGACTAAGAAAAAGACTGTTGAATATAAATCACTTCACTTGAAAATGCTCATTTTCGGGGCACCTGAGTGGCTCAGTTATTAAGTACCTGCCTTCAGCTCAGTTTCTGATCCCAGGGTCCTGGGATCGGACTCCCTGCTCAGCGGGAAGCCTGCTTCTCCCTCTCGCATTCCCCCTACTTGTATTTCCTCTCTTGCTGTGTCTCTCTCTGTCAAAAAAAAAAAAAAAAAAAAAAAGTAATAAAGAAAATGTTCTTTTTCTATCTTTCCCATGTGGGTCAGAGAGATGAGCTAGAACAAGAAGAGCACAGATTAAAAGCATGAGAGCGACTCAACCCACTGTTGCTGACTTTAAAGATAGAAGAGGAGGTTGATGAGCCAAGGAATGGGGCAACCTCTGGAAGCTGCAAAGAGCTAGCTCTCAACTCAGATGATCAAGGAAATGAATTTTCCCTTAAAGACTCCAGAGACACACAACCTATACCTTGATTTCAGTGCAGTAAAACTTGTGTCAGACTTCTAAGCTTCAGAACCATAAGATAATGAGTTTGTGTTATTCAAGCCACTAAATCTGCAGTTATTTATTATGGTAGCAATAGAAAACTAATGTAGAAGAGAACTTTTGGATTTTTTTTAGCTCTATTCCTAATTTTAATGAATGAGAAAACTGGGTCCTAGATATGCTGTAAAAAGTTCTTCCAACCCTGCCCATCTGGCTAATACATATTCTTCCCTCATGATCCCACTTGGACACCTTTTCTTCCAGAAATCTTTCTCTGCCCTCCCCCCACCCCAGGACTCAGGGGTCTCTGCTCTACAGTCTCATATCACCATAGACATGATTTACCATGCTGTCTACTTCCTGGAACTCCCACTTATTTTTTCAGGTCAAGGACTTTGTCTTATTCAACATGGTATCTGCTAAACATAACATACTCTCAGGAGTTACAGCTCAACAGCACTGAATAAAAAAATTACGGAAGTTATGTTTGCTTGTTACAAATTCCAGAGCCTTTCACCCAAACTGGTAGAGTATTCTGCTATGACCAACGCAGGGCAAACAAATAGATAGCCTTAGCATGGCTTGTTTGTTAAGAGCATGGGCTTAAAAATCATACAATCCAGGTTCATGTCCTAGCTCCACCCCAAATTAGATGGCTTTCAGAAAGTTTTCTTAAATGTTAACTCCCTTTAGTGTTAGTTCCTCATTTGTAAGAAGAAGATAGTAATTGAATCTGCTCTGATGACTGTATGAGAATTCACTGAAATGATACTTGTAAAAAGCCTAGCCAGGTACCTGGGACACATAGAAAGAACTAAATAAAAATTGCCCATTATCATTATAAGGAAGGAAGGAAGGAAAAAAGGAAGGAAGAAAAGAAGGGAGGGAGGAAGGAAGGGAGGGAGGAAGGAAGGAAGAGAGGAGGGAAGAAGGAAGGAAGGGAGGAAGAAAGGAAGGAGAAATGCTCTGTTCCCACTCTTCAACTGCCCCACCTAATGGCGAGAGGCATGAATAGCAGCCATTTTCTTGCTGAAGAAGACGCTCAAGGGTTTTCCTTTCCTGTGCAAACTCACAGTCTGTGACTGTAAAATGGGCTCTCCTCCTCCCCTCTGCAGTCCCCCACTCCACTCCAAGTCAAGTGCTAGCAGACAGCTCAGGACAAAGCAGAAAATCAATTAAGACAGGGAGCTCCAAACCCAACTCTTGCTAGTGAAAAGACCATGGGTTAGATTTCCGTGCAGCCACTTGCAGGCAGCATGAATTCGGGTACTATGAACCCATCTTTTTCTTCTTCGTTTTTTTTCTTTTTTGTTGAGATTTTATTTATTTATTTATTTATTTGTTTATTTATTTATTTATTTGATGGAGAGAGAGAGAGAGAGAAAGAGAGAGAGAATATGAGTGGGAAGATAGTGCAGGGAGAAGTAGACTCCCTGCTGAGGAAAGAGCCTGATGTAGGACTCCATCCCATAACTCTGGGATCATGACCCGGAGCCAAAGGCAGAGGTTTAACCAACTGAGCCACCTTCTTCTTTTTTTCTTTCTTTCTTTTTTTTTTTTTTTTTAAGATTTTTTATTTATTTATTTGACACAGAGAGAGAAAGATCACAAGTAGGCAGGCAGAGAGAGAGGAAGGGAAACAGGTTCCCTGCTGAGCAGAGAGCCCGATGTGGGACTCAATCCCAGAACCTGGGATCATGACCTGAGCCCAAGGCAGAGGATTAACCCACTGAGCCACTCAGGAGCCCCTCTACCCATCTTCTTTTTAACTGTTCTTGAATGACAATCTGCCTCATCAGAAATGAAGCTTGCAGTGAGGTTATGTGAGAGAACACACGAAAGGGCTTACCACCTTCTCCTTCTATGAGCATCATGGAGGACCACAGAATGTCCACGATCTGCTGCCCCTATCTTACAGAGTTGGAAACTGAGGCAGTGTGAGGTAAAATGACTTTCTCAAAATTGCAAACATCATTAGTGGCAGAATCTACATCCCAGAGAAAGTGGCTTATTCCCCAATTTGCTGCATCCATCAGAACTGGAGGGAAGTATCCATCACCATTTCCTAGACAAACAAATTGCCCCCCACCCCGTCTCCTACGTCTAGCAAGTAAAAAATTACCTTATGCTCTGTAGAAGCCCAGTGTGTGTGGGGGGGAAGGGGGTCACATTTTTAAGTTAGGGCCTCAAGCAAAGACAAAAGAAATGAGATTATAGACTCAACCAAATGCAGCTGAGTACGGCGAAAGGGACTTCAGCAGAACACATTTGCCCAGCAAGCCCCACAGATGGCGGATTAGCACGCTGTGTAAAATGGATAATGCTTCCCAGAGCCCAGCATTTGGTGTTAATAACTGAAATTAACTATGGTCCTTTGAAAGGTTTTCCCTTAGTCCTTCTTATCAACTCAGAGTTGTCCTTTTGTGTCTCAGCAGTTGGGGTTGATCAGATTCCATTGTATCTCTAAGAACCTATTTAAAATCCATTATTGGGTTTTGCTTTGCTTTGAGCGATTTGCTTTGTTGTTATATTAATTGGGTTGTTCTGGGGTTGTGTGCATACGAGTGTGTGTGTGTGTGTGTGTGTGTGTGTATGCATGTGTGTGTATGTTAATTCTTGGTAATAATAGCTGAGCTAGAAAATACATCCTGAGTTTACCTCCCAAATCCGTGATACAGATTTATCGTTCTATAGAAGCATTCCAAGTGGGGTCCTTGGAATACTTACCAGGTATCAATCACCTGGGGAGCCTCTTGACTTGGGAGATCCCTGGGCCCATCCCAGAGGGACCGATCAAAGTCTCCTGGGGAGAACAGGCACTTCAAGCACTTGCCTCTGATAATTCAAATGCACATTCAACTTTGAGAGTCACTGCCAGGATCAGAAAGATGCCCCCCAGCCACAAAGAGCAAAGAAAGAAATTAATTTGCTGCTTCTCTCAGAAAACCCAGCCTTTCATACCCCTTTTCACCCAGTACTACAGACTGAATTTGTAGGGCTCCTTAAATTAACAAGAGGCTTCTATAGCAGGATTTTCAATTATTTCTTCCTAGTCATTGTCCTGAGAAGAAATTACACAGAAACATAAACAGATGGTTTTCAGTTATCTGTTTTTTAAATAATCTAAGTAAATCAAAAAACACAATGTGTTATTATCAAGTAACAGCTGCACCAAAATCTACCAAACTAAAATTCAAGGTCGTTTTGAAAGAAGGGAAAATAAAGGTATATGGGCATATCTCTTTTTAACTGAAAGCCTGGCTTAAATCCTGGACTACTTATATTGTTTCATAAACTGCTTAGGTCAAGTTATTATAAAATGTAAAGTGCACTTCCTTTTCCTCCTCCTTCCTCTCATTATTATTCTCTGCATTTTCCTATTTCTATCCCTCTTGTCTTGCCTATTTCTTATTACGTATCTTTATTTCTTGAGAAATCCTTTGAACCCACTCCTACATATTTTCTCCCCGTTTCAGTTTAGCTACACACGATTCACTTCCTCTGAGCAACTTGGTTTTTCTGAGTGGCCTTTTCTGGCAGGCTTCACTCTTTCTGATGGGAAACACAGCTTTACACTTACCAGGTGCGTTAGCATGCATGCATCTGATTTTATAGACAGAAAAGGTAGATTGGGGCGGGGGGGGGAATCCTGGGTGATCCCAAATTATACTCTATCTTTTCTCTTCTGGTAATTGTAGTAACTGTCCTTTTCACTTCAGGGAAGCATAGGTCTTGGATGGAATAGCGTTCTGGGAAGGGGTAAGGGTGAAGGGCAAAGTGGTTGACCCCACTGAGGCTATTGCAAGATACCTCATTTAATGGGTGTACTATTAACACCGCCAAGATCTCAAGCTTGTTTCTTCCAACAATCAGTAAAAGGAGGTACTATTTCTCACCTCTTCCACAAGCCATGAGATAAACAGGAAAGAGGTAAGGTTGGGGAAGAGAAATTGCCAGTGAATAGGAAAGAGGAGAAGAAGACGGGTCCCAGGGCATCCTCACGGCCTTGCTGCAGATGTGGGCATACTGAAGGGTAAGAGAAACTATCAGAGAAGAAAGCATTCTAGCAGCAACCACCTGGTAGAGCCTGATCTATTGGTTAGGGAAACCTTTCCCTAGGAATGAATGTATCATCCAATTACCATACTAGCTTTAGAATGGCTCAAAGTTGTCTTTAATACCCCTCAGTTTCCAAAACCATTTCTTCTCCAACTCGTCTTGTTATTTCTTTCTCTTTGAACTCTTCATTTTTAAGGAAAATCGTCATTTAATAAAATATTTCTTTTCAAACACTTACTATAAATAGGAATCAAGCAATGGGTTAAAAGAGATCAACAGTGAATTTATTCCTAAATTATAAATAATAATAAGACTAAACACCAAATAAATATAACTAAATGTTCAAAAGAACAAAACTTTCAAAAGGTTTTCTTTACTTATATGTGAAACAACCCACAAACATGGTTTAGCACTTGAACCTTGATTAAAACAGAATTTTTCAGGAAGCTGAGTGGAAACTCTTTTACATAACAAAAGCCCCAAACTTAGTGAAATCTGAAATGTAATTATGTTCCTTCTTTCCTTCCAATCAAAAACTTCCAGTTCCATTAAAAAGATAGATTATTCAATAAATGGTGCAGAAACAAAGGGATACCAGTTTGGAAAAAATATGGTAAAATGTCTGTGTCACACCATACATGTAAATACCTTGACTACAGAGGGAACAAGATACTAAACATAAAAAACTGAAAGCAGGTTCACAAAATGATTTAGTTAAGAGGATCTTATGGTCAAGGAAGATGTAACAGAAATTTGGGCTCAATTAGACCATGCTAGGATTCCCAAGGAAATGGAGGAGGATATAAGCTGAACTTGGGGCCAGAACCCAGTCGTTAATTGAAGGTATCACTGGATCGTGCACAGGTTGGTATTCCAGAAGGTTGTTCAATCAAGCCCTGACACAGGACTTCTCTTTTTTTCAGTTTGCAATCAGAAATGGGCAGTGACTGAAGCAAGATGTGGGTGACTCACACCCAAAAAACTAACCAAACACCCCAGAGCTATCCAAGATGTACCAAAAGCTTGTAAAGAGGAGTGTTGTCCTGGTTGGGGATTGGGGGGCAGTTTCCGCTGGGCATGACATCTTCAGGCCAACTTTGATGACTATCTTGCCAACTCCACTGTCCTTGGCTTTTCTGATCTCTCACCGGAAATAATCCATAAGCCCTTTGCTAACCAATGTCCCTCCTTATGCTCCTCTCCCTTGAGACATTAGGGACCTCTTCATGCCACCACTTCTTCTGTGAACCCACTCCAGAGTAGAACAGGCCACACAGCCTTACATATGTATAGTTAATACGCAATAGTACTTAATAATATAGCTGAACCTCATGCAACATAATGATTAAAAAGAAGAAAAAAGAAAGAAAAATATTATTTTTTCTCAGCATACTCCCAACAACTTTTGTTGTGCTTCTTATTACTGGCTATGCCTTCATTCCTCTTCTGTGTGTGTGTGTGTGTGTGTATAAGAATATATATATATATATATATATATATATATATATATATATATATATGACTTCTCAACATGGAGGACTGTTAATCTTCAAAAACAGCTTAAATAGCTATCATTTCAGCATCTTATGCAACTGAAAGGAAATGAATTTGTTTGTTAAGTTTGGGAAGAAAAAAGAAAAACCTTAAGATTGCTAGAAAACATGGATGAAATTATTCATCATCTTGAAATAGAAAAGGCTTGCTAAGCAGAATACAAAAATGAGGAAGCTATGAAAGAAAAAATCAATTACCTTTTTACAACCCAAAAGGTATACTTCTACTGCTTATTAATTTTATCATAGATTTATATACTATTTAGGGGAAAAAATCTTATATGAATTAGCTCTGCCTTTTTCAGCTGAAATATTTCATTACCATCCTAATCCCTCCTCCGTTAAAAAAAAAACACAAGGAATTCTTTACTGAGGTTAGTTTCTGAGTTTGTCTATGTGATAGAAAAGGGAAAAGCTGAATTAAAGTAAGAAATAAAGAAATGGGGGCACCTGGGTGGCTCAGTTAAGCATCTGCCTTCAGCTCGTCATGATCCCAGGGTCCTAGGATTGAGCCCTGCACTGGGCTCCCTGCTCCGCGGGGAGTCTAGAGTCTGTTTCTCCCTCTACACACCCAGCTCTCTCTCTGTGTCTTTCTCTCTCTAAACTAAATAAATAAAGTCTTTGAAAAGGAAAGAAAGAAAACAGAGAAGGAAAGAAGGAAGGATGGAAGGACAGGAGAGACAAATGGGGCAGTTCTCTAATTCTACCTTTTTTGATCCATTCATTAATCCACCAGTTAAGGAAAATACATTGTTTTCATTGAGTCCCCATTAGATCAGACATACCTGTGTTGAGGGGGATAAAACATAAAAACTTTCCAAATCCAAATGAATTACTTTGTTATTATCATCCTGCTATTCCCCTCATAAATGTATAAACAGATTCTGAAAATTGAAAGAAGACAGTGTCAAGATAAAATAAGCTCTGTCGTGAACTTCCATTCCTCTGGATTGGGGCACAATTTCAAATCACTTAACTTTTTTTGTGGACAAATTACTTGTAATTTTCAATATCCTATAGAAAGAATGATAAACCCAATTTCACATTAGTTTTGCAGAAAACTGTTCAGAGTTTCCACTCTATCCTGTTTTTTTTTTTTTTCCCTTTCTCCTGTGCTTTCATCTTATAAAGTACACTGGCTGATTTTTTTCAAAGAGTCTTATATGGGTGAAAGTTCATAAAAAATTTAAAATTTCAGAAGAAAGAAAGATTAAGTAGCACTGTGGGGAAAGGAAATCTGGATTTTATTATACAGCCATTATAGGTGGGATGGTGTTGGACATGTTGATGTACCTTAACTCTTTTTGTTTTCATAACAATCATATGATGGACTTATTATAATCTCTATTATTTTGGATAAGTCAAGTAGGACTCAGCTTAGTGAAGTCATGGCCAGTAATTGAAAGTCTGGCCTTTGAACCCTGGTCTGAGGGTTCAAGTTCCCAGGATTGAGAGGGGAAGGGAGCAAATTAAAAAGGGGAACACAGAGTAAACAGATCCCAGGGTTTAGATTAAAAGTCTTCAGTTCAAATGCCTCCCCATTATCTGGTAAAAGTGCTTTCCTATCTGGAGAAGACGATAATAACACAACCTAATTTACAAGGTTATTATGAGTCTCAGATAAGGTAATGTTTGTGAAAATCACTCTGTAAACTGAAAAGCACCATACAAATTTGGTGTATAGCAATTATCACAGTGAGGTCTCTGTAAACACACACACACACACACACACACACACACACAAGAACACTTGATAAGAATTAAAATGCTCCAGAAAAACTATGCAGAGAAACACAGAGGGAGACAAAGATGTTCTGTAACAACATAATAGATAAAATAACAGAAGAGAGCATCTTACTAAATTACAATAAACTGTTTACAGAATTCTGAGAATACATTTATCTCTGACTCTTTAGTTTCTTGTATTTGGTAATGGAAATAACAAAGGAAAATATTAAGTAGTTTGATTTTAAAGGGGAGAGGAAACTAGGAAGGCTTAAGTGGAAATAGAAAGCCATGAAAGATAGAAAGCACAGTAATCTAATCATGGAAATGTTTTCAAGTTGTGGAATCAAAATATGTATCTGGCAACACATTTCGGGGTCATGATTGCTGACATAAACTATTTTCTAGTTGCTGCAAAATCATATTACCTTCAGAAGTTAAACAAGAGGGGAATTTGGAGCAAAGAATAGGCCATCCCTGGAAGACGAAATTGACATCTTCAGGGGTGGAAGTGTCTATCGCTGGATGGAAAGGCTAAGCAAAAGCAATATTATAAAAATCAAACTCCGTTGTTCCTTTCTAAAGACCAGGTATTAAATTACACAAAGTGATAGCAACTGTTGCAGAACAACAGCAGCAACAACAACAACAAAACCCTGTTTTGTTTTTTCAAGTTTTTCTTTAAATTCCAGTCAACAGTGTTTTGTTAGTTTTATGTATAGAATTTAGTGATTCAACATTTGCATATAACACCCAGTGCTCATCACAAGAAGTGCCCTCATGAATGCCAGTCACCTACTTTAACCATCTCTCCATGCTCCTCCTCTCTGGTAACCATCAGTGTGTTCTCTTCTATTAAGTGTCTGTTTCTTCACTTGCCTCTCTTCTTTTTCTCCCTGTTTTCATCTGTTTTGTTTCTTAAGTTCCACATGAGTGAGATCATAAGGTATTTGTCTTTCTCTGACTGACTTATTTCACTTAGCATAATACCCTCTAGCTCCATGCACATCATTGCTAATGGCAAGATTTCATACTTTTTTTATGGATGAATAATATTCCATTGTATATATGTGTGTGTGTGTGTGTGTGTGTGTGTGTGTGTGTGTGTGTATCTCCCACATCTTTAACCATTCACCAGTTGATGGATATTTGGGCTCTTTCCATAAATTGGCTATTATTGATAATGCTGCTATAAACATTGGGGTCCCCATTTCCCTTCAAATCACTATTTTTGTATCTTTTAGGTACACACATAGTAGTGTAATTGCTAGATCATAGAATAGTTCTAATTTTAATTTTTTGAGGAACCTCCATTTGAGAGTGGCTGCACAGTTTGCATTCCCACCAATAGTGCAAAAGGGTTCCCTTTCTCCACATCCTCACCAACACCTGCTGTTTCCTGTGTTGTTCATTTTAGCCATTCTCACTGGTGTGAGGTAATATCTCATTGTAGTCTTGATTTGTATTTCCCTGATGATGAGTGATGTTGAGCATCTTTTCATGTGTCTGTTAGCCATCTGTTAGAGATGTCTTCTGTGAAGAAATGTCTGTTCATGTCTTCTGCCCAGTTTTTAAATGGATTTTTTTTTTCAGGATGTTGAGTTTGGTAAATCCTTTATAGATTTTAGATATTAGCCCTTTATCAACTATGTCAGTTGCAGCTCTCTTCTCTCATTCTACAGGTTGCCTTTTTGTTTTACTGATTGCTTCCTTCCCTTGTGTAGAAGATTTTTATTTTGATGTAGTCCCAATGGTTTATTTTTGCTTTTGTTTTCCTTGCCTCTGAAGATGTATCTAGTAGGAAGTTTTTATGGCTGATGTCAAAGAGGTTGATTTCCTCTAAAATTTTGATGGTTTCCTGCCTCACATTTAGGTCTTTCATCCATCTTGAACTTATTTTTGTGTATGGTGTAAGAAAGTAGTCCAGTTTCATTCTTTTGCCTGTGGCTGTCCTGTTTTCCCAGCACCATTTGTTGAAGACACTATTCTTTTTCTATTGGATATTCTTTCCTAGTTGATTGAAGATTAGTTGGTTATGTAGATGTGGGTCCATTTCTGGGTTTTCTATTCTGTTCCATTGATCTATGTGTCTGTTTTTGTGCTAGTGCCATACTGTCTAGATCACTAAAGTTTTGAAATAGAGCTTGAAGTCTGGAATTGTGATGCTTCCAGCTTTGCTTTTCCTTTTCAAGATTGCTAGCAACAATGTCTACAATAGCCAAACTATGAAAAGGACCTAGGTGTCCATCAACAGAGGAATGGATAAAGAAGATGTGGTATATATATACAATGGTATACTATGTAGCCATCAAAAGATGAAATCCTGACACTTGCAATGACATGGATGAAACTAGAGGGTATTATGCTAAGTGAAATAAATCAGTCAGAGAAAGACAATTATCATATGATCTCTCTGATATAAGGAATTTGAGAGGCAGGCTGGTGGGTCATGGGGGTAGGAGGGAAAAAAAATGAAACAAGATGGGACTGGGGAGGGAGACAAACCATAAGAGACTCTTAATCTTAGGAAGCAAACTGAGGGTTTCTGGGGAGTAGTGGAAGAGTGATAGAGTGGTTGAGTGATGGACATTGGGGAGGGTATGTGCTATGGTGAGTGCTATGACTTGTATAAGACTGATGATACACAGACCTGTACCCCTGAAGCAAATAATACATTATAAGTTGATTTAAAAAAAAAAGAAAAGGAAAGAAAAGAGAAAGGAAAGGAAAAGAAAAGAAAAGATTGCTTTGGCTATTTTGAATTTTTGTGATTACATACAAATTTTAGGATTGAAAATTCCCTATATTTTAAATAGATACATTTGATTCCTGAAATTATATTGTGCAGAATATGTTAAGAGAAACCTTTTGCGATGTAGACTGTGGTTGATCTGGGTTGGAAGGAAGGGTTAAATCATCTAGTAAGTAATTTAAATAAAAGATCTTACTCTTCCAAAACTCACATGTGCTTTATATATCTCTTTCCCAAAAAAGATGAAAACCTGTTTAGCCACTTAAACAAATCCAGTGAAAGATCACACTCTAAGTAGAAATGAAGCATTTGGGAAAACATGTTCAAGAGGTCACATGGTCAGTATGGCCAATTGCCTTGGAGGAATTGCTATTTGCATAGGTGCCATCTTACAATCCACTTAAAGTTATAAGACAAGAAACCGATTAATTTAATTCTTTCCACTTCTGCATCTGGATAGCAAGCCTGAAACCTACTTGTGATCCAGATGTGTACATATAACTTCAAGTTTTTAAAATACCTTGACTATTATATTTTACTATTAAAACCTACCTAGAATTTTTGTCATTTTCCTCATATTCTATGATTTATTTTAAATATATGTGTTTTGAGTATTGTAGGTATAAATATCAGCTCCCTTTTGTACCTCAGTTAGCTCAACCATCAAATACAGATAATAACAGTACTATATTGTGGAATAATTTTGAGGATTAAATGAGTATATATAAAGTGTTGAGTATTGGCACTCAAATACTGGTAATATTGGTAATAAAATATTATACAAGTAAAATATTATATAACCAAATTATTTTACAAGATAAAATAACCAGATAACCAAAGGGTATTCAGAGCCCTCGCCAGTATTTCTGGGCACAACCAAAGGATAAGTACTTCCATGTGCCTCAGTGATGCTTGTCACAGCTCCCTCTGAACAAACTGCCCCAGGTCTTACTGCCCCCTGCTCCTTTCTTCCCACCCTTGTCTCAAGCACGAGTTCAGCCCTTCTCTTCTTCCTCATACCCTAGGACAAAACTGTTACAATATTGTTGTCATTACAGAAGGTTTAAAGAAAAGTTTGAGGGGGTGCCTGGGTGGCTCAACTGGTTATGCATCTACCTTTTGCTCAGTCAGGATCCCAGGGTCTTCAGATGGAGCCCCATGTAGGGCTCCCTGCTCAGCGGGGAGCCTGCTTCTCCTTCTCCCTCTGCTATTTCCCCACCTGTACTCTCTCTCTCTCTCTCAAATAAGTAAATAAACTCCTTAAGAAAAATAAAATAAAGAAAAGTTGGAGAATAAAGCAAGACAAACAACACAAAGCCTATCACCTCAGCACAATAATCTTCCCTCACCCACTGGGATATGTTCCAACAGCCCAGTAGAAGACTGAACCACAGATAGCACCAAACCCTATATATACTATGTTTTTTCCTATACATGCATACCCATGATAAAGTTTAATTTATAAATTTGGTATACTAAGAGATCAACAATAATAAAATACTACAATTATAATGTTATAAGGTAATAAAAATTATGTGAATGTGGTCTCTCTCAATCTCAAAATATCGCATTATACTGTACACACAGTTTTTCTTGTGAAGATGCGAGATTATAAAAGGTTTATATGATGAAATGAAGGAGATGAATGATGTGGCATTGTGACATATAGCATTAGGCTACTATTGACTTTCTGACAGTACATCAGAAGGAGGTCCATCTGCTTCTGGGCCAGAGAAAACAAAACTGTGGGTAAGGGGGGGCTACTGGACTCCTAACATGGCTGTAAAAGGCCACTGCTGATATGGGGACAACTGGTAGTCCCTTCTCCTGAAGCCCCCTACTGTCCAATGGCTCTGTCCCTGAGGAGGCTTTCAAACATCTGTTCATTTCCCAGAGTCCTCTAGGACACTACCCAGACTGTGTCTCCTCCAAGCAGAGAAAGGGCAAATTAAAAAATTCTAATACTTTCTTATACAAAATAGTTTATCTTCCTTGTGAAATAACCTCACATTCTAACTAGTCTGAGGGTACCATTCACAATTAAAATGACTTCCCAAAAATAAATTCCATTTGCTGTCACAGGAAAGAATGCAAAACATCTGGATTTACAATACATTGTTGTCCAACTGTATATTTAGCTATAATACAGAATCTAATTGATGTGCCACTATTTATTTTCAGTAGGTACATGGGGGAAAGGTGCATTAGCACATGAATGATGCCTCCAGTTACACAATTACAGATGTGAGGCTCAGAAGCATCGGGATCAGAATAAGGAATGTGGAGTCAAAGGACCTGGAAGTACATCTAGACTTCTCCATTATTAGCTGTGTAGTCTTACTACCTCAGTTAGACTCACTATTGCTGATTTTCAATCCTGTAAAATGAGGAGCTGCCTACCTAAAAACTCTAAGTTTATGTGACAGGAAAAAAAAAAAAAAAACCCAACAAGAAAATGTTGGGATGGAATACTGAAACTTAATTGCCTTTTGCAATTATAAATTATTAGTCACATTAGCATACGACTTAGCTCTTAATTTCATTTGATACCTTGTATAAAAATCTAACATTTCACTCAATCCACTCCTATACAGGATCACTGATATGTAATCAGTCTCTGCTATAATTATTCTTTTAAAAAAATCAAGAGCGATGATTGATGGCTGTAACGGAAATTATACACATACACACACAAATGCAGACACCTAAGATCAGCTTCTGCTTTTGATGTGAATTCAGTTTTTAAGAGCCAGCTTAAATTCTCATCCAAAGCAATCATGAAAAGATAAAGATGCAAAGCAAGACTTAGAAAACTAGTAGGAAAAAATAAGAGTTGCCATAGAAATAGATAATATAACAAATGTCAGTAGCTTCCATATCCCACACTTACCTGATGTTACTAGTCCTCACTACTTCACTTTATTTTGATGTGACCCAGCTTGGTAAGGAAAAATACAGTGATCCCCAAGTAGTAGAACTGGGATGAGGAGGGCTGGAAGAGATGCAGCATACTGATACATGCAATAATACTTATTGGTTCTTTAGATGATGGGAGGGATTATTAATGAGTGGAGTGGGCTGGGAAGGGTTCTCAGGGCTCCAGCTTCAGTCACTGGATTAAGAGCTGGAGCAGCAAACATAAGAGAGAACTGAGAAACAAAAGCATTTTTAGAGAAGAGAAAGGATGGTGGATGAGTCTAGTTTGGGAAATGTCATGTGTATGTAATGTATGTCCAACCTACAAGTGAATACAGTTCCGAGATTAAACTCAGAAGTCTGAACTAATATAGAGATTCTGAAACAATCAAACAGAAGACATTTAAGACAGAAATAGAGATAAGATTATCTTAGAATATCATGTGGACCAATGACAGAACCTTGGGGAACAGCACTATTTAAAGGACATACAGATCAGAAAGAAAATAGAGAAATAACCATTAGAAAAGAGGAATACCAGAATTGTTTAAAGGGGCACACATGGGGGGTGCCTGGGTGGTTCAGTGGGTTGGGCCCCTGCCTTTGGCTTGGGTCATAGTCTCAGGATCCTAAGATCGAGCCCCGCATTCAGCTCTCTCCTCAGTGTGGAGCCTGCTTCCCCCTCTCTCTCTGCCTGCCTCTCTGCCTACTTGTGATCTCTCTGTCAAAAAAACAAATTAAAAAATCTTAAAAAAATTTAAAAAAAGAGACACACATAGCCTTCAGTGTCTAAAACAACTGGAACATCTTTCACAGACAAAGTAAAAAGGAGAGATCAAAAAGAGAAGCAAATTTCCATTTGAGCATGTTGGGGAGAGAAGATAAGGACCTCAGTTCTCTATAGAAATAGAGGCGCTGGTCTTCAGTGACCATCTTCCTCCTCTCAGACATAAGAAGGTAAGCAAAAAATACAAAAGCTTATATGCATGACACTTTGGAGAAGAGAAAGAGGGCAGGAGGCTGAAATAGTTCACTCTTAGGAAGTAGTTTTACTTTATGTTTTAATTATTTTCTTCTCGGGTATAGAATTCTGGGTTAAGAGGTTTTTCATTTGTTTTTTTTTTGTTGTTGTTGTTGTTGTTGTTTTCTTTCAGTACTTTAGGGGTATCATTCCTTTGTCTTCTTTCTTGTAAATATTCTGGAGATGTCTGCTATAATTCTTATCCTTGTGCCTTTGTAGGTAAACTGTTTTATTTATTTATTTTTTTCCTCTGATTGCCTTTTTTTTTTTTTTTAAAGATTTTATTTATTTCTTTGACAGAGAGACAGATCACAAGAAGGCAGAGAGGCAGGCAGAGAGAGAGGAGGAAGCAGGCTCCCCGCGGAGCAGAGAGCCCGACGTGGGGCTCCATCCCAGGACCCTGAGATCACGACCTGAGCCGAAGGCAGAGGTTTTAACCCACTGAGCCACCCATGCGCCCCTCTCTGATTGCCTTCAAGATTTTCTGTCCTTGATTTTTAGTTACTTTGATATACCTCTGTGCGTGCGTGTGTGTGTGTGTGTGTGTGTGTGTGTTTTGCTATATACCTGGCTTTATGAATTCCAAGCTTTTGAGTCTATGATTTGGTATCTATCATTAATTTTGGAAAATCCTCAGTCATTATTTCTTCAAATGTTTCTCCTGCCCCATTTTCTTCTTCTGTGATTTCAATTATTCGCATGCTATACCATTAACTACTGTACTACAACTTTGAGATGCTCTGCTATGCACTTGCATGTCTGCCCACTCCTATCAGCCCCTTCTCTTTCTCTCATTTTCTCTCATTTTTTTTCCTCTTTGTATTCCAGTTTGAGTAATTTCTGATTTATCATCAAGCTCACTAATTCTTTCCTGAGCTGTGTCAAACCCACTAATGAGCTCAAACACACTCTTCATCTCTGTTACTGTGTTTTTGTTTTTGTTTATTTCTAGGACTTCCATTTGACTCTTTGTTATAATTTACATCCCTCTGCTGAAATTACCTGATCCCACATGCTGTCAGTCTTTTTCATTAGAGATTTTTAACACAAATTATAATTACTTTAAATTCCTTGTCTGAGAATTCCAACATTTGTTCCATATCTGAGATGATTCTGTTTATTGTTTTGTTTCTTTGGAGTGTTTTTCTTGCCTTTTCATATGAGTCAATTTTTTGCTGAAAACTGGATATCTTGTATAGGACAGCCGATACTGAGGTAAATATGTGTTTGTGCTTCAAGTGAGCATGCCTTTCCATCCGCTAGGGCTTTAGCACAGGACTCTGAATTAATCTAGCCAGAAACTGGACTATATTTGAGGGCTTTTGTTATGATTAATCACAGTGTACCGCAGTTTTTTCTAATGATATCACGTGGTTAGGTTGTGGAACGACTTCCCAGGGGTTGTTTTCTTTTTTTCTTTTTTAAGATTTTATTTATTTATCTGACAGAGAGAGATCACAAGTAGGCAGAGAGGCAGGCAGAGAGAGAGGGGGAAGCAGACTCCCCGCTGAGCAGAGAGCCCGATGCGGGGCTCGATCTCAGGACCCTGAGATCATGACCTGAGCTGAAGGCAGAGGCTTAACTCACTGAGCCACCCAGGTGCCAGCCCAGGGGTTGTTTCTTAATAGCTGCCCCACCCTCAGTTATGGGTCCTCCCTCCTCAGACTCTCTGTCTCTTGACACTCTTGCCGCCATCTTCCATTGTTAATTTTAGTGCCTGCTGGGATGCTTCTGGGGACGCAGAGAGAAATAAGTATTACTTGATGTTCTGATTTAGCCTCAGTCTGAGGTAGGCACCATATCCCTAGATGCCATAACTGCTCCTGCCCATCCTCCAACTATATGCTAGTCCTGGCACATATTCTTACCTCGCCCCGAAGGAGAGATTTGTTTTTCCCCTGTTACCTTCCTCATCAGTGGATTTACCCAGTGCCTTAATTCAGCAGTTCTTCTTGTTGCTTTTGCCTTTGCAGATTAACTCTTTTATCCCACTGTGGAGATTGGTCTACTTTCAATTTGCTTTTAAGATTTTATTTGTTTATTTGACAGAGAGAGGGAGAGCACACAAGCAGGGGGAGGCAGAAGGAGAAACAGGTTCCCTGATGAGCAAGGAGCCCAACTCGGAACTTCATCCCAGTGTCCTGGGTTCATGACCAGAGCCAAAGGCAGGCGCTAAACCAAATGAGCCACTCATACAGCCCTACTTTCAATTGTGGCTGCTGTTGTCCTCCTCAAACTTTCCAGTTAGCACCTAGTGGGGTCTGTGGAGGAAAAATCCAATAAAGGATCCCTCTGCTATTTATGCAACCTCCAGTGTGTCCACACACTCATGCTAGCTCACACTCAGCTTCTAGCAATCCATTCAAAGTTTTAGCTCAATCTCCTTCCTGGTTTATATGGCATCTGGTGATGTCTGCCTAATGCAAGCAAATGATGGCATCCTCTTTCTCCTTCTTGACAAGTGTCTCTCTTCCTATATTTGGGGCTCGCTGACTGTCTCACAACCTCGATTCTCCAATTGATTTTTTTTTTTTTTTTTTTTTTTAGAGTCATGAATGTGTCATTTCTTCAGCTGTATCTTTGGGGAAAGAAGGAGTACCACACTTTGAAGCTCTGTACATCTCTGAGCTTAAAGCAGAAGCTAGACAGTTCCCTCTAGAATTTCCCAATATTCTAAAATTAAGACATGGAGGTTATCTTATGGGGGTAACAAAAGGGAGAGGATTTAGTGAAAATGGTGACAGTTTAGATGCACTGAAGTTGCAGTGCCTCTGAATTTGTTCATTGCAACAAAGTACTCTTGGCTGAGAAGTGACACTAATATGTTTTAAGGCCTTCAAGGAAGAAGCTGAGAGAAAGTGCAACAAGTAGTCCCCTAAAGAAAAAGGTTTTGGTCCAGCTCTGAAGGAAGCTGGCTTCTTTGGTAAGACAAAGGCCAGGCTAACATCCTTGGCTAGAATGTATATTCCAGTTAAATTGTTCTGAAGGAAACTGTAGAATGAGTTTTCATGTGGAGAGAGTTGTACCTTTATAAATTTTTATGTTTACACTTACACATGGAACAAGGAGTTCCTCCTGGGTCTCAGTGGAGTCCAGAGCCTGGATACCAGGTAGGATACAAGAAAAAAAAAAAGGCATTTCATGTGGGAGATACACAAAGCAACTAAGAGATATGTCACTGACTAAGGAGTAAGGACTTGGTAAGAGGTTGTTTCTGTAAATGTTAGGAATGATCATTTCTTAATATTTGGTTATAAGTGTTTTCTTTCCTGCACTGTTGTTTCCTCCCATTATGTCCAGCCCTCAGTGAAGTCTGGTTACCTGAAACAGCATGGAACTGGTCATGCTTCACAGAAGGAAGGGAGAAACTATAGTGTCCATCCTCAGACCCAACAGTTCAGAGGCCTCTCTAATGAGAGCAGCTTTGCTAATAGAGAAAAGACCTCTTTGCTAATAGAGAAAAGACAGGCTTGATGTCACTACAGGTGACTTGCAGGGGTCAAAATGGTGGCTGTGAGCAGAGAGCTGGGCAAAGCTGCTCTCATTAGAATACAAAATTAAAAGATTGAGATTACTTTAAAGCAGAGCCACTCAGAATATTGTAACGTTCTTTTTACCTCTCCATCGGCAACACGGGTGAGAGGATTAATGTTTAAGGCAGAAACAATTTTAAAATAATTGTTTCAATTCTCAGGAAAGTGAATCTTTTTTATTCCATCCATTCTTAAAGATGACAGATGTCCAACAGAGACAGTGTTTTTGTATAGTTGGCAGATGCTTAATGAGCTTAATTCATTAATCGGGATCATGTTTATGTTTGGATGGAAAGGATAGGCAGAATCTATACTTTGACTATAAGCATCATAATGTAAAAAACATTTATTGAGCCTGGTCTGATATATATGTACATACACACACACACATATATATGAAATATAGTCCTAATCTTAGCATTGAAAGAAATCTTCCCACTTATTTAATCTACTCTCCCCATTTGACAAATCAGTAAAACATAGACCAGAAAGGTAACTCACTCAAGGTCACATAATGGTAAGAATTTATGAAATGAAAGTGCAGGATAATTTAATTAATGATATGTATTACTTCAATGAAAGTATGTAACTTTGGTTTCAAATGAGCAGATACCAATTAAAATATCTATTAATCTTCCTCATCCATGTCTGTATGTGCAGGCATTTATGCCTATAGGTCTCTATATTTATGACTATATATACATTACAAACACATTTATAAATATAATAGCAGTAAATTAAAAACCATAAATTAAGATATTCAAGTTTCTTATAAGTCACAGAATAGTATTTAGAACAATATCCATTTGAAGAACCATAAAATTTGATCAGAACTTAGAAAGATCTCATTGTAAGACCATCTCATAATTGCCTCAGAAAAGACTGCCCCAACCTATCAGAAAGTTATAACTTACATCTGTTCTTAATAGACAACAATACTACCCAGTGGAGGACACATGCCTCTGACCATTTTGCCAATCATTTCAATTGCTTTGGCCGAGGGAATACATGTTCTGAGTCCCTGCGTGAACAAATGGGAGGGGAAAAAAAATCTTTCACTTCTTAAGTTTTGATATGCATACATATTAGGGAGTTATCTTTTTCTCACTCCCTTGTATAATTTGAATACTCCTTCAGAGACTACTGCTTCTGAGCAATGCCCAGGTCTCTCTTGAAAGGATTCATATTGTTTAAATGCAACCTCACTGCTAAATTAATGCTAGGTAATGGCCCCTTCTAGAAATATACAAAATGGTGATTATTATATAAAAGTAGTATTTTAAAGCACATGCAGTAAGCAGAGATGAAGGGCCTCTAAAGCTTGTATCTTTTGTTTTCAATGGGTTTGTAGCAAACATAGTTTTCATTGTGGCACTATGGTGTTGTCATGGTTTTCAGTAGCTATGATACATTTGGTTTTTAATGTTCAGTGATCCAGATTCTCTGAAGAGCTTAAATCCTAACCTGGCTATGACTTGGTGGAGTGCTAACTCTCTGAACCTCTGGGGTACCATTGAGTGCACAGCTCTGTGGAGTAAGACTGCTGTCATGTGGTCGGTCATGTAACTGGTGAGAGCTTAATAAATATTGTTGACTGAATTAAAGTCAGGATGTTGAGAGCTATAAACATGTCCAAGTCATTGACACAGAAGCAATATTGCCAAAACAGAAGTCTAGAATGCTACAGTAGTAAAAACGGAAAGGGGAAGGACAGATACGACCCTGAGTCACAAGCAAAATGTCATAGTCCCAGACACTGTGTTGGAAATGGGGCTGTCCCTGTATTTCTACGTGTGTGGTATATGACCCAACCTAGATGACAGAAGGTACTGGAAAGCAGGAGAGAGGAAGGGGGGAGGGGGTGCTAACTATTTAACAATTAATCTTTCTTGATCTTGGCATCATGGCTTTTAACATGCATAATTGAGGAGAACATATTAATAGACAGAATGACCTTTTTCAACAATAACGGACAGAACGACCTTTTTCAACAATAAAAGTAAGGTTTTTCTACATTACTCTGTTTACTGATGGATCAATTCTGTTTAAAAATCCCTAAGACTTAAATTGCTTGGTACAGAAGCATATGATACAACTAAACACTGTACAACATTATTTTGCATTGTTTTTTGCGGGGTTGGTTTGACTTTTTGTTTATTTTTATTTTATAACATGCTTTTGATACTTTTTTCTCAATTTACCCTTGAAAAAGTCATTACAGATGTTGGGAGCCTTTGATAATAACCTAATTATTTAGAGTTTTCTTACCTTCCTTTCCTCTACCACAATGTATATACAGAGTAGCAAATCCACAACTATAAGCCAGGACCTCAAAGACCATACCCTCCTGCCCATGAGAGCACTGATCTTGGGAAACCAAATAAACACAGCAAGAATTTTCATTGAAATCATTTCTAACATTTAAAACCTTTGATTGGTGGCTCAGTCAGTTAAGCCTGTGCCTTCAGCTCAGGTTATGATCTCAGGGTCCTGGGATGGAGCCCCACATCAGGCTCTGTGCTCAGTGGGGAGCCTGCCTCCACCCCTCTCTCTCTGCCTGCCTGTCTGCCTGCTTCTGATCTCTCTTTCTGTGTCAAATAAATAAATAAACTCTTTTAAAAAATTAAATAAATAAATAAAACCTTTGCTTATAGGTAGCCATCTCAATAATAAGAAGTGATACTTAACCATAATTTTAAAAATAGAGAATTGGTTATAGTTAAGTAGCCTTTAAAAGTATTTTTTTTTCTGAAACAAAATACTAATAATAGGAAACTCCACAATGTTCTTATGCTTTTCTTCATAATTCTACTTTGTTACAGAGCGATACTGTCTACAAGAATTGAATAGTTATTATCGATTCAAAAAGACTCCTCTCTATTTTTATGTATCTTTGGTGTTTACATTTTAACTACAACATGTGCAATTATTTCTGGGACATAATCATTTGGAATTCAACTCCAACTTGAAATTGTCCAAAAATGAAATAGCAAACACATCACAATATCAAAAAAAAAAAAAAAAAAAAGTGGAGGTTTTTCTGAGACAACAGTGTAATGATGGATTTTGGTCACTAAAACCATCATGTGATTGATTACAAAGGAAATGGTTGGTGATCAGACCTTATTCTTTCAGACTTTTCCTCCATACTCACAGTCATTTTGTTCTCAGCTATTCTTGTACTATTGTTGATTATCTGAGAAAGATTCTTTTTAACTGCTGTAAAATAATCTATGTTTTCGCAACAATGAGCATAATTGACAATTTCGGCTCATTATTCACAGCTCAGAGTATCTGCCAAACAAGTTACCACAATGTGATGAAGACAAGTACACAGAGGTGGGAGAGGGACCAGACTTTAGATTCCCTGGCAAGAATTAAAGATTAAAGTGGGATAGACTTGGTTAGGATTAGGGTGGGGGAGTAGGATAAAGAGTAACAAAATTATTAAAAAATGTAATTTGGGGGTCAAAAATGTAATTTAGTTGTCAAATATATTCTCTAAAGGGAGAGGCCATAAGTATTTTACTCACTATTGGCTAGCCAGAGCCCAGCATAGCTCCTGACTCAGAGTAACCATTCAACAGACATTTGCTGAATTTTGTAAAGAGCACAAGCAGGAAAGCAAGAGTAATAATGAAAAGAAGGAAACTTCTAATACTACAGGTCGTTATTTCAGTTTGTGGCCAATAAAAACAAATGCAAGCATACTATGTGGTTTTGCTTTGTGCATTGCACTTTTCAAAGCAGCTCTACATATAGTATCTCTTCTGACTTTCTTTGAACTCTGATGAGTCACCACGAGGAAAAGTCCAGTTTCCATATACTTAACTTTATCAGGATCCTAAGTTGTAACAACTTGTGTTTTTGAAGTTCCTTTGATTTATTTGAGAGAGACAGAGACAGACAGAGAGAGTGAGCACGTTTGGGGGAAGGGGCAGAGGGAAAGAATCTCAAATAGACCTCGCACTGAGCACAAACAGCTTCCCCACCCCACCCCCAACCCATGCAGGTGGCAGGATCTCCTGACTCTGAGATCCTGACCTGAGCAAAAATGCTCAACTGACTGGGCCACCCAGGCCCCAGGTTGTGACAGCTTCTGCAATCTTGTACTTAGATGGTGACTGATACAGTAGAGAATGGAGGCCAGTCTGGGAACGAAGCCATTATTTTTATTTTAACCATAAAATTACCAAAACAATCACTCTTGTAGAGTAACTGTGAGGAGCAATAAATGTAGATACCTCAGCAATACCATACAAAATGTATCATCTTTCCCAAATTTCTTTCTGCTCTGCCCTTTCCAGGTAGGCACTAACGGAATGAAATGTTATAAATTGCTCAGCCTGGTCCATGAAAAGAGCAATTCCTTACCCAAATTGAGAAATATAAAGTATGGCTGGAAAAGGGTTTTTTTAAAGAATAAGATAAATTTGGTTTACAAACTTTGGACAACATTTTTAAAGTCTTCTGGGCAAAGAGGCTGAGAGGCCTATTTCACCAGGTGGGCTCCCGGCTCTAGACTCAAAACTGAGGGCTCTAGACTCAAAACTGAGAGTCCATTAAGCTGGGCTTTCAACCCAATATGCAAAGAATTTTCCAGATATACTGTACCCTTCAAACATTCAAGATTTGCTTCTGGTTTTGAATGAACACTAAACAACAATTCTGTCAAAAGAGAACAGGGAACTTCAATTAAAAAGACATCTGGTGTAAACCTGGTGATTCACAGACCTGGGGATAAAAATATATGTTTATAAAAAAATATATGTTTATAAAAAAAAAAAATTAAAAAAAAAAAAATTAAAAAGACATCTGGTGAGTGCCAATTTTATCCAAATGTAGAGCATCCAAAAGAATCTGAAGTCAAACAGAGGGCAATTTCATCAAGAAACTAACAAATCAAATTGAGCAAAAGAGATCTTGAATCTTTCCTACTGGTAGGAAGAAAATGATATGTGACACTAGCAGATCAAGAATTTAATGTAAGGGATGCCTGGGTGGCTCAGTGGGTTACACCTCTGCCTTCGGCTCTGGTCATGATCTCAGGGTTCTGGGATCGAGTCCCGCATGGGGTTCTCTGCTCGGTGGGGAGACTGCTTCCCCTCTCTCTGCCTGCCTCTCTGTCTACTTGTGATCTCTCTCTCTCTGTGTCAAATAAATAAATAAAATCTTAAAAAAAAAGAAGTTAATGTAAAATACTGTAAGATACGTTAGAATTCAATGTATAAGAGAACTGATTAATGAAGAATTAAAATTTATCCTGTTCATTCTATCAGATGAGAAGATTTATAAACATTTATGAGTTTAGAAAATATCAACAGAGGTATTATAAGGAAAGTTGCTTAAAATTTTTTTACTGGGGCACCTGGGTGGCTCAGTGGGTTAAAGCCTCTACCTTCCGCTCGGGTTGTGATCACAGGACCCTGGGATCGACCCCGCATGGGGCTCTCTGCTCAGCAGGAAGCCTGCTTCCCTTCTTCTCTCTTTGTTTGCCTCTCTGCCTACTATCATCTCTGTCAAATAAATAAATAAAATCTTTAAAAATTTTTTTTTAACTTACCTTATTTAAATCGAATTAGTTAACATATAGTGTATCACTAGTTTCAGATGTGGAATTCAATAATTCATCAGCTTCATATAACACCCAGTGCTTCATCACATCACATGCCTTCCTTAATGCCCATCATCCAATTTCCCCATCCCACTCCAGCAACCCTCAGTTTGTTTCCTGTGATTAAGAGACTCTTATACTTTGTCTCTCTTTCTGATTTCATCTTATTTTATTTTTCCTTCCCTTCCCCTATGATCCTCTGTTTGGTTTCCTAAATTCCACGTATGAGTCAAAATATATGATGCTTATCTTTCTCTGTCTAACTTATTTCCTTTAGCACAATACCCTCCAGTTCCATCCACAATGATGTAAATGGCAAGATTTTATCCTTTTTGATAGCTGAGTAACATTCCATTGTATTTATACACCATATCTTCTTTATCCATTCATCTGTTGATGGACATCTGGGCTCTTTTCATAGTTTGGCTATTGTGGACACTGCTGCTATAAACATTGGGGTACAGGTGTGCCTTCAGATCACAATATCTCTATCCTTTGGATAAATACCTAGTAGAGCAGTTGCTGGGTCATAGGGAAGCTCTATTTTTAACTTCTTGAGGAAACTCCATATTGTTTTCCAGTTTTTAATAACCTCTGATTTAAAAATAC
This sequence comes from Mustela lutreola, assembly GCF_030435805.1. Lineage (NCBI taxonomy): Eukaryota > Metazoa > Chordata > Mammalia > Carnivora > Mustelidae > Mustela > Mustela lutreola. Next base: position 89,919,412 of record NC_081294.1, read on the forward strand.
ACTGTAAGTATAGAAATCTGTATGTGTCTCTCTTTTTTGTCTGTACATTCACTTCCCACTTTGGTCAGCATAAAAGCAAATGGTATTGGTTAAGGGACTAGAGATGGTTCAGATAATCAGGCTGAAAATCTGAAAACTTAGTTCAACTAGTAAATCCATCAACAGGACTAGGAAATTCAGAGATCTCTATCACTGGATTGGATGTCCATAACAAGCAATATGTTAAAAGCAAAATAACAATAGGAATGGAAAAGAAAACATTTTTTTTAAAGATTTTATTTATTTATTTGACAGACGGAGTTCACAAGTAGGCAGAGAAGCAGGCGGAGAAAGAGGAGGAAGCAGGCTCCCCGCTGAGCAGAGAGCCCGGTGCAGGGCTCGATCCCAGGACCCTGAGATCATGACCTGAGCAGAAGGCAGAGGCTTTAATCCACTGAGCCACCTAGGCACCCAGAAAAGAAAACATTTTTAAGTAAAATTGAAATTAACCCTGAGATCTATGAAGAGATTATCAGAACCTCAAAAATCATCACTGAGTTTCCCTGCCATAAAACCTAGAAAACAGAAAATGAAGAGGATGATGTTCACCAAGTCATTTTCAGGGTCATCCAAATGAGAGACTATGTGGCCTCTGGAATATCTGTCACCATCTTTCGAGCATAAATATCCCAGTGACTTCTTAAAATCAGCCCATGAGGATACCAAACTCTAGGAATTTATCCATTCCTTATAAGTTGTCCAGTTTGTTGGCATATAGATTTTCATATCATTCTGACACAACTGTTTGTTATTTCTGTAGTATCAATCATTACTACTCTTCCATTAGTGAATTTGTTTATTTGGACCCTTCTCTCTCTCCCTCTCTCTTATTATGAGTCTGGCTAGAGGTTTATCAATTTTGTTGATCTTTTCAAATAACCAGCTCATGGTTTCATTGATCTATTCACTGCTTTTGTTCTTCGTGGGTTAGTGTGTGCGTGGGTGTGTTTCTGTATCATTTATTTCTGCTCTAATCTTTATTATTTCCTTCCTTTTTCTGGGTTTGGGTTTTGTTTATTCTTTTTCTAATTCAATTAGGTGTAAGGTTGAACTGTTTATTTGAGATTTTTCTTGCTTCTTGAGGGCAGCCTGTATTGCTATATACTTCCCTCTTAAAACCTCTTTTGCTGTATCCCAAAGGTTTTGGACCATTGTGTTTTCATTTTCATTTGTTTCACATACTTTTTGATTTCTTCCTTGATTTCCTGGGTGACCCATTCAATGCTGAATAACATGTTATTTAACCTTCATATATGCGTGCTCTTCCCAAAATTTCTCTTGTGGTTAATTTCTAGTTTCATATTATCTACCAAAACTAAGATAGGAAAAAATAGAAAATTGGAACAGACTGATTACCAGCATTGAAACTGAATATCTAACAAAACAAAACCTCCCAAAAAACAAAAGCCCAAGACCAAATGACTCTACAGGTGAATTCTACAAAACATTTAAAGACGTTACCACAGGCGCCTGGGTGGCTCAGTGGGTTAAAGACGTTACCACCATTCTTCTCAAATTATTCTAAAACATGCAATGCAAAGAAGATGGAAAACTTCCAAATTTACTCTGTGAGGCCAGTATCACCCTAATAACAAAACCAGATAAGGATACCACGAAGAAACAGAACTATAGGCCAATATTTCTCATGAATACAGATGCAAAAATCCTCAACAAAATATTAGCAAACCAAATCCAACAATATGGTTAAAAAAAATCATACACCACATCAAGTGGGATTTATTCCTGGGATGCAGGGGTGGTTCAGTATTCACAAAACCATCAATATGACACATCACATTAATAAGAGAAAGGATAAAAACCATATGTGGTTTTTGATAGATGCAGAAAAAGCATTTGACAAAGTAAAACATCCATTCATTATAAAAAATCTCTGCAAATTAAGTGTAGAGGTGACATACCTCAACATAATCAAGGCCTTATATGAAAAGCCCAGAGCCAACATTACTCTTGGTGGCAAAGAACTGAGAGCATTTCCCCTAAGGTTAGAAACAAGACAATGTCCACTCACCACTTTTATTTAACATAGTACTAGAAGTCATAGCCAAAGCAATAAGACAACATAAAGAAATAAAAGGCATCAAAACTGGTAAGGAAGAAGTAACTCTCTTACCATTCACAGATGACATCATACAGAAAACCTAGAGACCCCACCGAAAACTACCAGAACTGATAAATGAATTTGGTAAATTCAGAAGGATACAAAATCAATGTATAGAAATCTGTTGCATTTCTATACACTACTAATGAAGCAGCAGAACATGAAATTAAGAAAGCAATTCCATCTACAATTCTATCAAAAACAATAAAATATCTAGGAATAGACTTAAGCAAAGAGATGAAAGACCTATACTATGCAAACTATAAAACACCAATTAAAAAAAATTTAGGCAATGTAAAGAAACAGAAAAACATTCTATGCACATGGGTTGGAAGAACAAATATTGTTAAAATGTCTATACGGCCCAAAATAATCTACAGATTTAATGCAATCCCTATCAAAATACTGACAGCATTTTTCACAGAACTAGAACAAATGACATAAATTTGTATGGACCACAAAAGACCTTGAATACCCAAAGCAATCTTGAAAAAGAAAAACAAAACTGGAGGTATCACAGTTCTAGATTTCAAGTTATATTACAAATTGGAAGTAATGGTACTAGCATAAAAAGAGATATGTATATCAATAGAATAGAATAGAAAACACATAAATAAACCCAAAATTATATGGCAATTAATTTTTGACAAAGGAGGAATAAATATACAATGGGAAAAAGGATAGTCTAACAATGGTGTTGAGAAAACTTGACAGCCATGTTCAAAAGAATGAAACTGGACCACTTTCTTTTCTTTTTTTTTTTTTTTAAGATTTTTTTCCCATTCATTTATTTGATAGAGACAGAAGGGGCACAGCAGGGAGTAGGGCAGAGGGAGAGAGGAAAAGCAGACTCCCCACTGAGCTGGGAGACTGACATGGGTCTCTGTCCCAAGACCTGGAGATCATGACCTGAGCCAGAGGCAGACACTTACCCATCTGAGCCACCCAGGTGCCTATGGACCACTTTCTTATACCATACACAAAAATAAACTCAAAATGGATTCAGATACCTAAATGGGAGACCTGAAACCATAGCGATTCTTGAAGAAAGCATATGCAGCAATTTCTCAGATGGAAGCCCTAAAAATATGTTTTTTAGATACACCTCCTGAAGCAAGGGAAATAAAAGCATAGATAAACTATTAGGACTACATCAAAATAAAAAAGTTTCTGCAAAATTAAGAAAACAACCAATAAAATAAAAAGGCAATCTATGGAATGAGAGAAGATATTTACAAATGACATATCTGATAAAGGGTAGTGTCCAAAATATATAAAAAACTGATACAATCAACAACCAAAAAACAAATAATCCAATTTAAAAATGGGCAGAAGACATGAACAGACATTTTTCCAAAGACATACAGATGGCCGACAGATGCATGAAAAAATGTTCAACATCACTCACAATCAGGGAAATGTAATTCAAAAGGACAGTGAGTCATTACTTCACACCCATCAGAATGGCTAAATCAAAAACACAAGAAACAACAGGTATTGGTGAGGTTGTGGAGGAAAAGGAACTCTCTTGCACTGCTGATGGGAATGCAAACTGATGTAGCTACTATAGAAAACAGTATAAAGTACCCCCAAAATGTTAAAACTAGAATTGCTCTATGATCCAGTGACTGCACCACTGGGTATTTGCTCCCCAAAATATGAAAATGATAACTGAAAGAGATTCATGCACCCCGTGTTTATTGCAACATTATTTACAATAGCCAAAGTATTGAAGCAGCCTAAGTGTCCACTGATAGATGAATGGATAAAGAAGAGGTGATATATATATATAATCTCTATCTATCTATATATAGATAGATATATCTATCTAGATATTCTACATATCTAGGTATCTAGATAGAATAGATATTCCATCATATATTTTATTTGTGTGTGTGTACACAAACACACATACACACACACGCACACACATATACATACACAGCACATCATTATCCATTCATATATTTACAAATGTGATATATATATAATAATAAAATATGATGAAATATTATTCAGCCAGAAAAAAGAATGAAAGCATGCCATTAGCAACTACATGGATTCAGCCAGAGAGTATAATGCTAAGCAAAATAAGGTACTCAGAGATAGACAAATACCATATCATCTCACTTGTATGTGGAATTGAATAAACAAATGAGTAAAGGAAAAGAGAATAAGAGAGACAGACCAACCAAGAAATAGATTCTTAACTACAGAGACAAACTGTGGGCTATCAGAGGGAAGGGGATAGGGAATGAATGAAACAGGTGATGGGGATTAAAGAGTACACCTATCATGATCAAAACATAAATTAAAATTAAATTTAAAAGGATTATCAAACTTTATTATAGAAGGAATATTTGTGTCACCCCCAAATCCCCATTTTGATGCCATATACCCCAGCGTGATAGCATTTGGAGATTAGAGCCTTTGGGAGATAATTAAGATTAAATGAATTTACAGTGAGAAGGTCAGGAAGAGAGTGCTCTATCAGCCAGCATCTTGAACTTGGACTTCCCAGCCTCTAGAGTGATAATACATTTCTGTTGTTTAAGCCCCACAGTCTGTGGTATTTTGGTTAGGGCAACTGAGCTGAGCAATATACCCTTTTGCCCCAGTGACAGGATTTTATATTTATTTGGAAAATGAACTTCATTTAAATTTATGAATGGGTACAAGATGACCTAGAATCAAAGAATTCATAACTGGCTGGAAATAAACTCTCACCTAATTTAACCACTCTGTTTTGCCTGAATCTTTTGCATAATATGGATCTTGGAAGTTATTCTTGAACCCTTTTAGTGAGAAGAATGCACTTCATTTCCTGGTGTTTCCATATGATTTGTTTCTGGACCAGATACTATCACTCAGCTCTGTAGCTACAAAAAAGCATCTGCAAACCTCAACATTGAATTTATCAAGCAACTACTATGTGCAGATATTTTCCTCTTCATTATGATATACTTTTTCTTTTCTACATACATAAGCACTAAGACTCAGGAAAGAAAAATAATTCCCTGAAAGTCAGATCTTTAAGCACTAGTGGATGTGAGGATTGAATCCAGGTATCTGCATTCAAAAACTGTTCTTCCCACTGCAAAGAATGGCCTCTAAACTATTTTTATTACATATCCCTAATGGGAAAAACACTTTCAATGTATTTTCCCAATTCACATATTTATCAATTATACACATTTACATCTGTGCATTTATTGAACATACATTTAAAAAGCTGAAAAGAAAGTAAATATAAACAGGAGTCCTAACATTTTCTTTCTGAAGCCCAAATTTGAGATTGTTGCACTGGATCTCAATGGCTCCCTTATACTGGTAATACAGTAAAAAGCCAGATCAGTGAAAGTATATTACAATATTGAAAAGCTTGAGAACCTAACATTGTGCTATCCTGATAATTACTCCTAATACAAAGAAAAGTAAATCTATTATTTTAAGAATTATTTTCAACAGAACTACAAGCTGGTGGAGTTATGTCTTTAACCTCAGAAAAGTCATACTATATCAATATTTCACTGAAGAAATGCCAAGGAAAGTCTGATTCATGGATGTGATGCTGGTATTGCTGTAAATGGTTCCTTTATCTTTGGGACCAGTGGATTGAGAAGAACCACTAGAGTTAACAGAGCATGCTAAAAGGCTGGGGTAGAGTCTTGACCACTGCAGCAAATTAAACTAATTAAAAGCAGAGTTCTTGCTAGAGCACTTTTCATAAGATTTTCTAACAGCTTCAAAAAGCATAATCATTATTAATTACTCTTCCTGTCCTAAATTGCTATACTATGTAGATAGAAGGGGAAAAAATCCTACATGTTTACAACTAAATGCTGTTCTAGAATAAAATTAGATGACTTCATGAAAACATATTTGAGTTAGGAAAAGGCAAACTTTAAATAGAGAAATTAGTTGATCCATTATAATCCAGAATAGTAAACAAAAATAAGGCTTCCCTTCTACACAGGATTTTCCTGCTTTTAAACTTATGCTATATGAGTATATGCCCCATATACTCACCAAGCCTCATTGCGCCAACCATGGTTTTGAGATAGGATGGTTTTATAGTAAAACACTAAAATCTGTAACTGTTGTACAAAATAAGACTTGTTCAGTCCCATGAAAGCAGAAGTCAGAGCAGCAAGAACTATCCCCAGCTTCCACAGATGGGGAAGACCCCCTGGAAGGTGAGTACGGAGAGAATCCTGTTTATGCTCTGCCCTTTTGGCATGTGGACCAAGAACCAGCACCCAGAAAAAACAAATGTGACCTCAAATGCCCCAAGAGGTATAAAACTCCAAGAAGTCACAAGGACTTCAGATGAGACATGTGAAAATGAAATGTCAGTCCACTAGGAATAGGCCTGAAAACTTTAAAAAGAGGTACAGCATAAATATCACAAAATGTATGGGAGAATTTTCTTGCTGGAAATAAACACTTCATGGAAAGGGTCTTCTGCCAGATCAAGGGTTTTCCTTTTCTTCTCCTTCCATTTGTAATTATTATTAAATCAGAAAATACAGGGTTTATAAAGAACCAGATGCTACCTAAGTGATCATCTGCTTTGTATTTTATGATATTTTAATTTTTTTTTTCCTTGAATGCCCTAATTTTTACAGAACTTCACCTGGACAACATGGTTTTCCCAACACTGGCATTTTACAGGCACTTAACATAGGTAAAAGCAGGTAAGAGACAGTCATTATTATTTTTAATCCCAGCTTTGAGTACATTTTCAGAACCACAGAGAGGAAAGAACACAGGCTTTCTTGCTTACAAGTTATGGTAACCCCAGGGCAAAGCCAGAGATAGAACTCATTAGGTACCTTCAATATACCAAGCAGTTATTGTCCTTTCCCCATTACCCATAACATTAGTGGAGTCAGTAATTTGTCAAATATTCCACAGTGGAGAATTGAAAGAGCTAGATTTTGAACCCCATTCTGTGTGATTTTAAAGTTCACCTATTTTTTTTTTTTTTTCAACTAAACCAAGCCACCTTTCAGGCAAGTCATTTCATTTTCCCTGACCTACATCTCAGTTTCCCTATCAGCAAAATAAAAGGGCTGAGTTGGAAGATCTTTAAGTTCTCTTCCAACTATAAGAAACCATATACCAGCAACTCCATAAAGTTAATAAGCCCTGTAAAATAGAGTGAAATCATTTTTCTGAGAGATAGATATTAATACCATGTATTCTAAAAACAAATGGTGTGGACAGTTGAAACAATTATGTAAGTGAGTAAAGGAAAGCTTAAAATACTTGCTTTTGATATTTTCACCTGATGTGCGATGTATTGTAGAACAGTTGCCCACTTCTTAAATTTGTGGACCTCTTTCATTGTCATAGATAAATTTATGAATCACAATGGCAAAATTTAAAATATTTCATATTTTAATAACATGATAAAAATGATAATATTTTTAAATTTTGTCCATTTACTATAAAAGTTTACATATAAATTAATCCTAATAATGTTTGACACTATTAACCCACTTAGACATTCAACTAATTTAGCCATTTTCAATTTAATAAGCAGTGTAAGTACTCTGATTTACTTTAAATTGATGTAGCTTATATTATTTAACTTATTTTGAATTAATTTTTAAGAAAATAATCATTAATAAATTTTAAAATTACATATTTTACTTGGTTCAGGAACAATATAAAACTATAGATCAAAACTAATCACATTGGGACACCTGGGTGGCTCAGTGGGTTAAAGCCTCTGCCTTCGGCTCAGGTCATGATCCCAGGGTCCTGGGATCGAGCCCCGCATTGGGCTCTCTGCTCAGCAGGGATCCTGCTTCCCTTTCTCTCTTTCTGCCTACCTCTCTGCCTACTTGTGATCTCTGTCAAATAAATAAATAAATCTTTAAAAGAAATCACATTATAGCATCAAAAATACTGACAAAGTAACACCTATTTTTATGAGCTGAATTTTGAAAGTTTCTCTTAAAGCAACTAATAGAAGTCCTGTTTTATTTACACATGAGGAAATAAGAGAATATATCTAAGGCTGCTATGTCTTAGCACTTTTCCACACATAATATTTTACAGGAATAAACAGTCTTTCTTTCCAATAAATTAAAAACCAAAGGAGAAATAACTGTCACTGTATTTCCCCCTGTTCACCATATTCAGTTTCCAGAGATATACTGGGGATGCCACGTAAGACTTTTAAGCAGATAAAGGCAACTTGAAGATCTGCTGAAGGCAGCTTGGGGCTAACCTTGCAGGATTTTGTTTTTTTAATTTCAATAATAGTATCCCTCTATTTTCTATATTGAATCAACAGTCGGTATATGTTTAATAATTAACTTGAGTTTCCCAGTCTATCTATTGTGTGAATTAAGGAAGATTGCTTTCCACCCTTCTCTATCTTGAAACACTGCACATCTCCACAGCTGTGGACTCAGACTAACCCTCTCCCTATCCCCTCCCTTCCACCTCGGCAGAAGGACGGCATCCATTTTGTTAACTACAAGCCCAGGAGGCATTTTCCATACTTTCCTCTCCCCTAGATCCTACATCTAATACTTTTCCAAAAGCCCTATCTTTTTTTCCTCCCCAAATATCTCTTAACTATGTTCAGTCTACCTCCCTACAGTTACCACCATGGATTCGTTATTCCAGGTTTTGTTCATGACCTTGAGGCTCCCACTTTCCCTAACACTACAGGATCAAGATGCATCAAGTTCACTCTGCCTGAAAGCCTCCTCTTTGTCTAAGTCACGGTTCAGATTACAGACTTCCCTAAGGATCCCCTTTTCTCAGGAACTCCTGGACTGACCTCCCTGACTGAGTCAAGTCATTCTGTTATAGTCATCACCGTGCTAGGACATTTCTCTCAACAGGTATCACGAGGTATTCCTTCCCTCGTTCCTTTACCACATAATTACCTATCATGTGAGAGAAACAGTGACAAATAAATAAGCAAAGCCTCTGTCTCAGGAAGTTTACATTCTAGGATGGAGAAAGAAGCCATTACATAGGAGGACGGGTGGAAGGTATTTGCCCTATGGAAGGAAATATGGTGGAGAATTACTGTTTTACAGCTATGTGTGTGATTCTTTGATGCAAGTCTCCCTCGCACAGGAGACCCTAAAGACCACGCTTCACTTTTGTGAAGCCCCTGGGGACCACGCTTCGCTTTTGTACTATTCACATGAGTTCCTCCCATTTTTATCCACCACAACCACAAATTATGCTCCCAAAGGAGCAAAATGTCACTTAAAGCAAAGGGTACTTTGTTTATATTTTGATAGCTAAAATTCTTCATGGATCCTTTCCAAATAGAGGAAGAATTCAGAGCACTAATCATTAAAAAGAAAACTATGCCAGATTTTGAATGTGAGGAGAAAAATATAACCACTCTTTAAGTGCTCAGGGATAAATAATTGTCTAAAGATTATCTTTTTTTCCTCTCTTTTGTATGCCCGAAGTTTCACAGTGACACATACAATATACGTGGAGACATGCAGGGAGGAGCAGAGGCCATTTTAACATTTAGAATATTCTCTTTGGATTTTTAAATGTCATAATGCCTAAGACGAACGTTCTCAAATCCTAAACTAAATTAATTCTTAAAATTTTCCTCATCAAAAACAGGAAACACCTACTTCTAAGTGCATAATGTTGGACTTTATTATAATAGAGACTTAAGAAGCACAGGATGACTTTTCCAGACCTGTGCAAGATGAACTTTTGGAACTCTAAGGTGACAATTTCTAACTAGGCAGAAAGTTTGGCTCTTTTCTCTGAGAAACAGCAATTTCCTGCCTAGAGTCATGTAATTAAGGGGAAGCACTTTCTTTATGCCAGTGGATTTTGGAGAAGCTAAGAAGCAGTGAAATGAGAGCTCTACTGTTTGCATTTAGATACACATAGGCAATTCAGATTCTCTTAATCTGGGAATTGTGAGCCTTTCCACCAAGATGAAAATTTCTGCATTAAGCAAATATAAATAGGAAATCTCCTAGCATCATTAAGTGCTCACAATTCCTTAAAGTCACGGCCCAGTTAATCATTTACTTTTAGAATGTTTTCCTCCAAGAACAGGGCAATGTTTAATAATATTTTTTTAAATATCCAAAATATTCTCTCCTTTGCCTTTACACATTTCTTTTCCTATCACATGGAAACATGGCAATGAAATTAAATGAAAGAAAGAAGCATTATATGAATGGTTTACTTTCATATTTAACTTAAAATTTAAAAAACTCAGTAACATAAAGATGTGTGGGCAGTTGGCTCATTTGTATGCAAGTCACCTCCTATTACAATGAGCAACTATATGATGAACAAAGGAACTCCAGGCTCCAAGCCATAGCCCTTTCTTTTATCCAGTAATCCATACAACCAAACACACCAGGAAAACAAATAACTTCCACATTTCCTCAGAGTTTGTTCGATTTCTTCCGTTGGTTATTAAACACCGTCTGGACTCCAAGAACTGGCACACTTCTGGGTACATCCTCATTTTTTAAGAAAACCTACTGAGCACACTGTCCTTCCCTCTCCACAGGCATTGCTCACCCTGAAAAGCCCAATAGTAATTCCGCAGAAAGAATCAGAGATGGCCTTGGGCCATCACAAAAGAATCACGGGTTATAACACAAAGAGTTCTCATATTAGAGAAATGTGTTTGCATTTGTGGTTTTTCTGATGTCTTCAAATGAATGTTCCTACGTCACAACTGCATCAGTTTGGATGCTTTTTTTCCCTTTGGGTAAATGAACAAAGGGACATGTTCTTAGAGCTTGCCTCATAGAAATTAACTGCCGCTTTTCATCCTTGCCTTGTGTAGCTTTCTTGGGGTTACTCTGTTTTCTTATACTTCCTTCCATAAGCTAATATGAATCTAAAAATTATTACTAATTTGGTGCCTTAAAGAGAGTAGGTAGTTGGAAAGAGGGCTTAATCTACAGTGGGGCCCTGAGGACATTCACTTAAAAAAACGTTAAAGGAGGAGAGAAATTAGAGACATATGCTAGAGTAGACCACTCATGGAAGTGATGTCCTCCTGATCAACTATTCTCATTATTCACCATGTACATGAACTTTTGGAACGTCACTGATTGAGGTACTTAGCAGCATTAATTAACTTTATCCTTTTGGACTTGCCCAGAAAATTCAATATTCAAAACACAAATTTCCTCAGTTTCGGTTTCTAATCATACAATTTTCTGCATCAATCCAAATCTCAGAGCATCCAGTCTCATACGTTTAGGCTTATACAAATGAATGGTAAGGCTTACAAACTGGCTGAAAGAGAATTCCCATCAAATGTCAACCAGGCCACAGAGACGAACAAGTCTCCATTTGTTAACAAGCTGCATACAGTCCGACAACTGAAAGTTGGAGAAGAGGCTTCCACAAGCCTGTTCATGATAGCACCGTATTAAAATATAAAGAAAACAGAAAAAAATTATGTGTACGCATTTTTAGATAAGAAATGAAAACAAAAGGTACTTACACTTTTGCTCCGAGAAAGCAAATCACAGGTATTTCTTTTCATGGTGGTGCTTCAGGTAATTCAAGCGGACAATAGTTGTTTCCAATGTCACTGCTTTCACTGCAACAATTATCCACTCAAAAGCCAAATGGCATTCTGAAGAGAAAAGCAAGGAAATGTTTAATCAAGTATATGATTAACACATGTACTTCCAAATGCTATCTTAGACTAGGACAGTAATTCTTAAATTATTCAGCACAACAAGCTAACATGGTGCAGTGTTTAGAGCCATAAAAGTCCACACAAGCGGCATTTCCAAAACAGCTTTTGTTAAATGTAAGTTAGAGATTTCAAACACCATCTGTTTTCCATTAAATATTCAAGTCTACATTACTAGTGGCTTAACAAAAATAGGTACGGTAGCCACAATTTACACTTACATGTATGAAATGAAGATGCATAGTGAGCCGTGGGCATGGTGATTCTGGCTGGTACAGCCGGGGACCCCTCAGTTTTCCACTCAGCATTCACTAAGTAAGGTAACCTTGTCCACCACCAGAGGGATCTGACTACATCTGAAAGCCCTTTGACCATAGCATGGTGGCCTCCCGTTTCATCATTAGCAGTAATAAACAGTATAGTGGTTCTTCAGCAAATTTAGTAAGTTCTCTAATCTTTGGGTTCAAAGATGTTGCAAGAAACGGTGGGGAGAAATAGTTTACCAAGTAGAGCAACAACTACGATTGCTAAGAATATCCCAGAGTAGCTGCCACTTGAATGACATGATAGCCTTATTACCTTACCTCCACTTCCCACAAGACATTAAGAGGAAGATTCTGTTTTTCGTGTTGAAGGATGAGCAAATACAATAGCTCTCAGAGTTGTGTTCATTCTGATATTCAGCTGAATCTGGGCATGATTGACATCATCACTGGGAATATTTGCATGTGGGCTGAAATGCCTTTTGGGCAAGAAGTCACTCTAAGAGAATGGGGATAAGGCGAACAGACTTGACCGAAACACAAAAACGCTGACACTGTAGACGGAGGCTAAAACAGGGGGGACAGACCAACTCTAACAACAGCATGTATTCCATCATTTAGATTTACTCTAAGTTTCTCATAAGACTTGTGCCTGAGGTTTAGGGAAAAGAGTAACAGTAAGCAAGGTCTGAAGGAGTTTGTTTAACTGAAATGATGGGAAAAATACCAAAGTGCAGGATAGTGTGAATTATATTTTCAAAAATATAGTACATTCAAACAAAGCAACTATATATACTTTACAAAACACACCAAACACATGCAAGGAGGGAACACAACATCTCTCTGGGCCCTCAGCTACCAGGGAAGCCACTGGTCCCTCACACCAGTGCACAGGGCTCTCCAGAATCCTGCCGTGGCACACTCTCAAGGCCCAAAGACTCATTTTGAATCCCTGTCAATCACCCCTCAAGACTTATGAGACTAAAAGGCAGATACTTCTAGGGAGACCAGAGATCCCACAACAGCAAGGAAGAGCTAGAACCAGAGAAATCCAGTTTATCACTGCTAAGAATATCCCAAGTCACAACTTGGGAGATCCAAAGGACACTGAAATACAAAGTCTTCTTCTAGGGTTCAAAAAATGTTTGCCCGAGGTTAAATAAAAATGCATAAATGAAAAGTGACTTTATAGGATAAATATGGTTTCTTTGAGTATGTGAAGATTATTTTTCAGGGAGTAGGGGCTGGAAGAAAGAGGGGATCCACAAATGGAAAGTTCTCGACAAGCATACCTCCAGGGCTTTAGCCACATTTCTCAGTGGGTTTTAATGCCCTTCATTTTATAAGTTCTCAGAAAACATGAAATTATATAACCAACCTTGAGTCCATTTAAGAAGTGGACAGAAATAATATAAATAGAACTAAATATTCCACATCTAGGAATAAAATACAATCTAACTAAATGCTGGGGGAAGCTTATACACTGTCAGAGAAAAATACATTCAAAATCTTTAATGACTCACTCAGTAATTAATGAGTACTCTTAGGGGCAACCAGGGAATAGTCAGTCGCCCCTAGTGGGCTAGTAACTCACTGGTTTTAAATTAACAAATCAGTCAAATCAGACGAATCATGGAATTGACCTGGTAAGGCTTGCTGAATTCATCAAGTTTTTAAACAAATTTGCCTCGATACCACTTAAAGACTTCTCTATAGGAATTTGGGACTTGTGGATTTGGAGGGAGGCAAATGACTATAACTGAAATTTGACTGTTGTTGGGCTGAGCTTTCTCAGCCTATATACTTGGAGGCAGTGTGGCCTGGCTACAACAGTATGGACCTTGAAACCAAAGAGGCATAGGATTTGAAACTAAAGAGGTTAGGATTTCAGCTCTCCAAGGGCATTCTGTGTAGTTTTCAGCAAATTACTTAACCTTACTGTTTTCGAGATCTGCAAAAAGGTGATCATACTCATGTGTGCTTTGAGTTCAAATGACCTGATGTGTATAAAATAATGTCTAGAAGAATGCTTAGCTCACATTATCACCATCACCATCATCATCAGCCTTCATTGCTACCTTTTTCTTCTCTCAGTACCAAACGACAAGCACCAACAATCCATTCTTATTTTTCCATTTAAAAGTGTTCAACTCCATCAGATAAGACAGAACTAAGCAAATATACTTTCAAATAAATGGTAATGAATAATGTATCAGTTAAGGTCCCAGGAATAAATAGCACACTCATATTAAGACATTTAAGAAGGGGTTAGAAAAGAGATTATTAAAGAAGATGACAATGGGGGAGGCACCTAGATGGCATGGTTGGCTAAGCATCCAGCTCCTGGTTTGGGCTCAGGTCATGATCTCCTGGTCCTGGGACAGAGCCCTGCATGGTATCTGGCTCCACGCTGAGTGAGGGGTTTGCTTCTCTTCCCCTCTCTATCTCCCTCTGACCTTCTCCCTGACTCGTGTGTGCATGCATACGCATGTGCTCTCTCTCTCTCTCTCTCTCTCTCTCGCTCGCTCAAATAAATAAAACCTTTTTTAAAAAGAAAGATAAGAGCAGGGTAAAGAAATCTACAAATGATAGTGATCGTGAATAAAGGACAGTAATAATGGAGTTTTTATCGCCCCCAAAAGGGACAAGGGTAGGGCACAGATACCTAGGGGGAGAGTGTCATGGGGTAAGCTGCCTTGAAAAAGGTTATTCCCTGGGACATGGCTAGTCTCAGCTGACCCAGAAAGGAAAGAGATAAGGAGATGAATGTGCTCTCATTCTCCTCTGATCTTCTGATCTCCTGCTGGGACTCCCCACTGGCCAAATGCAACAGAGCCAGAGGGCAAAGGAAGCTGCTGCTGTCCACCTCACTGAGCTGAGACAGAAAGCATCCCAGAGCGGGGTGGGGAAGAGAGCAGAGCGGGAGACGCTCCACACAAATGGGATCTGCAGCCCAGGAAGAGGATGGCACTTCTCTGCTCCTTGCATCCTAAGAAAAATATCAGATTGCACTTTTCTGCTCATTTCATCATAAGAAAAATATCATTTATCTTTCATCTTCCTGATAAAACTATGAGGTAGATACCATTAATGAATTCTTCCCATGGCACAAAAGAGGAAATCAGCTCCAAGCACTGAACTGCCGAGTAAATAGCAAAATCAGGATTCCAACCTGATTTGTCAGACTCCAAAGTCCATGTTTTTGTCTAGGCTGCCATCGTGCTTCGCAGCCAATATCCGGCATGAACCAATGCATTTTAATGATCAACAAATGGTAACCTCTGCAAATACCAAAGCTGTGCCCAAACCAAATAATGTTTGATAAAAGAAAAAAAGGAGGTTTACTCTCAGGAAGGCAGTTATTTAGCTCCTACGAATTCCTCCCTCAGCAAAGATAATGCCATGAGGCAGCACAAACGCTTGCTCCCTCCAGGGGCACTAAACAGAAAACCAGGTGAGAGAACACTCACACATGCAATTTCATTACTATAGGAGTTCCCACATGAAAGTTAATTAGGGAGAAGGAAGAGACAGCTCCTGCAGGGAGAACACGTTAAAAATAGAGAGGAGGTAGGGAAGATAGACGGTGCTGCAACATTCAGAGAAAGAATCTGAGCTCTAGCACCTGTATAAATTTTGTGGCTTCGATGAAAGGATAAGAGCATGAAGACAGGCTCTTTCCTAGAGATTAAGGTTTTAGAGAGTGAAAAATGCCCCGAACTGGGCATCAGAAGAAGTTCCACTTACAGCAATGTGACATATACACAAGCTGAGTGATATTAGGAAAATCCATTCTCTTTCTTCCTCCACCAGTGGCTTGCTTCTCTGTGAAGAGGAGATAGCATTATCTCCACAACCCACCTCATAAGGCTGTCATGGGGATCAATTAGATAGCGTGTCGAAAAGTTTTCTGGAATCTATCAAGTTCCCTGCAAATGTAAGTTGCATCTATTCATTGAAACATCAGATGTGCCAATACAGGGAGACCCTCTAAATATGACTGAAAAGGTTCTAATTACTTACAAATGTTAGAGAGATGACTGAATATAGTTTATGTATTTTAAAGAAATTTTTTGTTCTTTATTCTTTTGTAATTCATATTTTTTCTCCTACATTATAATTAATTTCATGTAGTGACTGCTGAATTATAAAATCATTCAGATGAATTAATTTTAAAAAACCTACACATTTATTGGGCATCATGAACTGGCCAAGTGTTCTGCTAAGCTCTCAGATAACCTCCAAACTTTCTAGATTCAGAGCAGAAGGATGGTGCAGATACCGTTGCCTATGAATGATCAAAGGATAATCAGTTAGTCTCCTCTTCACCACCTCAGCAAGATCTGTTTTTCTAGGACTGTATAAAATACACATCAAAATGAAATCAGGATAGGGTGCCAGGGTGGCTCATCGGTTAAGCGGCTGCCTTTGGCTCAGGTCATGATCCCAGGGTCCTGGGACTGAGTTCCACATCGGGCTTCCTGCTCAGCAGGGAGTTGACTTCTCCCTCTAGCCCTCCCCACTGTTCATAAATGCACTCTCTCTCTCTCTCTCCCTTCCTCTTAGATAAATAAAATCTTAAAAAAAAAAAAAAAAAAAAAAAAAAAAAAAAAAAAAAAAAAACCAGGATAGACAGTCTCTTTCCTGGATTAGATTCTAATCTAAAAAGAAAAATAAGTAGATATGACACATATTTAAAGAAAAGTAAGTTTGATCACTGTAAAAGATAACCCCAAGTACAATAAAAATGACTCAATTTATCAAGGATTGTCCACCAAAATATGTGCAAACAAGAAACCTGGTGGTAGCAATTTAAGAGTTAAATGTTCAAAAAGTTAAGGGAGAAGATGCATATGAGTCAAAAACAGACTTTTGATGAGGTTTGAGTTAATGCCATATGCCCTTAAATGCCCACTAATTTGCCCCATCCACACATAAGATAGGTAGCATGAACTCTTGCCCCAGTGTCCTGTGGCTAGATCTGTGCAGAGACAAAGGAAGAAAAGGCCCTGGTACTTCCTTATACCATCTGAAGTTCTGACTTAAGAGAAAAGAGTCCTTCCTGGTCTAGATCTGAGGGTGACCAGAGAGTTTCCTGCCTATTTATACCCTGCCTCTTTTCTCCAGCATGCCCAGTGAAAGATGTCCCTTATCTGAGCTCTGGCTAGAACTTACACAATTTGAGATATACAAAGAGCTCATGGCACACATGAGGAAACCAAGGCACAGGAAGATAAGCAATTTGCCTGAAATCAGGGGGCTATGTAGAACAACACAGAAATAAACTTGAGATCTCCACACTCTCCTGCCCAGACCTCTGTTCAGCTAGGGATGTCGCCTTATGCACTGATTTTCCTAAAACCCACTCTACAGGATGACGCAGAGCTATCTGTCAGCATGCCCAGCAGAGTTCAACAACTTAGTTCTTGCTGAATTTCGTAAAATCTGCTTCTGACACAGGGATGGCCCTTTTTAGTGAGGTTGTAGCTTGTGCTACCTCACAGAAGCCAGGGCGATGTACCTCAACAAGAGGGGCCAGGTGACCTGAGACTTAGAAGTTTAACGTGACTTTACCTAATGGTCTGTTCCCAACACAAACCTTTCACCCTAATCTGAATGGTCTAATACCTCCAACAACTGTGACATGTTCATTTCCATCTCCTGGCCCTCAATGGGCATTCTTAAGATGTTCTTCTATTGTTCAACTTTTTGAACTTTTCTGTTCTTCAAAGTCCATGAAGTCCTTCTTTCTAAAATGAGAGTTGCCCTGCTACCCCAAGTCACACAGCTTTCAACTTCCTCTGAGTTCCAAGAGTAAAGGCTATCTTGTGCCATGATATCAACTACTATCTTGCGGGTTTTCTCTAACTGCTTTATGGGTTTAATCTCTGCTTCTTCAGTTGAGGGTTGAATAAGTCACATTTTACAGTTTTTTTCATACTATGAGTTATACAATTATAAAATATGAATGCCTCGGGTTAAGAGAAACTCATCACCATTCTTTTGCGTTCTCCACGGGGCTCAACAGAGTGTTGAGCTCCAGCAACCTCTCAATAAAATATATTTAAAAAGAGAAGTATAAGTCCATTAAAAACCATTTTAATTAAGAAGTGGTACAAAATTTGAAATAAAATTTGTCCAAGTGTGGAAAATATTCAATTTCAATATTTGTCAAAGAAATGAAAATTAAAATCCCAACATTTTCATTTGTCTTGCCTACCAATTAGCAAAATTCAATTTTTTTTAAATAAAATACTTGATAATGCTGTATATATGATGAACTATGCAATTCACCATATATTGCTTATCAGCTTTGAAATGACATAAGTCTTGGGAAAGAAATTTGATACTAAATATCAAAACCAATAACTGTATTGTGTATTTTTTATAGTAATTTGGAAAAACAACCTGAAATATAGTAAGTGCTTTACATGCAAATGTGTTTGCAACAATGCTACTTAGAGTGATGAAAATTTAAAAACAGTTTAGGGATGCTTAGGTAGCTCAATTGGTTAAGCATGTTACTTCAGTTCAAGTCATGATCTTGGGATCCTGGGACTGAGCTCCACATTGTTTTGGGCTCCTTGCTTCTCCTCTTTTTACCCCACCCCAGCTTGTGCTCTCTCTCTTTCAAATAAATGAAATCTTTTTAAAAATAAAATAAATAAATAAAAATAATTTAGATTTCCAATAGTAATGGAAGAGCTAAATAAAATATGAGAAATCTCATGATGTACTATACAATTAAAAATATACACTGTATAAGACATTTTAATTACATGGGAAAATATTTTTGCTGGAGCATTAAATGACAAAAGCAGGATTAAAGTTGTGGTACAGCATATTCCTATAAAAAGTTATGCACAGAGAAAAGACTAGAAAGAAATATAGGAAACTATTAGCTATATGTAGGTTTTAATATTAAAGATATTTCTATTTTTCTTTCTATAATTTTCAGCTTCTTAAATTTTCAACATTTGGGAAAAATAAACAATTAAAAGTCAAATGAAAAGAAAGTAACTGAATGAATTTGGAACAACTCATTAATCCTCTTTTCCTACTTCAGAGCATCCATTAAATGGTAAACTTCTGTTGGTGTGATTGTTCTGGGAGGTTAGTGGTTTTTACATCCATTTATTTGAGTATTTGTTTTTATATGCCCAACTATGCTATTTTATACAAAGTGTTAGACTTTGCCTTTTGGGAATCTATGGACGGGGAAAAGACTTACTTGGAAAGAAATGGCCAACATTAAGTTCTCGCTCACTGACCCTACTATTTCTTTCTCCATTTGGATGTCTGTTGACCTCCCTTTTTCTTTTGATCCCAGTAATAGTGACACACACACACACACACACACACACACACACACACACACACCTTCAGTCTCTGCTTCATCCAGAAAATTAGTTACTGAGATTCCCCTATGTTAGTTTCCAGTAATGGAAAACACATCAAACTCAGACAAATGTCAATTTTGAATCCACAAGAGACATGGGTTTTGTCAGACCAAGAAGAGCTCAATCCACAAAATACTTTCATTTGCATTAAAAATTAGGAAATGAGCATGGACGAGGAACTGTTTGTCACAATTTGCAATAAATATACTCATAAAATAATAAATTAACTGTTAAACTCTTTACCTCAGTTTAGCTTTTGAGTGTACCTTTTCAGTGTATCTTTTGGGTGGTTTACAGCCTCTTCTTAGTATCTTGCTGAACATTCTATCAAACATTGCATCTCAGCTTCCTGTCTCACCCCATCTCACTTTCACTTACCTCCTTGAGAGGATGAAGCATTTCTTGTGTGTAGAGTTGTATCTTCTACCCACTCTATACCTTCCTTCCCTCTTTCTTCTCTAACTGGCCCTCTTTCCTCAAACTCTAAATAATATCTTAATCTCTCTTCTGGTTAAAACATCCTCCTTAATCCTTCATTCTCTTCCCTCCAAAGGTTATTCTTTCTCTCTATAATCAGATGATTTGAACAAAATTTCTATTAAACTCAATTTCTCAACCTCTTTATTCTGACGTCCACCCCTCATACCACCATAACCTAGTTTTACTCCTTTTACACTTCAATTTCTTTCTCTAACATTTCTAGACCACCATAGTGCCAGATATAACAAGCACTTCCCAAATTCTCTGACTAGAATTCCCTACTATAACATCATCCTCGTTCCTTCTAGAAACTCTATCCTCCTCTCTCTTTTGTGATATCACTCTCTGCCGGCTCTGATGGCTTGACCTCTCTCTACCTCACGGAGTCTTCTTTGGTCCATCTCTTAACCATGAATGATACAACTGTTCTCAGTCTTTATCAATGCTTCTCAAACATGAGTGTATATCAAAATTAGTACAAACTGTTGACCCTCCACTAAATGAATCAGAACCTCCAGGATATGAAAGAATCTGCTTTTGACAAATTGTCCATATGATACTCATGAAGCTTTCAGAGTACATGTTGGCTGACTGGCACTTGGGAATCTCTGGTCTATATTACATGCCCAAGCAATCTATTAGTTTTATTGTCTAGCCATATGTATTCTAATATATGCATGTTATTCATACACACACACACACATACACACACACACACACATACACACACACACACATATATATATATATTCACACACATTTGATACCCTCACTTCTCCTGAGCTTCAAATTTGTACATTTCTATGACATCACTTGGAAGACCCAAAAGCATCGCAAATACAACATGTCCATATATGAACTCAACCTTCTTTCTTTCTTCATTCCCAAATAGGTTCTTCCTCTTACCCTCTCTCTCTCAGTTAATGGTACCACCATCCACTCAGGCAATCAAGACATACTCTTGAACACTTCCCACTCCCTGATCACAAATATTCAATCCATGATCATGCTCTGCTAGAGTATCTGGCAAACATCCCTCAGCTCTATCCTCTCCTTGAACTCTAAGAACACTACTCCCTTTCAGATTTTTATCCACATCATTTCTGTAGGTGCCTGCTAAGAATTCTCATCATCAGCACTGCCTACTTGCCCCTCCACACAACACATTTCACACACTTGTTATACTGAACCATTTGCAGCTCCCTACATACTCTGTGTCATTTCCCACCTCCATGTCCTTGTTGTTGATTTTCCCCCCTCCCTCTTCCCCATATCTACTTTCTTCTTTACCTGGCTACTCCTGCTTTAAGGCTCACCTGAAGTGTCAAGTTCTCTTTGATGAGCTTCCTGATTCCCCAACATCCCCAGCCTCACCCCCAGTGCCAACCTGAACCAATGCAGCTGATTTCTACTTCCATTAAGGCTGCATGGATGCCCTCAACAGTGTATTTGTCAAATTAAACCAAAAAGATCCCTCTCACTGCCACTGCTACCCAGGACTCTAAGACTCTTGAAGGTAGAAAATGTTTCATGTTTGAATAGGCAATCACAACTTCACATATGCTCAATAAATTTTTAGTGAACTGTGCCAAATTGAACTGCTTCCCTTGGCTAGAATTACAAGAAAGAGTGCACATTTTGTCTTTAGACGAAGAAGAATCAAATATTTTCCTTTGTAGTTTATACTCATACAAAACCATCCTCCTATTCCCTTCCCCTATTCCACAATGATAACAGTAGTCCCTCTTACTCATTTACCAGGCCTCTACTAGGCACTCGAGGCATGAAATGAGCTGTGCCAGGGTCCAGGGATGTAAAGATAAACATGATAAAATCTCTCTCCACCAGGAACTCAGAGAACAGTCGGGGAGAGAGACAAACAGTACAATGCACTAAGAGCTCTGATGGAGGCTCAGAATAGCTGGTGAGGGACCCAGAAGAAGGAGAAAGTGATTCATACACCTAATGGCCTCAAAGCCAGTTCTGAGTTATTCCGCTCTTGTGAACACTTTGCTTTAAGTTATTCAACTGCCATTTCATATACTGATGTTTTTCCCCAAGTAGAAGGAAAGCAATATGAAAGGAGAGACTGGCAGTTCCTTTTATCTCTTGCACATCTGGTCAGATATCTGTCCCTGCAGAGAGATGGCTGGAGAATTCCACACCCAGAAAATGTTCTGTAAAGGCCTGTCAAATGAATAATGTGCAGGTGATAACCCTTACATAAGAGAACACCGGCCACTTTTGATTGCAGTACAAATTTATTATAAAATACTCGACATTTTGGAAGATAAAAGTCCATGTCGCTCCCAACATAGCCCAATTCTTCACTTCCAAAGGTACGGAAATGCCAAAACACCCACTGTTTCAACACTCACCCTTGACCAGTATTTCAAAACAGTCCAGCTGAGTCGTTCAACAGCAAATAAATTACATTTCTTTTTGGATTCCATGCTTTGTGGCTTTTCCCCCCAACCTGAAATAATCGTAGCTCTCCAAAACACAACTCTTCACCCTAAATAAAAGGCTAGAGACTTTCCAATTCATCTCTCATAAATGGAGAATCTGTTTCTTGAGCATACCTTGCTCTGGGTTTAGCTGCCTGCTGCAGTGAGGAAAGTTACAATAGAAACTTCTTTTCAACAACTTTCCTAACCATATCCCTTCCACTCCCTCATTATGGTGCCCTTCCAGGCCTGGTCAGTGGGAGGTGACTAGAGTAGTTTTGTTGTGTGAATCATAGGACAGCAGGGTCCCTGGTCTGCTGGCCTGGGGCCAAGATGGAAGGAGCCTCTGGCTTGTGTCATCCACAGCTAAGTTATAACAGATCCATTGAGAGCCTCAGGACAAAACCCCCTATGTCATCATGAGGGAAAACAAAATGATGGCAAGACAATCCAACCTCTGGCTTAAGCAGTCACTATCTATGAAGGAAGGCAGAGTTCACTGAAGCGATGAGGCTTTTTTTTTTTTTTCCAATTCTTTTGTGTCCCACATCAGACGAAAGTAAAAGCCTACCCTCTGAGGACTTCTAAATTTGAGAACATTATAAATGGAGTTGTCATGAAAGGCTGTGGGCTGTATACAGACTGGAGTCTACAAGTCATGCATTACCGAATCCCAGTCGGTACACTCCACCATGGGATGGGCTCAGTTGTAAAAGATGGACTATTCTATCCCACTAGTTAAAAACAAGAAAAATGCAATATGGATAATGGATCAGTTGATGATAGGTAGATAAATAGACAAACAGATAAAGAAAGAGAGGGGGGGGGAGCTGGGGAAAGGAAGTGAAGGAGAGAAAGGGAGAAGTCTCCAAGTCAAAGATTTTGGATTTTATTATGCACAACTTTCTCAATCTAAGCTGTAGAAGCAAAACCATCATCTCTAACGTAAACCTGATCTTTTCAGAACTTCCTTTTTTTTTTTTTTTGACTTTTAATTTTTTATTTTTTATAAACATATATTTTTATCCCCAGGGGTACAGGTCTGTGAGTCACCAGGTTTACACACTTCACAGCACTCACCAAAGCACATACCCTCCCCAATGTCCATAATCCAATTGGACAGCCACATGCAGAAAAATGAAATTGGACCATTTCCTTACACCACACACAAAAATAGACTCAAAATGGATGAAGGACCTCAATGTGCGAAAGGAATCCATCAAAATCCTTGAGGAGAACACAGGCAGCAACCTCTTCGACCTCAGCCGCAGCAACATCTTCCTAGGAACAACGCCAAAGGCAAGGGAAGTAAGGGCAAAAATGAACTATTGGGATTTCATCAAGATCAAAAGCTTTTGCACAGCAAAGGAAACAGTTAACAAAATCAAAAGACAACTGACAGAATGGGAGAAGATATTTGCAAATGACATATCAGATAAAGGACTAGTGTCCAGAATCTATAAAGAACTCAGAACTTCCTTTTAAAACAAACCCACCTCTTTGTTCTTTAGTTAGCTGCTTCCATTTATCAATTAGCAATGAATCCTGCTTCTTATTTTCCTGCAAATTCTACATTTGTGACTAGCTCCCTTGAAAAACCTTACAACTCACTTATTTTAATAAGTCCCTATTGACCTAATAATATTATTATTTTAGATTACATGGTATAAATGAGAATTTAAAGAAAATAAACCAGTTAAAGATAAAAAGAGACTGGGGCAGTTGGTAGAGCCTCGTGCAGAGCTTACTTAAGGCAGGTGATGAAAGTTTTTCTAATGAGGCTTCACCAGAACAACTTTTATCCTGAAAACAAGTAACTCAGTACCCTCAGGCTATCATTTCTCCCTGATTAACAATTGCTACCCAAGGAGTCATACCCTGCAGATTATATGACTAGAAGAAAAACAAGGCAGAAAATGAAAGTTCAATGTTAATTGAAAGAAACATAAACAAGGAAATTAACACAACAAAGAAGCCAAAGACAAGAAATAAAACTCAAACTTCTCAGTGCTCCCCCTTTTAGGAAGTGACAATCCATTAGCATCCTTCAAGGGGATGAGCCCACTGTGGAAGCATTATTAACACACACAGGGAAAACTGCATGCCCTTCAGTTTTAGCTGGAGCCAAGGAGCAAATTTTTAATCAAAGATAAAATGCTGTTGTCTTTTTATGTTAAAATTAAAACAACAGTGGAAGAGACGCTGGACAAAGAATCTGAATCTTCTTTTCTGTTCAAGAATTTTACTTCTTTACTATTTCATGATGGGTGTTAAAAGTAACAAACGACAAAGTCAAGATGTATTAAAGCAGAAATTATAATACCCTTCTGCCCTGGGGCAGTCATTTTTTTTTTAAGATTTTATTTATTTATTTGTCAGAGAGAGAGGGAGAGAGAGAGTGAGTGAGCACGGGCAGACAGAGCGGCAGGCAGAAGCGGAGGGAGAAGCAGACTCCCTGCCGAGCAAGGAGCCGGATGTGGGACTCGATCCCAGGACGCGGTGATCATGACCTGAGCTGAAGGCAGCCGCTTAACGAACTGAGCCACCCAGGTGTGGGACAGTCATTTTTTTTTTAAAAGATTTTATTTATTTATTTATTTGACAGAGAGAAATCACAAGTAGATGGAGAGGCAGGCAGAGAGAGACAGAGGGAAGCAGGCTCCCCGCCGAGCAGAGAGCCCGATGCGGGACTCAATCCCAGCACCCTGAGATCATGACCTGAGCAGAAGGCAGCGGCTTAATCCACTGAGCCACCCAGGCGCCCGGGACAGTCATTTTTGACATATTCTTTCTCTTTCTTATTCAGTGGACACATGGGAAACAGAATCAAGTCAACCCTCAGGAGAATACTCTTGTTTTTAAAACTGTTTTCCTCCTTATGAAGGGGTCTTTAGTTCACTCCATTCCAAAAGAAAGGATTTTAAGATATCACCTGAAGAAGAGGAATTTACACTATAAAAGCTTATTCAGAGAAGAATAGGAAAAGAACAAAATGAACTAGTGGAATATTAGGAATTTGGAATTTTCTGATTTTGTGACCTTTAGGGAAGTAATGCAACCCTTGTGAATGTCCATATCAATGTCAATGTCAGTATCTATTCTGTTGGGTGTAGTTGACAGCCAACTACAATAGCTAGAATGTCAATATCCAGGAAACTACTGAAACCAATACTTCAAAGCCATGGTGTAGACTAAATGATGGACTGATGGTCAGAACATACTAAGCAGCATGCCTACGTGAAAAAAGGGATTCCGTAAACGTTAACTTCATTTCACTTTGTTCACCCTTTACTGGAGTAAGCAAACACTGTTTTCTTAGGAAGCTTGGATTTTACTAATGTTGCAAAAGTGTTTCATTAAAAATGGACTTTCCCTAGGATTGTTATTCTACAGTCACAATGACAAAGAATGAGGACCCTGTCCTAATTCTCAGGAGGCTCAAATGTCGTGCAATATATAATCTTTCATTTCTGTGTCTGAGCCTAAGTCCTTCCATGGCCTTTTCTAAGGTCAAATGAATGTTTCAAATCTTATTTCAGAGGTCTGAAATCCTTTTCACTCTGATACTTCCTTCCTCAAGTACTCCGTGAATGAGCTTTAAAATGAACTCCATCACTCTTCCAGCAAGAAATTAATTGTAAAACCCACTCTCAGCTGCTAGCATTCCGCAGCTTTCAAGTTTCTTAGCGAATCTGAAAGCCCCTGAGTGTACAGAAAGGACAAGCAGAGGACCCTGATGCACAGAAGAAAACTCACCTCTGATTAGCATGATCCCCATGATTACCCAATAACTGTTCAGAGCCTGGTTGCTCTAATTGGAGCCTGTGCTGAATCACTGCCATTCATGAAGTACCCATCTGGCACCTGAAATTAGATTTTGTTCCCTCTTCATTTAATGGTGATGAGTGATGGAGGTACATAACAGCAAAATCCCTTAAAGATTACTCTGTTAATAGATGAACTTCTTAGTGAAAATGGAAAAATGGCATTTCTTTTCTAAAGATCTGGCTATCTGTTATCACCCAATGGTTTATTAGCTCCATTTTTCAAAAGGACAATCATACTGGGGATGATTGAAATGCTGGAGTTTTATCGTTAAAAATCTCTTTAATTCACTGAAGAAGTAATATAAGTTAAAGTGTATAAGTTACAAAATAAAACCAGATTTAATGTCTGAAGTGTAAGTAGTCAAAGGCAAGAAATTTGGAGTAAAAAGGGTATTTAAGTTTCCAGGCCATCTAAAACCTTGCCATCTGGAAATGATGTCGTGCCATACCATACGGTGCCATCTCAGAGACACTGCCATTGATCATTCTATTCCCAACTATTACTAGGCAAGTAGACCCTTGAGCCAACTACAATAGCTAGAATTCTTCATCTTTTTTGTGGGACACCAGCTTATCACTTATACTTAGCATAAACCACTCCATTACAATATTTCAGAACCTTAACATCTTAATACTATTAATTAAAATTATAATTTATCCTTAGCCATTCAGCTTTTAAGGACCATGACTATCCTTGCTGTGTTACTAATTATATGACTTTGAGCCATTTGCCTAACCTCTCTTTCTATCTGAGTCTCTTCACCTGTAAACTAGAACTACAATATCCTGCTTTATGCTGTTGTTGGAAAGAATCCAAATTTCCTAGAGATAAAGCACTAGAAACCGTGGTAACACAAAGGAAGCACTCATCAAATGTGAAGTGTCATCATCCTAGTTCTTTCTTACTCTTGAGAAATTATAATCCGTTTACAGTGAATGCACAGTAAGCATATAATGGAGGCCACTGTTTTGACAATAACTATCTAACGTGTTTTCTATTCACTCTACATCAGGTTGCTCTGAGACAGCCCCCTTCCCCTGCATTAGTTAAATCAATTACTTTAGCCTGGTGAGGAAGCAGAGAACTTGTTAAAACCCTGGCTATGCTGAGGGAAAAATGAATCCATTCTACACTCCAGAAGGGACACACCCCTACCGCTGAATTTCCTCCTATCCACGTAGGGCAGAAATACTGCTTTAGGTGGAGTGGGAGTCCAGGATACCACCCAGAAGGCTCCTTCAGGGGCTGAGTGACACTGAAGGTAACTTAGAATTCCCATATGCCCCCCCCGTGGAAAAGAGGGATGACTGACAGTGAGGGGATGAGTTAAGACTTGCAGCCTCTTTCCCCTGAGGAGAACCACAGTCCCAGCAAGGGTTGGGGGCCTGCCCGTGGGCAAAGACAGCTGAGTTCCCTAAAAGTCATTCTTGTTCTTTGCTACGGGAAGAGGACACTGAAAGAGTACTAAACCAGTTTTAGGCCCTTCAATAATGAAGGCCAGAGGGACCTAGAGCCCATCCATGCACAGATGAGTGATATAAAAATACTCAACTGTGAACCAAAGTCACCTTTCCCCGATGCTATGAGGACACTGATAAGTCTATTATTATAATTACAAACATGCAGCAGGCATTCACTGTGTGCCAGGCAATGTTTGAATCACTTGAAATAAATGAACTCATTCAATTCCCACAAAATTCTATAAAATAGCTACTATTTCAATGTCCAATTTGTAGACGGGAAAAAAGGAGACAAAAAAAGATTATATAAACAGTTCAAGATGAAATGGTTACCAAACTGTGAACCCAGGAAACAGAAGTTTCCTCCTGTACTCAAAAGCCATTCTGGGTTGTTAGGGAAGTGGTAAGAACTAAAGGAAAAGGAGAAAGACAATCTTGATCTAGAGGTAAACTTTGAATTCCCTGAATACTTGCACAACAGAAACCACATTTAATCCCTAAAAGAACTAAAATTAAGGGTTTTTTTCACCCTTAATTTGCTGCCTGCAGAGCTGGACAGTGATGGTTTGGAAAAGGTGCAGCGACAGTACCGCTAAGAGCTGTCAGGTAGATTTCCCTAACTGGGGATGAGTAGTCCTAGATCTAGAAGATTGATTATAGAAAATAGACCACAGTGTTTCTATAACTAAACTATATAGTGAGTAAATTCTGTCCCGATTATAAATGTTAGCCAATGTCAGTGCACCAAACTTCCAATATAAGATAGAAATTTCACCCCATGTATATCATTCTTCTTGCTCCCAAATTCACTTTGAAGCTACCAAAGAAGTGTAGCAATAGGAAAATCAAGGAAGAATGCCATCAAGTCAGGGAATTTCCTGTAAAACAGCCCACAGGAGCCAGAATGCCCATGAGTCTATAGAGTCTATATCATGAGAAGAATCTAATAAGAAGAAATCTATTGATAAAATTCATCATATCAATAGATCACAGAAGACTCCTCTCTAAAAATGTCTAAAAAAATGTGGAAAAACCCCAACATAGAGTTCTGATTCTTATGCTTTAATGAAACAAGAATATAAGACATATCATCCTTAAATAGCCAATGTCTTGTTTAGGGATGAAAGATTGGAGACATGCCCTTTAATGTCAGGAGCAGAAGAAGGACACACACAATTACCACCCATAGTTAACAATGTGTTTTAAACTATTAGGTAGTAAATACTTAAAAAGTCATATTTATTGAAAAAGAGGAGGCAAATCTGTAATTATGTTAAAGAAGTTAAAAATTAAAAATAAAAAATTTAGTAAAGTGACGGACTACAAATCAATATTTCCTAGATATAACAATTGGGGAGGTAGTAGATATGGAAAAAAAAAAACTCTAAAACAACCCACAGGAAGATTTTTGGAGTTTTATTCACTTGTTTGTTTATAAAGGTAGATGAGATATATGGAGGAAAAAAATAAAAAATCTACCATTTTACCAGACAACCAAAAAGGAGATATGAAAAGAAGTGACATGTCTCTGAGGAGGAAAGCAAGCTCAGTTCCAATTACATATAGTTCTAACCTAAATTACTTTCTTATTTATTTCCATTTAAGTTTTGTGTTAGAGAAACCTTTACAAATGCACAAAGGCAGAGAAAATAATGAATTCCATGCACACACCACACAGCAAAAAAGTATCAGTATTTTTCCCATATTGCTTTATCTACCCATAATGTATACTTCTCCTATATCTCCCTGCTTGCATAATTTAAGACATCATAGAAATAAACATGCATGTTTATCTAGAAAATTTTTGACAAACAGTAGAATTGAAAGAAGAATTTTTATGATAATTAAAGTAACTTATCCTGGCATTGGAGTAGGAGATAAACCAGTGGAATTGAATAAAAACACCAAAGAGAAACAACTATAATAAGAATTGTAAGTGTTTAGAGTATGGGTTAATAAGTCATTAGATGGAGACAACTTGATATTAGCTTGGAAACAAAACTTCATACTTTATAGTATACCTAATACATACATACGATATCTTATATCATACCACAATAAATTCCACATGAATTCAAGGTACAGTTTTGAAAAATAAAGCCATGGAAACACTAGAATAAAATATTTGCACGTGTTTTATTTCTTTAAGGGTAAGGAAGGTCTTTCTAATAAGCACTATACATGCCAGACTCTTTGCTAAATGCATAAACTAAGAACATGATGTTTGAGCTGGTTTTAAAAATGAAAAATAAGCATCAAAATATTTAAAAATATATATCACAAACTAGGAAAAGATCACACATATTTTATGGAGTTACACCATGGAGAAGTCTTACAAATCAGTAAGAAAAATAAGTATGTCCCAGTAGAAAAGCAAATGCACAAAAAGTAAACGAAAATTTGAAATTAATATATGGAAAAATCAGCCTCACTAAACAAACAACAAGGAGATGCCCTCCTTTGTCCATCAGATGGTACATTAAAATTAAAAAATCACACCAAGTGTCAGAACACTCATTTACCACCAGTGGGAATATAATCAGTACAATATTTCTAGACAGGTATTTGGCAAATATATCAAAAGCCTGATAAACATGCATACCCTTTGAATCAGCATGAAAAAGAGATCCACAAATGAACATTTGAAGATAATACTCAAAGCATTGTTCCTAATAGGAAAAAATGTGAACATTTTTTAACAATAGAGGAGTATCTATAAAATTAATAAGTTAATTAAAAATTTTTTAAAAATAAATTAAAAAAAAAAAAACAGGTCATGATCTCAGGGTCCTGGGATCGAGCCCCACATCAGGCTCTCTGCTCAGCAGGGAGCCTGCTTTCCCCACCAACCCCATCTCCCTGCCTGCCTCTCTGCCTACTTGTGATCTCTCTCTCTGTCAAATAAATAAATAAAATCTTAAAAAAAAAAATAGAGGAGTACCTAAGTAAAAATTGCTGGAAATATCTAATAGAATATTACGAGGCTATCAGAAATAATGATGTAGATGATAAAACTGTCTAATGAAAAGCACAGGTTACCAAACTGCATTTATAGTA
Organism: Mustela lutreola; assembly: GCF_030435805.1. Classification (NCBI taxonomy): domain Eukaryota; kingdom Metazoa; phylum Chordata; class Mammalia; order Carnivora; family Mustelidae; genus Mustela; species Mustela lutreola. Next base: position 89,950,190 of record NC_081294.1, read on the forward strand.
TGATCCCATTTCTATGCATATACATACATAGAAAATAATCTCAAAGAATATACATAAAAATATAATAGCGTTTAGCTCTAGAATTACGGGAGGATTTTCTCCTTTTATTCCTGTGCCAAATGTAATTCAATCTTTCTACAGTGAACATGTGCTATTCATATTATAAAATTAAGTAATAAAAAAGTATGTATAGTTACAGCTTTCAGGATAGTTTAAAGCTAAAGGCCAAAGTTGTAGCCAGAAAAAGTGATAACAGAATTCCGCAGTCATGATTGGGTTGATGCTTCTAATGAGAAAGCTGATGGAGACTGTCCATGACTTCCCTGGAGACTGTATTTCAGATTGTTAACTTGTATGCCCTAGCTGTTATGAAACATGAAGCAGGCTTTGAAATTCAAGTATCACTTTGAAAATCAAGTATCATATAAAAGTTCAAACTTGCAGTCATTACAGTTAGTTCTCCTGAAGATTAACAAAGGTAGTGAAAGCAAGGAATCTTAGAAATAGGTGACTGACATGTTTATAAAAATGAACAATTTTTTTAACTTGCTAATTATGATTCCTGAAGTGAGCATTAGTTGACATGCTCCACACATGAAGTTTCATTGACTTACCTGTATACAAGATTTTGCATGTGCCAAGACATTTTTCTGTAAATTAGAGCAACCATGTTGTTTAACCTGAATAGGCAGGAAGACCTCAGTTGCACATGCCTGCTCTCACAGCCTGCGAGATCCCTGGTGATCCCAAGCCTGACCCAGGCTTGTGCCCAGCAACAATCGAGAGGAATATATAGAGCTCTATGTTTTTAAGCATTTTATTTATTTATTTGGCAGAGAGAGACACAGCGAGAGAGGGAACACAAGCAGGGGAGCAGCAGAGGGAGAAGGAGAAGCAAGCTTCCTGCAGAGCAGGGAGCCTGATGTGGGGCTCTATCCCAGGACCACAGGATCATGACCTGAGCCAAAGGCAGATGCTTAATGACTGAGCCACCCAGGTGCCCCTAGAGCTCTATGTTAATGCACACTGAGAGAAGAGAAAGAAAATAGACATTGGCTGAGTGGCAACTTCTTGCCAAATACTATGTTATTAGCTTATACCTGTTATTCTAGTTAGTTCTTCAAAATCTGTGCAGTGGATGGCATTTCCCCATTTTCGATGGGGGCGAGGAGGGTGATAAAACCAAGACTAAGAAAAATGAATCAATTTTCCCCAAGTGTCGCCAGTAACAAGTAGTAAAAGAGAGATTCAAAACCCTGTCTCTCTGGCTCAAAGCTCTATGCCCTATCCTAAACCAATCTGATTCTGCCACTCTGAGATAAATAGAGTGCGGTGGCTTCGAGGTCAAGCCACAGACTCCTAAGCCAGAATGCCTGGGTTGGAATCCCAACTGGGCCACTTGTGAGATGTGTGGCCCTGCACATGCTTCTCCACCTGTAACTCAGCTTCCTCCCCTGTAAAATGGGAGTGATAGTAGTACCCGCCTCATAAGTTGTAAGAATGAATAAGAGTTAAGAAGTATAAAAGATTAAGGACTTTTCTTGACATATAGGAAGCATTGGTGTGGGGGTTTTGTATGGTCACTTTGCCCTCCATTTTTGACAACTGGTCTTTCTCTTATTCCTCGCCAAACTTTTCTCCCAGCTTTCTCCCTGATAGCTCCTTAAAGACAGCAACTCAGATCCCCAACACAACGTATGGGCCCCTGCTGGATGCCAGGCCCTTCTGAGGTCAGCTGCATGAAGGCTTCCAGGAGCGCTCAGTCTGCACACACTCCGGCTCCATCTCACTGTACTCTGCCAGCCTGTGGGGAGCCACCTGGGAGCCTCTACATGCCCTTGGCTGTGCCTCCTACCATCCGTCACCCCTTTGGAGTACACTGCTCTGCTTGCAAACCAGCACAATGTCCTCCTATCTCTCTACCTGTGGCACCTGCCCTTCTTGGAACAGATCCTGTTTCCAGATTCCAGCAGCACACAGTTCAAAAATGCACTGAGTGTGACCCAGGACTGTCCACTAAGCTTAAGCTCACACTCAGAGGGAGGCTTCTCAAACTAGAGAATGCGCACCCCTTCCAATCTCCAGAGTACCCTGAAAAGGTCGTGCAAGGTAAGAACTAGGAATATACTTCATTTTAAAAACTGGACAAAAAACTGGACAAATGGCACAACATTTCATTCATGCCAGTAACTGAGGTACGTCCATACACGGTACCATTCTATACTGAGAAATTATACCTAAGTGTATGCGACAATGCTTACACCTGGACACACTCAGCTTCTTCTCTTTTTGCCAAAACATGTTCCCTGGCATGGTGCACTGTTATCAGACTCATAAAGCCCAAAAGAAGGATTTGCAGTCTAAGGCCTGATCTGAAATCACCTGCAGATCTCTCATCACTTTGGACACCTCTCCTCTTATGTTAATAAGTGGTTAATGCTACCTCACAGGTTCAAATGCATCCCAACTGCCTTTAACACTATAGGCATGTACTCCAAGAAACAGCCAAGTATTTACGGTAACATAAGGGCATGTGGAAAAAGAAAATACTGATGCTTCAAAGGACACATTTCCCACCCTTCGCTAGTACCTTAGAAATGGAACAATGACTTCTTTGGCTTCACCATTTATCCAAAATTTCTTGTGCTTTTTTCTGAAATTTCTAAGTATTAGCATTTTGATTTTGCTTTCTGAAGATGAAGGTGTTATATCTACAGTATGCCTTTTACCCGAAGTTCTCAAAATTACTTTATACATACATTCACAACGTGGAAGCTGATATTTAAATTTCAGATATCATGAAAGGGAAACAAACTCTAACAGTGACTTTTCAAAAATGTATCTATATAAAAGATGCATAGAGCTGATATTGAATTGGAATTGGAAAACAGCAATGTTCGATAAACTAGATTTTACTTTCTCTCCTAAAATGCTGTTATTGTTACCAGCAGAACTCAACAAATATGAAAAGCCAAATATTTGTTGAACATCTCCCAAAGGTGTAACATCTACCCTAGGATGTATCGAAGGGAGGGGGATAAAAGTGTAAGGTATAAATCTCTTTAAATACTATCTTGTTCCAAGAACCAGGCTGACACTAGAAACAATTACAAAACACTACAGTCTATAATTAGAGCTTAATGCATTGTTTGGGACAGCTAATAAGTTCAAAAGTAATTAAGAAAAGAAAAATGAGAGAAATTGTTGTAGGCTAGGATCATGAGAAACAAAGTGCACAGTTTTCAAGTAGACCTTCAAAAGTGTTAAGTGTATGGATGAGCACTAAAGAAAAGGAATGGCATTCATGCCAAAAGGAACAGCATAGGGGTAACCGACATGAAGTCACTGAAGATGGGACAGAAACCAGTAAACAGGTATATAATGGGTAAAGGGTGGCAGGTAAGAAGAAAATTTTCTTTACCAGAACAGAGTGTATGTTACAAAGAATAGAGAGAAATAGCCTGAGGGCATTAAGTGGAAAGGAGATTATGTGGAACATTGAGTGCCATTTTGGCCTGATCCAACAGGAAACCAATGCAGACTCTTAGCAGGTGAATGATACAGCAGGGAGCTCCTTTAAGACGTATATTCAGCCAAAGAAGTTAAATTAATGGGAACTGATCTAATTCATTGGTTTGTTTTCCCACAGAAATCCTCATGTGCTAGCATAACTTGTAAAGATCAGGTCTTCTCTCTTATTATTTCTGAAACCTTGGGTGATCAGAAACGTTCAGAATCTTATTCCAAATAGGAACAGAAACATATTTCTTACATTGTTCTTATAAGAATTAAATCAGGCTATATAAGAAAAGTGATTAATATATAGAAAGCACTTACTAAACCAATTCTTTCCCAAATAAGGCATTTCAATATTTTACAAATATTTAAAGATGAATTATAAATAAGACTCTGATCTTTAGACAAAGCTGTTACATGGAATGTTCTAAACACACAACAATCACACTTGGTATTTAATCACTCAATGGTCTGATCTTCTTTTTGTATAATCAACATAAATCTAGAATGATTTCATAAATGAATATGTATACTGAATTTTGGTCCCAAATTGTTTTTTTAAGATTTTATTTATTTATTTGACAGAGAGAAAGAGATCACAAGTAGGCAGAGAGGGAGGCAGAGAGAGAGAGAGGGAAGCAGGCTCTCCGCTGAGCAGAGAGCCCAATGAGGGGCTCAATCCCAGGACCCTGAGATCATGACCTGAGCCAAAGGCAGAGGCGTAGCCCACTGAGCCACCGAGGCACCCCAGAATTTTGGTCCCAAATTTAAATGGGACAAGTTAAAATAGCTTCTCTGCTCTGTTTATGAAGACTCTAATTAAGAAATAGATATATTGGGTATGGGGCATCCATCCAATCATTTGTTCTTTTTAAAAAAGTATTTACCAAGCACCTGGTAAGTGCTAAGCACTGCTCTGGGCATTGGGAACACAGTGGTGAACAAAAAGACAAAATCCTAATGTTTGTTTACCTTATATTCTAGAGGAAGAAGACAGGTAATAGATTAATGTATAAATAACATACAAGTAACATAAATAAACAATTAATGATTAAAATACTATGTGCAATGGTGATACATGCAAGGACAAAAACAAAACATGTATGAAGGGTCGGGAACTACAATTTCAGATAGAATGTCCTGGAAGAGATTCTCTGAAGAGATAGCATGGAGTAAAAGCCTGAAGGAGGTGCAAGAGGGAGCCCTCTAGGTATATGGCAGTGCCCTGGTGTGTCTGAGGCACAGTCAGGGTAGCTGGGGCTGAGTGAGTCACAGACTGAGGCGCTGAGATGAGTTCAGACATGTAACAGTGTCATAGGAGCCATGTAAGGCATACTATGACAGATCTCTGGGTCTATGGCTCTTGTAGAGCAGGAAGATACAGCAGGACTGGGGCTGGCCCAGAGAGGACACAGAAGTCATGGAAGAGGCACACAATGGCACCAAGCTCCAACACGGCAATCACCAGATTTATCCTTCAGTGCTACCCAATTTTCAACGGCTGCTTCCAACACCCACCCTACGAGTCACCTCATCCATAATATACTAACACGGAGCAACCATGAAGGAAATAAAAAAGTCAAAATACAATGATGGTAGGAATGAACCTCATCAATGCTTCAGAGTGCATCATGAGCTCGCCACACTACCAGCCACCCTTTGAGAATCGCTCTCCTAGAATTGACAGGACACTCACTGTCTGGCTTGCAGGAGATGCCAACAGGGCAGAAGGTGCCAGCAAGGACAGATGGTGTCTGCAGGAAGCCCACCTCACTGGGGTTAGGCGGTCAGTGACGATCGTCAAATAGTGAAGGAAAAGGCAACTTGAGGTTTATAAATTAAAACCAGTTGAGCTCCTCCCCTTTCCACCACCTATGTAAAGCCTGTCTGGCTGGATTCATTTTCATGGACTCCAGGAAGAGAAATGTGTGCTGGAAACCTCCATCTAGTGTCAGATAATCCTGCCAAGAACCATTTGAAAGCCTCCTTTCCCCAAAGCATTTTTCTTAATTAGTGTTAGTGGCCTAGGTACCTGTTTTGCCCCCTCTTGTGCACTAGAATCCTCATACTTTAAGTAATTAATAAGAAAATTCCCAAGGATATGAAGCCTCCCATTTCCCCATGATGACCCAAGATAATCATAGCATTGAAACCTTAAAAACATGGCCATGTCATTGTTTTCTCTCCTAGTAATAATTGGGATTTTGGAAAGGCTTCCCGTTGACAATTTTGGCACTCACCTAAAAAACAAAAACACTAGAATTCTGTCAGCATTTCAACCTCACAAACTGCCTGTTGGTATATGGTATTATATAAAATAAACAACCCTGGAGGGTCGTGTCTCGGGGTGGTGAAATGTCACTGTTATGGCAACTCCCTCAACATCATTTCATGATGCGATTCCCCCCCCCCCCCCCACAGAGTAGTTTGGACAAAGCATTTATTTCCTGAGATGGGTTTAGAGGTTACTGCACTCAGACTGGCAGATGAGACACAGTGCTAGAAGGAGGGAGGGGAAGAGAGAGGAGAGACAGAAAGAGGGAGAGAAAAAAGAAAGAAATTCAGGGAGACAGGGAGAGAGACAAAGATTGCAGACATAAACTGGCTATGTTTTTTTAACTATCTTGAACCTAATGAAGTGTTTGCTTTAAGTTGGGAAACTCTTGCAACAATTACCTTCTTTGAGAATTTAAATTAAAGTTACCATAACATGATCAGAAACCTTCCTGAGTAAGTAAATCACGTACTTGTAATTACTTCCTGACTTCTGCAGCCATAAGGTAAAATGCACTCAAAACAAAAGAAAATGCACAGCAACTGCAAGTTTCAAAATTCATACTCAGAAGCCACAAATGTCAAAGGAGCTTCTCACTTGTGGAAAATAAGTAATACTGCCGGTTTCCTTAACGACCCCACAAATGTTCCCAATCAGATCTGAACTCATCCAAAGAATTTTTTTTTTAAGGTTTTATTTATTCATTTGACAGACAGAGATCACAAGCAGGCAGAGAGGCAGGCAGAGAGAGGAAGGGAAGCAGGCTCCCTGCTGAGCAGAGACCCGAGCGGGACTCGATTCCAGGACCCCAGAATCATGACCCGAGTGAAGGCAGAGGCTTTAACCCACTGAGCCACCCAGGTGCCCCTGAACTCATCCAAAGTTTTAATAAAATTGCTAATCAGGACAAGTTACAGCAATTTTTAGGGTTTTCTTAAATCCAATAACTCTGGCAGAGAGAAAGAGAGAACTGAAAAAAAATAAACGGAAACCTTCAAGATTTTCACTTACCTCTATAAAGAGATGTTCCTTTTGTTTAAAAAAAAAAAAGCAAAACTTTTTAAAAACCTCAATGTTAAAAAATATACAGCCTCATAAAATGAAATTAAAAATTTGAAACAGCAAAATAACAAAACCCATAAATCACGTTCTTAAAACAGGCAAAACAAAACTGGATTCCGTCAGGAAGCCAATTACTCTAGACCTACTCCTCTGACAAGTTAGCAAGACAGTAAGAAGCCTTTCCCTACAAATAAAAGGATCTTTACTTGAGAAGAGACCCCCCTCCCCAAACAAGAGGTAATTAGAAGCTATTTGGTAAGTGTCCAAGAAGCCAAATGACTGTTTCAAACACCATTTCAAACCTCCCTGCAAATACTTCACAGCATAGTACCATTTTTATAGAATTTCTTTGGGGTGATTCTCTTGTGTTTCCTTTCTTTTACAAAGAAAAAAAGAGAGAGAGAGAGAGATTAGGGCACACGATTTTCTAAGGGATTCGAAAGTCCTTAAAGATTAAAGGGCGGCTTTGGTAATGAAGACCAGTTCCACTCTAGTGCTTCTGTTTCAAACAGCTGCATGTATAATGGACGATGTTTGCCACAGCTGGGAGGCTGGGCCTTGGCAAGGGGCCCACTTGGAGCCCTGGCAGCGCCACAGCAGGCGGCTGCGCAGACCAGCCCGCAGGATGCAGGGGGAGGGGCGGCACACATTTGCCGCTCTCCTCCAGCTGGGCGGCGCAGATCCTCACCTCCCACCCTCCACCCTCCACCCCTCCCCCCGCCCCACCCTGTGGCTCCTCTAACACCACACAGGAGCTCTCCAAGCACCCCCAAATCCCGCAGACCAATAACAAAATACTGTCATTCCAGAAACGCTGCCCCTGATGTAATTCTCTGCACTCAGGGAGCACTCAGGAATAGCCCACGGATGCCTGGAAGGCAGTTCTCTACCAACGATGCTGAAGCAGTATGCGTGGACCTTGATGGCTTCCCACGAGGCAGGAAGAAGACTGGTCAAGCGGCCTCCATATTGCAGACAGAACTAATGGCAGCCAGGAGCCCTGTCACAGCAGCCTGGGGATAGATCCAGAATACATGGCACAGGTCCTCAGCTGTCCTGAAGGGAAAGCTACTTCCTTTAGTCTTTTTTATATATGTACATACACACATATACACACCCATACACACACACGTATATATAACATATATACATATATGTAATCACATATACATACGAATGTAATTTCCTCCTTCCATACTATTATGTTCAACTTTTTTTTTCCAGATTTGCTGCCATACACACACTAAAGGGCTGAAAACAGAAAGCAGAACTTTAGAAAAAGAACTAAAAATATGTATTTATTGTGTAACGTATGTGCTTCTGCACTCCCACTTATCTTTGGCATAGTCATTTTTGTCTAGTTTTGAGATGAGCTGTTTGGATCCTTGTAACATCAACCACCTTGATGTGCAGCATTTAATACTAGTACTCCAAAAACTAAATGAATATGAATCCTGTTACATCCCCTGAACATTCCTTTATTTAATAGTCCCTGAAATTATGCTTAGGCTACCCACGGTCTCCATGATTAACTTGACTTCAAGGTACGAAATTTATTTGTGTTTTGGGGACATCGGAGTGACTGAAACAGGCTCGCAAATCCATAAGCTCCCCAAGCCTTACTTCCATCACCATATACATAATTTTTTAAATGTATGTAAAAAAAAGATAAAATATATGTAAAAATATCATCATGAATTTAAAAAACAAATTCATTTTTAAGTGTCACTAAATTCATAGCAGTTTTTGTCATTATATATTTTTTAAGCCACGCATTCTAAAAATATAATTACTCTCACATGGAACTGTGGGCTGGATTTAATGACTGGCTTCTAACAGAACAGAATAGAATAGAAAAGTTTTGTGAATTCTGAGACAAAGCCATTTACATTTCACCCAGGATTCCCAAGTCAGACTCTGGTTAATGTGCAAACCTGGTATCCCTGCTTTCTTTCCTGGATACAAAAGTCTTAACTACTGACAATCCTCCGGGGGAAACTTTTCTACATTTAACATGGAACAGAACATATACCCTCCCAACAGCAGGGGTGGGCATATAACCCAGGCAAGGCCTGTCAGAATACCCAGGAACCTGCAAGTGACTGGTGTAGTAAAAGGCACATGACTCAGGACAAACTAATGAATCTGTACCCTGATATTCGATGTCAGGGATCCTGGAGGAGCAAAGGAGTCTCTACTTTGTAGGAAGACTGGTAAGCAAGAGATAAGCCTCCTTTCCAGAGTCCATTATTTTTCCTAGCTTTGAAGAAAGAGAATGCCTGACAATGTTGCCAGTAGAGAGGGTGGGCAAGCAAAGCCAAGAGAGTCAGTGAGAGACAGGCTGGGCTGAGTGACACCATTTAAATATCTTTGACTAGATCTGTTCCCGCTTGACTTAAAATGATGTGAGATAATAAATTTATATTTTGCTTAAATTACTTCAAGGTGATTTTCTCTTCCTTGCAAAGAAAGCCTTGCCTGATATTAGAGGTCAATAAAATGCCATTGGCTTGGTCAGAAGAGCATGTAACTCTTGATCTCGGGGTTGTGAATTAGAGCCCCACATTAGCTTTTTTAAAAACCGATGATTAAAAATTGAAAAAAAATGATAATCACTGCACTACAGCATTTTCACAGTCATCCACATCCTTCCTCCTCAGCTTTTCTCCTTTCTTGGTTGCCATAATGCCACACTCTCTTAGTTCTTCTCCTAACCAACACTGTGGCCATTCCTTTGCTTCAATAACTGTCCCTCAGGTGCCCATGCTCTGTGTTTCTGTTCTCAACTACTTCTCTTCCCTCCATTTTTCCTCCTTCAGTTTCATCTAGGGGCTAGTTTCCTATTACTTGCCTTATTGCTGTTGGGAAACAGGTAAGAAAATGTGGCGTTCCTGTGTGGACTCAATGACACCATGGTGTCTGAAGACATGTGGCCATGACAGTTGTGCCAACCTTCTGTATCTAGAAGTACAGCCACACTGTGTACTCTTGAACTCCAAAGGTTCACCGCAATCTCCTGCTACATCAGACTTCTTGGACTGTCTTGCTTTGGGAGTCATTTTCAGAAGCCCACCTTTCCAGGCCTTCCAATGCTTTCACAATTCTAGGAAAAGCTAGATGGGAGTATTTGTCACCCAATTTCTCTAGACTTCTTCGCACTGAAAACAGAATAAAGTTTGAAACTTTCAACAGCCAATAAGACCATGAGTTCTATAGCCACTGATGTCCAGTGTAACTTCATCTCCTGCCAGTTTCCTTCTCACACTTTGACACACTGACAGGTCCATCTGCCCTCAGCCTCTGTTATTAGCATATGTTCCTCTCCCTGCATCTCCCTCTCTCTCTTGATGGTCTGGTAAATGTCCAGGCAGCCTTCAGAGACTCCTCCAGAGAGAGTATGCACTTGTTTGTAAGCACCACAGGACCTTATGCTCAACACTTCAGAATTATCAGGTAACTATATTGTGATTTTCATTTTTCATGATTATCGTTCCATTCTAATTGAAATTCATTAAGGACACAGGTAGTGAATTTTTCTTAGTTTCCCCAAGCCTATCATAGTACAATGATACTTAAATAAACAGAATGGGAATTAAATCTTCCCTCAATTTATGAAATGTTATGGTGGCTTAAATGCATTTCCCTTCAGCTCCATCTCCTGGGAGAAATGATAAGATCTGAAATAAAATGTTCCTGCTTTGAAAAGGCAGTACACGCACATGAAGACTATTAGTGTCACTCCTTACCTGGCTTCAGGAGCACTCTCCAACACCATCCAGCGTCACTGTCAGTCACTTTAGTTTCCTTGAAGACAAGGAAACTTCAGCTATTTCCTCAAAACCCCACAACCTCCTTTCTAGTCCATGACCCAGTCCACATTTCCATTTTCTCCCTTAAATTCACAGGAAGGTGAGACTACTTGGCAATCTCTCTTTACTGTTATCCTCAATGCTTTACATGTTATAGGCTTATATAACTTAGAGAATTCCTTTTTAAATGGAGGTACCCACATGTGCTCCTTCTTCATCACCTTAATAACAATGAATTTAGTGTAACTACCGGACACTATTTTAATAAGGGTTCAAGCTTATCAGTGAAGTGCCATAGTGTAAACCGGGGGGGGGGGGGGGGGGGGGCGAAAGAGTGACATTAGCAGGAAGGCCAGCCATACTAATACCATCTTGTATGGGTGTTTCAACCATGGTGCATGATCCTTCGGTATCTAGACAGAAGACAGCTGCCTTTGCTGATCCATAATATGAATTTAGAATGGAGAAAAAAACCATAATACAAACAGCTGGACTTCACAGAAGACGTCTAAAATTCAAAGGCTAGTGGGAGAAAGAAAACCTCTGAGGCAGAGATCTCTAAGCTACAGAGGCCCTCAAGGCCAACAACACTCCAATTTCCATCCTCTGAAATGGGAATAAAGGCATCATGAGAGGTAGGCTTGTAGAATGTGTGCTTGCCCTCTCCTTCATGCTACCCTCAGCACTGTCTCCTGTTTGCCAAGGCTGACTTAACATTGCTGCCAAAACAACAGCAACAACAACAAATCCTTGCTACCAGATTTTAATTTCTAAGGTAGGTTAACCACATTCCTCAGTTGTGGCTGATAGAAGGAGAGCAGTGTGATTCAGTCCTTTGCAGTGGTTCCTATGACTCATTTGGTGACCAACTCTGGAGCTGGCAGAATTGAACATTACCCCCTTTTAATTTCAGTTAGAAATGCTGTTTGAGGACATCTGATTCCTGACACAACAAGGACACAAAAGGAGAAGAAAAACAAAAAAAGAAAATCAGAAAATCCTATTAGGCTGAAGAGATAAGGAATTTTAGAGCAAAGGTGAAGGTTTCTTGCAACTCTCCCTATGGGTTATCTTTATAGCTGTTTATCAGGATATTATTTTTGTTTCTTCTACAAAGTACATGACCTCCAGGAAGCTAATTTAATATATGGGTCTACCTTCACCGCAACCCTCAAACAAATCAGAACTGCAAAAGTTAATTGGGAAGCAATTATTTTTGTTTTCATAATAAGGGCTCTTTATTTTGCAAGGAAAATAAGTTTTCTTCAAAGTACAAGTTTCCCTACTGAGTTAAAATAGGAGGTAAGAAGAGTCTTATTATGCCTAAATTGGGGGAGGGGGGGAATGTATCTTCTATCTAGTTCTTAAAATGTGGCTTCTGGGCAAGTAATAGTACAGGACCAGGAACTTGTTAGAAACGGCAATTTGAGGTCCATTCCAGACCTATGGGATCATACACTCACGGAGGTAGGGCCTAGCAATTGGTTGCTTAATAAGCCTTTTAAGGGGACAATCCTGATGGACATGAAAGTCTGAAAACCATAGATCCCCCCAAAATATTTTATGGATAGTGGAGGGATTGATGAGAGAATGGATTCCCTATGAAGTGTTTATTGCTACAAATATTCCAGGTGGCAATGGTCAAAAGCAGCCATGTTGTTTATCTGCTGCATTTATGAGTAATCTAAATGGTATTGCTATTGCCCTAAGAATTCTATACCTGTGTTGAAAAAACTTTGGAAAGAAGAGGGGTTGAGCAGTGAATGACTAAACAATGTATTGGAGGATAAAAATTTGGGAGATTCTGGGCCCCCTGTTTTACCATTAGGAGAATCTCTCTGGACCTGTGGGAGGAATCAAAGAGCTCTGTTCTGACCTGTGTAATCTAGAGATACACAAGTGACCTTGAAAATCCTTGAAAACTACTTCCAAATAAGAGTGTAGAAAAGCATCTTAGATCCCTGATTTGCTTAGGCCTGCTGTGACCCTCTCTACAGCTCCAGTTCTGAGAGTAGAAGAAAAAAGTTCTTCAGATTCCCCTATTCATATTTCAACAAATAAGCATCACGTTTCTACTGTTGGAACACAACTGGGATCCTCACCAGTGTGACTGGGGTCCTATTGGATCCTGTGAGAAAACTCCAGGAGATGAAGGGCAAAAGTCTTCCAGGGTGGAATAGACATGGGAGGATCCCCAGAGTGCTCTCCTGTCCTCCTTTAGATGGATCTGCTAAGTGTGAACAATCATTAACTTGCTTCTTGTCATTTAAAGCTAAGAGATAATCGTTGTTGTTCACTTGTCCCATTTGAGCGCTTGATTGCTTAGGGGTAGCCCACATCACGCAGGGAGCCCACATCCTGCATGTAGCTCACATCTCACATATGCAGTTCATGTCCTGCATGTAAATCTGTATCCTGTTTGTAACCAGATCTTGTATAAAGTATAAAAGAAGTGATTGTAAGAGCTGAAGTCTTCTACTGATCATCAGTCAGTAATTCTTCCATTATTTTGGCTCCCATCACCAGGATCCCCACCTCATGAAGGTGACCCTCTACCTTGTACCAGGTACTTTCAAGTAACTTGCTGATTAAGACTTGAAACAACCAACTCTTGCAAGTCATGCATTTTTATTCCCTTTGTAGTTTATATCCACTACTGGTGTTCTCACAGTAGCTCATCTCCCTTCTCTTGGCAATTGCATAACTACTTATTTGTGTGAACCATTCCCTTCTTGGCTTCATCCTGGGGTTGATCATAATGGTTTTTCTCTTTCTTCACATAGGTAGACAGGTGACTCAGGAGGACCCAGAATCTTTCACTATGATTATTATATACCTAAGTGAATGTGACAGAAAGACACTTTTATTTCCTTTTGAGATGCACAGCTGGAGAGTTGTAAGCCTAGAGATGCCAGCTGCCATGTTTCTTGCTACATAAAACCTATCTAGTGGCAGTGAGAAAGACGCCAACACAGAAGGGAAAAAAAAAAAAAAAAGGCAGAGGTAAGAATGTCATGGTGATGATGGCCCCCTAAGGTCTCGTATATAGAGAGGTCTTATATACATATACATATACATATACATATACATATATGTCTACATATACATACAAACAACAACAGTTTAGGCAACTATTCTTATTCTAGAATCTACCCTCCATCCACATCAGCTTTTCTTGCTTGAGCCAGCTTAGTTTTCTGCCACTTGCAACTGAGAGTCTCGATTAAGATAACACATTGTAAATGATTAAAAAGACTCAAAGGATTAAGAATATTGCCTACAGTTCCTACTTAGTCATTGGAAAGACAGGACACCTAGTTCTAAAGTCCAAAATATGTTCCACTATGCCACAGTTACCTTTAAAAATAAAGCCTAGGGTTTGTCTAATTGAATACATTTTTGTGGTGACTGGGTTTTCAAATCATATATTAAAACAGAACAGACGGGCAACTGGGTTGCTCAGTTGTTAAGTGTAAGACTCCTGATTTTGACTCAGGTCATGATCTCAGGGTGGTGCAATGAAGCCCCACATTAAGCTCCACTCTCAGCAGGAGTCTGCTTGAGACTCTCTCTCTCCCTCAGTCCTTCCCTCTGCTCAGGCTCACTTTCTTTCTCTATCTGTCTCGAATAAATAGTCTTAAAGCACACACACACACAAACACACACACACACACACACAGCACGAACCATAGAAGAAAGTGATCATTTGGACTTCATTAAAATTAAGAACTTCCATTCATCAAAAGAAAGCATAAATATATTCACATATTTATCAGAATATATAAACACAACTCAAAAACAAAAAGATAATTAATAGATAAAATACTTGAACAGAATTTTATAAAGGAGGCTTCAAAAAGGGCAATATGTATATGAAAAGGTACTCAATATTATTATTCATCAGGAAAATGAAATCTAAAACTATAATGACATACACACATTCACCAGAGTGGCTAAAATTAAAAACACTCAATACAACATATTGGCACAAATGCAGAGGAATGAGGGCTCTCATACATTGCTGGTGGGAAGGAAAACTGGCACTACCTCTTTGGAAAAACATTTGGCAGCAAGGACTAAAGCTAAATTATTCCTACCTTATGAACAAGCAAGCCTAATTCCAGTTCTATCTACCAAAAAAAGAATGAGTACATATGGCCACCAAAAACCAGCAGCAGTCCATAGTATCTGAGAAAATGAAAATAAAGCAAATATCCATCAAGAGAAGAATGATATATCCATATCACCAAATACCACACAGCAAAAACAGGCAAAACCAAGCTATAGGGAGAGAAATAGGAATGGTGGTAATGACTGCATGGAGGAAAATTAACTGGGTAGAAAAGTAATTGGCAAGAGGAAAGATTTTTAAACCTTGCTTTCTATCTTAGACTAGGCAGTGGTTATACAAGTGTATACATATGTAAAAAAATAATAATCAATGAATTATACACTGAAGATGTACGTCCTTTCTTCCCATGATACCTCATTTAAGGAAAATAAATTAGGAAAATCCTACAAACATACCCAAATTGAAGCCCAAAAGAGAACAGAATTGAGATCATTTCTAATGGAGTATCCCTGTTAACAGAAGTTCACATTTCTGCGTAGGTGAGTTGTGTACCACAATAGAATCTAGAAAGTATTTACATATTTCAGGGTTGTTTGGGAACAGGGTATGATAAAGTGATGAGCAGAAATAATTTACACAGTGTTAAATCACCTTTCTTGATCCACAAACTCACCCCTAGTTGAATGTCCATGCTCCTTGAAAGCAGGAAAATACAAGTCATTTCATCCAGGCTCATCAACCCTGTGAACTATAGATGCTGGGCAAACTCTGTTTTGAGGAGTATGGTGTTATTAAATTACTATTTAATTTTATAAATATATCTACCTCTTCCAAAAGCACCCTCAAATAATTATATTTTCTCTGTATTTTCAAATTACCTTAGAATAATCCATAAATGACAGAGCACTAATAAAAGAATATACAGCAGCCTTGTTATTTCTAGCTAATCATTAAAGTACAATAAACATGACAAAAAGCATGTCTAGGCAAATATACACATGCACAAATATTATCCAATCTCATTCCAAACCTCCTGCACGCTGACCTTATCAACCCAATTAGATGGCTTCCCATTTCCAAAGCAAAGTTAAAAGCAGTAAACATATCATTAAGAAAAATGGGCAAAGGTTAGCTTCCTGCAGAATTGTTCTTACAATAACTGTATGATTTTTGTCAATTTGTTTTGAGAAGTGACAACTGCTGCTAGAATAATCTGTTTTATGCTGCTCTCACTGACATAATCTAGCAGCCACCATTGAATATAACATTACAGAACTGGAAGGGGCCATGGGAATAATTTAATTCTTCTTCCTCATTCAGAAAGTGAGAAAAATGAATGTCTGAGAGCTTTAATTATATGCTTGAGTCAGATATTTGAGGTATACCTAAGTTTCCTTACAGATAAAATTTAGAATCAGTCTGTGAGCTCTAAAAGTGAAATGCAGAAACTATATATTCCACCAAGGAAATGTTAGTTCACAAATTGTGAGGATCCTACCATTTCTAGTCCATCTCCACCGATACATTGGTCCTTGAGTTTTACATATTGAAACAGACCAGTGACTCTAAACCTCAAAAATATAGGGGGTCTGAATTAAAGCAGGAGCAGTGAAAATAGCAAGGAAAGGATTTTTTTTTTTTTAATAAACATGTATTTTTATACCCAGGGGTACAGGTCTGTGAATCAGCACTCACCAAAGCACATACCCTCCCCAATGTCCATAACCCCACCCCGCTTCTCCCAACTCCCCTCCCCCCAGCAACCCTCAGTTTGTTTTGTAAGATTAAGAGTCACTTATGGTTTGTCTCCATCCCAATCCCATCTTGTTTCATTGATTCTTCTGCTACCCACTTAAGCCCCCATGTTGCATCACCACTTCCTCATATCAGGGAGATCAATAGTTGTCTTTCTCTGCTTGACTTATTTCGCTAAGCATGATATGCTCTAGTTCCATCCATGTTGTCACAAATGGCAAGATTTCATTTCTTTGGATGGCTGCATAGTATTCCATTGTGTATATATACCACATCTTCTTGATCCATTCATCTGTTGATGGACATCTAAGTTCTTTCCATAGTTTGGCTACTGTGGACATTGCTGCTATAAACATTCGGGTGCACGTGCCCCTTTGGATCACTACGTTTGTATCTTTAGGGTAAATACCCAGTAGTGCAATATTTTTTTTTTTTTTTAATGAAAGTAATGAAGGAGGATGACTCCTGAGTTCCCTGACTGATGAGCTGTAGTGATGGTCTTCAATCTCACTTCTCGCCCACATCCACTGGTTTTTCCAAATGATTCTTCAGGCTGATCTTCCTGAAGCACAGGTTTTACCTTCCAAGACAATGCTCATGGCCTACTTTACCTGAGTTCCCTAGAAACAGATGCTGACACTAGGAGTCCTGTATAAGTCACTTACTAGCATTTCTAGGAAATGGAAGGAAAAGGGAAAGGAAGGCTGCAAGATAAAGGCATGTCCACAAAGGTAAAACTGGCTCGCTAATGCTGGTCACTCTGGAGACTATAGAAGTTAGTGCTATTCAAAACATGGTCTGAGACAAACCATAAGTGACTCTTAATCTCACAAAACAAACTGAGGGTTGCCGGGGGGAGGGGGTTTGGGAGAAGGGGTTGGGATTATGGACATTGGGGAGGGCATGTGATTTGGTGAGTGCTGTGAAGTGTGTAAACCTGGTGATTCACAGACCTGTACCCCTGGGGATAAAAATATATGTTTATAAAAAATAAAAAAATTAAAAAAAAAAAAAAAAAAAAAAAAAAAAACATGGTCTGTAAAGCTCTGCAACTTGAGAACCAAGCATGCCTGGTCCATGATGCGGTACTATACTTGCAGCAAAGACTGGAAGCCCACTGTTTATTTCAGATGACATTTCTTTTCCAGAGCTCTTTCCTTAGGAAGGAACAGTGTGTAGGTTTCTGTTCTGCCACAAACTCATGGTATCCTGGATGGTAAGACATTTGCAGACTGACTACGTTGAGTGCACTGGTAGAACTCACCCGGCAGAACTGTCCTGACCAGGGGAGAGGAAGCTGCATCATTTACATCCCATCACCATCAGTCAGTGCTTAAGGACTTGCCCTTGGGGGTGTGGCACAAAAATGCCTAAGTATTCCCAGACCTTGGCAAGGAGAGGGAAGAGCCCTCTGGCAGTCTGAGAGTAGTCCATCTACAAGGAAACACCAGTGCTGCCTGTTCGCTGGAGTCTTACAACATCACTGCAAGGAAGAGGCAAAGGATTCCAAGGGAAGAAAGGAAGAACACAAACACCTTTTGCTCAATTGCCTGGAAAGTCCACACTTTGTCCTACAGCATGATGCCTGCTACATCTGGTCTCCATCTTTTCAGTTTTATCTCTAATTATATTCTATCCCAGTCCATCTCCCTTTTCCCTAGTGGTTTTCAATTTTGCTGACACACAGGAATCTCCAGGGGAGTTTTTTTGTTTAAAACTACTGATGCCTAAATTTTATACCCTTTCAATCTTGAGTTTATCAGTTGAGTAAGTCCTAGATGGTGGCATTTTTAAATTCTCTCCCTCATGTGATTCTCTCATGCAGCCCAGATTGAGAACCAGTGCTCTCAAGCTTATATATTAACCTGCTTTCAATTCCAGAAGTTTGGCACTGATCAGCTTTGCTTGCCATGCCCTGAACCCCACAGAAATGACCGTCCTGTGCCTTTGCCTTGGGAAACCCAATATTCATTTAAAATGCTATTCCTTCTCAAAGGCTCAATTAATTACCATTTTCTCAATTCTGAAGGTTAATAAACACATGCCCAAGGCATTCAGTATACTTAGCACCTAACCAAAGGGAAGGAAATGTCCTTTAATATATTGCAGATGTAGACAATAATTTAAACCTCTAAAAAAGTTATATGGATATATGAATCAAATGCTTTGATCTAGAACATTCCTGAAATCCTAGAATAAAGAAATAATACCAAGCATTAGAGGGAGAAAAACCTTTACCTACAACTCCACTGCATTCCTTCAATGAGAAACCACCTAAATATTCATCATGAACAGAATAGTTACATAAACCCTGTGGTAGTCCTACAGTGGAATATATCAAATGAAAGCATATTTCAAAAGAGTTTTTAATAATCTAGGGAACTAAGAGGGTTTGGGTGGCTCAGTTGGATAAGCATCAGCCGGATAAGCTGACTCTTGATTTCAGCTCTGATCATGATCTCAGGGTTGTGAGATTGAGCCCCACCCCCAGCAGGCTCTGCAGTCAGTGGGGAGTATGCTTCGTTCTCTCCCTCCCTTTCTCTCAAATAAATAAATAAATAAACCTTCAAAAAAAAAAAATCTAGGTAACTATATGCTGTGACCAACCAACCACATACACACATACGCAGTTCATAAAATTGCAAATAGAAAATACTCATATTTTTAAAAAATGTATTTAAGATGGGACAAACAAAAAATAAGTCAGTTATTCTAAGTGATGGGATTATAATCCAAAAAATAAGATATCATTAAAATTATCCTATAATTACTATGTTTTGACTTATTAAGAAATTATGACTATACCCTTTAATATTTCCCCTGGGAATTTCTCTCATCAATTATAACATAGCACTAATGTATATCTTTCTGTGGCCTTGGATTACACCTTTTATTTTTTATTGGGGTATAATTTACATAAAACTGTTCAGGACATAAACATGCTATTGAATTGGTTTTGACAAATTATTCCAGAAAGCTTCCTGGTAGCCATCGGTACTCAATCTACCTCCCACCACAGTGGTTGAGAAGCAACCACTGATCTGATTTATATCAGATTTATATTTTTATATATCTATTTATGTAATATACATATAGATTTATTTATATAAATATATGTATATAGATTTAATAATAATAGATTCAATATAGATATTATATTTAATAATAATTATTTAAATATATTTCTATTATTATATTAAATATAAGTATATTAAATATGATTATATTTAAATATGATTTAATTATATTTAATAATAAATAGATTTAATATAATAAATATATATATAGATTTATATATTTATATAAAGGAGTTGTGCCTTTTCTAGGATTGCGTATAAATGGGATCATAGTCTGTGAACTTTTCCTCTCTTTACTCAGAATAACAATGTTGAGATTTATTAATATTACTGCATTTATTGGTAGGTAGTTCCTTTTTATTGGTGAGTCATACCCACTATGTGAATGCATCACAGTTTGTTTAGCCAGACTCCTGCTGATGAACATCTGGGTTGTTCCAGTTGGCTATCAAAACTGAAGATACTATGAACATTGTTGTATAACATTTTGGTGGACATTTGCTTATACTTCTCTGAGACAAATATTTATGTTTTAGGCAGCCTCCAAAATGGCACCTAATTATCCTTGAATCCATGCCTTTACTTGGTGGCACCTCTACCACACACACCCCACCCTGATTAGGGCATGTCCTTTAAAGCTACAGCATAAAAGCTGCTACCTTGCTCTCTCTAGGATCATTCACTCTGGGGACACCAGCTGCCAGGAGGATGCTCAAGAAGGGATATGGCAGAATACATGTGGCAAGGATCTGAGGTCTCTTGCCCATTACCAGCCTCAACCTGTCAGTCACAAGAGTATGATGATTTTGAAACAGAACTTCCAGCCTCAGTCCAGCCTTCATGTGACTGTAGCCCTGACCAACACATCAGCTGAAACTTCATGTGATATCCTGTGGCCAAACCACCTAGCTAAGCGAGCTCCTGAGTTCCTGACTCCCAGACACTATATAAGATAATAAATGTTTACTGTTGTTCTAAGCCATTTTGGTTTGGTAACCTATAATGCAGATAACCACTACAATCTAGGAATGTTACTGGTGGTTCATAGGGTACATATATATCCAATGTTTTAAGGGATACTAAAAGTTTCCCAAGGTAGTTGTCCCATTTTACACTTCAGTAGTTACAAATTTTTCATTTTCACCAACACTTAGTATCATCAACCTTTTTCACTTTGGCATTCTAGTAGATGTGTAGCCATATTTTATTGGGATTTTAACTTAGATTTCAGTTTTGACTAATGATATTGAGTATTTCATATGCTTATTGTATGCCTGATATTTTATGTATTATTTACACTCCTTTCGCAAGACTGTAAAAAACACCTATCATGGAGTTTGATACTAATCAGGAATTGATAAAAGCTTGATTAAAAAGTTAATCAACAGATGAACAGAGTATTCCCTTCAAAACTTATGAATAGAAGTATCCCTGAGCTCTTTCAAACATAAGAATTATAAAATGCACATTATAATCTATAGTTTAATTATGGTGGTAGCAATTTATAATGAGATGTTACAAGTTTCTTTATTTCATTTCCTAGAAAAAAATACATTATACTTCACCTTTCTTATTTATTAGGATTCTTCTTGCTCAGTGTACTTGGAACTGCACTGAAAGTCTTACAGTATAGAATGGGAAAAGAGTAAACCTCTTAGATAATAGAACATGGAGGAACAGTGAGATATGAGTTAAATTAGCAAAATCAATACAAAGTCAATTAAATCTAATGTCTGAGGAGATAGCCTTAGAAGATCTTATGTTAATAAGGCCAAAAACATGCAAGCCTTGAGCATAACCTAATTAACAGTGTAAACATATCTACAGATTCAACTTACCATTATTGGTGGAATGGTCACATTAGAAAGAGATAAAAGGTAACCATGGAGCCAGAATTTCCTGTAATTTATTTAGTATGTAGAGGAGAGAATAATATTGAATGAGGAATAGGGCACAACACAAGAATTCTAATCACTAAAGTGGTGTTCTCTATTGTGGGGCAGAGGTCAATTAGCAGGTCCATTTATCATGGCCTAGATGACAGAACTTCTCTTTTTACCTTTTTTCAGACCCCATGATAACCAAACAGCCTCATCACTAATTTAGCTTCCCACAAGGGTATGCACTGGAGCAGACCTGAGCATTCAATTCCAACACAAGAAATAGTTCCTACTAAAAAGAATAAATGGACCCAGGAAAAGATAAGCCAATCAGATAATGAGGACGTTCTAATTGGGTTACCAACAGTATATCACACATTTAATTAAGATGGAAGATAATGAGTTCACAACCGGGAAACTTAGTTGTACTAAAAAACAAAAACAACTTTTCATTGTTCTATTACTATACTTAATTTCTATCTTAAGTCCTATTTTTCTGGTAGCCAGTAAATAATTTAGTCACTTCAAGGTATTTTTCAGTAACACATGGATTCCTCTGTCATAGGAAGATTTTCCCAGTGAAATCAAGGGTCCCCACCTTCACCTCCCCTCATCTTTGCTCATAGCATCTGAGATTTAGAGAATGGATGGCTGGCTGGAAGAGCTACCATGTGGTAGAACTCCAAAAACACCAATCACAGCAATATTAAAGTGTCCTCTGGGTCAATATTTGTCCACACTAATGCCCACTACTAATAAGCAAATACGTGTTGTTTTCTTATCAGTACTTAGGAATAAATGTTCCTTCTCAATGAGGTCTTTTGAAGGGAAGGATTGTATAATCACCTTCAGACAAATTAGCCTGTGAATTCCCTTCTGACCAAAAGACTTCTTCAGATCAAAGGTAGACAACTCTACCAATTTCTGCACAATTCTGAGGGCACCTGAAGAGCTGTGTACTGGTTATCTATTGTGGTAGAGAAAATCATCCAAAATTTATAATAATAATTGCATTATGTTCATAACTGGTAGGTCAGATCTTCAAGGACAGGGCTAGGTGTTTCCCTGTCTCCGCTGGGAACAAATGGTGGTATCTGGCTGATGGCTAGACTGCTTTGGAAGTCCAACATAGTTTCACTCACAGGCCTGCTGTTCTGGTGGGGAATGGACGGTTGGCTGAGCTTAGCAGGCCTCTGCTCCCCATCCAGGCAGTCCTAGGTGGGCTCTCCAGCAGGGTAGACAGACATCTTCCATGACAGCTAGTTTCCCCCCAAAGGGGCATTCTAAGAGAGCCAAGTAAAAGCTGCTTAGCTTGTTACCTAGCTTGGAAGTCATAGAAGCTCACGTCTTTTGCCTTCTAGGGGGCGGCTAAGCCACTAGACCAACCTTCATTCAAAAGGAAGAGAATTAACATCTACCTCTCCATGGGAAGAAGCAAAGACTTTGTGGCCATTTTTAAACTGGCTTGGAAAGGGAAACAGTAGCTCTTCCACACTTCATTGTGGGTGTCATAAGAAACTCAGTAAGGTTGGGGCGCCTGGGTGGCTCAGTGGGATCTGAGATCTGAGATCTGAGATCTGGGATCTGCCTTCAGATCAGGTCATGGTCTCAGGGTTCTGGGATCGAGCACCACATCAGGCTCTCTGCTCAGCGGGGAACCTGCTTCCTCCTCTCTCTCTGCCTGCCTCTCTGCCTACTTGTGATCTCTGTCTGTCAAATGAATAAATAAAATCTTAAAAAAAAAAAAAAAAAAGGAAAGAAACTCAGTAAGGTTAACTCAAATTCTCTTGGCCCTCATTATCCCGTTATGCCATGCTATACAACATCATCCCTATTCAAATAGTGTCAAACCATCCCAGGATGAGATGTAATTCCCACCTGGGAAGTAAGTCATAGGTGTTGACTGTTCTTGGGGCCCAAATCACTGGTAGCTTTTATCATCGCTTCCTGGGGGTTCAGCTTTGGAGTCTCTTCAGGACAGGAAGCTTTCTTTCAGAGACCATCACCCACATTTACTCCAATTCCATCTTCCTTAGCTCTTTTATTCTACCTAAATCAGGAGGATCCTATCTTTACCCAGCAACCAGGACAAATAGGCTTTGAACTGAATAAACTTTCTTGCCCACCTAGAATTTAGGCCAGGGCTTTAGAATTCAAAACTCAAAGGCTTTACATATTTATTTTTTTTTCCTTCCTTGGTCTACTGAAGCTTTTCTTTTAAGTCAGGGAGACTAAAATCTAGATCAGAGGCAAATAGGACTACAGGTAAAAGGGACTGAAGTAGCAAAAAAAAAAAAAAAAAAAAATCTCACAACTTGCCTCAAAATAATTATTCTGTCACTTTTATAAATGAGGCTTTTCCATTAGTCACTTACGAGTTTGTTCAATTCCTTCTCTCAGAGACCGTGAGCGGATTAATTCTAAGTGCAATGATACAAGTCAATCACTGGACCTGCAAACCTGAGAACCCAGCTCACTTCATTGAATTCCAACAAGGGCACTCTCTGGGGCTCTACTTCATAATACAAGTAATTAAAAGCTACCTTTCATTTTGTTGGCACCTAACATCCATATTATTTTATTAAATTTATTATTTTATTAAATACAATAAAAAACCTATGAGGTAGGTCAATTATTACATCTATTTTATAGATAAAGAAACTGAGACAGAGAGAGCAAGCAACTTGGAGAAGGTCCCACAGAGACAGGTACTCTAACCTATGTCATCAGACTTACAGTTCAGACTCTCAACTACTACGCTTCTGGTGCTTTCATGCTTGTTTTATAGCTACAAAAGAAAAAAAAATGTAATTTGGCTATTGCAACTACTTTCTGACAAAATTTCCTTCTGGTTACACTGAACTCTGGCTGAAGTCATGTATACTGACTGAGGTTTAATTTAAACATCTATTTGCCAGAAGTCTCTTGTAGCACACCAGCCAGGAATTTTAAAGAATCAATATTTGGATACAAAGGTTTAATATAGCTAGAAAAAAAAAAAAAACAGATAATGATAGTAAATCCAGAAAATATAATAGAACATATAAAGGCAAAACAGCCTAAATGTCAGTTTTACCTATCATTTGAATATAAACCTCAAAAAAAATTTTTGAAGATTTTATTTATTTATTTGACACAGAAATAGAAAACACAAGTAGGCAGAGCAGCAGGCAGAGGGAGAGGGAGAAGCAGGCTCTCAACTGAGCAGGGAGCCCAATGTGGGGCTTGATCCCAGGACCCCAGGATCATGACCTGAGCCGAAGCAGACACTTAACCAACTGAGCCACCCAGGTGACCCTCAAAAATACTTTTTAAAAAATCAGATAAAATAAATATTTTTGGACAATAAGAAATAACAAACCTGTAGGAATTCCCAGGTAGCTCGGTCAGTTAAATGTCAAACTCTTGATTTCGGCTCAGGTCATGGTCTCAGGGTTATGAGATGGAGCCCGACACTGGGCTTCATGCTAGGTGTTGAGCCTTCTTAAGATTCTCTCTCTCCCCCTCCATTTCCCCCACCAACTCACACATGCATGCATGCTTTCTCTCTCTCTCTCAAAAATAATAAAATAACAACCTATAGATTGACTGTTATGACTTCACTTTTTCTTGACATGAAAAGTCGTTTAAAGTAACTGTGCTAAGAAATCTTTCTTTGTATCCCTGTCATATCTGGTGACAACAAGTTAATTTGTTAATCCCCAGTTGCAGACTAAAAAAGTAGCAGACTTTAAGAGAGTAGAACTATAATAGTAAAGTAACAGTGAATCATGCATTTCAAATCACAGCTGCTCAAATAAATAAAATATGGTGCCCCAGAAAACCCAGAGGAAAAAAAAAACAGTTGGGATCAACCTTTACAAAAATGTGAGCCTTGATGCACTATGTCTTGACTCCAAACAGTTTTATAAATGTAGAAAAGATACTTAAAATACAGTTACTTGATTTTTCAATTAAGAATAGCTCTTCTTTTAAATGCACTTTAAACAATCCTTTTTATACTGCAAGGAAAATCATATATAGACAAATCCTACACAGATGACAACAGCTAGAAAAAAATAAGCTGGAACCAGAGGAAATCAGCCTGAAAGACCTCCCCCAAACTCAGACATAACTTCAATATTATACTGGTTTGGGGTTCAATTTTAATATTCCCCCCAAACTCCCTTCATCACCAATGCCATCTGACACCCGTCAATCCTTAGCTGTCCTTCTGGGACCTGTATAAACTGTGTTAAACTGAATGATTCCAACATCAACACCCAAGACTGTAAGCCTGAAAATGGCTGTCTGTGTTGTAATAACTTCCAATTGGTCTTTGCACTGACCACCTATTCTCTGACACAAAAAGGGAAAAACATACAAATATATAGATATACATAGATCCACATGTGTACATACTTCACAAACACATCATCACACCTAAACACTTGAACTTGCAATCAAAGTTTCAATAGTAAAATATATATGTATGAACCATCAGTTATTAAATGAGATAATAATGTATAAGTGGATATGGTTAATATATAGTTGATACTTGGTAAATGTTAGTTCCATTTCCATTTCTGTTTTGCAGAAAATATAAATATCAAAACTAGGAACAGGTGAAGAAGAATAGTAAAAGCCTTTCACATAATACCAAGGATATACCTTTCAAGAGGTGAGGGGATTGATTTTGTTGATTGATGGATCCTTGGCACCTAGCCATAGTAGCATTCAATAAATACATGCTGATGATTGTGTGATAAGGAGGGAGGGGAGTGAAAAAGGAGTGGGGTAGGGAACAAGTCTGGCTAATGAACTATGCGGCTCATACTGTAATATTCTTTCATAAGATGAGTGGTTCTGATTCAAAAGCTAAGAAAGCACTCCTTCCCCCTAAAATATAATGTATTCACTCTAGCTTTGTAGGAGAGTGGTTAGGCTCATGGGCTGGAGTCAGACTGGAGTTCCATCTCTTTAACTTGTGTGATCTTGTTCAAGTGCCTTACCTTCCCTAAGCCTCAGTTTTCTCACCTGAAAAATAATTACAGTAAGTAATGCACAGCATTCAGTATCTGTTGTGGACTAAATTATGTCCCCCTACAATTCTTAGGTTGAAGCCTCAATCCTCAGTGTGAATGTATTTGGATAGAGGATCTTTAAAGGGTAATTAAGGTTACATGAGTTAATAATGGTAGGTCTCTAATCCAGTACAACTGGTGCCGTCATAAGAAGAAGAGACATCAGGAGGGCAAGGGGACGGAGGAGAGGCCATGCAAAGGACACAGGAAGGAGGAAGCCATCTGAAAATCAGGAAGAGGGGCTTCAGTGGCAAGTAACCATGCCAACAGCTTGAAAATAGATTTACAGTCTCTAGAACTAGGAGAAAATAGCAGTTGTTCAAGACACCCAGTCTGTGGTGTTTCCTATGGCAGACTGACAAATACAGTATTTCATAAAGCTGTATGAGCACTGAACTAGAAAATAAATGTAAGAAGTGCCATGCCCGGGATGCTGGGTGGCTCAGTTGGTTAAGTGTCTGCCTTTAGCTCAGGTCATGATCCCAGGACCCTGGGATTGAGCCCCATATCAGGCTCCCTGCTCATTGGGGACCTGGCTTTTTCTTCTCCCTCAGGCACTCCCCCTGCTTGTGCTCGCTCTCTCTCTCTGTCAAATGAATAAATAAAATCTTTAATAACAACAAAAAAGAAGTGTCATGCCTAGCATACAGGTGCTGCCTATAAAACCCAAGTAATATTGTTGGCAGACAATTTTCCATAAGTCTTCCACATTTCTACACATCTTCTTAGCAGAAACCCTGAAAGCTTTGGGTCAGATGTATATTTTCAAGGATGTTTGTAGAGCAAAGAGCCTTAGAAAAGAGAGAGAAAAACAATGTTTTCATCTGGAGCAGAGAGAAGGTTTGCCTACTGCCCAATAATTATGATCATACTTCACTCCAGGACAAATGTTGGTCAGATTTTCTGAGCCCATTAAAAAAGATTCAGGTTCCCTAAGCTCAGAGTTCCTTGACTGAGATGAAAATCTACTATGTTTGTGTAGCATCCAATGTGGCTATTCCATTTTGCCTCCAAAGAACTTGGGGGGAAAAGGAAAGGGTAATGACACCAACTTAAGTCTCACACTGTTTATACAACGTCATGAATCATTATGGCCTTTATCTCTGACCCAGGAGTCTTATGTCTTCTGGTAGCATTTCTGAAACTATGTCAAGCTAACATTTTAGCTTATAAGTAAGGAAAAACTCAAATTCTTCACAGTTCTTGACAATTATTATTACCCTTATTGTTATTATTATTATTACCCTTGTTCCTTTTATTTAGGAAATAAAAACATAAAACAAAAAATTTAAATACAACCTTAGAAAGGGTAGCCATTTCTGAATTAGGGGCATCCTAGTTAAGGAAATTAACAAAGAAAAAATGTATATCTTCCTAAAACCAATCCTTTCAGTTGTGCTCCTATACTCTTCTCCCCATTATCTCTTCTCTCTGATCCCTCTATAAGCACCTTCTATCTCTCTCTCACTTATAACCAGACCTCTTTTAAGAGTTGCACCTTGGGGTGTCTGGGCGGCATAGTTGGTTAAACATCTAATTCTTGGTTTTGGTTCAAGTCATGATTTCGGGGTTGTGAGATCAAGCACCACATCAGGATCTGTATTTGGCATGGAGTCTGTTTAAGACTCTATCTTTCTCCTCCTCTGCCCCTTTCCCTCCCCTGGCAACCTCTCTCTCTAAAGTAAAGAAATAAATCTTTTTAAAAATTTTTTTAAAAAGAGTCACATTCCTTACCTGTTTTTTCCCCTCACAGCTTCCTCGCTCTTCAGTTACCTCAATATGACATACCTCACCATCTCTACTCACACAGTTTTGGAAAGGTTACCAAGAAAGGTAACTTCTCTTTGTCAGTAAATACAATGGTCATTTGTCATTACTCCTCTTACTTGACCCTTCTACAGCATTTAACATTGCCACTCAATCCCTCCTTCTTTAAAACTGTTTGGTATCTGTAACATTTTACTCTTCTGAATTCTACATTCTCAGTCTCGAGCTCCTATAGTCAAGCTAGAAAAAGTTTATCTTCTAAAGGCCCAGTCCCAAGTCCCCATCTCTTTGAGTATATTGTTGTCTCTCCCTGCTTGATCTCATTTGTGTCCACAGGCTCAGTCATCAATAATCAGTCACAAATTTAATCTCTGAACTAAACCTCTCCTCTGAGATCCAAACTCCTAGATCTAATTCAACATGCCTTCTTGAATTTTTTAAAATCATCTCAAGTTAAACATATGAGTCAAAGTCTTTGCTTGCCTCTGTCTCTTCCCATGTTAACACAGAGCAATAATGCTCATCACTTGAATGAATTAATATATGCTAATGCAGGAGACTGTCACTTCGGTGGCCCCCAATAAACCAAGTTTCCCAGCACCATACTCTTGTCATCCTCTTCCTTTGAACCTGGGGTGGCCTTATATACTCACTTGAACCAATAAATGTTACAGAAGTAACCCAGTTCCAGTTTCAGACCCAAGCATTACAAAAGCCTGGAAACTTCTACTCCTTAACTCTTGGGTACCCTAAGTTACCACGTAAGAGCTTCCACCACTGGAGAGATTGACTCAAATACCATGTGAAAAGAGAGAAGCCTAGTAATTCAATCATCCCAGCTGACCCTAGCACCAGACCACAGCTGGCCTACCAGCTGAATATAGGCACATGAGTGACCATCACCACTACCAGGAAAATGATGGCATGTTGAGCCCAGTCCAGGTTTAAAAATCATGAGAGTAGTAAAAATGGTTATTTTTTAAGCCATTAAGTCACAGGATAGTTTGAAGGTAGTTATAAAGGAGTACCTAAGAACTAGGAATAATTAGGCATTAATTTTTTTAAAATTCTATATAAATTCACTGATGCATTGGTATTTTTTAATATCAATATTTTTTTCTGCTTAAAATAAAAAGCCAAAGAATCCTAAGTTGAGACTTCTGAGACTCTAGAAAATGATAATTTACTAGTAGAACTATATGCAGCTCACCACTCATAAATAATACACATTCTGCAGGGCACCTGGGTGACTCAATGGGTTAAAGGCTCTGCCTTCGGCTCAGGTCATGATCCCAGGGTCCTGGGATCGAGCTCCGCATCAGGCTCTTTGCTCAGCAGGGAGCCTGCTTCCCTTCCCCTCTCTCTGCCTGCCTCTCTGCCTACCTATGATCTCTGTCTGTCAAATAAATAAATAAATAAATCTTGGAAAAAAAAAAAGAATACACATTCTTTCATCTTGGATATATCACTTCAGAACTTCAGTACTTTTTTTTTTTTTTTTAAGATTTACTTATTTGAGAATGAAATCATGTGAGAGTCAGGGGAGGGGCACAGGGATAGAATCTTCAAGCAGACACCCCACTAAACACTGAACTTGACAGAGTGCTCCATCCCACAACCCAAGAGATCATGACCTGAGTGGAAACCAAGAGCCAGTCAACTGACTAAGCCACCCAGGTGTCCCTCAGTACTCTTTTAATACAACATTTCTCTAGTATTACTTTTTAAAGTAATGGTCCATTGTTTTCACTCAGAAATGAAAACCGTGAGATTAAATCATTCTCTCACAAGTTTAACAAATATACTTTTCTTGTAAAGCCTTACACTTATCAATGACATGTTCTTTTGAGATTAGGCCATTAGAGTTCCTTGACAGCAAAGTTCTTGGAGATAAGTAAAATAAAAGTATTTTACAGTGCAAGATGACATGAAAAACATTTAGACCTGAACCTGAAGTTTTCAGATTATTTCAGAGAAGTTAAGAAGACACAGGTACTCTTTATTCCCAATTCATAAAAGATCTTCTAAATTCTGA